>NC_092717.1:126139976-126756491 GCF_047496885.1 Scyliorhinus torazame | reverse complement strand
CAACAGAGCCTGCCTTCGGGCGATCAGCGAGGCGAAGGCTAAACTTCTGCCTCTGCACCCACCTCCAACACTGGCTGATCTGACACCCCGAATGGCGTCGAGGGGATCTGGTTCGAACCGCTCATCCACCACCCCCGGGATAACCTTACAAACTTCCCTCCAGTTTCGGAGAGGACCAAAACATATGAACGTGATTTGCCGGGCTCCTCCCGCAGCGTTCACAAACATCCTCCACCCCTCAAAGAGTTGGCTCATCCTCGTGAGGTGCGCTCTGTACACCACCTTCAACTGTATCAGCCCCAATCTCTCACACGAGGTTGAGGCATTTACCCTCCGGAGCACCTCACACCACAACCTCTCCTCCATGCCCTCCCCCAGTTCTTCCTCCCACTTTGTCTTAATCCCCTCCAGCGATACCTTGTCTTTCCCCAGAATCACCCCATAAATTGCCGACACCACCCCCTTCTCCATTCTCTGAACAATGTGGGGGCCGGCACCATTGGAAAACTTTGTACGTCCTTCTTGCTGAAATCTCAGGCCTGCATATATCTAAACTTCTCCCCCTGCCCCAACACACATATATTTCTCCCCCAGCTCCTACAGCCTCGCAGACCAGCCCCTAGAAACATTTAATACACTAACTTCCCTCTTCTCCCATCTCCGATAACTCACATCCCACTTCCCTGGCTCAAACCTATAGATCCCCTGAATCGGCATCTCCTTGACCCTGCCCACGATTTGAAGTACTGCCTCCAGATCTTCAGCGTCGCCACCACCACCGGACTCCCCCGAATATTTTTCTGGGGCCGTCGGGAGCGGCGCTGTTGCCAGCACCCTCAACCCCGGCCCCCCTGCACAAACTCGCCTCCATTCTAACCCACTTGGAGTCTCTTTTCTTGTCTTCTTTTTAAAATTTAGAGTACTCAATTATTTTTTTTTCCAATTAAGGGGCAATTTAGCATGGCCAATCCACCTAACCTGCACATCTTTGGAGTTGTGGGTGTGAAACCCACACAGACACGGGGAGAATGTGCAAACTCCACACGGACAGAGACCCAGGGCCGGGATTCAAACCCGGATCCTCTGTGCCGCACTCCCGGTGCGCCATATGCTGCCCTTGGAGTCTTTCTTTTCTAATCCTACCCACCTTCCTCCCCCAAATAAACAGAATCATGCCCTTTTCTAGGCAGTATAAACATCTTTCTATTACCAGGAATAAATGTTAGATATCGCAATATTGCATCTTTCCCAAATATATATATATATATTTTTTTTTTAAAATTAAGCTTGACCATACTATAAAGCTGTGGCGCACAAAGACTCCGTGAGACGAATAGAGTGAAGTCGATGAGGTTTTATTAAGCGTGTCTGTTCCCCAGCAGCCCGATAGTAAACTGGCCTGCGGGGGAAGGCACCGGCTTCTTATACTTCGCCTTCAGGGCGGAGTATGAGGTCAACGGCCAACAAGGACCCGGGATCTGTCAGCCAATGACATTAGGGCTTCCAGTCCCACATGACCCCCAATACATACTACCACAAAAGCTATGAAGTATTGCAAAGTTATGCAATCAAGCAGGGATTTAGCAGAAATTGCTGCACTTCAAAGTAAATTCAAACAAAAATTTATGTTTTCAATCTTTATTCAAGAACAGCATCAATCTTTTGCTTGTTTGAAATGTAAGTTTGGAATAGTGGAATATTGGGAAGCAGATATTAAGTGTTTTCAACATTCCTCCAGAGACCGATATCTAGAATATTTCCTTACTGGGAAAGAAATGGGATGGCAGTCCATGTCCAAATGTAGAAAGTCCTGGACAATATCCAGGCTTGGGCAAGTGGCAAGTTGCATTCGTGCCATGCAAGTGCCAGGCAATGACCATCCCCTACAAAAGAGTATATAACCATCGTTCCTTGATATTCAATGGCATTGCCATCGCTGAATCCCCCACAATCAACATCCTGGGGATTACCATTGATTAGAAACGGAACTGGACTAGCCATATTAATACTGTGGCTACCAGGTTAGTCAAAGGCATGGATTCCTACAGAAGTAACTCACCACCTGACCCCTCCCCAAAAAGCCTGTTCACCATCTACAAGGTACAAGTCAGGAATGTGATGGAATACTCTCCACTTGCCTGGTGAATGCAGCTCCAACAACACTCCCTCGACACCATCCAGGATTATTACCCCTCCTACAAAGATTCAATCCCACCTATGTGTACCATCTTCAAGATGCACTGCATGAATTTGCCAAGGTTCCTTAGTGCCTTCCAAACCCACAACCGCTATAATCTAGAAGAACCCGAGCAGCAGATACCTGGGAATCACACCACCCGGAGGTTCCCCTCCAAGCCACTGGTAAATATATTGCCATTCCTTCACTCACTGGGGCACAATCCTGGAACTCCCTCCCTAACAGTACTGCTGGTTTACCTACACCTTTGGGACAGCAGCGGTTCAAGAATAAGAAGGCAGCTCATCACCATCACCTTCTGAAAGGCAATTAGGGATGGGCAATAAATGCTGGCCTAACCAGCGACCCCCACATAGAATCATAAATTTACAGTGCTGAAGAAGGCTATTTGGCCGATCGAGTCTGGACAGGCCCTTGAAAGTGCGCTCTACTTAGGCCCACACTATCACCGTAATACAGTAACCCCACTTAACCTTTTGGATACTAAAGAACAATTTAGCATGGCCAGTCCATCTAACCTGCACTACTTTGGACTGTGGGAGGAAACCGGAGCACCCGGAGGAAACCCGTGGAGACATTGGAGAATGTGCAAACCCCAAGATTAGAATTGAACCTGGGTCCCTGGAGCTGGTGAGGTAGCAGCGCTAACCACTGTGCCACCCATCTGTAAATTAATTTTTAAAAGGCTCCATTTTCCTTCAGGGCAACATTGGATTTATGGTACACTTATGTATAGGACTCTTTTCTATTGTGATTTTTAATAGATCACATATATATAGATTATAATAATAGTATTGCCTTTCTAGTATTTATCATTAAATTATGTAGGGTTCAATTATGTGCATTGGGTCGAAATCACCAAGTATATAGGTCATTTGACCATTCCGTTCCCGTGTCCAACGAGGTTGTATCCCAACTCCCTACCTCGCTCCATAGTCCACAATACAGTGGGTTAATAAAAACTCATCGAATACAACTTTAAGTGAATAATTAAGCTAAAATCTGCTGTCTTTTGAGAGGCTCCACACCTTTACCGTGTGAAGAGGGTCTTCTCACTTTTTTTTCTCCTTAATCACCTGGCTTTGATCTGATTTTACAGGTTGTTCCCTTGTCCCAGACTCCCCTACTAGCAGAAAAATGTTTCTAACTACTTTAACCAAAAGAGAAAATGCTGGAAAATCTCAGCAGGTCTGGCAGCATCTGTAGGAAGAGAAGAGTTAACGTTTCGAGTCCAGATGACCCTTTGTCTAACTACTTTAATTTCTTATCAAAATCCTGAAACGTCATTCTTAACTTTAACTATTCCAGGGAATGCAAACATTGTTTATGTAATCTTGCTTCATAATTTAACCTTTGGAGTCGTGGTAATGTTCTAATGAATCTTCATTGTACCCTTCCAAGGTCAATAAATCCTGCACCCCCTCCTCCAATAAATCCTGCACCCCCTCCTCCAAGGTCAGTAAATCCTGCACCCCTCCTCCAATAAATCCTGCACCCCCTCCTCCAAGGTCAGTAAATCCTGCACCCCTCCTCCAATAAATCCTGCACCCCCTCCTCCAAGGTCAGTAAATCCTGCACCCCTCCTCCAATAAATCCTGCACCCCCTCCTCCAAGGTCAGTAAATCCTGCACCCCTCCTCCAAATGGTCACTCAGGTGGTTTCATCTCAACAAATTGATTTCATCCGAACAAACTGCAAATAACTGTTTTGCAAAGCAGTAACATTTTATGAGGGGTGGTACTGAGATGCAAACTCGGCGTCCTACACTTTCTAATGGTAGTATTGATGGTAATCTATTCAGTTTTAAAAATAAGTTATCAGTTGTCTAAACCAGTTGCAACCTACCTATGGAATATGAATTACTATTGCAACTTCTGCTCTCTAAATGTAATTTTTCTTCTTGCAGACATGGTGAATGGTGGAAAGCCAAGTCACTAGTAACTAGAAAAGAGGGATATATTCCTAGCAATTATGTGGCAAACATCAACACACTGGAAACAGAGGAGTATGTTGCTACTATTTCTTTACATTAAATAATATGATTTTTACTCAATAACTTACGAAAATTAAACACCTTTGTCATTTTTTTTAGGTGGTTCTTTAAAGATATCAATCGCAAAGATTCCGAGAGACATCTGTTATCACCTGGAAATAAAACTGGTGCTTTCCTCATTAGGGAGAGTGAAACATCAAAAGGTATGACTTTATAACTGCAACTCAAATTGTATATCTTATCTGCCTGTACTGGATCATCAGGTTATGTCTGATTATTTAGATGTGTTCTGTTCTGGTTAAATCCTCACTGACGTCTATTAAATTCTGTGCAGTTATGCATTCCCCAAATTTCAATTCTCATCCGAGAAATTAGCTGGAAATTATTAACATTGCGCTGAGAAAATCGCCTTCACGGTAATTTTGAGCTATTTGCTGATATGAAGGATAGAAAAATGACTTTCTAACATGAGGATTGAATATTTTTTTTAATGATTTTGTTTTTTGAGAAGTGGGTGTCTCGAATACAAGAGGAAAATAAACCTCTTATTTTAGGAACCCAAGGTTACCATGAAACAATTCCAGGTTATAGGATATGTTCCACTCTCAACATTGTGCGTTAATTCCATTCTCTGAGCTTTACCCATGGGGCTCTTACCTTTGCTGTTCCCCACAGCAGCTATCCTAGATATAGGCTGGAGTTCTCCACTTGGTGGGGTTCTCTTTCATGGCAGCAGCGCATGCCTGCCCACGGGATTCCCAGTGGCGTGGGATGGCTTCAATGGGAAATCCGCCGCCAGCGACCAAAGCACTGCTGAGAAACACACGGCTGGGGGACTGGAGAATCCTGCCCGTCATTAGATATAATGGATGCATCAGGGGTCTCACCTCACCAGTGAGGAATTACAGGGATCTAACCCTCCCACTGGAGAGCAAGCGAGAGCTGCACATCGCCTCTTTTTTGGAAGGCCCACCCCTCCAAAATTAAGTGCCAGTCGGGCATTTTAACTTGACAACAATTGGGCCTTCCATAGGATGACGGACCCCAGGGTCAGAGGTCCTGCCCACTTGGAGTTGCAGCCATTCAGATGCTGTGGGTCAGCAGCAAGGACAGCGGCGTGGCTCTCTGCAGGTACACCCACCCCAATTCCTAATACCAGGTTCTTCAATCATGCATTTAGTGCCTTTGAGCCAAGACATCATGCAGCTACAGAAACTAAGGGAGGGTCACATCTGGTGTACTGTGTACTATTCTGGGTGTCTTAGGATATATTGACCTTTGGAGGAGGGTGCAGGATTTATTGACCTTGGAAGAGTGCAATGAAGATCCATTAGATCATTACCATGACTCCAAAGGGTAAATTATGAAGTAAGCTCACATAAACAATGCTTGCGTTCCCTGGAATAGTTGAAGTTAAGAATTTCATAGAATGTTTCAGGATTTTGAAAATAAATTAAAGTAATTAGAAACTTCTTTCTGCTAGTATGTGAGTCTGAGACAAGGGAACATAACCTGTAAATTCAGATCCAAACCAGGCGATTCAGGAGAAAGACCCTCTTCACACAGTAAGGTGTGGACCCTCTCTCAAAAGACAATAGATTTTAGCTTAATTATTCACTTAAAGTTGTATTCGATGGGTTTTTACTAACACAATGTATTATGGAATATGGAGCTAGGCAGGGAATTGGACAGGTGAACGGAATGGTTAAATGACCAAGATACTTGATGATTTCAACCCAGTGAACATAATTGGACCGTCTATAATTTAATAAATACTAGAAAGGGAATACTATTTTTACAACAGTCGTGCTACTAAATTCACTTTTAAACCCTATTCTGTTCCTCTTCTCAGGTAGTTACTCACTGTCGATGAGAGATTCTGATCCACAGATGGGCGATATAGTTAAACACTACAAGATTCGATGTTTGGACAATGGCGGATTCTATATTTCTCCTAGAATTACATTCGTTGAGCTAAATGAGCTAATTAAACATTATCAAAGTAAGTATTTGCATTTGTACAATATATCTGATCTGTGGATTGATAAGAGTGCATTTTTATTCTAGAGGTGGGTAACAAGTTGGGACATTTCCTGGCTCGGTGCCTGCAAAAGTGAAAATGTCATTTTGGCGGGGGGGACGGGGGACAGACAGTGCGGTAGTGGCAGGTGCAGACTGGAGTCAGCCTGCTGCCTCCCGAAACAGTTCGGAGGTGACCTGAGGGATTGCCGAGTGCTGTGGCAAACTTAAAAGGAACCGCCTCGACGCTCTGGGTTTTCATTGTTTTCTATAATATTTAGCTCTCTAGCCCTCGTCCCTCACGTCCTCTCACTTCCCATGCACTTGTGATGCCCCATCCATGCCACTTGCTGTAACCTCTGGTGTCATTGACTCTATGTGAATGACATCAGTGGTTGTTTTAACCAGAGTCAACATTATGCTTTTGAGGTTGATTTGGTGCTTGATTTACAGTCAAGGCACTGTTTCCACCAATCGGTTCTGTTAGTGTCAGCTTTTGGGAAGGTCAAGTTGGATTCAGACTTTCTGCCGGTTCTGCTTATGAGGGATTGGTTCTCCCTGCTCTGTTGATCTATGTCGCCTTCAGGTGACATCCATCGCCTCCTTCTCTATTTCACCATCTAATCCAGGAATTTGGATGGTGTAGGAGATGGGTCCAGTCTGTGCTATGATCATGGCAGGAACCCATTTTTCACCCTTGGTATAGTCTCTTGCCAGAACGTCACGTTCCTGGAAAGACACCGCAATTTGCTTGTTTCCCCGCCGTGATCTGATTCTGTTGCTTTTTCTGGATGATTTATTTTGTCTTGGGTGGTTTTAATACGTTGAATGCAGTACGCAATTGTTGTTTCATCATCAGTAATGCCAGAGAAACATTTGCTATTGAGTGAGCAGTGTTCCTGTGCATGAGCAGGAATTGACTCAAACGTTTGGTCAACAAACCTTGTTCCCTGGTTACCTTTGCTTTTGAGAAATGAACCATGGTCCGTTATCACTCACCAGTTGCTCAGGGAAACTGCTAAAGATTGTTCCCAATCTCTCAATTGTCTTCTCTGATGAGGTCAACTTCGTATTGATGGCAACTTCTGGCCACTTTAAATGAGTGCTGACTGTAATTAAAAGCATGCATCCTTCAAATGGTCCTGTGTAAACGGCATGTACCCATTTACCAACCCTCCCCCTGGCCATTCCTATAAATGTAATGGTTGGAGGTTTCACACCTTCACAAGACAAATACGTTTTGCCTCCTTCTCTATTTCATCTAATCCAGGCCCTCAGACATAGCTCCTTGCTATCTCATTCATTCTCAATTCCACAATGGCCCTCGTGTAATTGGTTCCACACTCGTTGTCTTAATGGTGGTGGCATGATTAGACTAATTCCCCACGCATCATCCTACCTGTACAGATAACTAAAATCTTCGAGTGAAATATGACTTCAAAGCAAGGTTTACTCCTGAGGCCTTGCGAAGCACCATGTCCGTTACCTCTGTGAATATTGGATCACTTTGGATCTTCTACTTCACTTGTCCTAAGGTGACTGGAATATTGTCTATCTGTTCAAAGTACAAGGTACATCAGCTTAAACTACTTGTTGACAAGCTAGTTGGTAAGGGTAGTTGGGAAAGCCCATCTGCATTACCATAAAGGCTTTACTGGCGATACTTCGTACTATATGTATGTGCTAACAACGATGCCCATCTCTGCTTTCTGCTCATTGCGGGTGATGGAATCCCTGTATGCGGTCCAAAGATTTATGGTAATGGACAATGATCAATCAATAATGCGAATTTCGCCTATGGCCATACTAGTCTGAAAAAATAATGTGAATTTCCTCCTGTACAGGAATTGATGGAACCTTTAATCGCCAAGATAATTCCAGAGGCTTTTCTTGATTTTGTATATTATTTTCCGCTTTACTCAACGTTCTGAACGCAAAGGCTATAATTTCTCTTCACCTGAAGGCATGTTGTGGGATACCACTGCCCCAACACCATAGCGTGATGTGTCACACACTGTTGTCGGAGTAGGTTTGGATTGAAATATGCCAGGACTTCAGACTTGAGCAGTGCCTCCTTGGCTTGCATGAATGCTTTCTCACATTGATCCACCCACTTCCACTTTTTATTTTGACACGGTAGGGTTTCAAAATGGCCACTAAATTGGGAACAAACGTTCCATAGTAATTAAGTAAGCCTAAGAAGGATCGAAGTTGGTTAACATCTGAGGTGCTGGTGCCTCAGTAATAGCTTTGGCCTTTGAAGGAGACGGGTGGCATTGTTTACATGTCCTAAATATTCAATTGAAGATCGGAAAATGTTGTATTTGTCCTTCAGGACTCTTAATCCATAATCCTCTAACCTTTATAATGTAGCATCCAGGTAGCAAAAATGTTCGTTCTTCCTCCTCTTTACCAGTAACCAGAATGTTATCCAGGAAACAATGACTCCTCCTTGACCCGCTTAAGATTTAGGCCATTGCTCTTTGGAACAATGTTGGAACTGAAGTGATGCCAAATGGTAAATAATTCTGTGTCACAATCATCAGGAACTGTTGCGACTCCTGATCTAGGTTCATTTGCAGGTATGCTTGACATGGGTTAATCTTGCTAAAATATTGTTCTCCAGCCAAACCTGCGAATAGTTCACTAACGAGGGGTAGAGGGCATTGTTCCGCACAAAGAACAGGATTAATAGTTACTTTGAAGTCACCACCAATCCCTTTGGATCTGTTTTTTTGTTTGTTTTTGCAGCCAGTACAATTGGGGTAGGTTCCAAGACTCTGATCTTCACCAATCGTCCCAAATCTGCCTCTATTGTCTTTAAGCATTTCACCTGACTTCCTCCTTTGATCTTCAACTTCACTAAGATAGCTAACTACACTAAATACACAACACAAAGGTCCCTGTGGATACACTGGTGATTGATCTCTAAGCAGATCCAAATCCAGTTATCATAAAAGCAAAGTCCGGAAGATCTGAAATGAAAACAAGCTGCTGGAAAAACTCACTCCCAGTCTTGGTAGCATCTGTGGAGGTTGAGGGAGTTGACGAAGATTCAGATTCGACTCCAAACATAACTGTTTCTCGCTCCATAGATGCTGCCAGGCCTGCTAAGCTTTCCGACACTTGTTTTTCTAAATCCGTCGATAACTGTTTTCTGACAATTCTTCCAGCTAATTTTCAAGTGGAGTATGTTACCACTAACACTATATATTCCAGTCTTGTAGAGAAACGTGGAACTCCATGGATCCTCGGTTGGTGTCAGCACTCAAGACTCAGCCCCCTGTTTTACAATAAAATGAACCTGGGTAACTACGGGCCCAGTGATGTCAGGAATAGGGTAGATGCTGGAGGGTATCATCCACTGACCAGAGAATTAACATAAAAACAGTGGCTGCAGGGGCAGGTCATATGCTGAGTACTCTGCATCAAATAACTCGCTCCTGATTCCCAAACTTCTGTCCACTATCAAGTCAAGAGTGTGAGCTTGCCTGCAGAAGTGCAGATCCAGCAAAACTCAGAAGTATGACACGATCCAAGGTAAAGCAGCCCACTTGATCGGTTCCCCATCCATCACCTTAAATATTCATTCCTACCCCCACTGGAAGGGGGGGGGTTGTGGAGAGAGGAGATTAAATCCATTGTCTGCCCATTCAACACATAATTGATAATACTATAAACTGCCAAAACCACCAGCCCATTATGAATTTCTATCATGTTTAAGAAGTACGATTGTGCATAAATATACTGAATATTTTGCTTCATCTCTATCCAACTAAATCTGCCAAGTGAAATGAAAATCGCTTATTGTCACAAGTAGGCTTCAAATGAAGCTACTGTGAAAAGCCCCTAGTCTCCACATTCCGGCGCCTGTTCAGGGAGGCTGGTACGGGAATCGAACCGTGCTGCTGGCCTGCCTTGGTCTGCTTTCAAAGCCAGTGATTTAGCCCTGTGCTAAACAGCCCCTACTGACCAAGTCAGTAGGAAATTGGCTATTTGTATAATGGCATGATTCACGTGACCTTGTGGTAGTCAATTCTGAAGCATTCAGTGCAACCCAGAATGATGTGGAAGAAAAACATGCTACAACTGCACTAGCAACAACTTGTATAGCACCTGTAATGATAAATTCCGCAATGCACGATATAACAGAGCCAAATGAGGGGATACTGGGTCAGATAACCAAAAGCTTGATCAAGAGGTAGGTCTGAAGGAATATATTAAGAGAAAAGCAAGGTAGAGACACAGAGGTGCAAGGAGGGGATTCTAGAGCTGAGGGTTTGGGCAGCAGAAGGCACGGTCACGAATGTTGGCGATTGGAGATGTATAATGGGCCAGAATTGGAGGATATTTTGGAGGCTTGTAGGACTGAGGAGATTAGGGATGTGCCAATATGTAAAATTCTACAAAAAGAAAACCATTATTTCCAATTTACTGCAGTGCATCATGTAATGAACTAGCCTAGAAAAGAATTTTAATATTGAAGAAAATAAATCTGTCATGCATAGTATTTCAGCTTAAACTCTTTGCTTTAATCAACAGGACAGGCTGATGGCCTGTGTCGAAAGCTTGGATCTCCCTGTCTTAGCCCCAAACCACAAAAACCATGGGATAAAGATGCATGGGAAATTCCACGTGATTCTGTGAAGTTAGTTAAGAAGCTCGGAGCTGGACAATTTGGAGAAGTGTGGATGGGTATGTGACTTGAGGTTACCTGGTTAATATAAATATATATCAAACTGAAATTAAATCCTGGGCGTGGTTCTCTGGCCTTGTTGCACTCTCGCTTGAACGAAATGCCATGACTAAGAGATGTTTAACTTCACCACCTCTATGATAGCATATTCATTCAGAAGGTTGAATGGGCCAGTATTGATTGGTCTTCAAGTCAGAAGTGTATCCAATTTGTGATCCACTATCTTAAATTTGTCCCAAGGCATGACACAGTCGGTGACGGCCATGGCAAAATTGGGATTTATTGTTTTTTCGAAAATATTTTATTGAGGCATTTATAGTTGTAACTTTTTAACATTCTAAATAGAGAGATCCAACACACACACAAACCCCACAATAGCATACCCAACTCCCCCCAACTTTAAACCCTAACTACCCATACATTAGATTCCCTGCCCTTGTGCGTCACTTCCATGCCTCCCCCTGTATCTCTCACCTTTCCCAATCTCTTTCGCCGCCGCCTGTTTCCTCAGCTAGTGCGCCAGCATCCTGCTGGCATTTTCCCCATATTCATACACCGCCCCCTTTACCCTCCTCAGCTGTCCATCCTCATTACCTGTGGACAGGAGCCCATATTCCAGCTGCAGTCTCTGACGTTCCTTCAAAAGCCCGTCATCCGGAGACTCAGTGAACTTCCTGTGCACTTGTAAAATTTTGCCTACCAGCCTGTCCAACTCTGCCTGCTCAGAATTCTCCTTATGGGCCTGAATTGAGATGAATTCCCCCCCCTAATAACCACCTTCAGTGCCTCCCAAACCACCCCTGCCGAAACCTCACCAGTGTCATTGATCCCTGTATATCCCCCAAATGCCCCCCTCACCCGTTCGCATACCTCCTCCTCTGCCAGCAGCCCCAGATCCAACCTCCATTGTGGGCACTGGGCCTTTCCCTTGCTGACTTGCAAGTCCACTCAATGCGGGGCATGGTCTGACACCACTATTGCTGAATATTCAGTATCTATCACCTCAGCCAGCATCCTTTCAACCATCACAAAGAAGTCTATCCAGGAATACACCTTATGCACATGGGAGTAGAATGAAAACTCCTTACTCCTCTGCCTCCCAAATCTCCATGAATCGACCCCCCCCCCCCCCCCGCCCCCCATGCTCTCCGTGAACCCCCGAAGCTCACTTGCCATAGCTGATACCTTCCCAGATCTAGAACTCAACTGGTCGAACCTTGGATCCAGACTGTATTAAAATCTCCCCCTATAATCAGTCGATGTGAATGGGGAGGCCCCAATAATTCACCCTACATGAATGAACGATCACCATTTTTATTTGTGCTGGTTTCCTAGGGTTTCCACTAATTTTCCATTCCTCCATCAAGAGGACAACTGCAAAGGTTCTACCTCTTTTTTTTTTTTTTTTTTTTTTAAAGGAATGCGTACTTGCTGGAATGGCCTGGAGTTGTACAACTCCAACTTGGGGATGGAGAAAGTAGTACTCGGCCTTCATCGCTTAACATACCATTGGCCTGGCCTTACCATTGGCCAGAAACTGAACTGGAATAGGTCAGGTTGGAAATTCATGAGACAGATAATTCACCACCTGACTCTCCAAAGCCAGCACATCATGTACAAGGCATACATCAGGATTATGGTGGCATACCCTTAACTTGCCTGGTTGAGTGCAGCTCAACTACACTCTTAAGCTCAACACTATCCAGGGCAAAGCATCTCACTTGATTGGCACACCATTCGCCAACTTAAACATTCGCAATGCAGCAAATGGCCAAGGCTCCTTCAACAGCATCTTCCAAACCTGTCACCAAAGGGCAACAAATACTTGTGATTGCCGTTACTTCACTGTTGGTGAATAAAAATCCTGCAACTCCCCTCCTACACCACATGGGCGGCAGAGTTCCAGGTCAATTGGGGATGCTGAAAAAAGCTAGCTTTGCCGATGACACCCATACCCATGAAAGAATTTTTTAAAGAATTGACAGCAACCTGGAATATATTTGTCCTCTCTGCCTATTGAGGGATTTGGAGGGTTGAAAGAACAAAGGGTGAAGAAAGTATAGCATCTTTTTTTTTTTTGTTGAGTTTATTATTGGACCTGGTTATGGTTTACGATATCTTGTTTTCAAGCAAGGCTGTAAAATCAGTGCTTCAAATTTTATGCTGCCAAAAGTTGTGTTGGCACAATACATGTTTGAGCTTAATGCTTCGTAAAACCTTGTTGTCCTGTGTTTTCAGTCAATGAATTAATGAGATACCAATGCACATATGATTTTATGGGAATCAACTGGTAATGTTATAAAATTGCATAAAACACATGGAAACATTGCTATGTCCTCAATGGGGGAGGTGGGGGGGAAGAAGAGATGTAACTGTGGGTTACATCTCTTCTTTCTTTCCCCTGCCCCCCCACCCCCACCTCCCCCATTGAGGACGCTGCAATGTTTCCATGTGTTTTCTGCAATTTTCCGGCGGCGGAGGTGGCTCATCATCGGCTGCCAGCTAGATGCCTGTTGACGAGCGTTCGGTATTGCGTGCCTGTCCCACTGCCGGGGAACACACCCTCTGGCTCATTTATTGACTTGAAGTTTAATGAGCCCTCCCATTCCAGAGGCAGCACAGTGGGCATCATCAGGATAGAGCAGTTTTACATAAATAAAACTTTGAAGTCCATTGCAAGTGTTAGAGAGGTTGACTTTTTCCAGTCTCATCCTCTGCCCTTTCACTATATAACAGTGCTCAGTCTCTGGGTCAACAATGTGCAGGTGAGCTGTGCACTGGTTGCTGAATGCAAAATGAACAGCAGTAAAACCTTGAAATGCCATAAATAATGATTCAACTATTAAATGACTGCTAAATGCTGACACTTGACAGTGCATGGAATTACGAGATGAAAAGTATCATTTAGTTTTCATATTCTTATTACAAAGACAATGGTGAAACTACCATTTGACATTCATTTCATTCAATTCCGATTTAAAAGTATTGATTGAGATACATTCTATTGATCCCAAGTGGAACATTGATGGAAGGCATGATGTGGAGATGCCGGTGTTGGACTGGGGTGAGCACAGTAAGAATCTTACAACACCAGGTTAAAGTCCAACAGGTTTGTTTCAATGTCACTAGCTTTCGGAGCGCTGCTCCTTTCTCAGGTGAATGAAGAGGTATGTTCCAGAAACATATATATAGACAAAGTCAAAGATGCAAGACAATGCTTTGAATGCGAGCATTTGCAGGTAATGTCTTTACAGATCCAGAGATAGGGGTAACCCCAGGTTAAAGAGGTGTGAATTGCCTCCAGCCAGGACAGTTGGTAGGATTTTGCAAGCCCAGGCCAGATGGTGGGGGATGAATGTAATGTGACATGAATCCAAGGTCCCGGTTGAGGCCGTACTCACGTGTGCGGAACTTGGCTAGAGGTTTCTGCTCGGCAATTTTGCGTTGTTGCGTGTCCTGAAGGCCGCCTTGGAGAACGCTTACCAGGAGATCGGAGGCTGAATGCCCTTGACTGCTGAAGTGTTCCCCGACTGGAAGGGAACATTCCTGCCTGGCGATTGTGGTGGGAAGTCCGTTCATTCGTTGTTGCATGGTCTCGCCAATGTACCACGCTTCGGGACATCCTTTCCTGCAGCGTATGAGGTGGACAACGTTGGCCGAGTCGCACGAGTATGTACCGCGTACCTGGTGGGTGGTGTTCTCACGTGTAATGGTGGTATCCATGTCGATGATCTGGCACGTCTTTCAGAGAACATCTTTCTGGAACATACCTCTTCATTCACCTGAGGAAGGAGCAGTGCTCCGAAAGCTAGGGTTTGAAACAAACCTGTTGGACTTTAACCTGGTGTTATTCTTACCATAGATGGAAGAGGCTAGACATTCTGCACATGTTATAAGTTTTTATGTCCCAGCAAATTGCCATAATATTAGTTTAGCATCTAGTAATTCAAGCCATACGTTCTTTGATTCTATTGTTTGTTGGCATGACATCATTCACTGTATGAAATGCAAATTACATTGTTTTTCACACTGTTGAATGTTTAACAGTTTTTACATGAAACTGATATCAATTCCAGGAAGCTTTTACTTCAGAAATAAAATATGCAGGGTGGACTGAAGTGCAAGATGTTTCCTCTAACTTGTGCAGCTAGTGTAACGTATACAGGGTGAAGCTCTTCCTTTTGTCATTGTTGTTGCAAGTAGCACAGTGCATAAGGTAGCAGTGCACATTTCCCCTCTTTCTATTTCTGTCAACTATTCCTTTACATTGTAACATAGAATCATAAAATTTACAGTGCAGAAGGAGGCCATTCAGCCCATAATGAGTCTGCACCAGCTCATGGAAAGAGCACCCTACTTTAAGCCCACACCTCCACCCATCCGCATAACCCCACCTAACCATTTGAGCAATAAGGGCAGCACGGTAGCATAGTTCTTAGCACAGTTGCTTCACAGCTCCAGGGTCCCAGGTTTGATTCCCGGCTGGGTCACTGGCTGTGCAGAGTCTGCACGTTCTCCCCGTGTATGCATGGGTTTCCTCCGGGTGCTCTGGTTTCCTCCCACAGTCCAAAGATGTGCAGGTTAGGTGGATTGGCCATGATAAATTGCCCATAGTGTCCAAAAAAGGTGAGGTGGGGTTACAGGGATAGGGGGGAGGAATGGGCTTAAGTAGGGTGCTCTTTCCAAGTGCCGATGCAGACTCGATGGGCCAAATGGCCTCTTTCTGCACTGTTGATTCTATCATGGCCAATCCACCTAACCTGCCCATCTTTGGACTGTGGGAGGGAAACAGAACATCCAGAGGAAACCCCCACAGACACTGGGAGAAACCCTGAGGCCAGAATTGAACCCAGGTCCCCGGAGCTGTGAGGCAGCAGTGCCGTCCGTTTCTTACTATGACGGGGTAATGGGAAAATAAACACTTTTTGATGGTGAGCATTTGGGGATTTCGGTTACAGAATATCTTCTACACAATCATTTCAATTTTATATTGTCCCGCTTTAGGCCATTTGCAACAAACTGCAATTTGAAAATGGCTTTAATGGCACAGAAACTTTGATCAGTGTTCTTTTACACAGTAAAGAACTAGTTTTGAGGACATATTTTGAGGACATGTAGTGATGGGGAGGAGGTTTTATCTGTTGCCTACCTCTGTTGAAATTGCAAATGAATGATTAAGGTTTGATTTTGCTATTAATAGGAGAGAGGAGTTTTTCCTGTAGATGAATAAACTTTGTACAACCTTTTTGTTCATTGGATGTGAGTGTTGTTGGCTAGGCCAGCATTTATTGCCCATCTCTAATTGGCCTTGTTCCAGAGGGTATTTGAGAGTCACCACATGTCTGGAGTCACATGGTAAGGATGGCAGATTTCCTTCCCTAAAGGGCATTAGTGAACCAGATGAGTTTTTACTACAATCGTTTTGTGGTCCTACTGCATTTTTAAATTCCAGAGTATCTGGAACTACTAGTCCACTGGCAATACCATTTGTGTCACCATTTTCCCTAGTACTGTTAGGACCATATAACTATCATCTGGGAGTGTTGTTGGTCAGGGTAGATTGTGGTGTTGATTTATGGCCTTCTATCTGGGGACACTGAGAAATTTGTCTTTGAAATGATTAACAAACTCATGAAGGAGATAAATAAGGTGGATCTAGCCTATTATGGTGCAAATTATACATAGCCCATTGTGAAGGAGTGTTCATTTGCTTATTTTCCATTCTTTTAATCTTCAAAAAAATCAGTCAGAGCTGTCATGGCAACTATGTATCAGTAATTTCCCATTGAGATTCAAGACCAATTAAGCAGGAGCTGAAGCAACCATTGGCACTTGTGATAGATGGATAGCACTGTTGCTTCACAGCTCCATGGTCCCAGGTTCGATTCCTAGCTTCGGTCACTGTCTGTGTGGAGTCTGCACGTTCTCCCTGTGTCTGCGTGGGTTTCCTCCGGGTGCTCCAGTTTCCTCCCACAAGTCCCGAAAGACATGCTGTTAGGTAATTTGGACATTCTGAATTCTCCCTCTGGTGCACCCAAACAGGCGCCGGAGTGTGGCGACTAGGGGCTTTTCACAGTAACTTCATTGCAGTGTTAATGTCAGCCTACTTGTGACAATAAAGAGTATTATTCAGGGTTTCATGAATCAAATTGTAAACTAACAGGAATCTGGTGAAAGCCTTTTTTATTCCAATGTAGCTGACCAGAGGCAACATAAAAGTTGATCTGTTTGAGCAGGGGGAAATGTTTAGATACATGCAGGTTTGAAATTTTACTAGAAAGGAGATACAGAGATTCCCGGTGGAACCGGCCTCCCATTTGCTGGAGGAGGTGCTGACGACGGGGGGACTGGAGAAGGGGGTAGTGTCGGTGATTTACGGGGCTATTTGGGAAGAGGAGAAGGCACCACTGGAAGGGATCAAAGCAAAGTGGGGGGAAGAGTTGTGAGAGGATATGGAGGAGGGGCTCTGGTGTCAGGTGCTCCGGAGAGTGAACGCCTCTACCTCGTGCCCGAGATTGGGGCTGATACAACTAAAATGACAGCAGTGCGGGTACAATTGCTGTACCGGCCTCCCCGAACAGGTGCCGGAATGTGGTGACTAGGGGATTTTCACAGTAACTATTATTAGAGATGTGTGTGAACATTGCGGGGGGCGGCCTGCAAATCATGTTCATATGTTTTGGTCCTGTCCAAAGGTGGAGGATTACTGGAAGGAGGTTTTTAGGATAATCTCAAAGTGGTGCACGTGAAACTGGACCAGGGCTCTTGGGAGGCCATATTCGTGGTGTCGGACCAGCCGGGGTTGGAAACGGGTGCGGTAGCAGATGTTGTAGCCTTCGCCTCGTTGATCGCCCGAAGGCGGATTCTGATGGGTTGCTCTCCACCCTGTGCCCTGGCGTGGCAGGTGAACCTGCTGGAATTCTTAACGCTTGAGAAGGTTAAGTTTGAACTGAGGGGAAGGATGGAGGGGATCTACAATTCATGGGCGTTACACATTATGCACTTTTTCAAGAACTGGATAACATTGAACATTAGTTTGGTGGGGGAGAGGTTGGGAGGGTTGGGAGGAGGGGGACTGTATGTTTTAATGGTGACTATGGGTGATTTCTGATTCCTTTTTGTCATTTGTTTATGTTAACAAATGGGCTAATGTTTGGGGCTTTGGTGGGAGAATGGGATCATTGTTATTGATATGAGGATTGACATTATATTCGTTACTGCTTATTGTTTATTGTTGGTGGGTGAAAATTTGAGAGGAAATGTGAAAAAGGAGAATAAAAATATTTTTTAAAAACAAAAGCAAAAGTTGATCTGTTGGATAGATTTGGGTCAGGATCCCAATATCGGTGTCAAATGGCAGTCCTGACACTTTGGGAGTAGTCTGATTTTTGTCTGAATAGTCCAATGGGCTACTTGTCATCTAATTTTTTGATTAAACTTCCACCCGAGCAATCTGAAGGCCCAACTTGCTCCTCCCTGTTCGATATGCAGTAAGTGCAGATTATTAAGAACATAAGAACTAGGAGCAGGAGTAGACAATTCAGCCCTCTAACCTGCCCCCCCCCCCCCGCCATTCAATACGATCATGGTTGATATCCTCCCGGCCTCCACTCCACTTTCCTGCCCATTCTCCATAACCCTTCAACCCATTACTAATTAAAACTCTAACCATCTCATTCCTTAAATTTATTCAATGTCCTGGCATCCACTGCACTCTGGGTTGTGAATTCCACAGATTCACGGCCCTTTGAGAGAAGTGATTTCTCCTCATTTCTATTTTCAATCTGCTATCCCTTAACCTAAAACTGACCTCTCGTCCTAGATTGCCCCACACGAGGAAGCATCCATTCAATACCATTTATCATCCTGTATACCTCTTATAGATGTCCTCTCATTCTTCCAAACTCGAGTGTATAGGCTTAAACTGCGCAACCTCTCTTCAGAAGACATGGCCCTCAACATTCCTCATCATCTCTGGAATCAATCTAGTGAATTTCCTCTGAATTGCCTCTAATGCAATTACACAATCTTCCTCAAATAAGGGGACAAAAACTACATAGTACTCCAGGTGTGGTCTCATTAATGCCTTGTACATTTCCCTACTTTATACTCTAATTCCCTTATAAAGGCCATAATTCCCTTATAAAGGCCAAAATTCCATTTGCCTTCCATATTACCTGCTGTACCGGCATATTAGTTTTCTGCGATTCATGCACGAGGACACCCAGATCCCTCTGCACCAAAGCACTCTGACATTTCTCTCCATTTCAATAATAAGTTGTTTTTTATACATCTATAAAGAACAAGAGGATAGCCAGGGAAAGGGTTGGCCCACTTAAGGACAGGAGAGGGAATCTATGCATGTTGCCAGAGGAAATGGGTAAGATACTAAATGAGTATTTTGCATCAGTATTCATCAAAAAGAAGGACTTAGTGGATGATGAGTCTGGGGAAGGGTGTGTAGATAGTCGGGGTCACATTAAGATCAAAAAGGAGGTGTTGGGTGTCTTGAAAAACATTAAGGTAGATAACTCCTCGAGGCCTGTTGGGATCTACCCCAAAATACTGAGGGAGACCAGGGAGGAAATTGCTGGGGCCTTGACAGAAATCTTTGTACCCTCACTGCCTACGGTGAGTTCCAGAGGACTGGAAAATAGCTAATGTTTTTCCTTTGTTTAAGAAGGGTAGTGAGGATAATCCAGGCAATTACAGACCGGAGAGCCTTGCATCAGTGGTAGGGAAATTATTGGAGAGGATTCTTCGATACAGGATTTACTCCCATTTGGAAAGAAGTGGACGTATTAGCAAGAGGCAGCATGGTTTTTGTCAAAGGAAGGTCGTGTCTCACTAACTTGATTAGAGTTTTTCGAGGAAGTAACTAAGATGATTGATGAAGGTAGGGAAGTGGATGCTGTCTACATGGACTTCAGTAAAGCCTTTGACAAGGTTCCTCATGGTAGATTGGCACAGAAGGTGAAGTCATTTGATCAGAGGTGAGCTGGCAAGACTGATACAGAACTGGCTCGGTCATAGAATTCAGATGATAGCAGTGGAAGGGTGCTTTTCTGACTGGTGAGCTTTGACTAGTGGTGTTCCGCAGGGATTAGTGCTGGGACCTTTGCTGTTTGTAGTGTTTAT
Source organism: Scyliorhinus torazame (assembly GCF_047496885.1). Lineage (NCBI taxonomy): Eukaryota > Metazoa > Chordata > Chondrichthyes > Carcharhiniformes > Scyliorhinidae > Scyliorhinus > Scyliorhinus torazame. The sequence goes on along the minus strand of NC_092717.1, from coordinate 126,736,448 downwards.
ATATAAATGATTTGGACAAAAATGCAACTGTTCTGATTAGTAAGTTTGCGGACGACACAAAGGTTGGTGGAATTGCGGAAAGCAATGAGGACTGTCAGAAGATACAGCAGGATTTGGATCGATTGGAGACTTGGGCGGAGAGATGCCAGATAGAGTTTGATCTGGACAAGTGTGAGGTAATGCATTTTGGAAGGTCGAATACAGGTGGGAATATACAGTAAATGGCAGAACCCTTAACCGTATTGACAGACTGAGGGATCTGGGGGTACAGGTCACTGAAAGTGGCAACACTGGTGGATAAGGTAGTCAAGAAGGCATACAGCATGCTTGCCTTCATCGGTCAGGGCATTGAGTTAAATAATTGACAAGTCATGCTGCAGCTGTATAGAACCTTAATTAAGCCACACTTGGAATATGGTGTTCAATTCTGGTCGCCACACTACCAGAAGGATGTGGAGGCTTTGGAGAGGGTACAGAATACCGAATGTTGCCTGGTATGGAGGGCATTAGCTTGGAGGAGAAGTTTGGTAAATTATGTTTGTTCTCACTGGGATGAGAGGTTGAGGGGTGTCCTGATAGAAGTCTACAAAATTGAGGGGCATGAGTGGATATTCAGAAGCGTTTTCCCAGGGTGGAAAAGTCAATTACTGGGGACTTAGGCTTAAGGAGCGAGGGGCAAAGTTTAGAGGAGATGTGCGAGGGACGTTTTTTTTACACAGGGTAGTGGGTGCCTGGAATTCGCAGCCAGAGGAGGTGGTAGAAGTAGGTACGATAGTGATGTTTAAGTGGCGTCTTGACAAATACATGAATAGGATTAGGAATAGAGGGATACGGACTCCGGAGGTGTAGAAGGTTTTGGGTTAGAAGGGCAGCATGGTCGGCGCAGGCTTGGAGGGCTGAAAGGCCTGTTCCTGTGCTGTATTTTGCTTTGTTCTTGTTAACCTCACACTTATCCAGGTTAAACTCCCATCAGCCAAATTTTTGGCCCACTCACCTAACCTATCTATATCCATTTGTAAATTCTTTATTTCCCTCATTGCAACTTTACTATCGCGCCCATTTTGGCGTCATCTGCAGTAACTTCTATCCCTGCATCCAATTCATTGATATATATTGTAAATATTGGGTCTCCGAGGACCGAACCCTGTGGCACCCCACTAGTTACATCTTGCCAATGAGTAAACAACTCATTTATCCTGACTCGTTACCTTCTGTTGGTAAGCCAGTCTTCTATCCAAGCTAATAAATTACCCTTAACCCTATGCGATCTTGTGTGTTAGCCTTTCGTGTGGCACCTTCTCAAATGCCTTCTGGAAGTCCATATATAGTACATCTACAGGATGCACATTATCCACTTAACATGTTACATCGTCAAAGAACTCTAGCAAATTAGTCCAACACTATTTCCCCTTTATAGAACCACGCTGACTCTCTCGGATTGTGATGAGATGTGTTAAACTAACTGGTCTATAGTTTCCTACTCTCCTCCCTCCCTTTCTGAATAAGAACGTTACATTAACATTTTTTCCAATCCCATGGAACCTTTCCTGCATCCAGGGAATTTTGGAATATTCTAACCAATGGATCCACTATCCTCGCTGCCACTTCCTTTAAGACCCATCACACCCTGGGGACCTGTCTGCCTTCAATCCCATTTCCCTATTGATGATGCTTCTAAGTTCCTCCCTTTCTATTACCTTTGCATTAGCTGTTACTATTGGGATGGTACTCGTGTCCTCCACCATGAAAACTGAGGCAAAATATTGATTTAGCATCTCGGCCATTTCTGAGTTCCCCTCTATTATCTTTGCTGCCTCATCCGCCAAGGGACCAACATTCAGTTGTCTTCCCTTTCTACTTAGAGAAGCTTTTGCTATCTTTTTTTATATTTCTTAATTTACCATTTGCTCTTTTTATTATTTTTAGTAATCCTTTGTGTTTCCCAATCTTGCAGCCTGCCACTAGCCTTTGCAATATGTAAAGCCTTAGTTTTTGTTATCTTTAACTTCCTTGCTTAGACATGGGTGTTTTTTCCACCTCCTTACAATTTTTCTTCCTCTCTGGAATATACTTTAGTTGGGAAGAATTTAATATCTCCTTAAACAATTGCCTCGACTCATCAATCTTCCTGGTTTTGCAGAGCTACTGTTTAGGGACCTATAGATTACTCCCACCAAGGACTTCTTTCCTTTCCTAATTCTCATTTCTACCCAGATTGATTCCACGTCTTGATCTCTAGTGCTTATATAATTTTTCACTACAGCATGGGTCCATTCCTTTAGCAGCAACGCTACACCATCTCCCTTTACCTTTCTGTCTGTCCTTCTGAAATACTGAAAAGCCTTGGATATTCAACTCCCACATCAGGTCTCCTTGTAACCTTATCTCCGTAATCGTCACCAACTCGTATCCCTTTGTTTCTATTTGTGTTGTTAACTCATTCATTTTGTTCCAAATGCTTTAGGCATTCAGACACAAAACCTTTTAAGTTTGTTCAATTATAAAATTTCCCTACTCTTGTCTGATTCCTTAGTGCAATATGAGGTGCACACGTTCTGTCCCTCCTTTCTTTATTATTTTCTGGGAACAATCGACCTCCTCACTAACCTGTAGTCCTACCTTCTGCTTTACATAAGAACATAAGAACTAGGAGCAGGAGTAGGCCATCTGGCCCCTCGAGCCTGCTCCACCATTCAATGAGATCATGGCTGATCTTTTGTGGACTCAGCTCCACTTTCCGGCCCGAACACCACAACCCTTAATCCTATTATTCTTCAAAAAACTATCTATCTTTATCTTAAAAACATTTAATGAAGGAGCATCTACTGCTTCACTGGGCAAGGAATTCCATAGATTCACAACCCTTTGGGTGAAGAAGTTTCTCCTAAACTCAGTCCTAAATCTACATCCCCTTTATTTTGAGGCTATGCCCCCTAGTTCTGCTTTCACCCGCCAGTGGAAACAACCTGCCTGCATCTATCCTGTCTATTCCCTTCATAATTTTATATGTTTCTATAAGATCCCCCCTTATCCTTCTAAATTCCAACGAGTACAGTCCCAGTCTATTCAACCTCTCCTCGTAATCCAACCCCTTCAGCTCTGGGATTAACCTAGCGAATCTCCTCTGCACACCCTCCAGTGCCAGTATGTCCTTTCTCAAGTAAGGAGACCAAAACTGAACACAATACTCCAGGTGTGGCCTCACTAACACCTTATACAATTGCAGCAGAACCTCCCTAGTCTTAAACTCCATCCCTCTAGCAATGAAGGACAAAATTCCATTTGCCTTCTTAATCACCTGTTGCACCTGTAAACCAACTTTTTGCGACTCGTGCGTCTCTCTGCACAGCAGCATGTTTTAATATTTTATCATTTAAATAATAATCCCTTTTGCTGTTATTCCTACCAAAATGGATAACCTCACATTTGTCAACATTGTATTCCATCTGCCAGACCCTAGCCCATTCACTTAGCCTATCCAAACAAATCCCTCTGCAGACTTCCAGTATCCTCTGCACTTTTTGCTTTACCACTTATCTTAGTGTCGTCTGCAAACTTGGACACATTGCCCTTGGTCCCCAACTCCAAATCATCTATGTAAATTGTGAACAATTGTGGGCCCAAAACTGATCCCTGAGGGACACCACTAGCTACTGATTGCCAACCAGAGAAACACCCATTAATCCCCACTCTTTGCTTTCTATTAATTAACCAATCCTCTATCCATGCTACTACTTTCCCCTTAATGCCATGCATCTTTATCTTATGCAGCAACCTTTTGTGTGGCACCTTGTCAAAGGCTTTCTGGAAATCCAGATATACACATCCATTGGCTCCCCATTATCTACCGCACTGTTAATGTCCTCATAAAATTCCACTAAATTAGTTAGACATGACCTGCCCTTTATGAACCCATGCTGCGTCTGCCCAATGGGACAATTTCCATCCAGATGCCTCGCTATTTCTTCCTTGATAGATTCCAGCATCTTCCCTACTACCGAAGTTAAGCTCACTGGCCTATAATTACCCGCTTTCTGCCTACCTCCTTTTTTTAAACAGTGGTGTCACGTTTGCTAATTTCCAATCCGCCGGGACCACCCCAGAGTCTAGTGAATTTTGGTGAATTATCACTAGTGCATTTGCAATTTCCCTAGCCATCTCTTTTAGCACTCTGGGATGCATTCCATCAGGTCCAGGAGACTTGTCTACCTTTAGCCCCATTAGCTTGCCCATCACTACCTCCTTGGTGATAACAATCCTCTCAAGGTTCTCACCTGTCATAGCCTCATTTCCATCAGTCACTGGCATGTTATTTGTGTCTTCCACTGTGAAGACCGACCCCAAAAAACCTGTTCAGTTCCTCAACCATTTCCTCATCTCCCATTATTAAATCTCCCCTCTCATCCGCTAAAGGACCAATATTTACCTTAGCCACTCTTTTTTGTTTTATGTATTTGTAGAAACTTTTACTATCTGTTTTTATATTCTGAGCAAGTTTACTCTCATAATCTATCTTACTCTTCTTTATAGCTTTTTTAGTCGCTTTCTGTTGCCCCCTAAAGATTTCCCAGTCCTCTAGTCTCCCACTGATCTTTGCTACTTTGTATGTTTTTTCCTTCAATTTGATACTCTCCCTTATTTCCTTAGATATCCAGGGTCGATTTTCCCTCTTTTTACCGTCCTTCCTTTTTGTTGGTATAAACCTTTGCTGAGCACCGTGAAAAATCACTTGGAAGGTTCTCCACTGTTCCTCAACTGTTTCACCATAAAGTCTTTGCTCCCAGTCTACCTTAGCTAGTTCTTCTCTCATCCCATTGTAATCTCCTTTGTTTAAGCACAAAACACTAGTGCTTGATTTTACCTTCTCGCCCTCCATCTGTATTTTAAATTACACCATATTATGATTGCTCCTTCCAAGAGGATCCCTAACTATGAGATCCTGAAGCAATCCTGTCTCATTACACAGGACCAGATCTAGGACCGCTTGTTCCCTTGTAGGTTCCATTACATACTGTTCTAGGAAACTATCGCGGATACATTCTATAAACTGCTCCTCAAGGCTGCCTTGACCGACCTGGTTAAACCAATCGACATGTAGATTAAAATCCCCCATGATAACTGCTGTACCATTTCTACATGCATCAGTTATTTCTTTGTTTATTGCCTGCCCCACCATAATGTTACTATTTGGTGGCCTATAGACTACTCCTATCAGTAACTTTTTCACCTTACAATTCCTGATTTCCACCCAAATGGATTCAATCTTATCCTCCATAGCACCAATGTCATCCTTTACTGTTGCCCGGATGTCATCCTTAAATAACAGAGCTCCCTTACCATCCACTCTGTCCTTCCGAAAAGTTTGATACCCTCGGATATTTAACTCCCAGTCGTGACCATCCTTTAACCATGTTTCAGTAATGGCCACTAAATCATAGTCATTCACGATGATTTGCGCCATCAACTCATTTACCTTATTCCGAATACTACTAGCATTCAGGTAAAGTACACTTATGTTGGCTTTTTTTTACCTCTGTTCTGAATCTTAACCCCTCGATCAGTAACCTCTCCTAAGTTATATTTCCTCTTAATCTTTCTCCTAATTTTCCTTGTTGTTGAACCCATATCTTCATGTAACAACCTGCCGCGTCGCTTACCATTAATGTTTTCACTTCCCGTTTTATTTCTTTTAGTATTCCTGGTCCTATTCACTGAGCTCCCCTCAGTCACTGTACCTTGTACTGTCGCCCTTTTTGATTTTTGACTATGGCTTCTCTGCCTTACACTTTCCCCCTTAATGCCTTTATTTCTGTCCCTGTTTTACTACCTTCCAACTTCCTGCATCGGTTCCCATCCCCCTGCCACATTAGTTTAAACTCTCCCCAACAGCTCTAGCAAACACCCCCCCCCCCCCCCAGACATCGGTTCCAGTCCTGCCCAGGTGCAGACCGCCCGGTTTGTACTGGTCCCACCTCCCCCAGAACCGGTTCCAATGTCCCAGGAATTTGAATCCCTCCCTCTTGCACCATCTCTCGAGTCACACATTCATCCTCTCTATCCTGACATTCCTACTCTGACTAGCTCGTGGCACTGGTAGCAATCCTGAGATTACTACCTTGGAGGTCCTACTTTTTAGTTTAACTCCTAGCTCCCTAAATTCAGCTTGTAGGACCTCGTCCCGTTTTTTACCTATATCGTTGGTGCCTATGTGCACCACGACAGCTGGCTGTTCACCCTCCCCCCCCCAGAATGTCCTGCAGCCGCTCCGAGACATCCTTGACCCTTGCACCAGGGAGGCAACATACCATCCTGGAGTCTCGAATGCGTCCGCAGAACCGCCTGTCTATTCCCCTTACAATTGAGTTCCCTATCACTATAGCCCTGCCATTCTTCTTCCTGCCCAGCTGCGCAGCAGAGCCAGCCACGGTGCCATGAACCTGGCTGCTGCTGCCTTCCCCTGGTGAGCCATCTCCCTCAACAGTATCCAAAGCGGTATATCCGTTTTGCAGGGAGATGACCGCAGAGGACACCTGCACTGCCTTCCTACTCTTGCTCTGTCTTTTGGTCACCCATTTTCTATCTCCCTCAGTACCTTTCACCTGCGGTGTGACCAACTCGCTAAACATGCTATCCACGACGTCCTCAGCATCGCGGATGCTCCAAAGTGAGTCCATCCGCAGCTCCAGAGCCGTCAAGCGGTCTAACAGGAGCTGCAACTGGACACACTTCTTGCACGTGAAGGAGCCAGGGACAGTGGACGTGTCCCTGAGCTCCCACATCGCACATGTGGAGCATGACACGGGTCTGAGATCTCCTGCCATGTCTTAAACCTTCAGTTAACTTCAACCACTACAATTTCAACAAAAAAAAAACACAGAAAAAATTTAACTTTGATTTTTTTAATTTTCCATGCAACTAACCCCCCCCCCCCCCCCCCACACACACATTTAGTTTAAAGCTCTATCCACTGCCCTGGTAATGCAATTCATCAAGGCTCTGGTCCCAGCATGATTGAGGTGAACGGCTCATATCTGAACAGTTCCCTCCTTCCCCAGTACTGGTGCCAATGTTCCACAAATGTGCACCCATTTCTCCCACACTAACCTTTGAGCCACGCGTTTACTTCTTTAATCTTATTAACCATGTGCCAATTAGCTCGTGGCTCGGGTATTAACCTGGAGATTGTTACGTTTTGGTTCTGCTTTTTAATTTGGCCCCTAGCTGCTCATACTCCCTCAGCAGAACCTATACCCTTATTCTATCTGTCGTTGCTGCCTACATGCACCACGCCAACTTGATCTTTACCCTCCTACTCCAGTTCCTCTGCAGCCCAGATGAGATTTCCCAAGCCTTGACACACAGGTGGACAACACAACCGTTGGGACTCTTGATCCTGGTCACAGAATACTGCCTGTGCCCCTAACTATGCTATACATGATTTACAAATACATTTCTTCTCTCTTATCTCTCCTCCTCCCCCCAACCCACCACTTAAGCAGGTCCTTGGCAGTGTAGGCAGCAGTGCTAACCACTGCATCACTGTACCACTTGGAGGACACCAATTTCAAGGACATTAGCAAAAGAATCTCTAAAGACTTGAGGGTTTTCTTTTTAATACTGCACATGGTTGAGAACTGCGATGGAGTATTTCAGAATGTGGTGGAGGTAGATACAATTGGGGCTTTCAAAAGGGAATTGCATATAACCTGAAGAGAAACTAATTGCATGTCGACAGCAGAAAGGCAGGGAAGTGGGATTAATTAGTTACTTTTACAAAGACACAATAGGCTGAATAGCTTCCTCCTGTGCTGTAATCATTCTAGTTTAGTTTGACATGATTTGCATTTACTATAATCCACGCTGACTCTCCTTAATTAACCCATGCCTTTCCAAATGTGTTTATTTAGTCTTTATTGACTTCTCCATCAGTGATGTTGAGCTGACTGGCCTATATTTTCCTGATTTAGACCTTTCCCTTTTATTGTACAGTGGCTTAATATTGGCAATCATCCAATCCTGTGCACCACTCCAGTATCCATTGAGGATGGAAAGATTGTGATGTTTTCATCTACTATTTCCAACTTTGTTTCTTTCAACAGCCTAGGATGCAGCCGGTAACTACTTTTAGTAACAATATCTTTTTAGTACATCTTCTCATATTCTGTCCATAAATTCCTTCTGCTCTTTTCTGCTCACATCATCCATTTTTCCTTTTGTGAAGACCGATGCAAAGTTTAATCCTTTTGCTTTATCCTCTGCATGAAAAATCCCCTCTCTTGAGGCCTTAATAGGTCCAACCTTTGGGTACAAATTCAATTGTGTACAAATTCAATTGTGAAGGTCACTATACAGGTTTGCCACCATTATTCAGAGGCAAAAGCACAGCGGGCCACGACGTGCAGTTTACATGCTGTCCATCATTGACATGGGAACTGGCAAATATGTCATTAATCCTGATGTCTCACAGTCTAACCAGCTGATGTGATGCTGGGATACGCAGGTCCTGGTGACCCAGGAGGGGAATAGGTGAACTGCCCTCACACATTGCAACAGGGATGCGATCACAAGCGACTGTACCCAAGGACCTGCGACACTACAGGGAGATGGAGCAGGGACTGCGGAAAGGACAACTCGGACTGATTCCCTCTGCCAAATTGGAGCCAAACGCCTTCATGCCCCTCAACAATGACAGGAGGCGGACTGGGAGGCCACTCAATGCGCCCAGCATCTACTGATGCATGCACATTCAGTGCTCTCTCTGCTGCCTCACTGATGTCCTCATGCATAAGTACTCTGCAGCAGAACTAATCTGCAACCTCAACTTCTGGATGGCTGGCAAACCAAACATCCCTTGCGTTGGGTACTGGCAGACCTGAGTTTTTTAAGCATTATCTGGGATTTTTTTTCAGTGGAGAATGAGGACGTTTCGCGTCCATATGATTCTCCTTCATAGTTAAAGAGAAATAGAAATGTGATCAATTATATACTGTGTAACAGGGAGTGAGCAGCTGGAGCGGACGAGAAGGTCAGTAATTGGTGGGAGCTTGGAGAGATTGCAACAAAGATGTGTAGGTCACGAGAAGTGCATGCAATGGGTCTCAGTTAGTCTGCCTTGGTAGTGAATTCAGTGACCACTGAATCATTAAATGAATTAACATTGAATTCCAAGTATCAAAGATCACACAGTGAAGGTATAAATTCATTCTTCCCTACTTTCTTTGTGTTGTAATTGACTCGATAACTAGGTATGCTGAAGGGCAAGCTGGGGTACTCTGTCTGTTCACACCATTTCATTTAGCTATTTTGGACAATATCTCAAAGCTCAAGTTTTTTTTTTTAAATATGTTTTATTGACATTTTTTTCCCAAACAACAATTTTTTCCCCTCTTACAAAGCAAACGCAACAATAACAATACAGAAATTTTTAACAATACACAAGTAACAAAACCCCTTTATCTTTGACCTAAACTAAACTAACCCCCCCTCACCCCTCCCCCCCCCCCCTCCCCCCCCCCCCCCCCCGCCCTTCCCCCTGGGTTGCTGCTGCTGGTCATCTGTCTTTCCTCTAACGTTCCCCTAGGTAGTTGAGAAATGGCTGCCACCGCCTGGTGAACCCTTGAGCCGATCCTCTCAGGGCAAACTTTATCTGCTCCAGTTTAATGAACCCCGCCATATCATTTACCCAGGCCTCCAGTCCGGGGGGTTTCGCCTCCTTCCACATGAGTAGGATCCTGCGCCGGGCTACTAGGGACGCAAAGGCCACAACGTCGGCCTCGTTCGCCTCCTGCACTCCCGGCTCTTCCGCAACTCCAAATAGAGCTAACCCCCAGTCTCAAAGCTCAAGTTATATTAGTCTCTGAATCTTCTTGCTGTTTGGAAATGAGGCGCATTTTCATGAGGTGATGTGTAGCCCTGATGTGTATTGCCGGCTGTGAAATCCTTTGCCATGTCCAGCTAAAATTCTTCCCCTTTAGAGCATTGCCCACAGGCAATGTCATCCAGCCATAAGCACCTTTTACAAGATTTCACGACATGAAGAAATAGCATGAATATTATGCACAAGAACATAACTTGAGATGTAAAATATGTGACCACTGATGTGTTGGGTGTTCTGGATCACATACAGGTCATCAACACTTGATGTAGTGCAACACTATTTTATTAAAAGGTTGATTATTTAAACATGTTTGAACTGTGGGGAAAATACGATACTAGCTTTAACTAAAGACCTTTGCCTTGTCCTCACCAGTTGATGCACTCAGCACATGGTGAATGTCTGTGTTGCAGGCTGTGAGCTCTGTGCTCCTAGCTAGCTGCTACTCGAATGAGCGGGAACGCTGATGCCCCCTGTCTTTATAGTGCGTGTGCTCTCTCACAACACCGCAGCCAATCACCAGTATGTTGATTGGTCCCACTGTGTGTCCATCAGTGTGTGTCTGCACCATGATATACTGGTGTATATTATGACAACCACGACTTCAAGTAGGGGGTTCAGCATGCATTGGAATCCATTCACTTGCCCTGTGGTTGGCTCATTTTGTTTGGTTTACAGCGAAACCCATAATCTCATGAATGATTTTTTAAAAAATTTTAAATCTAATAAACATTTGCATAAAATGAGGAGACATTAATACAGGCAGTGTATTTGTTTGTATATTCTTGAAACTTGTGTAATCTTTTTATTATTTGCATAGATTTGCCTGGCAAATCTTGGGTATACTGTTTATCCTTCATAGCCTAGGCCATTTGTATTTATATTTCTAAACTACTGCATATTTACAGAGGCTCACTTCCTCCACAGTAGCTTATAATATATTGAGAGTACTTACACTGCATATTGCATAAAGTTTAAATGGTAGTGGTCTTTGTTTCCGCAGTTCAGTGGCCCAAATGTGTGTCTATTTCTCGTGTGCTGTTGGAATGATAATGCATTATCATTCTAATAAGCCTACATGTAACGTAAACAAGTCCGTCTTGTGTCTAATCCCAAACAATGAGGAATGCTCTCATGTAACGGGATAACTTCAATTTGCATAGCAACGACACGTGCTTTAATGAGAGTGATTCACAAAACGTTTTGGTCGGTTTTCTTGTTGTACTGTTGAATTATAATGGTCGGACAGATTAAACTACACTTCCAATAGCTTGTTTTCATAGCTCATTTTCCATAATGAAATACAATTTCCAATTCCATGGGAGGAAAACCACGAGGGGAAAAGGATTGGGAGAATGGTTGTCTAAAGGATGCACTTTCCTAGCCCTGTGATGGCTGGCGTTGAGGCAGGAAGTTCGTAGTGAAAAAATCAGCTGCCTGGGAGGTGGGCCTTCCAAAGACCTTGTTTGGATGCAGTTTTGTATGCCCTTTTTGCAACCAGCAGAGGAGGCCCAGCCATGTTTCAAGTTTCCATCTGGCAAGTTTGAGAAATGTTTGGCTCCAGAACCCACTGATCGGGCTGCAGCTGAACCAGTGGATGGATTTCCCCCTCCATTGCTATGGACCTACCACTCTGGCCTTTGCTCATTTCTACACTGCTGTATCACCCAAGAAGGGCACCTCCATATTGAGAGGCCCTTGCGGTCCCCAAGTTGCCTCTCAACAGCACCCACCTCTCCCAGTGGACTGCTGTGGCTCCACAGCTGCCAGCCCTCTGAGCCAGCTAAAGTCAATTAAGTGTTCACTTTACGGAGCCTGTCTCACTGCCGACAACTGCAAGCCCGGGGCCCCATTTGGTCCCTCAAGCCCAAGGGAAAATCCAGCCTTTTCACAGAAATGGTTTTGAGGAAACTTTTGAAGGGATTGGAGAAAGATGCAAACCTATCTTGTGCACTTTGATTTGATTGCCAATCACCTATTAGCAGCCTTGATATTTAGGCTAGAATAAATAACAGAAAAATCTTTCTTTTGTTTATTGCTTTACTGGATTTATCCTATGCTTCCATAGGTTCTCTGGTATGGATTGAATACATCTATTTCACAATAAATGAATAAATAAATGAATAACAGCAGTATGATGCATACCTATTAGAAAATATACTATCCATCTTTTAGAAAGGTGAAACATGAATTTTCCCAATCTCTGTCTCGGGTGTTGTAAATATGTGGAATTAACGTTTAATACCCATTTATATTGTTCACCTAGGGAGCTGGGACTTTGGTACTGAAGGATAAGATTGTGAAGGGACTTCTGCCCTTCTGTAGGCTGCATTCAAATGCAGGTCTCAGAAATTAAATTTATCATGCAGTGTTATTGTTGCAGTAGCTCAGTAGCTACATTGCACAGCAGGTTTTGATACAGCGACTTTGATCTCCCATGTCAATGCACATAGGACCATTCAGAAGCACGTGCCAGACTGGAACCTCCATTTGTACAAAGCTTCATCGTTTCAGCATTTGTTTTTTCCTTTTATTGTTTTAGATCTAAGCAGTTTTCCCTGTATTTCTGTTGTGCTGAATTTTGATTCTCTAGTATTCCATTGTCTGTTATATGATCTCTTGTGGAGCTGTCATCTTCTATATCCCCAGCTTTCCTCCACTTATTTTATCACATTGACGTTGAACTCATCGCCACTACTTGCCCATCCCATCGTATTATCACGGTTCTCCAAATAGTTGGCTAAGCCTCACATTTTAGTAGCATCTTTAAATATGAACGCTACTTAGTTATTAATTTTTATGTATTAGAAATCAGCAGGAAAGCAATACTACTTTAGCAACTATTTTCATGAAAACACTGGGTGAAAATTTAAACTCTGTAGAACCTCTGGGGCATCGATATTGGAATGGAATTTCCCCGAGAGTGTGCACAGCACCACTTCTGGCATGGTCTGTACAGCATATCATATTGAGCACAGCAAATGCTAGCAGCAGCTAGACTGGGTCAACCTGCACTACACATGGGCTAATGCGATACTTAATACCAACATCTGACCATTTAGGTTCATTAAATGAATTTGGACGTTGCTGAACGAGGATCAAATGTTTAGCTGTAAGAGAGTACACATGTTACTTAAAGGGATAGGCACCCAACTTGCAGGTGAAGTAAATTTGAAGAGATTCTGCTGTTCAGCAGTGGAGAGTGGAGAGTTTCTGGAGTGTTGCTCCATCCTCCGAGGGAGAACAGAGGATCAAGTGACTGGTTCACGACAAGGCTGCAAAGAGCTCTGGGAGAAGCAAGTGTAGTTTCTCTGGGTCTCGTATATGACCGGGAGATGGAGCAGAATGTGACCGGGAGATGGAGCAGCATATGACTGGGAGATGGAGCAGAAGCAGCAAAGAAGGGAAAGCTCTGCAATGTCTCGTACCCTATTCCAAGTTGGAGCAGACTTGTTCATGCTGCTTGACGGTAAGAGAAGACTTCCTGGCAGACCAACCAATGTATCTAGCATCTCCGTATGCATGGTCATCAGAGTTCTCCTGGATACCGCCCATCAATTGATGATCTGAGCCCTCTGTAGAAAGACTGATCACACTACCTGGAGAGTTTTTTAAAATGTTTTTTATTGGGTTTTTGAATAAAAGAAGAAAAATCCAATAAAAATAAAATAGGATAACTGGTAGGGTATTGTGCACCAGCTCAACAGCAGCAACTCTGTAACACTGGCAAAATTATTTACGACACAAGTAGGGGGGGGGTAAATGTACATTCGGGTGCCAGAGAGGCAATTAGAGTGGGCAATGCTCGAATGGGTTTGGTGTTGTTGTCACTTGCGTCTCCTCACGGATCTCGCTGCCGTCACGCGCTCACCGCCGCTTCTGCCGTTCCTCCCGTCTTTCACCTTCATTCTCCTTGTTCCCTGATCCTGGAGATGCCATGCTCGTTATTGTATCCCGTGCCTTCCTTCTGGCTCTCATTTCCCTCTCCACTCCCGTGGTTCGCCTTTCTTTCCTCGTAGGTTTAACTGTTTCCCCCCCCCCCCCCCCTCCCGGTCCATCTCTCCCTTTCATGCTTTGGCTACTTTCTCCTGATTCTTGGCTACCTGGTTTTCTTCCTCTTGTTCGTTGGCCACAAACAGATCCCGGAACAATTGCATGAATGGCTCCCACATTCTGTGGAAGCCGTCGTCTGACCCTCGGATGGCGAATTTGATTTTCTCCATTTGGAGAGATTCTGAGAGGTCGGACAGCCAGTATGCAGCTTTGGGTGGTGCTGCTGACCGCCAGCCGAACAGGATTCTATGGCGGGCGATCAGGGAGGCAAAGGCAAGGGCGTCCGCCCTCCTCCCCAGGAATAGATCTGGCTGGTCTGAAACTCCGAAGACCGCCACTTTCGGGCATGGCTCCACCCTCACCCCCACCACTTGGACATTGCCTCGAAGAAGGCTGTCCAGTACCCCGCAGGTCTGGGGCAAGACCAGAACATGTGGGCGTGGTTGGCCGGGCCTCCTTGGCACCGTTCACATCTATCCTCCACCTCCGGGAAGAACCTACTCATACGGGTTCTTGTTAAGTGGGCTCTCTGTACCACTTTTAGCTGCGTCAGGCTGAGCCTTGCGCACGTGAAGGTGGAGTTGACCCTATGCAGTGCTTCGCTCCAGAGTCCCCACCCTATTTCAATCCCCAGGTGGTCCTCCCATTTCTTTCTTGTTGCATCCAGTACAGTGTCGGCCCTTTCTATCAGTCGGTCATACGTGTCACTACAGTTTCCTTTGTCTAGTATGCTTGCGTCCAGTAGTTCTTCCAGTAGTATCTGTTGTGGCGGTTGTGGGTACGTCCTTGTCTCCTTTCGTAGGACGTTTTTGAGCTGTAGATACCTTAGCTCGTTCCTCCTGGCTAGCTGGAATTTCTCTATCAGTTCGTCCAGTGTTGCGATCCTGCCGTCGGTGTATAGGTCCCTGACTGTCAGTGTCCCCCCCCCCCCCGGTCCTGTCTCCACTCTGGCGTCAGTCAGTGCTGGTGTGAACCTATGGTTGTTGCAGATGGGAGCTTTACTCGACATTCTGGTCAGGCCAAATTGCTGCCGTAGTTGGTTCCAGGATTGGAGGGTGGCTATCACCACCGGGCTGATGGAATGTTTTTTGGGTGGGGATGGACTGCTGCCACGGCAAGGGCCCGGAGCGAGGTCCCCATGCAGGAGGACTTTTCTGCGCGCACCCACTTGCCTTCTGGCTCCTTATTCGCTCGGCCGTCGCCGCCCAGTGGTAGAATTGTAGGTTTGGGAGGGCTAGCCGTCCCCTGGATTTTGTTTTTTGAAGGACCTTCTTTGGGATCCGAGGATTCTTCCCCCATCCCTCCTCCCCATACGAGCGCCATGATTAGTTTGTCTAGCGCTTTGAAAAAGGCCTTGGGGATGTAGATCAGGATGGATCTGAATAGGAAGAAGTACCTGGGCAGTACGTTCATTTTGATCATCTGGACTCTCCCCGCGAGGGAGAGTGGGAGTGTGTTCCATCTTTGCAGGTCCTTTTTTACTTCCTCTGTCAGACTGGTGAGGTTTAATTTGTGGATCCCTTTCCAGTCATGGGCTATTTGGATCCCCAGGTAGCGGAATTTGTGTCGGGCTTGTTTAAACGGCAGTCCCGTTAGTGCTGCCCCCCCCTACTTGTGGGTGTAACGGGAAGATCTCACTTTTGCTCCTGTTGAGTTTGTAGCCTGAAAATGTGCCAAACTCTTTCAGGAGCGCGATGATTCCATTCTTGCTGCTCTGTGTATCCAAAATGTAGAGGAGCAGGTCATCTGTATAGAGTGAGACTCAGTGCTCTCTGCCTCCCCTTCGGATCCCCCTCCAGCTTTTTGCTGCTCTGAGCGCGATTGCTAGTGGTTCGATCGCTAGAGCGAACAGCAGCGGGGACAGTGGGCATCCTTGTCTGGTGCTCCTGTGCAGCTGGAAGTATAGGGAGTTGGTGTTGTTTGTCTGTACGCTCGCCATGGGAGCGTTGTATAGGAGCTTTACCCAGGAGGTGAATCCTGTTCCAAGCCCGAACCGCTCCAGTGCCTCTGAGGTATTTCCATTTGACTCTGTTGAAGACCTTTTCTGCATCTAGGGAGACGATCACCTCTGGTGTTCTCTCCCCGGAGGGGGTCATTAGCATGTTCAGCAGGCGCCTGATATTCGAGGTGAGCTGTCTACCTTTGACAAAGCCTGTCTGGTCCTCTGCGACCACCTCGGGTACATAGTCTTCTAACCTTTTGGCCAGTATTTTGGCGTCTGCATACAGCAGTGAGAGGGGTGTGTATGACCCACATTCCGTTGGGTCTTTGTCTTTCTTGGATATCAGCGAGATTGAGGCCTGTGCTAGCATGGGCGGCAGTGTGCCTCTAGCTAGCGAGTCTGTGAACACCTCCCGCAGGTGCGGGGCCAGCGCTGTCGCAAATGTTTTGTAGAAGTCCACCGGGAACCCGTCCGGTCCCGGCGCTTTCCCCGCCTGCATGGAGCTAATGCTGTCCATGATCTCTCCCAGTGCTAGTGGTGCTTCTAAGCCCCGTTTTCTGCCCACCCCCACGACTGGAATGTCCAGTCCATCAAGGAACCGTTTCATCCTAGACTCCCCCATTGAGGGCTCTGAGGTGTACAGCCCTTGGTAGAAGGCCTTGAAGGTTTTGTTGATCTTTTCTGGTTCTGTTTCTAGCGTGCCTCTGGTATCCCTGATTTGTGCAATTTCTCTGGTGGCTGCCTGCTTTCTCAGCTAGTGTGCCAACAGGCGGCTGGCTTTGTCTCTGTGTGCGTATAGGATCCCACGTGCCTGGCGGAGTTGGTGCACTGCTTTCCTGGTGGAGAGCAGGTCAAAGTTCCTTTGTGGCTCTTTCCGCCAGGATCTCTACGGTCGGGACCTCAGAGTATTTACGGTCTACCTCCAGTATGGAGTCGACCAGCTTCTGCCTAGCCACCCTTTCCTCCCTATCTCTTCGCACTTTGAAAGAGATGATTTCCCCTCTTAGTACGGCCTTTAGTGCTTCCCAGAACGTGGAGGGTGAGACCTCCCCGTTCTGGTTGTTCTCTGGGTACTCTGCTATGGCCCGTGATATTCTTTCGTTGAAGGCCTTGTCAGCTAGTAGGGCAACGTCCAACCTCCATGTGGGTCATTGGACCCTGCCCATCTCCAGCCTCACGTCCATGTAGTGTGGAGCATGGTCTGATATCATAATTACGGAGTATTCCACTTTGTCTATCCACGGAAGCACCGTTTTTCCCACCACAAGGAAGTCAATTCTGGTGTATACGTTGTGTACTGGGGAGAAGAAGGAGAATTCCTTCTCCCCTGGGTGGGCGAACCTCCAGGGGTCCACCGCTCCCATCTGCTCCATAAAGTGACTTGAGTTCCCTTGCCATGCTTGAGATTTTCCCCGTTTTGGAGTTTTATCTGTCTGTCTTTGGGTCCTGTACACAGTTGATGTCCCCCCCCCCCCCCCCCCCCCCCCCCCCGATTAGTCGATGCGTCGCAATGTCAGGGATTTCTGCCATGGTCTTCTTGATGAAACTCGTGTTGTCCCAGTTGGGTGCGAGACGTTAACTAGTACTACCGGTGCCCCATCCAGGGCCCCCGCTGACCATGATTTACCGTCCCCCTGGGTCCGTAACCGTCTTTGTCGCCCTCAACATCGTCCTCTTGTCGATCAATATCGCCACCCCACTGGCCCTTGTCCCATAGCAGGAATAGGAGGTTTGTCCCACCCAGCCCTTTCTTACCCGCAGTCGGTCTTGCTCTCTCAGGTGTGTCTCTTGGAGGAAGACTATGTCGGCCCTCATATTTCTTAGGTGGGTGAGGACTCTGGATCTCTTCACTGGGCCGTTGAGTCCCTTACGTTCCAAGTGACTATCCTGGTGGGGGGCTTCTGCCCACTCGCTCCTGTGGGATTAACCATACTTACCTGGTGGACGCGCCCCTGCCCTCCGGGGTTTCCCTTTGTTAGGGGGCCGTCCAGGATGACCGCTGTCACTGTTCTCTCCATGCGGTTGGGTCCCTGCGCTCCGGGGTTTCCCTTTGTCCCCGGGGCACCTGACATGACTGCCCACTGTGCGTCCGCCATGCGGGTAGTCCCCTGCACTCTGGGGTCTCCCTTTGCCCAGAGACCGTACAGGGTGGGTGCTTGCAGCGATTCCTTGTTTCGAGCCCTTGGTTGTGGCACTTTGTAGCCCTATTACTTTTCTAGCCTTGTTTGTCCCTCCTTCCCTGTGTTCCCCCCTCTCCGATCTCTCCCTTTTCCCCCCCTCTCCCTTATACCCCTCCTTTGTCCCTCTTTCCCCTGTTCCTATCCCCATTTGCTCTCCCGTCTCTGTTGAGTGGTCCCCCCCAGCTGCAGCCTGGCGCCTTTCCCCCCTGTTGGGGGTGTGCTGCGGCCCTGCTTTGTTGCATGCCCCCGGCGCTAGCTTTCCTGCTAGTATGGTGGCCTCCCTCCACACTACATGGAAGCGAGTTACTGACTCGCTTCTCCCCTGCCGGCCTCTGCGGTTTTCTGCCCGCTCTTCCCCTATCCTACCCTGCACTCCTCTTGCTTGCTCTCCCTTCTCCGCTACTCTCGTTTCCTTGTGCTGGGGCCTGGCCTCCCACCTGAAGTGGTCCCTAATAGAACATAGAACATGACAGCGCAGTACAGGCCCTTCAGCCCTCGATGTTGCGCCGACCTGTGAAACCACTCTAAAGCCCATCTACACTATTCCCTTATCATCCATATGTCTATCCAATGACCATTTGAATGCTCTTAGTGTTGGCGAGTCCACTACTGTTGCAGGCAGGGCATTCCACACCCTAACTACTATCTGAGTAAAGAACCTACCTCTGACATCTGTCCTATATCTATCTCCCCTCAATTTAAAGCTATGTCCCCTCGTGCTAGACATCACCATCCGAGGAAAAAGGCTCTCACTGTCCACCCAATCTAATCCTCTGATCATCTTGTATGCCTCAATTAAGTCACCTCTTAACTTTCTCTCTAACAAAAACAGCCTCCAGTCCCTCCGCCTTTCCTCATAAGATCTTCCCTCCATACCAGGCAACATTCTGGTTAATCTCCTCTGCACCCTTTCCAATGCTTCCATATCCTTCCTATAATGTGGCGACCAGAATTGCACGCAATACTCCAAATGCGGCCACACCAGAGTTTTGTACAACTGCAACATGACCTCATGGCTCTGAAACTCAATCCCTCTACCAATAAACGCTAACACACCGTATGCCTTCTTAACAACCCCCTCAACCTGGGTGGCAACTTTCAGGGATCTATGTACATGGACACCGAGATCTCTCTGCTCATCCACACTGCCAAGAATCTTACCATTAGCCCAGTACTCCTTCCAAAATTAATCACCTCACACTTTTCTGCATTAAACTCCATTTGCCACCTCTCCGCCTAGCTTTGCAGCTTATCTATGTCCCTCTGTAACTTGTAACATCCTTCCGCACTGTCCACAACTCCACCGACTTTGGTGTCATCTGCAAATTTACTCACCCATCCTTCTACGCCTTCCTCCAGGTCATTTTATAAAAATGACAAACCGCAGTGGCCCCAAAACAGATTCTTGTGGTACACCACTAGTAACTGGACTCCAGTCTGAACATTTCCCATCAACCACACCCTTTGTCTTCTTCCAGCTAGCCAATTTCTGATCCAAACTGCTAAATCACCCTGAATCCCATGCCTCCGTATTTTCTGCAGTAGCCTACCGTGGGGAAACTTATCAAACGCTTTACTGAAATCCATATACACCACATCAACTGCTTTACCCTCATCCACCTGTTTGGTCACCTTCTCAAAGAGCTCAATAAGGTTTGTGAGGCACGACCTACCCGTCACAAAACCGTGTTGACCATCTCTAATCAAATTATCCCTTTCCAGATGATTATACACCCTATCTCTTATAAACCTTTCCAAGATTTTGCCCACAACAGAAGTAAGGCTCACTGGTCTATAGTTACCAGGGTTGTCTCTAATCCCCTTCTTGAACAAGGGGACAACATTTGCTATCCTCCAGTCTTCTGGCACTATTCCTGTAGACAAAGATGACTTAAAGATCAAAGCCAAAGGCTCAGCAATCTCCTCCCTAGCTTCCCAGAGAATCCTAGGATAAATCCCATTCGGCCCAGGGGACTTATCTATTTTCATACTTTCCAGAATTGCTAACACCTCCTCCTTATGAACTTCAAGCCCTTCTAGTCTAGTAGCCTGAATCTCAGTATTCTCCTCGACAACATTGTCTTTTTCCTGTGTGAATACTGATGAAAAATATTCATTTAGCACCTCTCCTATCTCCTCGGACTCCAAGCACAACTTCCCACTACTGTTCTTGACTGGCCGTACTCTTACCCTAGTCATTCGTTTATTCCTGACATATCTATAGAAAGCTTTAGGGTTATCCTTGATCCTACCTGCCAAAGACTTCTCATGTCCCCTCCTGGCTCTTCTTAACTCTCTCTTTAGGTCCTTCCTAGCTAACTTGTAACTCTCGAGCGCCCTAACTGAACCTTCATGTCTCATCTTTACATAAGCCTCCTTCTTCCTCTTGACAAGTGTTCCGACTGCTTTAGTAAACCACGGTTCCCTTGCTTGACCACTTCCTCCCTGCCTGACAGGTATATACTTATCAAGGGCATGCAGTAGTTGTTCCTTGAACAAGCTCCACATTTCCATTGTGCCCATCCCCTGCAGTTTTCCTCTCCATCCGATGCATCAAAAGTCTTGCGTCATCGTATCATAATTGCCTTTCCCCCAGATATAACTCTTGCCCTGCGGTATATACCTATCCCTTTTCATCACTAAAGTAAACTTAATCGAATTGTGGTCACTATCACCAAAGTACTCACCTACCTCCAAATCTAACACCTGTCCTGGTTCATTACCCAGTACCAAATCCAATATGGCCTCGCCTCTCATTGGCCTATCTACATACTGTGTAAGGAAACCCTCCTGCACACATTGGACAAAAACAGACCCATCTAAAGTACTCTTAACTATAGCGTTTCCAGTCAATATTTGGAAAGTTAAAGTCCCCCATAACAACTACCCTGTTGCTTTCACTCCTATCCAGGCAGTGGTTTGCTCTTTGTCAGGGTGCGCTCGCCGTGACGGGGCAGGGGGGGCCTGGCGTTGCCTCACGCCTCGTCCCATCCCGTTGGCGTGTTGTTGCCCCTTGCCAGGGGCCCCTCATTTCTACCCTCACTGGTGGTTTTCCAGCCCGTGTTGCTCAATAAACTTATTTGCTTTGGCAGGGACTGTAAAGAAGTATTCTCTTTCTTGGTATGTGACCCAGAGTTTCGCTGGGTACAGCATACCAAAACGCACGTTGCTCTTGTGAAGAGCTGCTTTCGCTCTATTAAACTCGGCCCGTCTCTGGGCTAGGTCTGCCCCAATGTCCTCGTAAATTCTAATGGCATGTCCTCCCCATTTGCAGGTTCTGTTTTTCCTGGCCCAGCGTAGGATTGTTTCCCTATCTTGGTACTGGTGCAGTTTAGCTATAACTGCTCTCGGGTGTTCCCCTGCTTCGGGCGCAGCAACCGGTGTGCTCTGTCCATTTCTGGTGGGCTGGGAAAGGTTTTCTTCCCCACTAAGTTGCCCAGCATCTCGGCCATGTAAGCCGTGGGGTTTCTATCCTCGATCCCCTCTGGTAAGCCCACTATCCTGACATTTTGTCTTCTTGAGCGGTTTTCCTGGTCGTCCACTCTGCCCTACAGGCTCCCCTGTGTTGCGCCCAGTCTCGCCACCTCCCTCTTCAGGGCCGTGATCCGTTCGCTCATGTCAGTCGCTGCTTTCTCCAGCTACTTGATGGTTGCCTCTGGGGTTTCCAGTTTCTTGCCTTGGGCGTCCAATTTCTCCTCTGCTCTGCCCAGGGCCTGCTGCAACTCCGTCAGGGCCTTGGCCATTGCTGCCTGCTCTGCGGCCTCTATGTCTGCCCTAGCCTCTGCCTTGTTTACCTGCTGATGTTCCCTCAGCGCATCGGCAAAGGCTGCCTTCCAGTTCCAGCTCCCCCTTGGCCCCGGGGGAGAATGCACTTGTCTGCCCAGCTCTTTTTGATGCGGCGATACTTCCGTTCTGCCACTTCGTGCGCTGATTAGCTCGACTGAACTGGCTTGCCCATTGTCCCGTCTGCCTTTGGTGCCCCTTCTCCCTCTGCTTTGGCTCCCTTCTGGGATTTTTTTCCTTTTCTTCCCCCCCTTTTTTTTTTTTCTGTGTTTCTTCCCTTTTTCTTCTCCCCTCCCTTCTCTCCTTTACCACTTTATTTTTCCTCTTTTATAAAATTCTTCTCAGGTGAACTTGTTTTGGGTGGGTTAGGGTTGGGAGGTGGGGGGTGCCGGATTGCTCCGCTCCCGAGGGCCCAGTTCCCCTGCTCCCGATTTCGCAGGACTTTAATTTTTTTTAACCCGGAGACCCCTTGAAAAAGCCCCGACTTCGTGGACCTGCGGGAGCCTTTTTGCTGCGACTGCTCCGCTCACGAACGCCACCGGAAGTCCCTACATGGAGAGTTGAGCAAACCATCCTTTACCCCTGACCTAGCTACAGCCCACTCATACCCAGCGTCTCGCTATCTTCTGATCCCATCTCTATACTACCCTCAAGTACATTATCAGTGCACTGGGCTAGTGCACTTGTCAAGTCCAGCCACACTTGACCTGGAGTCACATCACAGGAGAAATTTAATTTTATTTAAAATACCTTAGGTCCTTGGTTGAGCCCAATACAGGCACCAGGTTTGTAACTTTACAACACCAGTAACCTTGTGTACAGTATTATAATTCAACAAACTTAAAATGTAACTGACTACTACCTAATCAGGTGCTGGTTTAGCACAGTGGGCTAAACAGCTGGCTTGTAATGCAGGTCAAGGCCAGCAGCGCAGGTTCAATTCCTGCACCGGCCTCCCCGAACAGGTGCTGAATGTGGCGACTAGGAATAACCTGCCTGCTTACTAATGGCAATCCCACAGTCCTTGGGGAGTATGAGCATCCCCAATGAGGGGGGGTGGAGAAATCATTAGCAGGTCCCTGCATAAATAAAGCTGGCCAGTATGGAACCAGCTAGAGAGGAGTGAGCAGCAAGGCAGTTTGAGTCTGGTGACCCGGTGTTCATTCGAAATTTTGCAGGTGGTTCCCAGTGGGGCCCTGGCATTATCTTTCATCGAACGGGCCCTATCTCTTACCAGGTGCAAGCCCAGGGTCGTCTCCAGTGCAAGCATGTAGACCACGTTCGGTCCAGAAGGCTGCCTCTTCCAAAGATTCCCTGCCCCCGGAGCTCATTTCTACAGCCGCAGAGACCCGACACAGTGGAGGGTGCCACGATCTTCCTCTGGCACTGCACTCAACCTGCACAGGTCATTGCAGAACCACGTGGAGACACCGAGATGACGGAGGCAGTGGCCTCCAATTCGGAGATGAAGACACAGGCCGCCTCAGAAGGAGAGTCCTCAGTCCCACGGGCCGTGGATGTACAACCGTTACGCCATTCATCATGGAAGCGCCATTCTCTGTCCCGATCCAGCGCCCCGTGCAACTGGTGTCCGGCCTGTGGCACAAGTCCGACGCCCTCCTTCGCCAGGGTCTTCGATGGATTCCTTGGACTTTGGGGGGGAGGGATGTTATAACCTGCCTGCTTACCACTGGCTGGGGACTAATGGCAATCCCACAATCCTCAGGGAATATGAGCTTCCCCAATGAGGGGGGCGGAGAAATCATTAGCAGATTCCCTGCGTAAATAAAGCTGGCCAGTTTGGAACCGGCTAGAGGAGAGTGAGCAGCAAGGGAGTTACTGCTGCTGTAGTGTGTGTGTATATATAATATAAATATATATATATATTCTGTTCTACAAACTTGTGCTGGATTCTTCGTGGCCCTCACAAAAGAGCTTTTCACAGCAACTTCATTGAAGCCTACTTGTGACAATAAGTTATTATTATTATTACCTTTCCCCATACATATTATATATACTCATGCGTACACAGGGGAAAGGGAAATAAAATATTAGCAAAGATAAAAGGAAAGATCTTCGATGCAGTGGGATGACTTCCAGTCAATGTCTTTTTCAGGCTTTCGATTTGGTACTTCCTTCCAAGCTTGAAATGATTTTCTCAGGCAATATTGTCTATATTCTCTGCAGACTTGACATAATTTCAGGTGTACAGCAAAGGATGTGCCAGGCACTCGCTGCTTTCAGAACAATAGAGCGGTTCTTTCAGTCATGGCAGGAGAGGGTTCCTTTCACTTACAATGTCTAAACATTTCTGCTCAGTTGTCTCAAAGCATCACACAGGAACCACTGACCATTGTCGGGCAGAACACTGTGCCTAGCCAACCCGCTGATTGTTAGTTAACCAACTCCCTCCACAACCAGTTCCTAAGATCTACACAATGCTGAAGAATCCGGCTTCTCCTCCTCCAATCATGAAACCTGGGAAACCAGTGCCCTGCCAAGCAGGTTGTTGCAACTCTCATTCCCTGCTTAAAGGCACATCCCGATTATAGGTTCATGGACAAAAAGTTAAAATAAATGGGAACTCGGGAAATAAACAGGACGGGACGGACGCTTGCACTATGTAGTGCCAATAACTGAGCTGGTGGTGGTGAGTGATTGATCACTTTATTAAAGACGTGGTGTTGTTTCTCTCATCTTCACCTTGGAGTGCTGTGATTGGGCAAATGGAAGTTCTTGGGTGTCTGAAAGCAGAAACTCAGAAGGGAAAAGTTGAAGTGAGGGACGAAGGATTGGGGCAGCAGACACTAGGCAGCTGTTCACAGCAGTGTTGGATGGCATGAACTCTGCTGCAACAAGTCTCATGATGCCGATAGCCATCTTCTCTGTATGACTCAGGAGATGATAGCATCCTTGTCTCTACCATTCTGCTCTGCTACCTTGAACTTTGTGCAACCTTGTCCTTCAAGGATGATGGCAAAATATCTGTGGTGTAGCACAGTGTTTGAGTAAAGCTGAATACATAATACACTTTGCAATGAGAGATTGGTGGGAGGCTAACATCATTGGAATGCATATAAGGGTAAGATGGGGTTTCTGAATGTTAGATGCAAGTCCTGCTGCAAGAAAATTGATGGGGCTGGAGTACATTGAATAGTATGACTGGCTGGAAGCGCCATGTGTAGGAGATGTCATGTGAAGTCTCATTCACTGACCATTGCCATTCACTTGAGATTACTGGACTTATGGCACTGCAGCCAGGTCTATGTGTCCAAACCCCTCTCCCTGGCCACCAGCTCCTAATTGCTTCTGAGAGCTGACTTGAGAATTGCCTAGTAGAAAAGTGTTGTCTTTTCTCCTGTCTAGCTCTACTACTTAAGGCTTCTAGCTCCAATGTTCTGACCCTGAAGCCCTTCCTCTGTTCCGATGTTCCATGTTTGACATTGCAGTAACAATTTCCTGTAATTCAGTGCAGCCTTTCTTTTGAGGGGCAAGCTGCCTTTAAAAACAGAAGGCTGGCTGCACCACATACCAACAACACAATGCTACTAGGTTCCCTGCTGAACACCAGGCCACTTGGCACTACGTTACCACTGTGACAATCTGGTGGCAGCACCAGATTGGTGTGCTGCCCATCTTTACTGGAACCAACACAGGCAAGTCGGGAATCATTAGCCCTACGGTCTGATAACAGCCCTATTCAATTTTAGTTGACTGCCTAATTCTTGATTCACAAGCAATTGGAAAAATTACAATTAAAAGTTTTGAGTAGTGCTTGACATTGTAAAACATTCACCGTGGTAATTATAGTTTTAATATACTAAAATGTTGTACTCGAATCAACTGTGGAAGTGTGTGGGAAGAAATGAAATAAATTGACCGTAGGGAATTAGTTATTCATACCTCAGTGGAAGGCAGGTGGAATGTATTCAAGGCATATAACCAAAATTGCATGAAAAATAAATATCCAGGAGTAAAGGACAAAGATAAATGAAAATTAATATAGCTTCAAATGTTGAGCACAGCAGCATGAAATCCTTTCGCCGTCATGGCAAAAAGAGGCAGGGAAGAGAGTTGATGGGAAGAACCTATCTAGGCCCCTAATTTCTATGCCTCAATTAAATCTTCCCCTCAGCAACCTCTGTTCCAAGGAAAACTGAGAATGATGGATTCTTGTTGGGTAAGGGAAGCAAAGGTTATTGGGGTAGATGGGAATGTAAAATTCAAAACGCGAACCGATCAGCCATGATCTTATTGAATGGTGGAGCAGGCTTAAGGGCCAAATCGTCCATTTTGCTCTTGTTCGTATGTGTAAGAAGCAAATTCTGAGGCTCCTTCTTTATGTCAAAGGAAAGATTTTCACAACTGTGCTCTACAATCTTAAAAGGAACAGCACTAAAACAATCCTACAGGTAATTCACCATAGTCCTGTCAGCTTTGAAGTGAATATTGAGTATTCAATTTGAGTTTGTCAGGATATCTGGGTAACAGTGATGAAAGGATTTTGCCCCACAACCCAATAGATGTGCAGGATAGGTGGACTGGCCACGCTAAATTGTCCCTTTGATTGGAAAAAATGAATTGGATACTCAAATTTAATTTTTTTTAAACAGTGTTGAAAGGAAAGTTTGATTGTCACAAAAAAACAGCACAAATGGACACTGACATTTGGGTAGGTAATGGAGGGGAAAACTTGCCCTCATTAAAGAGTTGTGTGATATAATGGGGGAGTCAGATAATGCAACGGGGAGAATGAAAATCTTTCATTGGGATGAATGAGCTAAATTGGTTTGATCTCCCTCATATCTATCATCTATTTATGTTACTACAGAGAAGTAAATTGTATCTTGAAATTGCAACTCAAAATGGTTTGGAGCTAAATCATAATTTTTTATTAACAGCTTTCCTCATGAAATTTGTGTTCTATTTTAGGTTACTACAAAAATTCTACAAAAGTAGCTGTGAAAACTTTGAAACCAGGCACAATGTCCGTGGAAGCCTTCCTTGATGAGGCCAATCTCATGAAGAGACTTTTACATGACCGCTTAGTGCGGCTCTACGCAGTGGTGACGAAAGGAGATCCAATTTACATTATTGCTGAATTTATGGCCAATGGTGAGTATGAATATTGGAATTAGATACTTTATTTTTAAGCAGGGCTGATGAGTTGACATCAACTCAATGATCCCAAATGCACGTGATACCTGGGTTACGTAATTGTCCAGCTTTCATAGAATTTACAGTGCAGAAGGAGGCCATTCGGCCCATCGAGACTGCACCGGCTCTTGGAAAGAGCACCCTACCCAAGGTCAACACCTCCACCCTATCCCCATAACACAGTAACCCCACCCAATACTAAGGGCAATTTTGGACAGTAGGGGCAATTTATCACGGCCAATCCACCTAACCTGCACATCTTTGGACTGTGGGAGGAAACTGGAGCACCCGGAGGAAACCCACGCACACACTGGGAGGATGTGCAGACTCCGCACAGACAGTGACCCAAGCCGGAATCGAACCTGCGACCCTGGAGCTGTGAAGCAATTGTGCTATCCACAATGCTACCATGCTGCCCTTATAGAAACTTGGGCCGGGTTGGAGATTCCCGGGGGGGGGGGGGGGGGGGGGGGGCGAGAGAATCTCGCCCCGCCATCGGCTTGCCAATTCTCAGGCGCCCGTGGAATTCCCGCTGCGCCGGTCGGAGGCAGTTAAAAGCAGCCCATCCGGCGATTCTCTGAGCCGAGTGGCATCTGAGTTCGGCCGAGTCCCGCCGGTGTGGGTTACTCCGGTCCCACACGGTGGGACCTGGAAGGTGTCTCTGCGGGGGTGTCCTGGAGGGGGGTGGGGAGATCTGACCCTGGGATGGGGGCCTCCTCTGTGGCCTGGCCCGGTTCCGTGGGGGCCTATGTTTCTCCGCGCCGGGCCCCTGTGGGCTCCGCCATATTGTCCGGGGGGCAGTGCGGAGAAGGGAACCCCCCGCGCATGCGCGAACTCGCGCCGGCCGTTCTGCGCCGACTGGAGCTGCGGGGACCAATCCAGCGCCGACCTAGCCCCTAGGAAGGGGAGCATTCCCTATTATCGGGGACCGTTGACGCCGGAGTGGTTGGCGCCGCTTTTCACATCAACGTGGGGACATGGCCCCATTATTTGGAGAATCCCACCCATGTTTCCTGTGTGACAATCCTAGTAGGTTTGGTGAATCTGACCCTGCTTGCATTTTGGAATCTAGGATTGAAACATAATACCCATTTTATCCTCAATTCATCTTCAACTTTTATATTGCCCAAAAGGGGACATTTTTTTGTCAAAGCTTTTTGTCTTGTGCTCATGAGGACAATTCACAAGAATATCACTATCAGGGGAAACAAATTTATACTGTATGAAAGCAGCATACCAATTGGCTGGCAGTGCCTCTGATTGGTAGAGGTGTTGCTATTGAGAATGCACCAGGGAATATCTATCACTATTTTGTTTAGAAACTGTCACAATGTGTGTACTTGTTCTGTCTGCAAAGAACAGGGCACTGTGTATTATTGCAAATAGCTACCTTAAATTGGTTGTCAGCATAATATTTAGCATGCTGAGGATTATTTAGCAAATGTTATCCAATTGTGAATCACATCAAATGTTGGACACTGTTTTGAGTTTTGCAAGCACAGACTGTATGGGGTATGGTTTGTACCTTGCCCATTGCGAACACTGGAAACAGTATCACACTGTTTTGATACGATTAGCCAATCTTTGGGATGTCAAGAGCAATAAGGCAAACACTGAACAAATTCTTGCTAGCCCTGAGGGCAGAAATTGGAATAACCCAAATGCCTAATTTATAAATCCTAGAAGGGATACAATCACGTGCTACAGTGTACACTGACGTCAATGTTGCCTGATTTCAATAGTTCGGAGGATTCCTACAGAGTTTGACCTCCCAGAAATATCTATTATTTCAGGATTCACTACTTTTAAAACATCAAAATTTACAGATATCATTAAAATTATTGTTGGGATTTAAAGAACGAATTGGCGTTTAATCACATCTTTCTTTTTACGCTTAAATACTTGATTATTCTTCATTTATCTAAGTTTCTTTTTATAAACGCAGGTAGTTTACTAGATTTCCTGAAGACCGATGAAGGGAGGAGACTTATATTACCAAAAATGATTGATTTCTCAGCACAAGTAAGTTAATCTACAAATCTGGTCTAACCTTTCCACACAGTAAATTTAAAATGGTTACCTACCATACCACTGGTGCGATTTTATAACCACCACCCGGTGGCCGAAAGGCATTGCACCAGCGGAGTGTGGCTGGTAGAAGCCGGGAGACCCCGCTCCTGGGATCTATCCGACTCGCAACGTCACGTGAGATCTAACACGATATCTCGAGGATACAATGTAAATACCGGTCTTTGTGGGCGAGGTCACTTTTTTAGCAAATATACATCAGAGCGAGACGGCTAGTCTCACTTTAATAAGCAGATTCCTGAGGTACCCCTCGAATCTATCTCCTTCGCTTCGGAGACCTCTGAGAGACATTCAGTACTAGTCTCCACAAAATGGGACCGGACAGAGCGGCACACCTGGGGGTCTCCAGGGGATTGGAGGCCCCTAGGTGCATGCCCTTTGGGCGGTGTGCACCCTGGCACTTCCATCCTGACAGTGCCATCTGTGTGCTAGCCTGGTATTACCAAGGTGCCTGGTTGACACTGCCAAGTTCTCGTCGGAGGCCTCGGAGAGCGGGGCGCCATTTTTAAATGGCGCCCCGATCTCTCGCTACAATGAGGAGTTTCGGGGAGTGGAGCTCCTCAGTGCACAAAACAGGGCTGTGCGCGACATCGGCCGCACGATCCCCGCTGAGGCCCCTTATCCTGCGCAAGTGGCGTGTTAAAGCCTTGTGTTTTTCGGTCGGCTCTGCGTGTACTGGGAAACGCGTGGTTAAATGCCCTTACTGGAGGAGAAAAAGGCAGACGTTCTGGCCTTTGCATCCCTGGTAGCCAGGAGACGGATACTATTAGCTTGGAGGGACTCAAAGCCCCCTAAGCCGGAGACCTGGCTATCGGACATGGCTAGCTTCCTCTGTTTGGAGAAAGTCAAGTTCGCCTTGAGAGGGTCACTGTTAGGGTTCACCCGGTGGTGGCAACCGTTCGTCGACTCCTTTTCGGGAAATTAATCGTCAGCAGACTGTGTGGGGGAGGGGAGAGGAGAGAGGCGAGGGGGGGGGGGGGGGGGGGGGGGTGGGGGAGAGGGAGAGTAGTTTAGATTAGAGTAGGGGCTCCGTGTGCGGTGCTGGGCCCGGCCTGTCTCCAACCTCCCATCCATATAATGTGGAGCATGGTCGGAGATAACGATCGTGAAGTAGTCTGTCCCGTGATCCCTGGGAGCACCGATTTTCCCCACTGCAAAGAAGTCGATACGGGTATATACTTTGTGCACCTGCAAAAAGAACGAGAACTCCTTTTCTCGGGTGCAGGAACCTCCATGTGTCCACCACCCCCATCTGTTCCATGAAGGCCCCTAGCTCCCTAGCCATGCCAGGCATTTTCCCCGCTCTGGGGTTTGATCGGTCGGTCAGTGGGTCCTGTACACAGTTGAAGTCGCCCCCCCCATAATCAGTCGGTGTGTGTCAAGGTCGGGGATTTCTGCCGTGGTCTTCTTTATGAATTCTGAGTCATCCCAGTTGGGAGCGTACACAGATTCCTCTACCCTTCTTCCCTAGCCCCTGTCCCTTTGTCCCACCATGCGTTCCCCCCCCCCCCCCCCCGCCCCCCCCCCCCCCCATTTGCTCCTCCATCCCCTCCTTGTGCTGGGCGCTCCCCCTCTCCTGAGAGGGGCGCTGCGGCCCTCCTTTCATCCTGCCCTCCTGTGCTGGCCCTCCTCGCTAGTACGGTGGCCCTCCTCCCAGTATTCGGCCTGTTTAACCTTTCTCCTACTGGCCCTTGTCTCGCCCTCCTGTTTGCTTTCCTCACCCTCAATTCCCTCACTCCATCCCCCCCCCCCCCTCCTCCCATTGCATTGAGAGAGGAGACGAGCTCTGAAACAAGACAGCACACTCCCGCGCAAGGCATAACACACGTGCACAGTTCATGAGTCCATTGCCCTTGTTTGCGGTCTGTCCTCTGCTCTTTGTTCGGGTTTTCCCTTCCTTTTCCCTCCCCATGTCTTTCATTGCGGTTGCGTGTGCTCCTCCCCCAGCTTGTTCGCTCTAACAAACTCATCAGCCGCTGCTGGGGTGTTAAAATACAGCTCTTTCCCCTCAAATGTTACCCAGAGTTTGGCCGGGAATAACATCACAAATTTTACCTTGCTTTTGTGCAGTGCTGATTTTGCCTTGTTTGGCTAGGTCCACCCCAATGTCCTGATACACCCTTATGATCTTCCCTTCCCACGTGCTCTGTTTCGTTTTCCGGGCCCACTTTCGGATTCTCTCCCGGTTTTGGAACCGGTGCAGCTTCGCAATAATTGCTCTGGGCTGGTCATCCGCTTTGGGCTTGGGTTGGAGCGACCTGTGCGCTGGGTTTGGGAATACCTCCTATCCCACTAGCTTGCCCACCATTTGGGTGATGTAGCCTGTTAGGTCTCTGCCCTCTATCCCCTCTGGCAGACCCACTATTTTAATGTTCTACCGTCTGGGCCTATTTTCCAGGTCCTCCACTTTCCCTCTTAGGCTCCCCTGGGCCGTTACGAACCTTTTGACCTCTGCTTCTAGGGTTATCACCCTGTCGCTCTGATCAGAGGTGGCCCTTTCCAACTCCAGAATCATTTTTTTCTGCGCCTTCACTTCCTTTTCCAGGCCTTCGATGGTCTGCTGCATTTTGTGCGTCGTCTCCTTCATCATTGCTTGGAGCTCCGACCAGAGAGTCTCCTTTATGCTGGTCGCTGTGTCCTGCTCACGCTCCGCCATCGTTTTCCCTTTCAGGCTCAACTGTACCTCCGTCTCGTCTTGTGGGGCCGCCTGCCTGCGCGTCCGCCACTCATGCGCCTTACCCTCACTGTTACCCTCACTGCTGCTGCTTGTGTCTCACTGTCCCTTCACCTTCGTGTTTTTCTTTCCTCCAGCCATCTGTCTGTCTCTCTTTCTTTCCCCGCTGCTGTTCCTTACCCTGGGGTTGCTCTCACTTCCCCTGCTCCTCTGCTCTTGCTGGGTCTGCCTCGGGCTTTGGGTTTCCCTTTTTTTTTTTTGTTGGAGGGGGGGGTGGTTGTGGTTGGTTACCTTCCGCCCTTCCTTCCTTTCTCTCTCGTCTATTTGTTTATTTATTCACTTTTATTTTCCCCCCTTCTCTTTTTTTTTTTTTTCCCCCCCTTCTCACTGTCAGGAGGGTTTGGGAGAGACGTTTCTTGGTGTGGACCGGAGTCCCTCTTTCAATGTTTTCTATATTTTGCTGCTTCATTTGACCCCTAATTTGTCTCTGCATGCTTAACATTAATTTTGGATAACAAAAATGAAATGCTGTTTTTTTCAATAGTGATATGTCTGACTTTGAACAGAAAATCACCAAATGTAGTTTCTGGAATTCTTTATTTTTAGAAAGATTTATGGTCATTGCTGCAGAAACCTAATTTTTAAGTTTCATTAGTTCAAACGCACCAAATTGGGAGAAAAAAAAATGTAACACTACTCATACTTCCCGCAAGTGCATCAAAAATGGGAACTGAGAAAATGAACACTTGCTGATCTAAATATTACTGGAGCATAATGTACATGTTTTGAAAACCGATGTGTTTTACCCATTTGTTGGTACCTGTTCAACATACAAGCAGCATTGAATGTGACTGGAGCTAGACTACACTTGTAGCTGGGGGGTCTGGGTCATTGAACTCTTTCCTCTCCTTCACCATACCCCCATAAAGGGTTTGTGTCAATAAGCTTCCTTACTTCATAGGATCTGTGATTACTACTTTTAACCTTCAATTTGAATTTAAATAGAATTCTTCTGGTCTTTTAATGAAAAGTATGTATGATTTCTTTCCATGTTGTTTTGAATTTTACTCCTTTTCTAAATGCCTTTCCAAAATTATTGTGTTCACTGTATTTTAGGTATGCTGGGTAAATTACTGGGTAAAAGTCAATGATGCATAGATACAGCTGCCTCTGTTGGCTTGGTTCCAACCATGTGGGCTTATTGCATGACTAGATAGCATTCTGACTTTAACAAGAAAACCAAGTGGAATCTTGTGGAGGCGATAGGGTCTCGACTGGCAGCTGCAGAGATGGCTAGATCCACCACTGCACCTCTTTCTTTCTCTTTCCCCCCCCCCCCCCCCCACCCCCCCCCCACTTCCTATTGCCTCTTTTCTAGAAGTGGGGGTGGGGGGAAATGGAGGAGGAGAAAGAGGTGTCGCCCACCTATTTGATGGATAACCTGCTAGGATTAAGTGAAAAGCCCAAGATATCTTAACCCCTACATGAATATGGGGGGGGCAGGCGAGTGAGTGAGGGGGGGAGGGGAGCGAGGAGGGGGTTGTACGTATAATGAGTGTTGAAGGTAAAGTGATAGATTACAAATGACTGAGCTCATTGTACTTTTCATATCTTTAACATCACACTATTTAAGTTAAAAGGTAGATGCTAAGGTTGGGTTTGGGCCCACCCCCAGTAGTGAGTTTTCCTGCGACAAGCCATTGGCTGCCAGTGGGATCTTCAGGCCCCGCCAAAGTCAAGGGCTTTAGCACACCTGGCTCGCCTGGCTGCTGGGGAACCCACCGCAGGGTGGAAGACCGGTGAGGTGGGCTGCCTTAAGTGTTCCGTGATTGTGGTTCAGAAAAATTATTTTGTTTTCAACAGTGAACGTTCATGCTTCATTCTTTGAATAAATACCCGGGTTTCCAAATTCTTAAAAAAACTCTAAAACTTGTCATTGGTCTCAACTGAAATCATAACACAATTATGACAATTCCCTGATCAGCTGCCACTGTTCCCCTGAACTGAGTATTTGGATGATGTGATATCAAGAATTTGAAGGACAGTGCCAGCATTGTAGATTTATACCCCAGCTTCATTAAGTACCTTCAGGAGTTGAATGGAGGAAGTCAGCAAACCTACCAAAGTTTGGCAAACGATTTAATGATTTTATCTGTTTCTATATAAATGAGAAAGAAGGGTTGTTTTAACAGTTGTTTTATTATTAGGTGACAGTGCAGGCAAATGTAGCAATAATTTTGACTCGTTTACTATTCATTTTTGCTGCCACATGGCGCCGAGGACCCGGGTTCGATCCCGGGTAACTATACGTGTGAAGTTTGCACATTCTCCCCGTGTCTCCGTGGGTCTCACCCCCACAAACCAAAAGATGTGCAGGGTAGGTTGATTGGCCATGCTAAATTGTCCCCCATGTGGGGGACAAAAAGAGTTGTGTACACTAAATTTATTTAAAAACATCTTATTCATTTTAATTTTATCCTTTTTGTTTAAATGGATAACTGCACTCATCATACCGGCCACATCCTGCCAGAATTGGAGCAGGGCGCAGTCGGTAGATGCAGGGAAAGGCCTCCCTCTGGCTTCCCAACAGCTATTGCGCCTAGCGAGATCTAACCAGATAAGAAGCCACATAACCGTGCTGACACTGGATCTTCCAGGCCATTGGGTGGCACTGGATGGTCAGGGCAGGAGGCACCTGGGCACCTTAGCACTGCCAAGGTGACCAGGTGGTGCTGCAGGAGCACTGCCATGGGCCAGTGCTTGAGGGGGCCATGCCCATGAAAGGAGGGTTGGAGGAGGTGAAGGGTGGGTATGAAGGGGCCTCCAGAATGTTGGGGGGGGGGGGGGTAAAAGGGGAGGTAGGAAGGCCTGAAAACGGTAGTCTCTCAGCGACCCATAGCGGGTGTCCTCACTTGGGGGGGTGTAGTGAGTGACATTGCCTGTGGGGGGGGTTACATTGCCTATGTGCGGGGGACCCTCAAGCTCACAGGGGCACCCTTTCAAAATGGTGGCCCGATCTCTGAGGAGCTGATCTGACCAACGAGTTCAACTCCCCAGTAATGGAAAAAATTCTTAGTGTGGCCTGGACTGGGGAGAAACTCCCCAGGGCCCAAAAACGTGACATGTGTTTAGGTAGTGGTGGGAAACTCGCCTACAGAGCCGAGGAGAAACTCCCAGCCAAACCAGCCTGAAATGACACTAGAAACCTTTCTGTTAGATCACACCCTGTTGTTACATTTGATTTACCATTATTGCAATTCCAGATGTATAATTGAATTTAAATTCCGCCATATTCAAATCCATGGGATTTGAACCCATGTCCCCAGTTAGTCTGGGCCTTTGGATTACTAATCCAGTGACATACCACAATACCACTGCCTCATCCCCACACCTGGTTTACCACCACACGACAAAACCTCACGACAAAAACTATGTTCTAATCTGTGCCCCTTAGATTTTTGGGGAAACAGTTGGGTGAATGTGTTTTCATCCTTGTTCAGAAAGGGGATATTGCAGTAATTGCAGAGCAAAATGCAATCTTGTGCAAAAGGTCTGTTTGCGAAAGTAACTTTTTAAAAAAAAATCATTGTGGAGCATTCTAATGCTGCTTAATAAAGGTGGTTTGCAATAACTTCCCCCATCGTGTGTCTCACTAATAATGTAGCTGACGTAGATAAACCAATGCATGGAGCATCCCCCCCACACATTATACAGAGCAGCATTTTGTTTCAATACATTCACCTACTCCACAAAAATAGCTCTTCAATGGCTGTTGTCACTTTGGCGATATAGGGACTCATTCTTCGATTATCTCAAACTCTCGCATTTTTCTCATCTGTTTGTACAAAAGAATTACGTTCGTGTCATAAGAAGTTCCCATTTTGGATTTAACTGGCTCAGCATAATTTATTTATATGTATAGATTTACGCAAAGGATGCTGGTCATCAACTCTGAATCTTCCCCAAGGCTACATTCAGTTATTTTGCTTGTGTATTGTGACTGGGAGGTTTGTGGTTTGTTCTCCTAGTCCTTGTGCATTTACAGTAAGTTTGTGAATGAGTACACTGCAGTAGAAAAGACACTGACCAGAATTTTACAACCCCCTACCCCCCACAAAAGATTCCACGGGTGGCCATCCAGCCACCTGACCTATCTGTAATTTTATGTCGAGCAAGTGAGGCCTAGGGTGGCCCACCAGTCCTTTCCCTAATTGAAGCCTTTAAGTAGTCAGTAATAGTCCACTTAATGGACACTTTCCAACTTGGCTCAATTTTGTGGCTGGTGGGAGGATTTGGGGGCAGGGGAAGACTGGCGTGTCACTCTGTGCAGGCCTCTGGTGAGAAGTGGGGTTCCTCCCTCGAGGGTTCCCAATCCATGTTGGGCTCCCTTACCGAAGACCTACCCTGGCGGGTGCCCCCTCTAGTTTACCCCCTCCCCCAATCCTGGGCTTTACCTTCTCTCCTTGCTGTAAAATGCCCAGCATGTTCCTGGACGCTTGGACTTAGAAACTGGGGACTACTTGTGGTAGTTCTGACCGCCTGCTGCACTGGCTGCTGGGACTACTGTACGGAGCGGCCGAGCATTCGGATTGTCCGGTACCTCTCTGAGGCAGGACCTCTGCCCGATGGATGGGTGGAAATCTTGTTTCAAGTCAATGAGCGTTCAGTGGCTATGGGACTGCCATGATCACCAGGGATGCATTCCCTGCTGATTCTCCGGGTGGCAGATTGGGAGATCTCTCCTCGCCATCTTAAAAATCTTGCCCATATATATTCTCAGGGCAGAGAATCGGTTTCTTCCTTGTTTTAGCTACCAGTCACGTTTTTAAAAGGAATAGGGAGAGGTTTATTTTCACAATTGAGTGGACATTATTGTATCTAAAAAAGGATACAAACCCTTGAGTGCAAAATGTGTTTGATGCTGAAGCTGTTTGCGTTGATTAAGGGGTGATCCAGACCCCGTGCTTTTCTTGCATGTTGTTGATTTCCAAAATTGCTACAGCACAGTTTGCAATGAAGTTTCCTGTACCTGTACTTAAAGATGAAAGAAGTTTTTTAAATCCTCAGAAGGTCTGGCAGTATTTTGGGGCGAGGAACAAAATGTATTTTTCATTGGTTGGATTTCCCCTGCTGGCTTCTGAACGTCACTCTGGGCTTCCACAGTTCAGTCTGACACTGTGGAGAAAGTCACTTATTCTGACTTACCCTAGGCTAGTCCATTAATGTCCCAAGAGGCTGGGTGCACCCTCCAATTGAGGATACCTCAGGTGGGTTTGAAACTGGAGGGCAAATCCGATGTCTTCCTCTTTGAAAAGAGGAGCAGGATGCATTGGAAATTGAGCGAGGAAGAAGACGCTTCAAAATGGAGGGCCCGTTCTCCACAACCTACACTCAAAAAAAATGTCTTTTTCAGTATTGTGGTGCTCTCCTGGGCAGCCGACATTGGCTTGTGCTGCACACTGGGGCCTTTAGGCCTGCCTGGACCACTGGCTCCCCCCTGCCACTCACCAGGCAGCTAAACTGCCCTCTGCCATCTGGATGGCCACTTTAAGTTGATCTTGTGTGGACTTTGATTTACTTGGATCAGCTACTCGTCACTATCCGGGAACTGGTACATAGGCCTGCATGCTATTTTTTTAGCCCTTGTCCATCTCAAACAAAAGATTAGTCTAGACTCTATGGGAACTGAAAATAACAACAGCAGAATCGACACCAGCAGCTGCTGTCTGAAATAATGAGAACACCTACTTATGATCTGAAGTCTTTGAGCACAAAGTTGAGACAGGAACTCTGTAAAGTGAAAGCTGATTATCTGAATAGGACTCAGTAAGCGGCATGTCCCACAGAGATCAGAGCTGAAATCAATCAGTCGTACCTGCTCTCAAAGGTACAAAATATACACTGCTATATATGAGGATGCAAATAGCCCACGACTGGAAACTGATCCAAAAAGGGAACCTGACGAGTCTGGTGGAGGTCCCACTCTCGCTGCAGGGAGAGTGCAAACGATCCTGTTCAGATCCCTCCTGATCTACATCCCCAAGTTTCGCCTTCAACACAGTAGACAAATTAATCATGGCAGTTGTGTGTGTGTGTTGGGTGGGGAGGGGGGAGGAAGAGAACCTGAGGATCCAAGAGTACAAAGGAAAATAAGCATGGGAACCTACAGTTCTACCACTGGGTGGCCACAGCAGAGTGAGGGGATGGGAGAAGGAATGGGGGTAGAATGGGTGAAAATGGAGGAGAGTTCCTGCATAGGGATGTCCCTCCGAGCCTTCATCACGACCGTACTTCCATCCCCTGACCAAAAACAGAAGGCCAGTGGTAGTAGCCACGCTCCGAATGTGGTGTCAAATGAGACAACACTTTGGTCTATCAGAAATGTCCACTATGGCCCCCATCTGTAACAACCACAGATTCACGCCTGGAATAATGAACGTCGCCTTACAAAAGTGGAGACGAGACTCGGAGATACTGATGATTAGCGACTTTTACACAGACGGCAGATTAGCGACCCTGAGGAACTCGTGGAGAGGTTCCAACTACCTAAAGGGAACAAAAGTGAGGTATATACAGGTCAAGATCCTGTTCCATAGGGAAATGACTATTTATCCACAGACACCAGGACACGCGCTAGTTGAGGAACTGCTGGACGCAGCTGACCTAGTGAAAGGGAACTGTGGGGACCTTTTTGGATGACTGTTGGAAGAGTAAGCTCCCCCCTGGATGAAACGAGTTTAAAATGGGAGGAAGAGCTGGGCACAGAGGTGGGGGTGGGTGGGGAGAGGGGGTGGAGACTCTGGATTGAAGCATTAAACAGGGCAAACTTCACCTCCACATGCGCAGGGTTGAGCCTAATGCAACTAAAGATTGTGCACAGACCATACCTAACCAGAACACGAATGTGCGGGTTCTTCTCTGAGGTGAAGGGCAACTGCGAATGGGCCAGGGAGGCTCAGCCAACCAAACCCATGTGTTCTGGGCCAGCATTGAAATTTTGTAGAACTACCAAGTTGATACAGGGCCATTAAGCACAAAACTACAATGGAATAGTAAAATCTGGGCAGAAGTATAGAAAATTTAATTCAGTACAGATCTATTCAATGTGTCACACATGGGAATTTTAAAAAACGCAACGTGTGACATATTTCCTCTGACTGACTAAAGTAGAATTTCATAAAGAGGGAAACAAAGCAGTTGGACCTGCATTATCTAAGTGGTTTACAAAATTTCAATGCCTGTCATTCCTACTGCCCCAACTCAGTTCGGACCTTGAATAGAGTCGAACACTGGTACAGCGAGATAGAAGATGCACAGCAGTAGCAGAGGTTAGGGGCATACTTGGGCAGACCCAGTCTCCATTGTAAGCAGGTGCTGGATTTCTGCTGCATGGGACAGATGGGTTCCAGTAATGCACCCACATTGGCAGGAGTACTTAACTGACCTCTAGAATTTGTTATCTTTCTACGGCGCCTCTATGGCCCTATGGCTCCATACAGTCAGCATTGGAAAAGGATGGCATGCCCAATTCTAATGTAACTACCTGGGTTGTAGCACAAGGACTTTGAGTCTGAATCTCTAATTCATACTTATTAGCATGATTGTATGTCAATTCTTCTCCGAGATTTGCACTGGGGATTGTATTTTATTCAATTTCCAGAAATTACATAATATCCAAATGGGTTTATTAGATATTTGTAATATTTGATGCTGCAACATCAAACAGGGCAGCACGGTAGCATTGTGGATAGCACAATTGCTTCACAGATCCAGGGTCGCAGGTTCGATTCCGGCTTGGGTCACTGTCTGTGCGGAGTCTGCACATCCTCCCCGTGTGTGCGTGGGTTTCCTTCCACAATCCAAGATGTGCAGGTTAGGTGGATTGGCCATGATAAATTGCCCTTAGTGTCCAAAATTGCCCTTAGTGTTGGGTGGGGTTACTGGGTTATGGGGATAGGGTGGAGGTGTTGACCTTGGGTAGGGTGCTCTTTCCAAGAGCCGGTGCAGACTCGATGGGCCGAATGGCCTCCTTCTGCACTGTAAATTCTACGAAATCTATGAAACATGCAAGAGACGATCTAATTCCTAAAATACATTCCATTCTATTGTAGATTGCAGAGGGAATGGCGTTTATTGAAAGAAAAAATTACATCCATCGAGATCTTCGAGCAGCTAATGTTTTGGTATCGGCTAACCTGATGTGTAAAATTGCTGATTTTGGCCTTGCTCGAATAATTGAAGATGATGAGTACACAGCCAAAGAAGGTACATTTTAACAGTCTTAGCAGAATGAGAATTTTACAAAAGTTAATTCCACAAAGCAGGTATGAACTTATGGTTGATGATAAATGGAGAATAATTCAAGCAAGATGTTGGTTGTAAAACAAAACTGGAAGATAGCAAATCTTTTAGTGCCCCTTCAGGAATTTGAGGGTGAATTTCCTCAACATTTTTGTTCTCCATCTGCCCTGTTTGACAGAAATGGCATTGACAATGTTTTATACTACTTTTCCAGGGTTTAATGAGGCAAAAGCTTGCTTTACACTTTTCCTGGCTCAGTGAATCTTAAAAGCAGAGAGGAGATTTATTTTTCAGTTTATGTCCAATCCCCCTGAGCTGCTGTAACTTTCCTGTAATCATTGCTTCCAGGCTCTTTCCAATTGGTTTTAAATGTAGTCTTTTTCAAGCAAGTGTCGTCGGATTTATTATCTCACGATCCAGGAAATTAGTGATATCTATTCATGCCTGATGTCAGAATAAAAGAACCTTTATCAAATAAGCAACATTTTGTGGTAAAGTCAGTTGATAGCAAAACTGTTACGAATTTAGTTTTGGATTAGTAGAAATAATACGAGAAAAATCTTTGTCTTTCCAATGACTCCATCATCCCACGCCCCCTGGTAACTCTAGAGTGGTTAGGTATTTGGTGAAAAACTAGATGCAGTCCTGGGGCATCTTATGGGCCAGGGTTTAGAGAACCCCAAAGTGTATCATGGAGTTCACCTGACCCACAACCTTTAATAGATTGTGGTATGAGGAGCACACGGCCCACTCTACAGGTGTGGTACAGCAGAAATGGAAAAGTATTTTTTAAAGCAAAACAATGTTTATTCTATGAACTCAAGTTAACCTTTTTAAAACATAGTGAACATCTTAGAAACCATTAATTAAAATACAACCCCCAAATAATACAACACTAAATAATGCTTTTAACATCCATAAGACTTTTAAAAACTGTTTAACAGAAGCACATCAGGAATTTTTATTTATTTATTTTATTTTTTTATTTTTTTTGAGTTTTACATATAACAATTTATTACCATTCCAAATGAGAAAAACAGAGCTACAGTGGGTTAGTGTTAACTTGCAATGGCGCGACTGTAAAATGCCCACATCTTCATCTTAATGGATCTCACAGCCTCTCCTCCCATTCTACATTACAGAAATCCTCGCCCTCCCCACTAATCTTCACTCAGTTCCTTTGTCATTTCCAAACTCCTGCTCACACACTTCAGTGAAAGTTGGGTTGCAGGAGGGGTCCACTGGGACACGGGAGACAGTGTTCACCAACCACATAAACCCCCTGAACCCCACTGTGAACAATGAAGCTGAGTCTGATCAAGGCATTTGCACCGCTCCCCCTCTCCCCCCCCCCCCCCCCCCCCCCACCCCCACCCAAGCTTGTAGAGGATGGGAAGAGAGCAAAAGGCACTCTTCTGCTCAACTGCTGATGAAATTGCTGTGCAGAAGGGAACAAGATCACCATTGCTCCCCAGGGCAAACAGCTCCAACTCCGGAAGGGGGAGCAAGAGAATCAGAGGACCTCGAGGGAATCCTCTCTCAGTCAAACGCCTCCAAATAGCAAACCCAGAAGGTTGGAGAGTGATTCCGTGGGCCCATCAATGCAAAACACCCAAGTGCTTCCAAATAATCCTGGGTACATCTGCACTCCAGGCTGTCACACACACAACCCCCCCCCCACCACCAACCAACCCTTCCTCCCCAACAGACTATTTGCATCCGTCCTTGTACTTCTGATGAAGACCCATGACATCATCGCGGCAGATGCGCACCCAGCCAGTCTCCTTGACGTGGTAGAGGCTGACTATTCCACCAGAGTACGCGTCACAGTAGGTGGCGTGGTAGATGGCCTGCTTGGCCAGGTCGTAGGCTTCCTTGGGGCTCATGTCATGTTGATAGCCCCGATCCAGCATGCCGTATGCGTAGACTGAACCCGAGCCCACTGAGAAGACCTGACTCGAAATCCGATTGCCCTCGCTGTCGACGTAATAGAGGCCTGGCGCATGCTTGTCCCAGCCACAAATCATGGTGCCCATGGACAGGCCCATGCCCTTATACTGGTAGACCATGTTGGCCAGCAGCTTGGAGGCGGCAGCCACAGAGATCCTCTCCTTGTTCCTCAGCTCGTAGATGCGGCACTGGCGAGCGAGGAGCCTCTCCCAGAAGCTGCAGTCCGCTGCGCCGCCCGCCATCATGCCCAGGAGGTAGGGGTTGATCTCGATCACCTTCTTCACCATCTGGGACGCCACATAAGAACCGGCGGTAGCGCGGGAGTCCACTGCCACAATCACCCCATGGTCAAACCGGAATCCCAAGGTGGTTGTCCCATGGAGGATCTCGATCCTCTCCCCGCCCTCGACCTCCCGCTCCCTCGGGGGGAGGAGGAAATCGAGCCCGGGACCCCGGCCGAGGCCCAGTCCCGGCTGCGGCCTGGAACTCAATCCGAGCTGGAAACAACTCAGCACTTCCGCAAGCGCCATCTTAGAACGGAAAAACCATCTCAGCTATAATTAAAGACACTACTGAGAGCAGTTATTAGTTTTAAATCACCAAAGGATCGATTTACATTCTTTAGATTACAGAGAGAGAGACTAATACCCCTTCTGGCTGTGACTGCAGCTATCCAGCTCTGAAAACGAAACTAAAACACACCCTGCAGCAAACGGCCTAAAATGAAAGTAAAACGCTGACAGACATCACAGCTCCACCCACTCTCTGACATCACTGATAAACACCCATTTCTTAAAGGTACATTTCTGAAACACCCATTTCTTAAAGGTACTCTCACGTGACAGGCAGCACAGTGGCGCAGTGGGTTAGCCCTGCTGCCTCACGGTGCCGACGTCACTGCCCGTGTGGAGTTTGCACATTCTCCCCGTGTTTGCGTGGGTTTCGTCCCCACAGCCCAAAGATGTGCAGGCTAGGTGGATTGGCCATGCTAAATTGCCCCTTAATTGGAAAAAATGAATTGGGTACTCTAAATTTTTTTTAAAAACTAGTAGCAATCCATATCAGCACATTTGTGATGCATGACAATCATGACCTGTTTTGTTGGATGAACCATTCAAAGCTGTTGAAAGTGCCTGTGTGGATTGAAAATTAACAAACTTACTGACGTCAACCTGAATTCTCACTTGCATTGTTAGACACTAAGCATGATATATGTGCATCTCTGCTGTTAAATGTAATATAACACATGTTACACAAAATCTCTCCGTTTTAATGGAAAGCATGATATACAATCACATAGAACTGTGTGAGATTGTACGGTTGGAAATGCACAAACTCCTGGTTTATAATCATTTTGTGATCATGAGGCCTACATCTTTTGTTCTGAACTAGTCTGAAATACTTTAATTATAGCTGAGATGATGTTCCT
Source organism: Scyliorhinus torazame (assembly GCF_047496885.1). Lineage (NCBI taxonomy): Eukaryota > Metazoa > Chordata > Chondrichthyes > Carcharhiniformes > Scyliorhinidae > Scyliorhinus > Scyliorhinus torazame. Next base: position 126,693,017 of record NC_092717.1, on the reverse strand, counting down.
GATGGGATAATTGAAGCTGCCCTGTTACTAAAACGCGGATTCACATTTTGGACAGCAGTTTGAATATAATTTTAAAAATTTGTGGTTGCATCTAGGTTTAGAAAATGCTGATGAAAGCGTTCATGACGTGTTGAAAAATTTAGTATCAATGTGGTATCAGTTTCTCTTGGACAGCAGTACTAGCTCAAACATTGAAATAATTTTCACATTAATGTGATTACTATTTATGTGATTTTCACATACCGAAGAGGGAAAATTATTAATGGCAGGGAAATGTATCCCCTTTTTCAAGCGGTTGTCTCTGATAGCAATAATGACCATAATCCAGAACCCCCTTGCTGTGATGGATTATCATGGAGCCTTGAAAGAATTGGTTAGAGTTATGATATGATAAGTTGTGACAACATATCAGTAGAAAATTTTAGTTTCAATTTAATTTTGAGACCCTGCAGATTCCAACACCATCTTTTGACTCTATTCTACAGATACATTTTCTGTTTCTTGTTAATGTCAATCTCTTGTTTCTTGATTTATTTTCCTGAGCAGTTTATAGGGGAAGGGAAGATGAGCAGTAATGTTATATTTTCGCAGAGCTGTTTAATATTATCCTTGTACAATGTCAGATTTCAGTTTACCTATTTCTCACATAAGAGGCAATTGAGTTCCAAAAAGCAAACTGAATTTAAAAGATAATTAAAGTATATTTTATGTTTTAGGGGCTAAGTTTCCAATTAAATGGACAGCACCTGAAGCTATAAGCTACGGATCTTTCACAATTAAGTCAGACGTTTGGTCCTTTGGGATACTCCTGTATGAAATAGTCACATATGGAAAGATTCCATATCCAGGTAAGAAAACCCACATCAAGCAGTTGCTGACCACTGGTATAATATTACAGCACGCTTTCTTTGCTCTGCATGACAACCTCCAGCAGTGAAATTTGACTTGGCTTTAAATATTTTTGTTCAAAGGATCCTTCGCCTTCCATTTTCTCCACTCCCCTCAACTCTTGCTGCAAGCTGACAGACCTCTGGTACATTGTCCTAGTCTTTTACCCAGCCACTTGGGCAGAGTCAGTCTACAGTGAAGGATGTCACAGCAACTTATCATATTTTTATCCAACATTCACAAATGCACTCTGCTACAACAGGGATCTGTGAATAGCAATCATCTGCATTTCATCCTTGCTACTGAGGCCGATTGCAATACTCTAAATTCCACTGGGGATCAAACTAGCAGTACATCAGGTGGCATCTGTGACAAAAAAAGAAAATGGTTATTTTTAATAAAGTACCCTCTACTTTGTCCCTATAATATGCCCCAATCTCATAACAATCCCATTCAATAAGAGTGACATTTTAAATCATACATCACAACAGCTATCCTGTGACCAGGTGGGATTGCTAGATTGGATTCTGACATGGATGCTGTTTGTGGTTTTTTTGGGTGGAGCGATGACCGCTTAAACCATGAGAGAATAATGTTGATTTAAATATTTCCATTGCAGATTTTTTTTTAAACAGATTATTGAAGAAAATAAATATTTTTCTCTCTCTCCTAATTAGGGATGTCTAACACTGAGGTAGTAAGTGCTATTGGGCGAGGTTATCGCATGCCACGCCCTGAAGAATGTCCAATTGAGCTGTATGATGTCATGAAGGATTGTTGGAAGAGTAAAGCTGAAGATCGGCCAACCTTTGAATATCTCAAAGGGCTGCTTGAGGACTTTTACACAGCAACAGAAGGTCAATACCAACAACAGCCTTAGAGGAATTTAAAATCAACTGGTACAGGCTGTTAAAATTGTCTGAAAGTCTTCCATTTGATTGCCACCAGATGTATCTAACATAATTCCAATTAAAGAAGCCACTAACTGAATCTTAATTAGAACATTCAATGATACCAAGTGACCAGCATTACACCAATCACATAGGAAATATTGTGGAGGCTGTTTGTTCAGGTGTCGAAAGGATAGAAGTAAAAGTTAGATAAAACTGTTCTGCTCTTTTCACAAAATAAAAAGAGTAGAATATATTAATAGTAGTGAGTCATTTTTTTTTTAAAGCAAGGCTGGTCAGATGGAAGCTTTCATCCTGAACATAGCCCTCTTATGCCCACAGGTACTTCATGATGCAGTTAAAATGACCTGTGGTAGGGGCAGCACAGTGGTGCAGTGGTTAGCACTGCTGCCTTGAGGCACCAAGGACCCGGGTTTAATCCCGGCCCCGGGTCACTGCCCATGTAGAGTTTGCGCATTCTCCCACTGTCTGCGTAGATCTCACCCGCACAACCCAAAGATGTGCAGGGTAGGTGGATTGGTCACGGTAAAATAGGGCAGCACGGTAGCATAGTGGTTAGCACAAATGCTTTACAGCTCCAGGGTCCCAGGTTCGATTCCCGGCTGGGTCACTGTCTGTGTGGAGTCTGCACGTTCTCCCCGTGTGTGCGTGGGTTTCCTCCGGGTGCACCGGTTTCCTCCCACAGTCCAAAGATGTGCTGGTTAGGTGGATTGGCCATGCTAAATTGCCCTTAATGTCCAAAATTGCCCTTAGTGCTGGTTGAATGAGGTTACTGGGTTATGGGGATAGGGTGGTGTGGGCTTGGGTAGGGTGCTCTTTCCAAGAGCTGTGCAGACTCGATGGGACGAATGGCCTCCTTCTGCACTGTAAATTCTGTGACAATTTCTGTGAAAATTGCCCCTTCATTGGGGGAAAAATAAAAGAATTGGGAACTCTAAATTAAAAACAAAAATGACCTGTGGTGATGTCCGAGTTGATTCGAAATCGGCAAGTAATATACAAAGTTAAACCTGCCTGAAGACACTGGCAGTGGAAGATTATTTACATTAGTAGCTGCACAAGTACTTAATCCAGACTATTTGAGTACAAATATTGATCATAGAGCACATTTAGGAAATTAACAGTTTAAGCAAAATACTGGAAGTTTTGTATATAAGAACCAGAACAAAAGTGTCTGCAATGAATCTAGCATTAGCAGGTTCACTTAGTTTAAGTCATATTTTTAACTATTATATTCTGGTGTTTTCTGTTTGGAGTTAATTTATCTGATCAAAGTCAAATGCAGTTTTTAATTTCACAGGGCTGCACTTGAGATTATATTCCACAACACCATTCATATAAACTGCAAATCAGTGCCTTGATCTTTGGCTAACTAGGCATCTGAATAGTGTGTACTGTAGACTAATTGCACTCGATTCATTTTTAATCCTTGTAACAACACTTCATTACTTTAAAAACACTTCAGTACCACTTTTACTGAAGATGCTGATTTTCACATTTACTACTCAAAAATCTAATTTTGACAGCTTTGAAGAAATGGTATGACTTTTTTTACTGTGTGAATGTGCAAAATGCAGAAAATCGTACATGTAGATAGAGAACACAATTTATAAATGTTTTGCATAAATATTGCACTGACTATAGCACAAAGGGTTAAAATGTTATACATCACATCCTTTGTTTTAAGATAGTTTATGTTCATCATTTCATCTGACTGTTGGGATTGGTTAACAATTTCACCCGGCTGTTGGTTAACAGTGTATCAAAATCTATACCTATTCCAATTTTTTTTAAAAAGCTATCCAGTGCTGTGGCTCCAGAATTTAAACTCCATTGGTGTGGTCAATATTCCATTATAAATATTACGAGTTGAATGCTGAAAAATTGTTTATGCAGTTTAACAGAAGTGATTAACTTTTATGTAACTAGGAAATGTTCACTCTTCCTCTATTGCTGTGTAAATGATATTTTATTCCATGTATTTTGTAAAATAAAATTTTACCATCTATTTTAATGGAAGTGTTAACAGATGTGTACCCTATTTTTGTAAAAATGTGCAATTTTTTTCTATTTTCGTTTGTGGAAAGCAATATACAGTGAATTATGTAACATGAACATTAATCTAGAATAAAGGCATTTATTACATGAGTATTTACAACATAATTCCCTGGGCAACTACAATTTTCCGTGGTTCTTTACCATCTAACAATGGCAACTCCAATTTGGACAGGCTGCAGGAGGCAGTTTCCACTTTTCCAAAAAAGGACTAAAGGCTCAAAAGTAATAAAGTTGTCATTGTTTATTCCTGAAGTGAATCCCAATAAGCTGACCCAGTGACCGAACAACTCCACTCAGACCGAGAATCAGTGATTGCCAATCAATAACTGCCTCTCCACCATGAGGCGGAAGGGAGAACTGACTAATATACTAAGTGATTTCAAAGAGTGCTTCTTGTTAAAAGGGACTATTCCAGATGATAGATCAGAACCTTGATCAGTTTCATGCCATCACTAAGTCAGTGGAAATTTTGAACAATGCTGCACAAGAAATTTGGTTAGAGTTCTATTTTCCAGGAAGAAAACCACAAAGCCAGGCCCCTTTTCCAACATGGAACACATTTTCTGCAAAGCAACTGCTAGAGGAACCACCCTCTTGAAACAGGTGCAATCTAGTCAGACGTGGTACCACGTGCAACTCCCAAGCTGCTGAAGCCGTCTGACCATATGCAGCAAGCCATGACAACATTCAGGTGCGGAATGATAGGTGGCAAGTAACATTCATGCCACAGAAGTTCCAGGATTATACTATCTCCAACAAGAGAGAATCTAACCATCTCCCCTTTATATTCAATGGCATATCCATTGCTGGAAACCCACTATCCATATCCTGTGGGGATTACTATTGGCCAGAAGCTGAACTGGACCAGCCATACAAATACTGTGGCTACAAGAGCAGGTCAAGAGCGTGAAATTCTGTGGTGAGTAATTCACCGCCTGACCCCCTAAAGCCCGTCCTGTATGATGCAATGCTCACTACTTTCCTGGAGGAATGCAGCTCCAACAACCAAAAAGTTTGACTCCAGCCAAGTCAAAGCACTTTGCTTGGCACCCCAGCCATCCCTTAACCAAACATTCCCTCCACCACTAAAGCAGTGGCAGCAGTGTGTACCATCTAAAAGGTGCACTGCAGCATCTCAGCAAGGCTGCTACAGCACCTTCCAAACTGGCAACATTCCTCCTAGGACTAGAGTAGCAGATGCAAGGGAACATCCATCACCTGCAATTTCCCCTCCGAAGCATCGCATCCGTCTAACTTGGAACAACAGGGGCAGCATCGTGGTTAGCGCTGCTGCCTCACAACAGCAGGGATCCAGGTTCAATTCCGCCCTGGTGACTGTGTGGAGTTTGCATGTTCGCCCCAGGTATGTGTGAATTTCCTCCGGTTTCCTCCCACAGTCCAAAGCTGTGCAGATTAGGTGGATTGGCAATGCTAAATTGCCCCTTAAGAGTATACAGGATGTGCAGGTTAGGTTACTACAATGATGTGGAGTGGGCCTGGGTAAAGGGTGTAGCCACCTGGGTTGGCCACTTCCTGACTTTAAAATGGAGATCCGCTAAGAATGCAGGGAAATTCAATCAAACGCAGGAAAAACAAGCGGGTGCAAAGTTTCCTGTATATCAGAACTTGCAGGAACCCAGACAGCACTGAAACTAACAACCATCTACATATTGATGAGCGATCCCCGGGAACAATTGGAAACAGTTAAGGTGAATAAGGCCAAGCCAGACTCCTCGGCGCCAGCAGGAGCCAAGACAAAGGGTGGCCAACGGACACTTAGGAACCGGCCAGCGATCAGGGAACAGCTCCAGTATTGGAGAAATCGATCCAAGTGATCAGAACTCAGTCCAATCACTTGGGCGGACCCCGTACCTGGTTCCAAGAGGGCGGGAAGCCCCTGGGGACTATAAAATAGAGTCCCCAAGTTCAATTCGTCCTTCTTGGCAGGGCCTCTCAGCAGCTCGAAACAACCCTTGACCGTGACCTGCCTAGTAGCTGCACCAACCAAGTAAGTCTGCAGTCAACGCGTGCTACGAGGTAGGCGCTCATAGCTACCAGTCCATACCAGCTTTGAAGCCTGTAGACTCCGAATCGAATGACAGGCCATTTGTTCCCCTGACCTGGTGGGCCAGTTTCAAAGCTAAGTATAGGTCTTTTAGTGTTAGAGATAGTCTAGTAAGTAGAGTTTTATACATGAGTAGTGATTGACTTTGTATAATAAATGTGTTTTGATTTGAAACGTACTAACTGGTGTATTGAGTTATTGATCAGTACTTGAACTTGAACCTCGTGGCGGTATAAAGATACCTGGCGACTCTAGAGCAAAGGTTATAAAACAGAGCAAATTAAGTAAAGACAATGAGCAACAAGGGCTGGAGCACACTCGATGTGGTGAATGGTCTCCTGCACTGTAGGAATTCTATGAATATTGCCATTCCTTAGTCTTGCTGGATCAAAATCCTAGAACTCCCTAACAGCACGGTGGAAGTACCCATACCAGATAGATGGCAGTGATTGAAACACAGTTCACCACTACTTCAAGTGAATTAGAAATGGGCAAATGTATCCCATGAGAATTTTTAAAAACTTTAACAGGAGCATGGATCTGACCTTTCCCATTCATTTTTCAACCATATGTGACACTTTACCCGATGGCATAATCAATCTCACAGAGTTTCTCAGAATCAGATTTTTGTATCCTAAATGGTAATGCATTTTATTCCTCAAGATGTCAGCCCATACATCAGATGGTAAGTTAAACTATAAAACCTCCGAAAATAGAAAGGGAAAAGTAAAATTCCAAAGATTGTACAGGTTTTTAGAATTGCATCGTGGCTTTCATTGGACAAGTAATCCAGAGACACAAGCTCCAATCCCTCCACTGGAGTCGAGGAGTTTCAATTCAATTAAATAAACTGGAAATTAAAAAATAGTATCACTGATGGATTGCCGTTCACAACTTTTCAGGAAGGAAATCCCATCCTTCCAAAAAGAGCAGAAGGTGGCCATGCAACCTGCTCTGCCATTCAATAAACACAGAACATACAGTGCAGCAGGAGGCCATTCGGCCCATCGAGTCTGCACCGACCCACTTAAGCCCTCAGTTCCACTCTATCCCCTCAAGATCCCCTTAAGACCTAATAAGATCACAGCTGATCTGATTATGGCCAAACTTCACTTTACTACCTGCTCCATAACTCTTGACTCCAATGTGGATCTGTCCACATCAATCTTGGATACATTCAATAACTCAACCTTCAATGCTCCTTGTGGAAGAGAATTCCAAACCCAACACCAGAGAGAAGGACAACCCTCTTCATCTATTCTGTATATTTCAATCACGGAGTACTCTTAAGCATATAGTGGCAGCCACAATCTCCGCTCATTTAAGCTACATTTCTAAAATTCATATTCAAGCCTTGGCTAAAAAATTACAAATTGAATGCTTTATTATCCTCCGTTGTGCAAATTTTACATTAATTTTGAATGATGCAGTGGTGTTCAACTTCCCTTCCTGGTCACCTCCAAGTCACTCACCATCCTGGCTTGGGAATATATCATCGTTCCCTCACTGTTGCTGGGTCAAAATCCTTCTCCCACAGCAGTGTGGGTGGACCTATACCTCAGGGTCTGTAGAGGTTCAAGAACGGAGTTCACCACCATCACCTTCTGAAGGGCAACGAGGGATGGACAATAAATGCTGGCTTCACCAGCAACGCACACATCCCATAAATGATTTTTTTCAGATTATGTTAAGCAGCTTTAGAGAATACAGAGATTGGGGCACAAGGAAGAGGAAAGGCCTAGCATACAGTGATTTATCATCATCAAGCAAATGAGGTTGGCACACAGTTCAAAATTGTCCCCTAACCCTAAACTCTCCCCTTTGGCCCAAGAGATGGAAAGGCCTTCAGATCAAGGGCTCACAACAGTCTGAAAGAGACCTCTTGCCAATCGTTGCCTTCAGGGTATTGGGCTGAGGGGGAGAAATGGTACATGTCAGGCCTGTCCTGTAAAATAAGTGACAATAGAAGTGGAAAAAGATAAATAACAGCTGCAGAGTTATAACGCCACATGGTGTTTACAGACTGTGTTGTCTGGACATCGGCTGCTCTTGCAGTCAGCAGCCATACTCAGGAAGGTCCGGACTGCAAAGGCAGAGATCTTGGAACTCTGCACGGTAGCACAGTGGTTAGCACAGTTGCTTAACAGCTCCAGGGTTGCAGGTTCGATTCCCAGCTTGGGCGGAGTTTGCATGTTCTCCGCGTGTCTGCCTTGGTTTCCTCCGGGTGCTCCGGTTTCCTCCCACAGTTCAAAGATGTGCATGTTAGGTGGATTGGCCATGATAAATTGCCCTTAGTGTCCAAAAAGGTTGGGTGGGGTTATTGGGTTACAGGGATGGGGTGGAGGTGTGGGCTTAGGTAGGTTGCTCTTTCCAAGGGCTGTTACAGACTCAATGGGCTGAATGGCCTCCTTCTGCACTGTTGATTCTATGAACCGTCCCAAAGCTTTCTGATGTTCACATGTTGTTTTCGATCCCTCCTTCCTCACCCAGCAGCTCATGCACTGGCACCACATTCAACAAAGCCACTGCACACACACATCCCCCTCCACCAGAATCAATAGTACATCCATTCCTATTCTGTTGTGCTTCTTAAGCGTGATATTTCAAATACACCATTGCAGGAGCAGTTATCAGAAACAAAACCAAAAGGACAATGTTGTGTTATGTAATTTGGAATAACACAAGCTGCCACTTGATGCAGTTTTGAGTAAAAGATGCTCCAGACTTTGAAGTGAGTTCAATGTGTTTTATTGAACTATTATCAATGAGTTCGACTCTCTGCTAATCTAAATGTAGTAACTCAGTCTAACTGAACCAGCCTTGCTCTGAGCCACGTACTGGGGTGTGATGCTGAGGATACACCCTGTCTCACTCTGTAGATGTTGGTCTGTGAAAAGAGGTGGGGTGTGAGTGCCTCATCCCTTTTATAGTGAGATACCATCCCTGAGTGTCCTGACTGCTCATTGGTCGTGTCCTGTTCTATGTGTTCATTAGCTGCATGTTTGCATATCATGACATCTCCCCTTTTTTAATGTTTTGTTGGCGTAAGTGAATGTATTTACATGTGAATGAGTGTCTAATGTGACTGACGGAGGACAACAGAACAGAGCAAACAAAACAAACGTTCACAAGTCCAGTCTCGGAGGCTTGCGTCTTATCCTGGTCGACCGCTGGAGAGGTGGCGGAGGGGACAACGGCGCCTTGACAGGCCGGATGGTAGCCTGACTGGTGGCCTCGTGGTGCGAGGTATCAGGAGGTGGCAATTCAACATATGGAAATGGAGGAGAAAGTGGTTGCAGGCAGGCAACTTTGCGCAGTGCCCGTCGATTCCTTCGCACGATGAAGCCATCAGCCATACGTACAACATAAGAGCGGGGCGCGGGGCAGACCACCCACCATCCGGTATCTTGATCCTGACAGTGTCTGCCGGGGATAGCACGGCCAGATCGGTGGCATGGGCATCATAGCCCTGCTTTTGACGGTCTCTGAGCTGCTGCACCTTCTGCAGCACCGGGAGGTGATCCAGGTTGGGACAGTGTATGGCTGGAAGCGTCGTCCGCAGGTCCCTGTTCATCAGGAGTTGAGCCGACGACATGCCAGTGGACAATGGAGTCTCCCTGTATGCGAGCAGCGCAAGGTGTATGTCGGAAGCAGAGTCCGCGGCCTTGCAGATGAGCTGTTTCACAATGTGCACCCTTTTCTCGACTTTTCCATTGGACTGCGGATAGTGCGGACTGGTGGTGACATGCTGGAAATTGTATGACCTGGCAAACGTGGACCATTCTCGACTGGTAAAGCACGGGCCATTGTCGCTCATGACGGTGATTGGGATGCCATGCCTTGAGAACGTCTCCTTACAGGTTTTGATGACGGTCCGAGAGGTGAGGTCCGGGAGCTTCAGCACCTCAGGGTAATTCGAGAAATAGCCGATGATCAATATGTAGTCGCGACCATTCGCATGAAAGAGGTCGATGCCAACCTTGGACCACGGAGAGGTCACTATGTCATGCTGTTGGAGCGTCTCCTTGCTCTGCGCTGGCTGGAACCGCTGACTGGAAGCACAATTCAGGACCATGTTCGTGATGGCCTGGCATCAGCCAGGCCAGTAGACAGCTTGCCGGGCTCTGCATCTGCACTTCTCAATGCCCAGGTGTCCCTCATGAATCTGGCGCAGCACCAAGCTCTGGAGACTGAGCAGAATGACAATCCTGTCCAGCTTGAGGAGGATACCATCAATCACCGTCAGGTCTTCCTTCACATTGTAAAATTGTGGGCACAGCCCTTTCTGCCAGCCATTGGTGAGGTTGTGGATGACGCGCTGCAAGAGGCTGCAATCTGTCTCATCACAGATGAGAACTACCTTCTCATCTGTCGCCGGGAGAGTGCTAGCACACATCTGCACCTGCGATTCGATGTGCTGGATGATCTCCAGCGGCTCACTGGGCGAGGTGACGGAGCGGGACAATGTATCAACGATGATAAGCTCCTTGCCAGGTGTGTACACCAAGTTGAAGTCATACCTTCTAAGTTTAAGCAGGATTCTCTGCAACGGAGGCGTCATGTCATTCAGCTCCTTGTTGATGATGTGGACCAGAGGCCTATGATCCGTCTCGACAGTGAATGTCGGCAGGCCGTGGACATAATCATGATATTTGAGGATGCAGGTGAGAAGACCCAAGCACTCCTTCTCAATCTGTGCATATCTGGTTTCAGTGGGCGTCATCGCCCTTGATGCGTAGGCTACTGATGCCCAGGATGATGTGTCATCTCTTTGAAGCAACACCGCACCGATGCCATCCTGACTCGCATCTGTGGATATCTTTGTCTCCCGGTCCGGGTCGAAGAATGCCAGGACTGGTGCAGTGGTGAGCTTGGCTTTCAGCTCCAGCCACTCTGTCTGGTGTGCCGCCTTCCACTCAAAGGCAGTTGACTTTTTTACCAGGTTTCGCAGGGCCGTGGTGTGTGTGGCCATGTTTGGAATGAACTTGCCCAGAAACAGACCATACCCAAGAAGCGCAGCGCCGCCTTTTCGTCCTCATCGCCTCGATGGCCTTGATGTTGTCTGTGTCCGGGCGCACACCATGCTGTGAGATCTGGTCGCCTAGGAACTTGAGCGTCGATGTGCCAAAACAACATTTGGAGCTGTTTAACTTTAGGCCGTTGGCATGTACACGGCGGAATACCTTCTGGAGACGGGACACATGTTCTTCAGGGGTCGTGGACCATATGATGATGCCGTCCACGTACACACGAACCCCTTCAATGCCTTCCATCATCTGCTCCATGATGCAATGGATTATCTCCGCAGCAGAGATGATGCCAAATGGCATGCGATTGTAGCAGTATCTACCAAAAGGCGTGTTGAAGGTGCAGAGCCTTCTGCTGGACTCTTCCAGCTGGATTTTCCAAAATCCCTGTGATGCATCCAATTTGGTGAAGAAGCGTGCGTGTGCCATCTCACTTGTGAGTTCCTCCCGCTTCGGGATGGGGTAGTGTTCCCGCATGATATTCTTATTGAGATCCTTGGGATCAATGCAGATGCGCAGATCCCCCAAAGGCTTCTTTATGCACACCATCAAGCTGTCCCAGTCAGTCGGTTCAGTGACCTTGGATATGATACCTTTTTGCTGAAGATCCTTGAGCTGTCCCTTCAGGCGCTCTCTCAGTGGAGCAGGGACTCGTCGTGGTGCGTGGACCACAGGCTTGGCATCAGGTCTTAGCAGAATCTTGTATCGATACGGCAGCGTGCCCATCCCGTTGAACACATCTGGATACTGGGTGAGGATGTCGTCGATGCCGGCCTGAAGATCCACATGGGAGGATGTCGTGGTGTAAACCCTCTGAATGAGGTTTAGCTGCTTGCAGGCGTGCGCACCTAGTAGGGATGCCCTGTCCGGCTTAACAATTTCAAAGCGTAGCCGTGCTTGTGTGTCGGTTGGATACGTGCAGGTGGCAGGATCCCAGTGCCGTGATGGCATTCCCGTTGTAATCCAGGAGCTTGCAGGCAGCTGGAAGGACTGTGAGGGGCTTCTTAATGCATCTGAAGTCTGCCTGTGAGAGGAGGTTGGCAGAGGCACCTGTGTCCAGCTTGAACTGGATGGGGCAGTGGTTGACCTTCATCACTGCTCGCTATTCGTCCTCGGAATCCACAGCTAGGATTGATTGGACTGGCGACGTGCCTGGTGTGGCATATTCACACGTTGTAATAATGCCCACGCGGTAGGCGTTGTCCAGGCATTCATCATCTGGATTTGTTGCACTGCCGAGATCAGAATCCTGTAGGCGTTGTTGCGCACTCCGGATGCGCCGCTGTCGGAATTGGGAGCGCTGGCTCCTGACTGGTGGTGCAGATCTGCACAAGGCTGCATAGTGGCCTGGCTTTCCGCAGTTTAAACAGCATCTGCCTCTTGCAGGGCAGTGTTCCTTTAAATGGGCGGTACCACAGTTCGAACACGTCATGACGTCGGCATCCTGACGCTCCGTGCATCGTTGCGCATGCGCAGTGCAGTTCTCAGACATCTGCACCTGCGCAGTGCGGGTTTCGGCAGCTTCGTTATCCCGTTCGCATCGCGCATGCGTCGGGCCCCGGGAAGAGCGCGCAAAATGGCCGCTTTCGTCAATGTTGAGGCACTGCATCCGGGAGATGGCCTGCACACTCTCCGCCTCGTGAGAGGCTAGTCTATCATTTTCTGCCGTTTTGTACTGAGAGTAGCGATTTTTGGCGTGCTCATGCACTGTGCATGTTTCAATCGCGACTGGCAGGGTCAGATGCTTGATCTTCAGTAACTGCTCTCTCAGAGGATCAGAGTGAACTCCAAAAATGATTTGGTCTCTGATGATGGAGTCAGTGATATCCCCGAAGTTGCAGGATTGCGCTAGCAGTCTAAAGTTAGTTAAATGAGGTGAAGGATTCGTCTTTACCTTGCAATCGCTGCTTGAATATGTAGCGCTCGAAGATTTCGATGGTGTCCACCTCACAGTGGCTGTCAAACTTGTCCAGAATGGTCTGAAACTTTGTCTTGTCCTGGTCTTCGGTGAAGTGAAAGGAGTTGAATATTTCCAAGGCGTGATCACCCGCTGTGGTGAGGAAAAGGACTATCTTCCGTGCATCAAACGCGCCATTGAGGTCTGACGCTTCGACGTAAAGCTGAAATTTCTGGTTGAATGTCCGCCAGTTGGCACTGAGATTGCCGGAGATCCTGAGCTGGTGAGGAGCTTGAATCTTTTCCATTGTGCCGGTTTACACTCGCTGGTCGTCTTTGAAGTGAGTTCAATGTGTTTTATTGAACTATTAGCACAATTCTCAATGAGTTCGACTCTCTGCTGACCTAAATGTAGTAACTCAGTCTAATGAATCAGCCTTGCTCTGAGCCACGTGCTGGGGTGTGATGCTGAGGATACTCCCTGTCTCACTCTGTAGATGTTGGTCTGTGGAAAGAGGTGGGGTGTGAGTGCCTCATCCCTTTTATAGTGAGATACCACCACTGAGTGTCCTGACTGCTCATTGGTCATGTCCTACTCTATGTGTTCATTAGCTGCATGTTTGCATATCATGACAGGCAAAACTCCATAATGCCACCAAATGGCAGGAATTACTCATCCCTGCATCAGCAATCCAGACTCCTCAGAATCATGTATTTCAAAAAGACCACCTCTTGTCCCTCCAAACTCCAATAAATATACCTGGTCTGGTCTAAATGTGACACCAGACACAAAGCTATATGTTTGACTTGTAATTGCCCTCAGAAAGAGCCTGAAAATCACTCAGCTCACCACTACTTTCTCAAAGACAATAATAGTAGGCGATATATACAGGTTGTGATGCTCACATGTCAAATAACAAGAAAAGAAAATAGCATTTTACACACTAATTGTTATTGCTCAATCTTTTTTACAAAAGTAGGGCGACATTCTCCGACCCCCCGCCAGGTTGGAGAATCGCCGGGGGCTGGCGTGAATCCCGCCTCGGCCGGTTGCCGAAGTCTCTGGCACCGGATATTCGGCGGGGGCGGGAATCACACCCCGCCGGTTAGCGGGCCCCCCCCCCGCTCGCTTCTCCGGCCCGGATGGACCGAAGTCCCGCCGATAAATTGCCTGTCCCGCCGGCGTAAATTAAATCACCTACCTTACCGGCGGGACAAGGCGGCATGGGCGGGCTCCGGGGTCCTGGGGGGGGCGCGGGGCGATCTGACCCCGGGGGGGGGTGCCCCCACGGTGGCCTGGCCCGCGATCGGGGCCCACCGATCCACGGGCGGGCCTGTGCCGTGGGGGCACTCTTTCCCTTCCGCCTCCGCCACGGTCTCCACCATGGCGGAGGTGGAAGAGACTCCCTCCACTGCGCATGCGTGGGAAACTGTCAGCGGCCGCTGACGCTCCCGCGCATGTGCCGCCCGGAGATGTCATTTCCGCGCCAGCTGGCGGGGCACCAAAGGCCGTTTCTGCCAGCTGGCGGGGCGGAAATTCCTCCGGCGTCGGCCTAGCCCCTCAATGTTGGGGCTCGGCCCCAAAGATGCGGAGCATTCCGCACCTTTGGGGTGGCGTGATGCCCGTCTGATTGGCGCCGTTTTGGGCGCCAGTCGGCGGACATCGCGCCGTTTCCGGAGAATTTCGCCTGTAGTGTGGATTATTGTGACTACACTACCCTCTAGTGGTGCAAACTAAAATAAACAAGCTCCAAAAATATAAGGCTATCTGCAATTGAAATCGATATTAGAGGCTGCTGCCCTCTGCTGGCAGGCAGTATTATATTATTTATAAAGAAATAGGAATTAATTATTATAAAAATATAATAGTGCTACATTTTACGAAAAGCAAAATATTGCAGATGCCGGAATGTGGAAACCTGACATAAACACAGAGTGCTGGAAACATTCAGCAGGTCTGGCAGCATCTGTGGATTTAGATTTGTATTAGAGAGCACGATTCTCTAGAAAGATTTCCAAGTGTTGTAGCGAGCGGGAACTGCCGCGAGCTTCCCAGTGCTCAGCCCAGCGAGGCCAACAAAGATATTCAATGTTAATTGGTCCACTTAACGAGGCCCCACAAGCTTATTGCCGAAAATGAAGGCTCACCAGCTGATTTGCCGGAACCGCGCTCGCCAACCCTCCGCTAACAAGATCGAGCAGCACTTAAGCTGCACTTGCTCAGCCAATCCCAGCCAGCTTGCAACAATGGCGCCCAAGAGACCGGCCCCAAGATTCGGGTATGACGATCTGGGGAGGTTCCTAAACGCAGTGGAGGCCAAGAGGGATGTCCTGATCTCCCGAGGGTCCTGAAGGGACAGCCATAGGGCAGCCAGTTCTGCCTGGGATGAGGTGGTGGTACTGTGAGCGCCGGGAGTGTGACCAGGAGGACAGGCCTCTCGTGCCGGCAGAAGGTCAACGACCTACACCGGACAGCACGAGTGAATAGACATCAACCCCACCCCCAAGAGACCTTTCCGCCCCCACATGGGTATCTACCCCCCCAAATCTCCATGTGATCCCCAACCCTCCCTCCACACCCCATCTCCCTTCATCCCCCAGAACCCTTCCTACACACACCCCCATTCAACACTCCCACTCAACCCCCCCCCCCTCACCACTGTGAATCACGCGTGTGGCTAATGATGCCCTCTGTGTCTCCCACAATCTCCAGGAGAGGGCCCAGACTGGCGGTGGTGTGCCGGACACAAGAATCCTCACGACCTTTGAGGAGATGCCCTGGAGGTGACTGGGGTGGTCGAGGACAGAGTGGTCATCAACGCGGAGGCTGGCAGATGCTGCAGAGGTGAGGAACCACCGGGCTCCACCCGGAGGACTTGTGAAACGCGAGTTGTTGTTGCCTTACAGACTGATCCATTGCTCTCACTGACCACATGTCCAATGTCCTGCAGGTTCTCCAGCTGACGGCGCCAGCCTATCCCGGGTGGCCCTCTCCAGCCTCCCAGGAGAAGACCTCAGAGGAGAGCTCTGAGGAAGACACGGTTGTGGGTACACAGCTGTCATGCCCACCCTCCACCAGCACAGATACATGCATCTTGGTAGGAAATGTTAGTGGTCAGGCGTCTGGGGCACAATCTGATGAGCACCACACTGCTGCTGATGTACATCAGGCGGAGGAAGGAACCCCCCAGCGAGACAGCAGCCGGAGGTCTGCTGGATCCCAGAACCCAGCTTGGTCCCAGCCTGATGCTGAGCCTGTGGAAGAGGTCATCTTGGAGATGATGGAGATGTCAGGGAGCAGCTGGGAGCATTCAGAGGGAGATGTCAGCGACTCTCCCTCAGGTCCAAAGTTGCTTGGAGGCGTCTCAGAGGCTACAGGTGCAGCCAAACATGCGTGGCAGCGAGGCCAACACAGCTAGCGTGGCGACTGCAGTGGACAGCCTGGTGCACAAGATCGGCATATTAGTGAAAGTGTCCAAGGCGTCGCGCAGTTGGTGATGACCATGGTGGAGGGTCTCAGCAGAGTGTCCGACTTGCTGTGGCATGCTGAATTCAAATTTTTTTAACAATCAGTCCGAATTAGGGAGAAGGAAATGAAAATATGCAAAAATGAAACAGCCAACGCCACAACAATAAAGACACAGCTCCAGCCCAGGGTGAAATGGGAGGCTGATGATATCTGGGAAGCACTTGCGAAGTTTAAAAAAAATGTGCTTCAACCCTCAGTGTCAACTCCTTCAGCCCAAGGTTTACCAAGATCAGCTGCAGCCCCATGCTGTGTATTTCTAAGCTCAACTTTCGTTAAGAATAAAGACATTAATGCTTTCTGAATTACTATATCCTAGATTTCTTAACTAGTTGGCTACATCTAAGGTCTTCCGTCCCTTAGACTCCATTGCTGATACCAGATGGGAACTAATCTATTTCAAACTATATTTCAAGTTATTATAGAATCCCAAATCTACAAGGAAGGATTTTAACTCATTTACCACTCAAAAGTCCTTTAAGGGTCTGGATCTGTTGGGGATGTACAGGTGAGTCTTTCAGGTAAACCACTATTTCAGGTTCAGATAGTTTTCATAGAATTTACTTTGCAGAAGGAGGCCATTTGGCCCATCAAGCCTGCACTGGCCCTTGGAAAAAGCACCCTACCTAAGCCCATACCTCCAACCTATCCCTATACCTCCACCCTATCCCCGTAACCCCAGCAAACCTTTTTAGACACTAAGGCCAATTCAGCATAATCAATTCACCTAACCTGCACATCTTTGGACTGGGAGGAAACCGGAGCACCCGGAGGAAACCCACGCAAACGCGGGGAGAACTTGCAGACTGCACACAGACAGTGATCCAAGCAGGGAACCAAACCTGGGACCCTGGCGCTGTGAAGCAACTGTTGTAGCCATCTAGGATGGCCACGTCCCGATTACAAAATGGACACCCGCAAAGAATGCAGGGAAAATTGGACAATGCTAAGAAACAAGCAGGTGCAAGCTCTGTCTGTTGATTGGAACCTTAAGCTCTCAGACAGGACAGAAACTACCAAACAATCGACATACTAATGAGCCATCTCCGGGGACAAAAGAGAAACATTTAGATACACAATGTTAGGACAGACTCCCCGGCGCCAGAAGAAGCTAAGACAAAGCTGACTGACAGTCACCAGGACACGCCCAGTGATCAGGGAACCACCCCTCTATTGGAGGAAAATCGATACGGATGATTGGGAAAGACCCAATTAGTTGAGGCCAAGTTCAAGGCCCGCCCAAAAGCGCATGAAGCCCTTTTCCGTATAAAAGGTATTCCCCAAGGGAGAAACGCTCTCCTTTGGCTTTGGCTCTCAGAGAAGAGAGAGACCTGCCTAGCAGCTGCACCAGACCAAAGTCCCAAGTCAACGCAGCTACGAGATAGACGCTCCTAGTTGCTACCCTGTAAACAGCTCAACCCAGCAGCCTCAGAACCGAGCAACGGCCATTGTTCCTCTGACTGAGTGAGCGCCCAAAGCTAAGTATAGGCTTTAGTAATAGTGGTAGTTTAGTTTGCAGAGTTTATGCATGAGTAGATTTGACTGTGTGTAAATAAACGAGCATTGCTTTTGAACTTACTAACTGGTGTATCGAGTCATTGATCATTAGGTTCTGAACCTTGTGGCGGTGTCAAAAGATACCTGGTGACTCTTGAGCAAACGTGATTAAACAGAATCAAATTAAGAGCCAACCAAAAGTTAGCAACACTGTGCTAACCATTATGCTACCGTACCACCCTGATTTTGAATAAACCACTGTTTCAGATTTAAATTTGGAATAAACCACTATTTCAGGTTTAGACTTAAAATAAAAACTTATTTTTATTTGCTTTTACAAAATCTTAACAAATTACTTTGTATTTAAAGATCTCTTTTAGTTGATCAGACTTCAAGAGCTTTCTTTAACAATTCTTCTTCTGTCTTGATACCTTGTGGTTGTTCTTTTTCTTCGGTCGTCCAGTGTCTTCTGTTTCCGGTGAGCTGACTCAAATCGAATCTAAGAATAAATTTGAACCGAATGAGTGTTTGACACTGGCGATTCGAGACTTTATACTTTTTAATTCGCCTCTCCAGTGCATGGCAATCACAAAACCATTGTCTCATTTTTTTACGTTTACAGATATGTCACATTTTAAAAAAAATGTTATCTCACATCTGGCTTAAGATTGCCATACATTTAAACCACTTGTAGCATTTTTCCCAAAACAGACACGTCCTGTTCTCAAGATTGCCACATTTACAAAACCTCATTTGTTCCTTTTTTCAAAGGATTTTTAAAAATTTTAACGACTTACGCTTCTTAAACTAATTGACAGCTCTATCCTGTCTATTTAGACACACGCAGTTTTCTTAAATATCCTTATCCATGCCTGCTGTTTTTCTCAAACTTTTAACCTCTTCTGTGCTTGCTAGCTTCAAGCTTTTTTTAAAAAGCGCTCTGACATTCCCTCGTGTATGTTCCTTTACCGATATTTTTATATGTTTCTTTTACTCTATTTATTTTGTTCCAAACTACATTCTCCTTTCCCATTTTCATTTACAGCTGCCAATCAGTTAGTTTCACAGGTAAGCAGGAACAGATTCCATATTCAATCTACATTTGGGCTAGAAAAGTAGAAAAGATAATTAACAATACCAGCAGCATCCCAAAGTAGGGACAGACCATCACTAACAAATAATGCAACATCACCAGCAAGTGACATTAGCAACATCAAGTTCGGCTCCTATAACATCAGGAGCAACATGCACACCGTGCAGCGATGGGAACTAATTGCACATCCAGGGTGCCACGTTTTACTGCTGTACTGCAGTCAAGTGCTGACCAATAATGCATCACTTCACCAGTCACATGGAGAGCCGCAAGATGAAAGTGAAAGTCGCCATAGTCCCAAAAGACCATCGGCTACTTTCCGAGAGAGAGAGAGACGACGGTGGTGATTTAACCTGAGGGTCACCACACCAGGTGAGGGACAAGGTCGAGAAGGCCTTCATGGTAACCTAGAAGGTACAGGAATTGAACCCGCACTTTTGGCATCACTCTGCATCACACACCAGCCGTTCAGCCAACTGAGCTAACCAACCTCGAGATATACAATTGATGAAGCTCCAGAATTTCCATTTTGAAACATGATTATTTCTAACCTATGGAATCAGTAGACAGGAGTCTCAAAATTGGCAAACTAGTTATAATGCATTTACGCAAGTTTAGATAAATTGTCTCGGTATATACTGATTATGTTATTGGACTAGTAACAGATAAAAGGTACTAAAAAAAAAAGTGTTGTCAAATCAGGAACAGACAAATTATCTGGTTAAGATGGGATGCACCCAAGGCCATGGAGGTAGGGAAGAGTGGACATTGCAGAGGCTCTGACCAAAATCTTCCAACCTTCAAGAGAGCGTTACAAGAGGACTTTTAGATTACAAATGTTACACCTTGAATAAACCCAGTAATTACAGGCCATTCAGCCTGACATCAGTGGTGGGGAATGTTGCACAAACAATAATCCAGGACATAATTGACTTTAGGAAAATTAGGAGCTAATAACTGAAAGGCAGCACAGATTTATTAAAGACAATATTTGCTTGACTAGGGGTTTTTGTGATGAGAACTGAATAGTGCAGCTTTTTATTTATTCTTTTCATGGGACGGGGTGTTGCTCGCTAGGCCAACGTTGAGTGTCCTTCCTTAAATGCCCTGGAGAAGATGATTCTGAATGGTTGCAGTCCCACAGTGCTGTTAGGGAGGGCATTCCAGGATGTTGACCCAACAACAGTGAAAGAACAGCCAGAGAGTTCCAAATTAGATGCTCTGTGGCTTGGAGGGGACTTGCAGGCCATGTTCCCATGCATCTGCTGCCCTTGTCCTTCTGGGTAGTTTGGAAGATGCTATTGAAGAAGCCTTGGTGAGATGCTGCATTATATCTGGTAGATGGCACACTGTGCCATCCTATTCTGCTACTGTGGGGTACCAATCAAGTGGGCTGCTTTGTCCCAGATTAGGGTTTTTCAAACTCAGGGTCACGACTCGCGGTGACTCACAGGCTGATGTAGGGAGGGTCGCGGAGCGATCGGTTGTGGCATTCCCGATCGCGGGAAGAAGTCCCCATCTGCCGTGACCTGCTTTTAAGAATCCTTCCCTCAGGCAGTCTCTGATTCGTTGCAGAATTTGAGGGGGCAGGCGGCGCAAGTCTGGGATGTGTGTTGGTCACCGCACATGCGCACAGGGGGAGGGGTGTCATGGGCTGATGGGCATCCACGTGGCCGCGCGATGCTAACAGTGGTGGCCCCAGCTTGGAGGTCCGCACTAGTGCTCGCCCTTAACATGCTGCTTGGCTCGCCCCCCGCCACCGATCTGCAATATGCGATCTGCAGAACTGTGGTCAATCTGTTCAACAGCCGACTGCACTCCCACCTGATGTACCGTCAATTACAACAAGACGAGAATGGTGAAACAATCGAGGCTTTATTGCACAAGATGTTGTGCCTCCTGCAGAATAGGAGCAGCGCAGGAGAGCAGACACTTTTATACGGCGCCTGCTGGGCGGAGCCAGCAGGCTTGGATTTACTGTGGTACCTGTAATACAGGGGCTGTACTGAAATACATGCAATGTGTTACTAGGGTTGTTTACCACATTCACCCCCCGTTTAAAAAAGAGTCCGGCGGGGGTGAAGAAAAACATTACAGATTGAGTCTTTTGGGGGCTCTGACCCTCCGCTGCGATCGCCTCAGTCCTGGTGGTGATGTGGGCGCCGACGTGGTCACCTGCGACTCCGGGAGAGTGTCGTCCTCTTGTTCGTCACCCCTTAGTGGGTCCAGTGGGGGGGACGGATCCTGCTGGGGTGGGAGCTGCGGTGAGGTTCGCTGGTGGGAGAGTGGGTGGTGCAGGGGTGAATGAGGCAACCGGAGGAGGGAAAAAGGAGCGGTATCATGTCGGGGGTTGTGGGTGGAGACCCAGAGGGTGCCAGGTCCCGGAGGGAGACCGTGTCCTGTCGCCCGTCGGGGTGTACGTAGGCATACTGTGGGCTTGCATGGAGGGGGTGGACTTACTCAACCAAGGGATCTGATTTATGGCTCCGCACATGCTTCCGGAGGAGGACGGGTCCAGGAACTGTCAGCTATGTTGGGAGCGAGACCCCGGAGTTGGACTTCCTAGGGAAGGCAAACACACGTTTGTGAGGGATCTCATTCGTAGTGGTGGACAGGAGCGACCGGATGGAGTGGAGTGCATCGGGGAGGACCTCCTGCCAGCGGGAGATTTCTAGACCGAAGGGCCAGCAGGACGGCCTTCCAAACCGCCCCATTCTCCCTCTCCACCTGCCCGTTTACCTGGGGGTTGGAGCTGGTCGTCCTGCCCGAGGCGATGCCCTTGCTGAGCAGGAACTGACGCAGCTCATCACTCATGAAGGGGGATTCCCAATCGCTGTGGATGTAGGTGGGGAAACCGAACAAAGTGAAGATGCTGTGCAGGGCTTTGATGACCGTGGCAGAAGTCATGTCGGGGCATGGGATGGCGAAAGGGAACCGGGAGTATTCATCAATTATGTTGAGGAAGTACACGTTGCGGTCGGTGGAAGGGAGGGGCCGTTTGAAGTCCATGCTGAGGCGCTCAAAGAGGCAGGAGGCCTTCACCAGGTGCGCTCTATCCGGTAGAAGTGCAGCTTGCACTCTGCGCAGACTTGGCAGTCTCTGGTTACGGTCCTGACCTCCTCAATGGAGTAGGGTAGGTTGCGGGCCTTAACAAAATGGAAGAACCGGGTGACAGAGATCATAGTGGAGAGCCCGGAGTCGGTCCACTTGTGCGCTGGCACATGTACCGTGGGATACGGCATCAGGGGGCTCATTGAGCTTCCCCGGGCGATATAAGATCTCAGTTGTAGGTGGAGAGCTCGATGCTCCACCTCAAGATCTTGTCATTCTTGATCTTGCCCCGCTGCGTATTGCCCTGCTGCGTAATGTTAAACATGAAGGCAATCGACCATTGGTCAGTGAGGAGAGTAAATCTCCTGCCGGCCAGGTAATGCCGCCAATGTCGTACAGCTTCCACAATGGCTTGGGCCTCGTTTTCGACAGAGGAGTGCCGAATTTCAGAGGCATGGAGGGTGCGGGAAAAGAAAGCCACGGGCCTGCCTGCCTGGTTGAGGGTGGCGGCCAGAGCTACGTCTGATGCATCGCTCTCCACCTGAAGGGGGACGGTCTTGTCGACTGCGTGCAACATGGCCATGGCGATGTCCGCCTTGATGTGGTTGAAGGCCTGGCGGGCCTCAGCCATCAGGGGAAAAACTGTGGACTTGATGAGTGGGCGGGCCTTGTCCGCATAATTAGGGACCCACTGGGCGTAATACGAGAAAAAACCCAGGCATCGTTTCAGGGCCTTGGGGCAGTGGGGGAGAGGGAGTTGCAGGAGGGGGCGCATGCGGTCGGGGTCGGGCCTTAGGACTCCATTTTCCACTACATAGCCAAGGATAGCTAAGCGGTTGGTGCGGAAAACGCATTTCTCCTTATTGCAGGTGAGGTTAAGGAGTTTGGAGGTATGGAGGAACTTTTGGAGGTTTGCGTCGTGGTCCTGCTGATAGTGACTGCAGATGGTGACATTATCTAGGTACGGGAACGTGGCCCGCAGCCCGTACTGGTCAACCATTCGGCCCATTTCTCGCTGGAAGACCGAGACCCCATTGGTGACGCCGAAGGGAACTCTAAGGAAATGATAGAGGCGGCCATCTGCTTCGAACGCAGTGTATTGACTGTCCTCCGGGCGGATGGGGAGCTGGTCTTAGGCGGACTTCAAGTCTACTGTGGAGAAGACTCGATACTGCGCAATCTGATTGACCATGTCAGATATGCGTGGGAGGGGGTATGCGTCGAGCTGCGTGTACCGGCTGATGGTCTGACTGTAGTCAATGACCATCCTGTGCTTCTCCCCAGTCTTCACTGCCAGCACTTGAGCTCTCCAGGGGCTGTTACTGGCCTCAATGATCTCCTCCCGCAGAAGCCGTTGGACTTCCGACCTGATGAAGGTCCTGTCCTGCGCACTGTACCGTCTGCTCCTAGTGGCGATGGACTTGCAGTCCGGGGTAAGGTTTGCAAACAGTGAAGGTGGATCGACCTTAAGGGTCGTGAGGCCGCAGACGGTGAGGGGGTGCAGGGGTCCGCCGAACTTCAAAGTAAGGCTTTGGAGGTGGCATTGGAAATCAAGACCTAGTAACAGGGCAGCACAGAGATGGGGTCAGACATAGAGCCTGAAGTTGCTGAACTCTATGCCCTGAATGGTGAGGGTCGCGACACATTACCCCGGATTTCCACGGAATGAGATCCGGAGGCCAGGGAGTTATTTTGGGTGACGGGCCGTACCGAGAGGGAGCAGCGCCTTACCGTAGCAGGGTGAATGAAACTCTGTGCTCCCGGAGTCAAAGAGGCAGGTCGTCTCGTGCCCGTTGGTCTTTCCGTCGTCGTAGCGGTCAGGAGGTTGCGGGGCCAAGACTAATCGAGGGTGATGGAGGCGAGCTGCGGATGATATTGGGAGGTCCCGGGCTGATCAGCGGTAGCGGAGGTATCAGCTGGCAGTGAACGGCCCGACGAGCAGGGGCCCTAAGGCGAGGTCCAAAATGGCACCGAAGATGGCGGCGCCCACAGGGCGCACATGGCGAGCGGCATCAAAGATGGAGGCGCCCATGGGCCGCACGTGGCTTGTGGCGGAGAAGATGACAGCGCCCCTGGATCGCACGTGGGGGGTGTAGCAATGCCGGGCCTGGAAACAGCGGCGACCGACCGGGCCTGGCAAATGGAAACGAAGTGGCCCTTCTTCCCGCACTCGTTACAGGTCGTGCTCCGCGCCGGGCAGCGCTGCCTGGGGTGTTTGCTCTGGCCGCAAAAATAACACTTGGGCCCTCCGGAGTTGGCTGGCTGCAGCGCGGCGCAGGCTTGCGGTGTACTCGAGTCGGCCGCTGGTGGGGCCCACGATGCCCACGAGGGTGCCGCGCAGTCGGAAGTGTCAGCCTCCAGATTACGGGAGGCCACTTCCAGGGAATTGGCAAGCTGCACAGTCTCTGCAGGATCGAGCGTACCCCCTTCCAATAGCCGCTGGCGAACGTACGTAGACTTAACGCCCGTGACATAAGCGTCTCTGATTAATAGTTCGGTGTGTTGGACTGATGAAACTGCCTGGCAGTCACAGTTCTTACCGAGAATCTGTAGAGCCTGCAAGAAATCGTCCAGCGTTTCCCCCGGGAGTTGCCATCTCATGGCCAGGAGGTGCCTGCCGTACACTTGATTCACCGACTTAATGTACTGTCCCTTTAGTAGCGCCATCGCTTCGGTGTAGGTGGGCGCATCCCGGGTGAGGGGAAAAATTTCAGGGCTCACCCGTGAGTAGCGGACGTGGAGCTTCTGTGGGTCCGAGAGTTCTTCAGTGGCTGCTCAGTGGTAGCCTTCAAAGCAGGCTAGCCAGTGCTAGAAGGCGGATGTGGCGTTGGCTGCGTGAGGGCTCAGCTGCAGGCGATCAGGCTTGATTAGGAAGTCCATCTTTTAAAATCTTGTGCAATAAATTGATGGACCGTCAATTACCACGAGACGAGAATGGTGAAACAATCGAGGCTTTATTGCACAAGATGTTGTGCCTCCTGCAGCTGGAACCAGAATGGGAGCAGCGCAGGAGAGCAGACACTTTTATACGGCGCCTGCTGGGAGGAACCAGCAGGCTGGGATTTACTGTGGTACCTGTAATACAGGGGCAGTACCGTAATACATGCAATATGTTACTAGTGGTGTTTACCACACCACGATGGTAAGTACTGATCGGGAAGTGATCTGTGACTGTGACGGCTGCCGTGAGGGGAAGCTATGCCAGGCCTGTCGGCGAGAAACACTGGTCAAACGAGACCAGTCAATAGGGCTGCCATGTGAATACTGAAAGAAACCTACACAGTCATCACTTTGTGTCGCCACTCTCTGGAAACCAGAAAGTAAATGCTTTTGGATGAATGGAGCAGGAGGTGATTTGGTTGTTTGGATAGTGCAATGCATTGGAACCAGCAAGAAACACATTGGGCTGGATTCTCCGCCCCGCCGCGCCACATTTCTGCCTCGACCTGCCGGAGGGATTCTCCGTTACGCCGACCAGTCAATGGGGCAGCCGTCAGGAAACCCCCGGGCGCCAGCAAAATGGAGAATCCAGCTGGCGGAGAATCCTGCCCATTGTGTGTGTTTGACAAGTGATGCACAATCAATTACTCTCAAGACGAAGTGATTCATAACTGAAGGCTTTAATCTGCTAGAACTCTTCCCCAGCAGCTTCGATACAGAAAGTGAAGGCTGCTGGGACGGCACCGGTTCTTATACTCCGCCTCAGGGCGGAGCTATGTACAACAGCCAATGGTAGACTCCTGGGTCTAACCCATGGTCATCCACCTCTTAGGTACCGCAATACCTGGTACTACCACAACAAGTTACTTCATCGCCTCTAAAGTCATAGTTTGTAAAGTAAAAAGAATATTGCACTTATTTCTATAATTTTTTTACATTTCTAAATATATTTAAAACAAAGTTTGTGTGTAAATATAAGGATGCACATGTTCAATTGAAATAGTTTAATTTTCAGCAGTAAAAAGTCATAAACTTGGAAAAATCAGATATTGCAAATAAAGTTTCAAAGTAAGAAAAAAGCATGCCAGCCGCGACCAGCCTTCAAATATGAACAAAGGAGTCTTTTCCCCAGAGGCAGCGGCAGAGAGAAGGTCACACGCCTGGCACGTTCACTGAAGTACCCTGTACTTCAATGCTTTGGGTGCACAATCATAGCGGTGAGAGTCCACCTTTTTGTAGCTGCCAGCAAGCAAGCAACAGGACTGTGTGAAGAACTGAATATGGGTCATTTTTTAATAAGGAAGAGAGGGTCAGAGATACAAACAGACCAGGCTCTCGCAACTGAATCTGCTGGAGAGAGCTTCCCAGGAGAGTCCATGGCAGGACAAAGCAGTGCTGGTGTGAGCTGTATGCTGAGCTCCAGGGCCTCTGGTGAACAAACAATTAAGAAGAAACTAAAATATGGGAACAAAGTGGCATAAAGATGATTTATTGTGATGTGGCTTTAATTGTGCCAATGCAAATCAGGATGCAAAGCACATTTGTGTTAAATGCAGGGAAATCCTGGCAAATTAAGTTCAAAACCTTCAAATCTTCAAAGGCATTTGAAGACCAAGCATGGTGAATTCGCAGACAAACCTCTTGATTTGTTTCAAAGGATGCAGCGAGAACTTAAATCGTCAGCTGAAATCCGGAGCAGAAATGTAACATTGAATGACAAAGCAAGAGATCATGAGGACCAAACAGGCTCACCTGCCGCATTAAAGGTAAGCGAAAATGGTGTGTCGGGAAAGTCAGCCATGGGTCACTTTTGGCCGGCGTGGGTCCCGAAGGTCCGCCAGTTGGTAAAAGTGAGTCCCGGGGAAAAAAAAAGTTGAAAATCACTGTCCTCGGTAGTGTTGAGCTTCTAGAGTGTTGTTGGAGCTGCACTCATCCAGGCAAGTGGAGAGTATTCCATCACATTCCTGACTTGTGCCTTGTAGACAGTGGCCAGATTTTTGAGAGTCAGGTGAATTGCTCACCACAGAATTCCCAGCCTCTGACCCACAGTATTTAATTGCTGATCCACTGCGGTTTCTGGTACAATGTAAACCCCCAGAATGTTGATAATGGGGGCTTCAGTGATAGTAATGCCATTGAATGTTAAGAAGCAATGCCTCCATTTTGGAGAGTACAAAACCAGTTTGGCACAGGTTCAGTTGGAAGCACACTAGCCTCTGAATAACAAGATTCCAGGTTGCACTAGAGAACTCGAGCACAAAAAGAAACCACTCCGTGCAGTGCAGTACTAAGGAAGCATTGCACTGTCTGAGGTGGCGTCTTTCAGATGAGACATTGAATGGAAAATCTGCCTGTCCTGGTAGATTTAAAAATTCCATTCCATGGCACGGTTTCAAAAAGAGTAGAGGAGTTATCATTGGACTCCAGGCCAAATTTATCCCCTCGCCCAACACCACAAAAATAGATAATTTGCTCATTATCACATTGAACTGTTTGTGTGAGAGTTCAGAGAATAATTAACTGCTGTGTTTCTGACATTACAACAGTTATTACACTTCAGAAAGTAATTCATTGGCTGTAAAATGCTGTGAAAATGTCTGGTCGTCTTGAAAAGTGCTATAGAAACACAAATCTTTCCAAAAGTATGTTGAAAAACCTAAACTGGTTTGATAACATCAAGCTCAGGGCCGGACCTGCAAAGACACCTCTACTGGGGAAGAGAATGATACAGCGGAGGCTCGGGGCCTTCACTTACTTTCCGGGAGCAATGACAGCCGGACCTACGAGAGACACCTTTACTGGGTGATATACCTTCAATTCATCAAGAGGACCTTGTGTCTGGAGCTGGAGCCTCAGTCCGGCGGGTCGGAGACGGTTGAGGTGTGGGGGTAGACAGGGGGGTGGTGGGTGGGCACAGTGTCGGCATGTGACAGTACAGGAGACCCAGGGGGGTGTATGGGGCGCTGGGGGTGGGGGCAGGTAGTGGGGGGGGGCCCATTGGCAGGGGAACCAGCTGGTGCCAGGTCTCGTACGGAGACCGTATCTTGCCGAGCGAGTGAACATAAGGCTTTATTAGTCATGAACTTGCCTAGCCAGAGTCGATTGTGCAGATGAGTGCCACCCGCAGGTGGCCAGGTTATATATGGCCCCGGTGAGGGCGGAGCCCACAGGGGTTACAGTACAGTACCTGGAGCAGCTCGCATCACCACTTCCAGGTCAGAAGGTTACATTAGGTGGATACAATGGTTACCGTGTCATGCATTATGGTGAATACATTCACCACATTGGGGCAGAGGATAATACAGTGCGAGGCTCAGAGCCTTCTGGAAGTGATGTCACAGGAAACTGGAAGTTCATTATCTGTTAAGTAACTGCTAATTTGCATTACCTGTTATAAATTGCTTTCAGTTCAGATTAAAAGGTAAAAAAGGAAGAATATTGTACAGATCACAAAAACTAAAACCAGTTGCGATTTAAAAAAAATTAAAACTAATTAATTAAAATAGAGATGCAGGGCCATGCGATGTGTTGGACCTGCATGATGTGGGAGCTGGTGGACCCCATTGCAGTTCCCAATGAACACATTTGTAGCAAATGTTGGTTGCTTGACGAATTTCAGCTCGGAGTTTCAGCTCGGAGTTGATGAGCTGGAGTCTGAACTTTGGATGCTGTGACACAAGTGGGAGGGGGAAGAGTTACCTAGACGCAGTGTTTCAGGAGGCAGTCAGACACCTTAAATTCAGTCAGTAATCAGTGACTATGGAGAAGGCAGAGAGTCGGGATAAATGGGTCTTTTTCTGGATGGCAAGATGTAACTAGTGGGGTGCCACAGGGTTCGGTCCTCGGAGCCCCAATATTTACAATATACATGAATGACTTGGATGTAGGGATAGAGGGTACTCGAGCCTAATTTGCAAATGACATTAAAATAAGTGGGATAGTAAAGTTGCAATGAGGAAATAAGAAATTTACAAAGGATATAGATAGGTTATGACAGTGAGCCAAAATTTGGCAGATGGGGTTTAATGTGGATAAGTGGGAGGTTATCCATTTTGTTCTGAAAATTGGAAAGGCAATTTATCTAAAATGGGGAGAAACTTCTGAATGCTTCAGTCCAGAGGGATGTGTCATCATGCAAGAATTGCAGAAAACTAGTATGCAGGTACAATAGGTAGTAAGGAAAACAAATGGAATTTTGGTCCTTATAACTAAAGAAATAGAGTATAAAAAAGTAGGGAAGAGTTGCTGCAACTGTACACTGCATTGGTAAGACCCCACTTGTTTAGCTGTTTAGGGGCTGTTTAGCACATGGCTAAATCGCTGGCTTTGAAAGCAGACCAAGGCAGGCCAGTAGCACGGTTCAATTCCCGTGACAGCCTCCCCGAACAGGCACCGGAATGTGGCGACTAGGGGCTTTTCACAGTAACTTCATTTGAAGCCTACTTGTGACAATAAGCAATTTTCATTTCATTCAAGTATGATGTACAGTTTTGGTTCCTTTGAGGAGAGTTGTATTAGAGACAGTTCAGAGGTGCTTCACTAGATTAATTCCAGAGGTGAGAGGTTTGCCTCGAGAGACTGAGCACTTTTAGACCTATGCTCTCGAAGAATGAGAGGAGATCTAATTGAGGTATGCAAGATGATAAACAGCATTGACAAAGTAGACAGAGTGATTTCTTCCTCTTGTGGGGCAATCTAGAATGAGAGATTATAGTTTTATGATAAAGGGGTAGCAGATTTAAAACATGGACGAGAAGAAATTATTTCTCTCAAAAGAGTCGCGGAAATCACAGTGCGGTGGATGCCGGAGTAAATTTAAGAAGGAGAGAGACAGATTTTTAATTAGTAATGGGTTGAAGGTTATGGAGAACATGCAGGAAAGTGGAGTTGGAGATCAGCCGTGATCGTATTGAATGGCAGAGCGGGCTCAAGCAGCTGAACTGCTAACTAGCGTTTATGTAATCATCTGGCAGGTGGTAAATGCCATGCAAACCAATTTCCAAAGGGAAACTGAGCAAGCTATCCCTACGCTTTTCTTTTACCATGTACCCAGGTCAGGAGCCATAAATTCCAATAACAGGTTTTCAATATTTAATCAAAACATCAAAAGAAAGCTCAACACGTTACGGGTGGGATTTACCGGCTATTCATGCCAGAGGGAAATTCTGGTCCCACACCGATGCATGGGTTTTCCAGCGATGAGGGGTGCAGCCAATGGGAAATCCCATTGACAACGGCGGGGCCAGTAGATCCCACTGGCGAGCCGCCTCCATCGCCAAAAAACACGCAGCGGGCTGGTGGGAAAATACACCCAGTGAAAATTAGTCTTTAACATTCCCCTAAAAGATTCCTACTTGGTTAGACTCACAAATAAACACCCATTTAGGCCACAATTCTTAGATATTAAAAAATTCCAGTAACATTACCACAAGACAACCACACTGTTGTTATAGCAGAGATATGCCACAGGGCTTCTCTCTCACTGCCACTCTGCTGTGGAAATTCCAACGATCTTTAAAACACAATCCTGCTTTCTGGAAAAACATACACTGTTCTGGGTTGCTGGAGACTGCTTCAACTTTGCTTCTATAGCTCACTTCCAGCACAGAGCACACTGTAGGAACTCTTACATGGCCAACCCCAACCTTTTCTTTTTCATCTTTTCCCATTGTCCTTCTTTGAAATTTATCTTTTCCAGAATGAAAAAGTTATTTGGTACTCATCCTATTGCCACCACTTTCAGGTAAAATCAGATTGAATAACCTCACCATATTTGGTAGACCCCCTTTTACTTCCTTTTGAAATTCAACAACTGAACACAAGCCTTCTTGATCTCCTATTGCAAATTTCTACTCATTGCTTTTTTACTTTCAGTGAATATGGCCAAGTTGGATTTTCTGCAAGTGCCTGCCTTTCACACTTAGACCCCTCGATTTCCTCAACTCTGTAGACACAGTTCCCAGCTTAATTAAATTAATCACATATCCCCACAAGCCTGCTTCAATGAATACTGTAGACCACCCCCCCAAAAACCTCATCTTTGCAGAAGGAAACCTGCTACCTTCACCTCACCTAGCCAAAAGCAACGTTAGTCCCAAGCTGACATGGCCGATTCTCAACAACCCTTTGAAAAGGTCTATTCACTTGCATAAAATTACTACCAAAAAAAAAAAAAAAAAAAAAATACCTTCAGCATAAAGTCTACAGCAATTCATAAAGACAGCCCCACACCACCTTCATGCAAACTGGGATGGGATATCCCCAGCACCAGCCACCAGCTACTACCCCAACTGCCAATTAAGTGTGGCAGCCCGCCTCCAAGGTGCCAGCCCAATCAGGTAGAAGATTCTGCTGTGGAGGTTGCAAGGAGCGGGCATCAAAATGACAAAAGATAATGTATTAATGTTTTGGGTCGAATAGACAGGCTATGGCAATTTTAGGGGTGAATCTTGCATCAGTACTGGTTCGGGGCTTTTCACAGCTGCTTCCATGGGCTGAGTTTCAAAAGGAATTTTAGTAAGGATATGGAGAGTCCACATCGATCAAGATTAAAAGAACTTTGGTTTATTTATAGTTCAGTTATGTACAACTCCCAGTAGATCCCAACCGGGTCTCTCCTTGGTCAGGGCCTGGCTGGTCAACCTTTTATACATAGCTGAATGGAGTTCTCCACTTCTCAGCAGGGGGAGGGGGGGGGGGGGGGGGGGAAGAGATCATCCTCCGAGAACCACGGGAAAGATAATCGTTCCCACTGCGTAGGTCCCGTATGGGATATGACAGGAATGCTCCACAGGACGTTGTTGGGAGGACACCTTGGCAGTATCCTGATACAGCAGGTGGGGAGGCTTGTAAAACCCTGGCATTAATGCACCAATTAATTGGCAAGTTGATGACCTGTCATTCCCACCATTAGTATACCCCTCGCCTGCAGAAAGACAACCGGGGTTCCCACCCAAGGACGTTTGTTGTCATAAGTCGACAACATTCTGGCCTACAAGTGTTCAAAATTTTCTTAATTTAAAATAAATAGTTATTAAATAACTAGTGCTAAATGTCACTCAAGCAGGGTGCAGAGCTCTAACGGAGATGTGGGAGATATGTGACACTTCCAGCATTCCGGTCCGCTACATCTGCAGGAAGTTTAACGATTGGCAGCACCTCAGACTTTGTGGTTCGGTTGGAGCAGCAGTTGGGTGCACTTAAGAGCATGCAGGTGGCAGAAAGCGAGTAACAGAGACGTGGTCACACCCAAGGTGTAGGCAGACAAATGGGTGGCCGCTAGAAAGGACAGGCAGTCAGTGCAGGAATCCCCTGTGGCTGTCCCCCCTCTCTAACAAGTATGCCATTTTGGATACTGTTTTTGGGGGGGGGGGGGGGGGGGGGGGAATAGCCTATCAGGGGAAAGCAACAGCATCCAGAACAGTGGCACCACAATGGGCTCTGCTGCTCAGCAGGAGAGGGCAAAGTGCAGGAGAGCAATAGTTATAGGGGACTCTATAGGGGAGCACAGATAGGCACTTCCTTGGATGTGAAAGGGACTCCAGGATGGTGCCAGGGTCAAGGATGTCTCTGAACCAATACAGGACATCCTGGGTTGCATCCAAACTGGAGGGACACCAATATCCTGGTTAGGAGGTTTGATAGAGTCACTCGGGTGGATTCAAACTAGTGTCAGGGGGGTGGGAACCAGAGCATTATTGAAGGGGAGATAGAGAGAAAAAAAAATAAGAGAACAATATCACCCCGTCTACTCAAACGCAGTGGTCTGAAGTGTATTTGTTCAACGCCAGTAGTATAGCGGGTAAGGGAGTTCAACTTAGAACACTTCTTAGTACTTGGAATTATGATGTTTTGACTATCACAGAAACATAGTTAAAAGGAAGGGCAGGATTAGTAGCTAACTGTTGGAGGATATAGATGCTTCAAGAGAAATCGAGGGGGGTGTAGCATTACTGATTAGGGAAACTATTATAGCCGTACTGCGGGAGGGTGCCTCGGAGGGCTCATACAATGAGACAATCTGGGTCGAGGTCAAGAACAGGAAGGGGGCAATCACAATGTTGGGGGTTTATTACAGGCCCCTGGAGATAGGTAGAGAGATTTTGGATAGGTGCAAAAGTAACAGGGTTGTTGTGTTGTGGCAGGGGATTTTAACTTCCTCTATATTGACTGGGACTCACTTGGTGCTAGAGGCTTGGATGGGGCAGCGTTTGCAAGGAGTATCCAGGAAGGCTTCTTGATGCAATATGTAGATAGTCCAATTAGGGAAGGGGCAGTACTGGATCTGGTAAATGAACTGGACATGTGGTTGAGGTTACAGTAGGGGAATATTGAGACTGGTGACCACAATTCTACAAGTTTTAGGGTACATTTGGATAGGGATAAGGGTAACGGGTTAAGGTGCTAAACTGGGGAAAGGCAAATTACGATAAGGTTAGACAGGAATTGAAGAATTTGGATTGCGGTCGGCTGTTGGAGGGCAAATCAACATTGACATGTGGGATTCTTTCAAGCGACAGTTGATTAGGATTCAGGAAAGTCACGTTCCTGAGAGAATGAAGGATAAGTATGGGAAGTTTAGGAAGCCTTGGATAACGACGGATATTGTGAACCTCGTCAAACAGAAAAAGGAGGCTTATGCACGGTCTAGAAGGGTGGGGACAGTCAAAACCCTTGAGGAGAATAAAATAGGAAGGTACTTAAGTGGGAAATTAGGAGGGAGTCAAGGTCATGAAAAGTCGTTGGCAAGTAGGATTAGGTGAATCCCAAAGCTTTTTATTCATATGTAAAAAGCAACAGGATGGCCAGGGAAAGGATTGGACCACTTAAGGATAGTGGGGGGGAATCTATTTGTTGAGCCAGAGGAAATGGGCAAGGTACTAAATGAATATTTTGCATCAGTGTTCACCAAAGAAAAGGACTTTGTGAAAGATGATTCTTGGGTAGGGCGTGTGGACAGTCTGGGTCATGTTGACATCAAAAAGGAGGTGATATTAAAAGACATTAAGGTAGACTCCTAGACCGGATGGGATTTATCCCAGAATGCTGAGGGAAGCAAGGGAGGAAATTGCTGGGGCCTTGACTGGCATCTTTGGCTAAAGGAGAGATCCTAGAGGACTGGACCGCTGCTTAACAAAGGTTGCTGGGATAATCCAAGAAACTATAGGTGGGTGAGACTCAAGGATGCAGTAGGTAAATTATTGTTTCTCTGAATGGAAGGTTGTGTCTAGAGGTGCTACACAGGGATCAGTGCTGGGGCCTCAGTTGTTTGCAGTATACATAAATGATTTGTAGGAAAATGTAGCCGGTCTGATTAATAAGTTCGCGGATGACACCAAGGTTGGTGGAGTGGCAGATAGTGTTGTAGATTGTCGAGGATACAGTAGGACATAGATAGGTTGGAGACTTGGGCAGAGAAATAGTAAATGGAGTTTAATCCGGGCAAATGTGAGGTAATGCATTTTGGTAGGTCTAACAGAATGGAAATATACAGTAAATGGCAAAACTCTTACGAATATAGAAAATCAGATCTGGGCGTGCAGGTCCACAGATCCTTAGAAAGTGGCAACACAAGTGGCCACAGTAGTCAAGAAAGCATATGGAATGCTTGCCTTCATTGGAGAGGGCATCAAGTATATAAACTGGCAAGTCATGCTACATTGTATAGAACCTTGGTAAGGCCACACTTGGAATATTGCCCACAATTCTGGTTGCCACACTACCAGAAGGATGTGGAGGCTTTGGAGAAGGTGCAGTGGAGATTTATCAAGATGTTGTCTGGTCTGGAGGGTGTTAGATATGCGGAGAGGCTGAATAGACTGACTGTTTTCAAACAACGGGAGGTTGAGGGGGTGACCTGATAGAGGTCTACAAGATTATGAGAGGCATGGATAGTGTGGATGGGCAGGCACTCTTTCCCAGGGTGGAGGAGTCAGTCATTAGGGGGCATAGATTTAAGGTCCATGGGGGAAAGTTTAGAGGAGATGTGCGAGGCATTTAAAAAAAATATATATATACACACACACACACACACACACAGAGGGTGGCGAGTGCCTGGAAAACGTTGCCAGGGGAGGTTGTGGAAGCTGATACATTGATTGCGTTCTAAAGACATCTTGACAAATATATGGATAGGATGGGTATAGAGGGGTACGACAGTAGGAAGTGCTGAGGGTTTTGGCCAAGGTTGGTATCATGACCGGTACAGCCTTGGAGGGCTGAAGGGCCTGCTCCTGTACTTTGTCATTCTCCCTTTTGTTTGGGGGGGGGGGGGGGGGGGGGGGGGGGGGGGGGGGGGGGGGGGGGGAAGAAAAGAAAGATGGCTGCTGGTAGTTTTCCCCATTTACACCTCCTCAAGGCAAATCTAGTTTCTTTCGTCGTTCTATTACCAACCCAGTTTACCGTACAACATCCTTTTCATCAGTTATTGCTCCCACCTTCCACCCCATCAACTTTTCCTTTTATCTCTCCTTTTTGAAAAATAAATTTAGAGTACCCAATTCATATTTTCCAATCAAGGGGCAATTTAGCATGGCCAATCCATCTACCCTGCACATCTTTGGGTTGTGGGGGCGAAACCCAGATAAACACGGGAAAAACGTGCAAACTCCACAGTGACCCAGAGCCGGGATTGAACCTGGGACCTCGGCTCCGTGAGGTAGCAGTGCTAACCACGCTGCCCTACTTTTATTGTCTCCTAACCTCTCGCAATTTGCTCCCGAGTTTAATCAAAACTGGGTAAATAGAAGCAAGCTTATCAGCCCTAAAATGTTAATTTGTTCTCACCGCCTGGTGCTGCCAGATCTGCTGAATATTTCTAGCATATTCTGTTTTTATTATCAGTAAAAAAGGACAATTAAGAAAATATAACACAAGCTGTCCCCTATCACAAGTAACCAGTTACTGTCTGGCATGAGTCAGCACTTATGAGTTGTGCACACGTACAAAGATTTATTTAATATTAACTGCCTTCATTTCAGACTCCTTAAAAAAGGTTCACAAGAGTTGTACTTGAAGTCATTGCTGGAAATTGTGGCCCATGCCCAACATCTGATGAGTAATTGGAAAGATTTTTGATCTTTCTGCATTCATCTACCAGTAAACATTTCCTCAAATCCATCTTGTTCTCTATAGCCCACTTTTCTTTATCCTCATGGAAAAATGCTGTCGTTTGTCCTCAACTGACCTTTCACTGCAGTACTGAGAATGTTGCAATATTTGGAGGAGTTGTGATAAAATACCAAAATCTAGTGCCTGTGATTTATTAAAATTGCACATTTTAATTTGTTAACATTTAAAAACAAGTATAAAAACATTTGGATTGAACAAGTTGACAATAAATTATTCATTAGTCTTACTCGGTATTGATGGCAATTTACCAGAAACTATGTTCTTTTTAACCTTAATTCGGGGAGTCAGCTCCCTGGATTTAAACAAACTGTTTTTTGAGGGTGAGCCAAGAGCCAGTTTGGATCCAGTTAAGTTTGCAAACAGTCTTTTAGCTGTTTGCGGTGGCTTTTCAGCTCGAGGTGGCTTTGTAGAGAGAGCAAGTTCTTCCTGGAGTTTGGACGCCACGTTTTGTAGTTGCTGGATTTGGTCAACATACTCTTCTTTAATTTCCTTAAGCATTTTTTCCTTAAGTGTGTGGACAGCACAAAAGAGAGGTTTAAAAAAAAAAAACGTATTATTCAAAAGATTTTGGTACCTTAACAGTTCTAGGCTGATGCAGAATACAGACAGAACTCCAATTTTCAGATCTGTTGCATAGAATTATTACTCAAAATAATTGTTGAGGCTAGTGACTAAAATACCAGAAGCAAGCAAATTATATATCTGCACTTCTCCTCCAAACAGCTGCTTTTAAAAAAGAAAGCATGCAAGAGAGATTTGCTTAATTTGTAACTGCAGCATCACATCAAAATGGATCAATCTTATTTAAAGAATAGAAATCTTGGAAAGCAGGCTACTAAAGATGAACTCTAGTCTAATGGCGCTCATTCAGAGACTACGCCAACGCACTGCCCAACTGGACACGGTGAAATTTCTGAATACACATCTACTAGAGTGACAAATACTGCCCTAAACATTCACATTCTTGAAAAGTAACTTTCCCTAAATCCAGTACTCCATAACTCTGGAATAATTATTAGATTTTATACTTGCATCCTTGATGTAGCCGGATTTACATTTAACAACTCAAAATAGTACTGTCCAGAGAAACACAAGATACTATTGGAGGTATTCCTGACATACTTCCTGTGGCTGAGGAAATCCTCCCAGGTCTTTAGACCTTCCAGAGGAACCTATGGATGTTCAAGCCGCTTCATCACAATCCTGCAACTATTTCATGATGACATCCACTACAATTGTCATGAATGAGAGATCTGGAACAGACACTGCAAAATCTAGATCAGGGTTAAGCAAGGCTGTGTGATAACTCCCATATAATTTACAATCCAACTCAGCAGTGGTCATTTACCTCAGCTATCCTCTGAAGTTTAGATGGAAAATGGTAACTTTTGCAGCAAAACAAAACTGATCACCTTGGACAGGCATGATCTACAGTTTGTGAATGACTGCAATTAATTGCCCAGGCTGCAGCAGATTTTCAACTCATTCATTCATTCAATCTCTTTAATTCTGCACACAGGAAACACCAACTGACCTCAAGACGTTGCTAAACCAAAATTCACACCAAACCACAGCTGGTCAGCTCATGTACATCATCTGGATTGAAGATGTAGGGTTTGGGGGGGGGGGGGGGGGGGGGGGGGGGGGGGGGAAAGAGAGAAGAGGGAGAAATGACTCTGGAATATATTGTGAACACTTCAACCACATCTTGTCATTCTTGACAAGAATGATCAGCCACAGCAACAGAATTTAAACAACCGTTGCAAGTCAACCAAATCCTATTGTAGAGCAATTGCCATCACCACATAGAACTGCAATGATGGCCTGGACTATGCATCAGCCACATGAGGGGGCTAGAGAAATTTTATCAGCAATACTAATGGGAGGACTTCCGAACAAATGCTAGTTCCCTTCTTGAAGCCAGCTCCACAAGCATGCAGTCAAAACTCCCATTAAAAGAAATGGACTGGACAGTCTTCCCCACCAGGTCCTGTTTCCCAACTCGAAGGACCAATGTTCCACGGGAGACAAAGAAAATGCTTCAATGACACGGAGTATTAATAACTGAAAAGATCTTGCTACCAATTGTATGGAATGGCGACAATTTGCCCAACAGGCTACAGCATTATATTCCAGATCCCACCACCACTTGGGACATTCTGCCTCATGCTCCCAAAAATATGTGTATTAAGAATAGGCCACTTGTTCAGTCAAGACCAGCCTCGGCAGAAACTTGCATGGGGCCTATTGAGGCTCATAGCTTCTTACTACTCGTTTCTGCACCAGCTTTAAAAGTTTGTCCATTTTGAATTAAATTTAATCTGCCATTTCTTTGCCTTTTACCAAATCTGTCACTATCCTCCTTTTTGTTTTCCGAATTGGTTTCATGGCATCAGCAAACTTTAGTTCAAGAAATAAAGTATTTAAAAGTATACCTGCGTCATTATCGTCCGATTAAGTTTCTTCACCTCTTCATTTCGCTCTTGACAATTTTTCTCTGCCTGCTGCAAAGCTATATGCATCTCCTTCATCTCCCTCAGCAAGTTCTTGGTCACCTGACAGTTAATGAAGGGCAGTTTCAAATTAAAGGCATTGTGTATTTCTTTTTAATAAAAAAAGTTTAGATAAAATAGACACAATCAAATAACATATTTAGATCTAGTTATGATTATACATGACTTTTTCTTCAGAATATTACTATAATGAATCTTGTTCCTTCATATCATGAATCTTGTTCCGTCATATCATGTCATTTGATTTTGAAATTGAATTGAAAACATGGTATACAATACCTGATCTTTTTCTTCCAGCAATCTTGCAGACTGTTCTTCAGATAAGACTTTATTCCTATATAATTCTTTATATTGGTTTACCTCTGCAGAGAAATATACTTTTAGTTCTGTCTTGCAAAATCAATAATTCATTAATGAAGTATCTAACTCTGGATGTATATTACTAAGTTCATAGAACATAGAATTTACAGTGCAGAAGGAGGCCATTTGGCCCATCGAGTCTGCACCGGCTCTTGGAAAGAGCACCCTACCCAAGCCCACAACACCCTATCCCCATAACCCAGTAACCCCACTCAACCAACACTAAGGGCAATTTTGGACACTAAGGGCAATTTTAGCATGGCCAATCCACCTAACCTGCACATCTTTGGACTGTGGGAGGAAACCGGAGCACCCGGAGGAAACCCACGCACACACGGGGAGAACGTGCAGACTCCGCACAGACAGTGACCCAGCCGGGAATCGAACCTGGGACCCTGGAGCTGTGAAGCAATTGCGCTAACCACTATGCTACCGTGCTGCCCCAAAGTGTTCATGCAAAGACTCTGGTTGCCGCTGTT
Organism: Scyliorhinus torazame; assembly: GCF_047496885.1. Classification (NCBI taxonomy): domain Eukaryota; kingdom Metazoa; phylum Chordata; class Chondrichthyes; order Carcharhiniformes; family Scyliorhinidae; genus Scyliorhinus; species Scyliorhinus torazame. The sequence continues at coordinate 126,653,583 of NC_092717.1, read as the reverse complement.
CCTGGAAAAGGCAGCATTTTACAAGAGAAAGTAATTAAGCAGTTTTAAAGAAGCTAGAACCCTCCTGACCCCGATGAACTGTTTAAAAAAGGGGCGATTTATGGCTATGAAAAAAAAATCATGCCTGATAAACATGGTGAAAATCGTTGTTTTACTGTTTGGGTAAAGAACATACCAGCTCCTCAAATTCCAGACTCAGCCGCAGCCCCGGCCTCAAAGCAAGAGTGAATGCAAGTTGCTCCGAAACCTTTACTGAAGCCAATCCTGCTTCCGCCTGAAAAATGGTTCAAGAGTCATTGATTGTTTCGAGGACGAGTGCTGAGAAACCAACCATATAATACGGATGCCATTTCAAGGACTCCACCATCTATACTTTTCCCATGAACCATTGATTTTTAACTTTTTGGCACAGAATTCTCTACTTTTATTGGTGTGAGATGGTGTTAGGGTAGTGCTTTTCAAACTTCTGGGATCCACGTTTCTCAACCGGCGACCTTCGGGGTCCACCACGGCTGGCCTTCGTGTCACATTCCATGTTTGCTTACCTTTAATGTGAATAGGGAGCTTGCTTCATCCTCAGGATATCACTTGAATCAGGCTCAAAGAAGGAGAGAGCAATGCACATATCAGTTGCAGACTTCAGCCAGTTCCTTTGTGCCATCTTCATATAAACGGAAAATCCAACCTCACATGTAGGTCATCGTGAATGGCAATGCAACAAAATATTTGTTTCTCTCAGCACTGGATACTGGGAGAGTCGACTCCAGAATGCAGACTGTGTATCACAGGTAAGCTACAGCAATATAGAGTCAGATCCAAGTTGATAACGGACTCTGGGAACCTCATTTTCACTCAGTTTGACAGCATATAACAAACATGGGCTTTGCATCCTTACTTGTATTAGCACAATTGACAAAAAACTGTACCTTAAGAAATCATCTTTCCTAAATTAAATGTCTTCTTTGTAGGCTGTTAACCAGAGGCCTGGAGCTCTGCACAGAGATAACACTAGCAATGCTTGGCCCTGCCTTGGACTCTCCGGGGCAGCTCTCTTCAACAGATTCTGTTGAGAGATCCTGTCCAGTAGGTACACTGCCTCTCTGGTTGTCTCTTTCCTGCAAGAAAACAATCCATCTTTCTCTTGCCAGTAGCTGTAAAATGGAAGCAACACCACTCTGATTTGACGATAAAAGCACGTACAAGATGTTCGATAGCAGGTGTACTGTTCACTGCTGCTACTTCTGGCTGGAAGACTCCACACAGCCTCATTTCTTGCATTATAAGGTGGCAGCGACCACCATTCTCAATGTAAAAGCAGGTCACGACCATTGAGCACTTCTCCCACAGTCAGGACCACCGTGGGAACAGTGCAACTGATCGCGCTGACACCTACCCACGGGTCAGGACCCGTACTTTGAAAAACCCTGTGAGGGCATTTGTAAAGAGTAATTATTACAATTTCATGTTGGATGTCATTAAACTTTGCTTTTCTTTTTAACATGTCCGATTTTACAATAAACTAATAATTTGATTTATTGAAGAAACCCGAGCACTCTGATTCATAGATAAAGCACATATTTGGCCAGATAGTTAGCTAAAAAAAAAAAACTCACCTTTTAACAAATGTGCCACGTTTTTGTTCATTCTAACTAGGCGTGTCCCTGAACAGTCTCATGCTCTGGATGTCCCTAATTTGGAATGCTCAGTGAATGTTACACAATGCCCTCTCTGAAAATATGGAGAATTGATCCATATCTGGTCAATCTAACATCTATTTATTCTATTTGTGTCCTTTAAACACATATCTATGCTGTATCTGTCTCAAACCGTCCAGAAAATGCCATTGTGATTTTGAAACTTTCACCCATGGGCACGATTTAACAGAAATTAAACAGGGACCCATGCGAGTGCATTTAGCCGGATGTTTCCCAGCGTTCACAGCACCGAGAAAGACCCCCCGATCTAACTGGACCCTATTTCTTTGCGGCCTCAGCAGAGAACACCCTGCATTTAGCCCCATTTCCTGCACTGAGGAGCTTTGCTCGTTGGTGCTGAGGAGATCGTGGCACCCAGGTCAGGACCCCTCCCTCTCCCGTGACGCCTAGATCCCCCCCGAAACACACCTAAAAAGGGAGTCATGGAGTCCTCCACACCCCATCTAATAACGGCAGAGCATCACCTGATTCCTAGCTCAGGCAAAATGCAAGCTGGGCATCTCAGCACTGCCAGGTTCCTGGCATCAAGGTTGCCAGGGTATCACCAAGGGATCCCCCCACCAAGGGGCCCCCTGATCCCCTGGGAGACCCTGCAGCACTTTAATATGCAGATTAGACTGATCAGAATCCAGATTGTGACGTCTCGTTAGATCTGGAGGCATTGGGAGCTGGGTAATCTCACAAAAGGCATCTCGTGAGATTTACCTGCCACATCACGGCGTTAGATTTTGCCCCGTATATGTTCAACAATCTAGCCCACTAGAACATTTAACAAATCTGTGTTGACCATCTACCTCAAGCCCAAGTGTTCACAATTGTCCCCGAGTTGAAGTCTGCGGCATTGCGTACAAAATGATCGCCAATTAAAAGTAATTTGCAGCACATGGAGTCTTAAGATTAGACAAGATACTCATCAATTAAACCCTTTTGAGCAGTTCACCTATTATTGTCAAGGCTAATTGGTAAAAACTTATGTAGCGCAAGTATGCCCAATGCGGAAAAAAGTAAAAGAACTTAAGTAAAAGGTTTGTGAATCAAGATTGGAAAATTGTTTGTAATAAAATATTAGGTTTCGTACAACGCAACATATTTCTCGACAAGATGTTTTAGATCAGATATGCATTGTTTACCATTGCCACTTATAGTAGCTTCTAGCTGAAGACTCTGCAGCTGAGATTCCTTTTTTGATACTTCCACTTTGAACCATGCCAACTCCTCCAGCAGTTCATCAGAATGTGCAGCAACTGCAGGTTTTCTTCGGTTTTCATCAAACATGGTTTCCAGCTCCTCATCCAGCGCCGCCACCTTGGAAAAAATGTTCTCAAGCTATTTGCTGCTAAGCATGTATGCTCACAATTTATAGTGTAATAGAGACTTCACATCCAGATGACTAGTATACCTCAAACTTGGTATGCAGGGAGCACCAAGTTAAAAACTCATCTACTGCACCGTTTGGTGCTGTGTCCATAGTCCTGCTCAAGTTAAAGATGGTATTAAATACTATACCTAAAAAAAAAGTGCATCACTTCCCAATATATCCACAGGTTCAAATTTATTCACTGAAATTTTTTCAGCTAGCCTCTTCCAAGTTCTTCCCTTTTTGTTCAACTTCAATTTAATCATCATGAATACATAGCATTGATTTTAATCGAAAGATTTAAAAAAACATTTCCCTCCAAAGAATTAGAGTAAGCGTGGCCAGAAAAGGAGCACGATGAGACTGCTCGGATGTTGCATTTTCAATTACCCACGTGATTTAACCGCCGTGTTGCACCCAGTGCAGATTTGGGCGTGCAGGTTAAATAGTGGTAAAGGCATGATTCACACCGGGCACAAATCAGTTTGTTATCTGACCAGCCCGCTCCAGATGGAGTTCTGGATCACGCCCAAATATGATAAGCATATCAATTAACGCTCATTTGCATTAATCTCCATTTCATTAGCGAGACTCAAGTCGAATGCAACGGCCTCCTGAGAATTAACCAGCTCTCCAGTGAGAAATCACACTGGTGTTGTTTAGTACTCCTTTCTAAGAACGTGAAGCTGGTGCAATGGCTGGTGAGGGAATTGGAGATGGTGAGCAGCGGTTTCCAATATGCAACTCAAGGGGCACTGTGTCTCGTGAGGCCTTCAGGCCATCTGTAGATATTGTGGGGACCCAAAATTAGGGCAACCACAGCTGCTGCCAGTCCTACCAAACAGTCCCAGGACAGAGCCCTGCTCTTGGTTCTATGCTGAAGGTCACTTTAGGTTACTGTTGCTCTTTCCTTCCTTTTCTGTAACCAGAAAGAAAGACAATTTTAGATACCTGGGTCCTGGAACACCAAGCTCAGGGAGAGCCCAGGAGGCAATCCGATTTGAAGCAAGACGACGCTGTGGGACCTGGTGCACGACATTGATCTAAATGGGCCAACTGATGATGCCATTGAAGAAAAAGTGTGGGGATTTGGATCAGGAAAGGCACCGGAGCACAGTCTCCCTAATGTTCCCGGCAGGGGTCTGGGGTCTAGGGGCTCCTGCTGTGGCCGAGGGAGAGAATGTGCAGAGTGAGGTTCTGCGCCACAATTGGCCTGGTGAATGGCATGCAGTGAAGGCAGGACATGCAAGGGTGGGGGTAGGCTTGGGGTCCCAGGGTGGATTGTCGGGTTTCTCTCCATTTCCAATGCCTTACAGATAGATGGCTGGTGTTGTCAGTTCTGCAGAGGCTGCCCTTGCGGTATTGGTGGCAGCTCAGGTGGCCAAATGCCAGAGAAGACGGCAGCAGCATTGACACAGCCTGGAGGCAGCACACCAGGTCTGGCAGCATCTGTCAGGAGAGAAAATAACTAACGTTTCGAGTTCAGATGACCCTTTGTAAGCTAGGGTGAGAGAATGAAAGATATTTAATTTTTTTAAAATAAATTTAGTGTACCCAATTAATTTTTTCCATTTAAGAGCAATTTAGTGTGGCCAATCCACCTCCCCTGCACATCTTTGGGTTGTGGGGGCGAAACCCACGTAAACATGGGGAGAATGTGCAAACTCCACACGGACAGTGACCCAGAGCCGGGATCGAACCTGGGACCTCGGCGCAGTGAGGCAGCAATGTTAACCACTGCATCACCGTGCTGCCCAAGGGAATGAAAGATGAGTCAAAACCACAGAAATCAAGGGAAGAGAGTGCTAATGGCAGTCCCCAAAGAGAATAAAAAGGTGTGAAAGGCCAACGGCAGAGAAACTAAAATCAGAGATAATCTGTAACAGATGTAGATGTGGGGGAGGGGTTCATGGGTGGAAGGGGGGGGGGGGGGGAAGAAAAGGGGAAGCAAAGGGGAGAAAAGGTAAGGAATGGGGGGGGGGGTGATAAGATAGGGGAAAGAGTGGGGGGGGGGGGGAAGAGGAGACAAGAAAGGAGTGGGGGGTATAATTTTTAAAAAGTCAAGAAAGAAATAAAGGGTAAAAGACAGTTAAAATGAAATGGAATGAAAGCAAGGGGTCGAGATGGGATAGAGCTAATCATCTGAAGTTGTTGAATTGGAGGTTGAGACGGGAAGGCAATAACCAGCGTGACTAACCGGAAAACGAGATGCTAATCCTCCAACTTGCATTGAGCTTCACTGGAACATTGAAGCAGGCCAAGGACTGACATGTGGGCATGGGAGCAGGGCAGGGTGTTAAAACGGGAGAAGGTCAGGGTCCTGAATGCACACAGACCGAAGGTGCTCAGCAAAGCAGTCAGCCAGTCTACATTTGGTCTCTCCCATAAAGACCACACTGGGAGCAGCAAATGCAATAGACCAAATTGAAAGATGCAAGTGAAACGCTGCTTAACCTGGAATGAGTGTTTTGGGCCTGGGATGTTAAGCATGGAAGAAGTAATGGGGCAGTGTTACACCTTCTGCAATTGCATGGGAAGGTGCCATGGATGATGGGAGAGGTGTTTGGTACTGTGGAGGAGCGGATTAGATTATCCCGGAGACAGAGGGAGTGGAGGGAAGGTAAGTTTGTGGTGGGATCACGCTGGAGTTGGCAAAAATGGTGGAGGATTATGCTTTGCATACGGAGGCTGGTGGGGTGAAATGTGAGAACGAGGAGGACTCTATCCTCGTTCTGGGCGGGAGATGGACCGCACGCTGTGGAGGGCCCCGTCAACAACTGTAGGTGGAAAATCACGGTTGAGGAAGGAGGAGCACATTTTCGAAGCACCACTTCAGAAAGTGCCAGCATCGGAACAAATGCGACAGAGGCAAGGAGCAGAGAGAAAGGGATGTAGGATGGGAAGAGCTGTAGTCCAGATAGCTGTGAGAGTCAGTGGGCTTGTAATGGATGAGTAGATTGTCTTCATTTCGGGCAAAAGACTAAGGTCAAGGAAGGGAAGGGTCTGAGATGGACCAGGTGAAAGTGATGGAGGGGTGGAAGCGAAGTTGATGAATTCTTCCTGATCCTGATGAGAGCATGAAGTGGCACCAAAATAGTCAATAGATGTACCGGTAAAGAAGTTGTGGGAGGGGACCCGGGTTGGCCTAGAACAAGGAATGTTCCATACACCACATAAAAAGGCAAGCGTAGCCAAGGCTGGTATCCATTGCTACACCTTTGATTTGAAGACATGGGATGAGAGAGAGATAGAATGAGTTCAGTCAGGCTGAGGAGAGTGGTGGAGGATGGCAATTGTTCAGGCCTCCCTTTGAGAAAGAAGCGAGGAGCTCTCAGGCCACCCTGGTGTGGGATGGAAGTGCAGAGAGATTGCACATCCATGGTGAATAGGAGGCGGTTGGGGCCCGCTAACTGGAAGCTGTCAACATGATGCAGGACTTCGATGTAGGTGGGACCAGGCGAGTCAAGATAAGAGGAAATAGGTTTGGCGAGGCAGGAGCATGCTGACTCAATGGACCTACCGGGACAGTCCTTTTTGCGGATTTTGGCAAGTAGGTAAAAGCAGGATGTCCGGGATTAGGAGACTATGATGTTGGAAGCCATGGGGGAGCCCGGGGGGGGGGGGGGGGGGGGGGGGGGGGGGGGGGGGGGGGGGGGCAGAAAAATTAAGACGGCCAATGTCCCGTCGGCAGTTTTCAATGAAAAGATCGAGGCCAAGTAATTGTCCCAGCGTAGTGTCCAATTGGAGGCAGAATGTTGGAGGCACATGAAAGGATGTGGGGGGAACAGGGGGGAAGACTCTACCCAAAGAGATGGGCATGCATGGAGATTTTAGTTTCTCTGCCGTTTGGCCTTTCACACCTTTTCTCTGGGGACTGCCATTAGCACTCTCTTCACTTGGTTTCTGTGGCTATGACTCATCTTTCATTCCCTCATCCTACAGTATAAATATCTCCCACTTTCTATCTCTTTTAGCTTTGACAGAGGGTCATCTGGACTGAAAACATGAGCTTTTCTCTCCCTACAGATGCTGCCAGACCTGCTGAGATTTTCCAGCATTTTCTCTTTTGGTTTCAGATTCCAGCATCCGCAGTAATTTGCTTCTTTACACCATATGCAGGGGTCCGCCACACACCCTGAAGACCCGGGCACCCAACAAGCAGAGGAACCCCCACCCAGAGGGGGATGCCAGCAACAGCCCAAGGTATAGGGGCATCGTAGGAGATGACACACAGCTGGCGCTAGAGGAGACTCAGTCTCAACAGTACACCACCTGTGCCAGGGCTTTGCAGACTTGGCACCCAATGGAGAAGACCCCCGCCCCCAGTGGCTGTGAAGGTCACCGTAGCCCTGAACGTCTATGCAAGCAGTTCATTCCAGGGCTTGAGTGGAGACTCACGAGGTATCTCCCAAGCGAGAGTCCACAAGTGCATCTGTGAGGTCATAGATCCCAGTATGCCCGGGCATACGACTACATCAACTTTTGATCTGGACCAGGCCACCAAGATGCCCTTGCTGCAGGATCTGCTGCCATCACCAGGATGCCTGCAGGTCCAGAGGGTAATTGATGGCACACGTTGTCTTAACAGGAAGGTGTTCCACTCCCTGAATGTTTAACTCATGTGCGATCACCTCCTCCGGATCATGCATGTGTGTGCAGGCTTCCTAGGGTGTGTGCATGACAGCTACATCCTGGGACACTCAGATCACCGGCATCTTAAAGGACCACCCCAGCATGACGGGTTGGCTCCTGGGGGGGGGGGGGGGGGGGGGGGGAGGGGGGTGATAACAGGTGCCTACCGAGGTCCTGGTCCGATGACTCCAGTGCAGAGGCCGGAGACAGAGATGGAGACCCGATATAACAAGGCCCATGTTGCCACCAGTGCAGTCATTGAGCGTTGCACCGTACTGCTCGAAATGAGGTTGAGATGCCTGGACTGCTCTAATGGTGCACTGCAGTACGCCCCCCAGCGGGTCTCCCGCTTTGTGGTCTGCTGTGCACTCCACAACCTGCCACTGATGTGGGCCAACATGTTGGAGGAGGAGCTGGACAATGCAGGGCTCGGAAAGGAGCTTCAAGGGGTGTCGGCAGGATGGGGGATAAGTGGCGTAAGAGTCCAGCGTCCCCGGAGGACAAGGGAGGCCCTCATCCTCTCCCAATTCTCATAGGACGAGGCTTTGTCCATCAGCTCACCGCCCCCGACCCCCTCACCATATCCCTATTCCACCATCCAAGAGTCTGTGTAACATCACCCCAGGACAATGGGCCTGTGACAGCACTGCCAGCAGGTCAATATGCAAGGCTGGAGACTGATGATCACTCGTTGTGTGGTTAACTCTGGTACTCTTCAGTTTATGTCAAAGTCTGACTCCTGTCAGGGTGGTAGCATGCATTTGACTGATCTTGGATCAATGGAACGGGAGCGAGATCGAGAGGATAAACTGCTTTGGCTGTCCCAGCCCCATCAGGTGGGAAGTCTGAGACAATGAACTCATGGTCAGTGTTTGGGAAGGATCAGTTTACCGGACATGAACTCACTTCAGACAGGTCATCTGTGTGAAGGGGCAATGGATCCTCACCTCTGCAGTGTATCCAACCTCGCTCAGTGACTGCTCTCTGCTCAGACAACCCAGGTGATATCCAGGACCCATTCCTCTTAGGGGGAAAGAGGACTCTCTGGTACTCTGCCTCCCGGTCTTGGGCCTTTCCCACTTATTATGGGCTATCGTGTCCTGCAGGGACAAAGAGGGCAATGTGAGCTGCATGCTTGATGAGTCGGAGAGAATCTATAGCAGTTGGCATGTGTGGGAAGGGTTATGCTGGTGGGCGCCAGTGAGTTCGGAGGAGAAAGCACAAAGATCGGATGTGTGGAGGGTGCGAGGTGTCAGCCAGTGATTTGGCGGGCAGCACTGATGCCAGGACAGGTGGTAACTTACCCTTGCAGCTCGGTGGAGGCCATTGGTCTTCTGATGTTGGACAGCAGTCCTCCACCTCAGGCTGCCCACACTGACAGCTGCTGCCACAGCCTCCCAGGCAGTATTGGTGGCCCTGCTGCTGGTCCTCCGATCCCCTCGGGGGAACAGGGTGCCCTGTCTCGCATTCACAGCATCGAGAAGCCTGGCCAGGTTGGCATCCCCAAAGTGCGAAGCAGGTCAGCGGGCTACCATGAAGGTGTGTTGACTGGGAGCGAGTTGAGAGAGAAAGTTTAAAAGCAGCTCCCCCTCATTAGCAGCGAGACGCTGAGGCAGGAGTCTGGCTGATCAGATGGCAAGATAGCCAGTAATGGTGAGAAGCTATTGGGGGCTCATTTCCAGCACCGAGTCTCGTTGGCTGTGGGCCATGATCTCACCAATGCAGCCGCTGGGGAACAGCCTGCCAATTGCACCCAGAACATTTTCCATTAAATCACGTCCTAAATTCACGTCCAGGCTGCAGACAACATGTATTATTCATCCACGATTGCCCAAAGTGATTGTAGATCTTTTGAACTGTCAACACTCACTCGCAATTGATGCAACTGTGCAGTTGCTGAAAAGGCAGTTAAGAGTCAATCATATGGTTTTGTAGGACTGAAGTGACATATAGATTGCAAGAATAGCAGATGTTCTGCCCTGAAGACCTAGTGAACCAGTTGGGTTCAAAGATAATCCAGTAGTAAAACAGTTTTTATTTCCAGATATGTAAACGGATAGTGGAGTGGGAATTGCACCAAATTCAAGAACTTAAGGTTAAAGAACAGATGCGAGTTTAGTGATAACTCTTGATAGTTAAGGAAGAATCTTGTAAATATTGACCGTAATGTGTTTCTTCCTTTCAAATTTGATATCCAATATAAGAGTTTAAAAAACCAAGGTAAAATCTTATAGAGTTGAACAATAATGTATCACAATAAGCTTCCAATATAGGACTACTTCATTCTCTTCTACTCTGACTAGGCAAAAACCTATACCTATGCTTCCAGAATGTAAATTTTCCTCAACCAGGTGATCCTCTTTCCAGGTGAAATAACTTTTGTTTTATTGGGCACCCTTATCGCCTTCCAGTTTTATTGAGTGAACAATATCAGATCAGAACCTCTGCACTCATTGCTGGATGGCATCCTTGGTAATTATTCTGCATCTTCCCTTGTTACTGCTCCTCCAGACAGTCTCTTTTCCCCCATCCCCACAATCCTGCCTCTGCAATAGGTTTATTTATTTCGAAGTCTCAGTACTAATGCAAGGTCATTGACCCAAAACATTATCACCACAGACAGAGCCAGACCTGCAGTATATTTCCAACATTTTCAGCCTGTTTGTTTTTATATCTTGCAGTAAACAGTGTTCAAAAAAAAAAAGCCAACTATCGTCCAGTTGCTTTAAATATTACCTTCACTTTGTGTCGCACAGTAGCAAACTCTTCTTTTCCAAAATATTTCTCTTGAACTTCTACCAAAGCACATTTATATGCATGTCGCCGGATTGATTCTTTGTACATGTGGAGTTTACTTTCCAATTGTTCTTCATAGATCTCCTTTAGTTCTTCAAATCGCTCACTGTAATGGGCAGATAAAACATGCAAAGTTTTATATGACTGACAAACAGAATTTGGCAGATAGAATTCAGCACAAATCTGAGGCTCACGGACTACAAAAGGTCAAGGAGCTATACTGAACCCAAATAAACAGTGCAGCTCCAGCTGGAGTACACTATCCATTTTGTGGCAGCACCATATTTTAAGAGGGACACAATGGAAAGAGGATGGTTCCTAGTCAGGAGAAGCTGGGGTTGTGTTCCTTAAGAGCGCAAATGATGAACAGCAAACTTGATAGAGCCATTTAAAAACAAAGGGATTACATAATAGAAAATAGAGAGAGAAACTGAAAGACAAAGAACCGACGGAATGTGGGTCATACAGACCAATTTCACTGCTCAATGTGGACGCGACAATACTTGCAAAATTCCTGGCCAAGAGGCTGGAGAATTGCGTACCAGAAGTGGTCGCAGAGGACCAGTCAGGCTTTGTTAAGGGTAGACAGCTAACTACAGGCGGCTGCCGAGTGTGATACTGACCCCCATCCAGGGAGAAACAGCAAAGATGGTAGTCTCCCTGGACGCTGGACGCAGAAAAGTCTCCCTGGACGCAGAAAAGGCCTTCGACAGAGTCGAGTGGAAGTACCACATTGAGGTACTGGAGTGGTTTGGGCTCGGGACAGGGTTCACCTATCAGATTAAACTCCTGTACAACGGCCCCAAGGCGAGCGTTCGGACCAACACCACCAACTTTGAATATTTCCAGTTCCAGAGGCACATGGCAGGGAAGCCCGCTGTCCCCGTTTGCCCTGGCAATCACCCTGCAAGATGAGAGGGGCTGGAGGGGAATCTGAAGGGGCAGGGAGCACAGAGTCTCGCTCCATGCAGATGATCTGCTTCTCTACATCTCGGACCTGAAAAACAGCATGAACAAAATCAAGCTTCTGGGTGGGTGTGGAGCCTTCACAGGCTACAAACCTGAGCAAAAGCAAAGTACCCCTCTTTCGGGTTCACCGGGAAATGGCAGAGCTGGCTACCATTTAAAATAGCGCGAAACAAATTCCACTGCCTGAGGATTCAGAGAGCTCACAAATGGACATGGGTCCAAAATGGAATCTGACCAGTCTGTTGGAGGAATTTGAAAAGGATTGACAGATGGGATGCACTCCTGCCTTCCCTGGCGGGGAGGGTGCAGATGAACAAGATGAACATGCCAAGGTTCCTCTGCCTGTTGAGATCCATACCAATCTACACCCCCAAGGCTTTTTTCCAAGCAGTAGATAAAATGATTATGGCGTTTGCGTGTGGGGGTGGGGTGGTGGGGGAGGGGGAGGAGGTTGGAAGAATCAAAGAACCCCTAAAACAACACTGCAAAGGAGAAGACCCATGGGAGGCCTGGCCTTCTCTTGCAATATTACCACTGGGCAGCCAAGGCCGAGAGAGTGAAGGGATGGGTGAAGGGACCAAACTTGGAATGGGCAAGGATGGAGTTGTCGTCCTGCACAGGATTGACCCTCCAGACCCTCGCCATGACAGCACTCCTATTCCCGCCAGCGAAACACTCAACTAGCCCAGTGCCAGTAGTAACACACCTGGAACCAGATGACGCAGCACTTTGGTATAACCGAGGTGCCCATCATGGCCACCCCAGCTGCAGCAACCCTGCAAGGAGATGATAAGGTACCCCAAGGCTCCGAGAGACAGTCTGGGAAAGTGGATCTGCATGGACATATACGGACAACTTTTAGAAGGGACACGCTCCCCACTGGACAAAACAAAGGAAGAATGGGAGGAAGAGGTAGGGACGGAAGCAGGGTGGGGACTCTGGAGCAAAGCACTGAACAGGGCCAACTCCATCTCCTCCTGCACAAGGCTAAGTCTCATGCAGCTAAAAGTAGTGCACAGAGCTCGAATGAGCAGGTTCTTCCTGGAGGTGGAGGGAAGCCTGGCTATGTTCTGGGCTTGCCCCAGGCTTCTTGGGTTCTGGACAGCCTTCTTCGAGGCAATGTCCAAGATTGTGGGGGTGAGGGTGGAGCCATGCCAGAGCGGTAGTCTTCGGGGTATTGGACCAGCCAGAACGTCATATGGGGAAAGAGGGCAGATGTTCTTGCCTTTGCTTCCCTAATCCCCCTCTGGAGAATCCTGCTCAACTGGCGATCAGCAGCACCACCTACAGCTGCAGACTGACTAGCAGACCTATCGCAATTTCTCCACCTGGGAGAAGATCAAATACATGATCTGAGGAAGATGGTTTCCACAAAGCGTGGGGGCCATTCATAACCTGTTTTGAAACAAACAACTGATAGAGCTGGGGGGGGGGGGGGGGGGGGTTAAGTTTAAGCAAATATTTTTAAAAGAGAAACTGCACCCCAAAGACTGAAGTCATAATGAGAAGGCATAGATTTAAAGGTGACCGAGAAAACATTTAGTATCCTTAAAAAAAGGATGGAGAATAATGCTTTGCTTGATATATATTCATGCTTTAAACTCCGGCATACAGGGCACAATTTCAAAAGTTGCAGAACTTGCAAGCACTGTAAAACAGTGAGAATAAACTTATAAAGGACAGAGAGAGGCGATATGAACAGACACATTGCAATGAAATTTAATGCAGTAAAGTGTGAAGTGATACAGGTGAAGCAACTAAAATATTAAGGGTGAACAGGAACAGAGACCTGGGCATATACAAACACAGGTTAAAGGTTGAGAAAATAAAGATAAAAGAAATCCTGTATTTTAAACAGTGTCATCAAGTTTCGGATTAATCTTCAAAAAAAAAAAAAAAAAAAAAACTACTACGGCAGCCTCAACTGGAAGTGTATGTCCACTTTAGGATGATGTAAAGGATTCCTGAAAATGATATCAGGGTGAGAGATTTCAGGAACATGGAGTGGAGAACAAGAGAAAGTTCGGGTTTAGACAGATTACATAGAAAAACTGTTCCTTTGGTGGAAGGGTCAAGAACCAGAGGACACCAATTCAAAAGAACGACAAAGAACCAATGGCAATCAGTTAGGATTTGGAATGCACGAAGGTGCACCGAATTGGCAGAAAAAAGCAAATCAAGGAAAAACCAAACCAGGTAAAATGAAAGCAAACACAAGTGTTGGGTGCTCTGGATCCGTGGAACACATACAGGCCACCAACACTTAAAATAGTACAACACTATTCTATTAAGTTAGAAACTGTTGAACATACTTTCACTGTGGGTTAACACAATGTTAGATTAAACTAAAGACCTATGCCTGTCCTAACCAGTCTATGCACTCAGCACATGGTGAAGATCTGTGCTGTAAGCTGTAAGCTCTGTCCTTCTGAGAGGCTGCATCCCGAATTAGCGGGAACTCTGATGCCCTCTTGTCTATATAGTGTGTGTGCTAACTGGTGATTGGCTGTGGTGTTGTGAGATTTGATTGGTCTTGCTGTGTGTCCATCAGTGTGTGTGTCTGCACCATGATAGACTGGTGTATATTATGACATTCCCCCCTTTTATAAAAAAAAAAAATGTATGTGTGTGGCAATAAATAGTATGGTGAGAATGTTCCTAACTATGTGTGGGGTGCGAAGACATATTTACAGGACTACATACATGAGAACTAAGCTATTTACATGGGAAGGTGCCTGGTGCAAAGAAGCAGTATGCAACAAGAGTAATGAGATCAACACTATATACAAACCAGGGAAACAATTCAGAGAGTCCATAAATTCGAAAAGTTCATAAGTCTCGGAGGTGAGCGACGAATTCTGCTTGACCGCCTCGAGGGTGGGCCATGAGCCGCCTTGTGCTGTGCACGAGACTCCGGCGAAGGACCGCAACATGGTCGAGGTCTGGGACATGGATGGACGGCACCGTTGTCCTCAGGGTGCAACTCATGAGTAACTGGGCTGACGACAGGCCAGTAGTCAGTAGGGCGGAGCGATAGGCCAGCAAGGCAAGGTAGAAATCAGACCCAGCATCAGCAGCCTTGTAAACAAGCCGTTTGACGATGTGTACTCCCTTCTCTGCTTTGCCGTTGGATTTGGGACTGGACGTCACATGGGCAAAATTGTACCGCCTGGCAAAGTTGGACAATTCTTGGCTGGCGAAGCAGGGGCCATTGTCCGACATAACCGTGAGCGGGATGCCGTGTCGAGCAAAGGTTTCTTTACATGCACGCATGACTGCAGACGAGGTGAGGTCATGCAACCGTATCACCTCCGAGTAATTCGAAAAGTAGTCCACGATCAGTACATAGTCTCTACCCTACCCAGCGCGTGGAACAAGTCGATGCCCACCTTGGTCCATGGTGACGTGACCAACCCATGGGGCTGCAGGGTCTCACGTGGTTGGGCCGGCTGGAAGCACTGACAAGTGGGGCAGTTGAGCACTGTGTTGGCTATGTCCTCACTAATGCCGGGCCAGTACACTGCCTCTCGGGCCCGTTGGCGGCACTTTACCACGCCAAGGTGGCCTTCGTGTAGTTGTTCCAGGACAAGCTGGCGCATGCTATGCGGGATGACAATGCGGTCCAGTTTTAGAAGAACCCCATCTACTACGCCAGATCTTCTGACATTAAGAATGGAGGGCATTGGCCCTTGAGCCACCTGTCTGTTAGGTGGCACATGACACGCTGTAGCAAGGTGTCAGCCGCCGTCTCGCAGCGAATTTGGATGAGGCGTTCATCCGAGGCAGGTAGATTGGAGGCCACGAATGCCACATGGGCGTCAACCTGGCAGACAAATCCCACTGGGTCACATGGAATGTTGACTGCCCTGGAGAGAGCGTCAGCAATGAT
Organism: Scyliorhinus torazame; assembly: GCF_047496885.1. Classification (NCBI taxonomy): domain Eukaryota; kingdom Metazoa; phylum Chordata; class Chondrichthyes; order Carcharhiniformes; family Scyliorhinidae; genus Scyliorhinus; species Scyliorhinus torazame. Next base: position 126,638,225 of record NC_092717.1, on the reverse strand, counting down.
GAGGTCCTTGCCTGGGGTGTATACCAGCTGGAAGTCATATCGCCAGAGCTCGAGAAGAATATGCTGGAGGAGAGGCGTCATGTCGTTCAAGTCTTTCTGTATTATATTGACCAGCGGGCGATGGTCGGTCTCGACGGTGAATTGAGGAAGTCCGTAGACATAATCGTGAAACTTAACAACACCGGTCAGAAGGCCCAGGCACTCCTTCTATATCTGCGCGCAGTGCTGCTCCGTGGGGTCATCGCACGTGACGCATATGCAATGAGGGCCCATGAGGAGGCCTCAACACATTGAAGAAGCACTGCCCCAATGCCGGATTGGCTGGTATCGGTCGAAATTTCGGTCTCCTTTGCTGGATCAAGGAAAGCCAAGACCGGGGCCAGTTTTGCCTCGACTTCGCTCCATTCGCGCTCGTGGGCAGGGAGCCATTGGAAGTCTGTCGTCTTCCTGACCAGGTTCCTGAGAGCCGTGGTATGAGAGGCAAGGTTAGGGATAAATTTCCCTAAATAATTGACCATGCCCAGAAATTGGAGGACCGCCTTCTTGTCCTCTGGTGTTTTCATAGCTGTGATGGCAGCTACCTTGTCCGCATCCTGCTGCACACCCAATTGGGAGGAGATGTGGTCCCCGAGGAACTTGTTCTGTCTGACCAAAAGAGCATTTGGCCCTGTTGAGGTGGAGGCCATGCTCATGTATACATCTGAATACGCGCTGGAGGCGACGAACATGCTCCTGCAGGGTGGTGGACCAAATGATGTCATCAACATAGACGTGAACACCTTCAATACCTTCCATCATGCTGGTGGAATTCAAGTTGGCATGAGCCGCTGGCAGCAATGGCATTGCCATTATAATCTAATAGCTGGCAGGATGGCTGGTTTGACATGAAGGCTTTGGAGGTCAGACGAAATGAGATTGGCGGAGGCACCAGTGTCCAGGCGGAATAGTATTTGGGACCGGTTGACCGCAAGGGTGGCACACCAATCATCGTCCGGATCGATGCTGTATACCGATAAAGGCTGGATTCTTTGCTTCGGGGACACCCTGTCTTTTGTAATGATAATGACTCGAAAAGGCACCTTCGGGTCCTCGGTGTCAATATCGGGTAGCAGGTCCAAATCGGGCTCAGTGACCGTGGGTTGAATGGCCCGGATATTCCTGCGAGGCTGGCTGGAGCGACGAGAGTTGGCAGGCTGAGCTGCATAAAGCAGCATAGTGGTCAAGTTTGCCACATCGCAGGCATAGTCGGGATTTGACAGGACATTGTCGCTTTAAGTCAGCACGTTCGCTGCGCCACCGCGCATGCGCGGTGCGGTCGTACATGGTGCGCGCCTGCGCAGTACGTTCGTCGACGTCGCCGTCCCCTCATTCGATGCACACAAGTCCATGAAAAGGCCGCCCTCATCCAGGCTGAGGCCCTGGAGTTGCTCGATTGCTTGGACCCGTTCTGCCTCATGGGGACCTTGCCGCGCCGTTTCAGCCGCTTGGATGTGGGAATACCGACTAGTGGCGTGTTCATGTAGCACGCAGGTCTCAATAGCATTCGCTAGGGTGAGCTGCTTTACCTTGAGGAGCTGCTGGCGTAGGGGGTCCGACTGAACACCGAAAACGATCTGGTCGCATATCATGGAGTCGGAGGTGGGCCCGTAATTACAGGACTGCGCAAGGATGCGGAGGTGGGTGAGGAAGGACTGGAAAGGTTCATCCTTACCCTGCAAACGCTGTTGCAATACATAGCGCTCAAAACTGTCATTCACCTCAATGTCGCAGTGACTGTCAAACTTAAGGAGGACCGTCTTGAATTTTGATTTATCTTCACCATCAGCAAAGGAGAGAGAATTGAAAATGTGGATGGCATGTTCCCCGGCCGTGGATAGGAAGAGCACGATCTTCCTGGTGTCTGAGGCAGCTTCCCGATCTGTGGCTTCAAGGTAGAGCTGGAAGCGTTGTTCGAATATCTTCCAGTTGCCCCTAGGTTACCGGTGATGCTGTCCATTTTGCAGGATGGCTGTATGCTGGTGGAAGGCAGATCACTTGCAGGTAGGTCTAAGAAGTTCTAACATCCCTCAACTACTGGTACCATGACGTGTTGGGTGCTCTGGATCCATGGAACACATACAGGCCACTAACACTTAATAAAATAGTGTTGTACTATTTTAAGTTAGAAACTGTTGAACATACTTTCACTATGGGTTAACACGATGTTAGATTAAACTAAAGACCTATGCCTGTCCTAACCAGTCTATGCACTCAGCACATGGTGAAGATCTGTGCTGTAAGCTCTGTCCTTCGGAGAGGCTGCATCCCGAATGAGCGGGAACTCTGATGCCCCTGTCTTTATAGTGAGTGTGCTCTAACTGGTGATTGACTGCAGTGTTGTGTGTCCATCAGTGTGTGTGTGTCTGCACCATGATATACTGGTGTATATTATGACAAACACGGTCAGACAAAAAAGGGAAACGAGTGCAGGACAAACCAAATATTGCCAAGAAAACTCAGTAACAACAGGCATTCGTTGAAAGGTGCTGAAGCATGATGTAATGGATGGGGCCTATGGAGGAAAGAGGTGCTACATAGAAAGTTTGAGGAGCTAGGCACTGTAATGATATGTATATAGGCATACAAGTAAAGGGTGAATTATTACATCTCAGTGTAATACAAACACTAGGAGGGCATCACCAGTTCCCAGTATAAATATAAAAACTCAGAATCTTGGGTAGTTAAGTGTTAGCAGAGGAGAGAGATTGATCACAGCCCAAGGACTAGTTAAGATTAGAAGTGGCATGCGGAGTTCATTAGTTATTACTTAAAACATAGATTACTATTTAACATACTCAGTCTTACTTTATTAATAGTTACAGCTCCATAGAGTGTGCAAACTCAATTTGATCATTATTCAATAAATCAGTTTTGCTTTAAGTGAGAGATTGGTGGCTACTTTATAATCACAACATCAGACCATTCTGGATTACAAAGCAAAGAGTAATGACATATTACCACAAAGTGTAATATAACAGGCACTAAAGTAAAGAACTGAACCTCCAATGTTATTATCACGATTACCTGAGCCTTGTGCAAATTGTCACAGGGTACATAAAATTAGAAAAAGGAGTACATGGCTCAAAGACTGGTGTAGGAGAAGTAGGTTTCGGTTCATGGGGTAGTAGCATCAGTACTGTAAAGGATAAAGTGGGGGCTGTACTGTGAAGACAGCCTACATCGGAACGGTGCTGTGACCAGTGTTCTTGCAAATTGCATAACTAGGGAACCAGGTGGGCTTGAAACTAAACACGGGGGGGTCAGTTCTGTAGAGGGGTTATGTAGGCTTACAAGGAAAAGGGATAAGAAGGATATTTTCAGGATGGCAACTAATGGAGTGCCACAGGGATCAGTGCTGGGGCCTCAATTATTTACAATATATTTTAATGACTTGGACGAAGGAAGTGAATATACTGTTGCCAAGTTTGCAGATGACACAAATTGGTGGGAAGACAAGTGGTGAGGATGACAATCTTCAGCAGGTTATAGACGGGCTAGGCGAGTGGGCAAAAACTTGGCACATGGAATAGAAATATAGGAAAATGTGAAGTTACGTACTTTGTTAGGAAATATAAAAGGAGCTGAATATTATTTAAATGGACAAAGACTGTAGAAAACTTCAGCATCATTAGAGTCCTCATTCGGAAATCACAAAAAGCTACCATGCAAGTTCAGAAGATAATTTTCAAAAAAGGTAGCACACAATAGTGGGAATGATTGCCTGCCAAACAGAGTTAGTCTTTTATTTCACAGAAATAAGCAGCACCAGCTAGACCCATTTTACTCAAAACTTTGAACCAATATTTGTGAAAAGATTGAACCGGTGAAACAAAGTCCCTTCAAAGAACTTAATCAATAACACTGACGAGACATTAATTCACTTTCTAATAACTGGTCATCTCAAAATTACATATGCAGCCCCAGCAATCCATCAAGTACATGCTCAATATTTTCCAGATTTCCCGATATTGCTTCAGCCCTGTGGCATCCATGCGAAACAACAACCAATTCAAAATAGTTAATCCATGTAGATGCTCATAAGAATCTTTTTTGTGGTTAATCGTATCCTAACCATCAATTACCTCCACACCTCTTCTGTACGTAGTAGTTGATGAAACATAGCTTCTCCCATCTCTTTACGAACCCGAATTTCCAAAACCATTTTGTGCTGTCTTTCAGCAACTAGTTTTTGTTTTAGGTTTTCCACCAAGGCCAATAATTCCTAGCCAAATTGAAAAGAAAAATATAGCATCAAGCAGTGACAAGGTGAAGATCAACATGCAAAAGACTCATTAAGCTAATGCTTTCCAGCTTCTACATAATTCTCAAAAAGTAATGCATTCATTTGAAAACATCCTAAATACCTGATCAGGCTTCTCAACTCTTTCAGAATCCTTTGCTTCTCATTCTCCTCCAATCTAGGATCTATTTCCCAAAATACAATTTCCCCAATAAAATGGAAATGTTCTTCAATTATACAAAATATCTTGGCCTTCTATTATTGATGCTCTTTACCCATCCAAGCATGTATTTAAATTTTAATGACCAATTACTAAGCGCATCTTCAAACAATACTATATTCCCTCTTCTTCAGGTTTAATTTTCACCTTATTTGGGTCTTGCCCTTGATGAATTAAATTCAATTTTGATGCCTGGGTGAATATGCCTGTTGAAAGCTCAAAACAGTGACTATTCCTCACAAGTGCTTAATTGGTTGCCAATGCATTTGGACATCCTGAAGTTGTGAAAGGCGCTAGCAATACACTTCTTTTTTAATACTTAATTGCTTTCCTCAACTAAATCAAGTACATGCTCAATTGTTTCCAGGTTTCCTGATGTTGCAGGCAGCATTAGCCTGCAATCTTCAATATCTTTTAAATGCTGGATAATTTCAAAAGTTGACTACAGCAGATACACAAGCTCAAGTTAAACAGAATATTTTTGTAAGGTTACTTCATAGCCCAAGGTGGCAGCATCCAGCTCTTGATAATCTTGCTCCTGTTCATCTTTGGAAAATAAATATTCAGCAGACAGTGTTTCAGAGAGATCAGTGCATACCATCATACTGGCATCACTCCCCTTCATTGGATCAGAAGGTTGCAGATCTACTTTTGGGCGAATGATTTGAACTATCTAAAAAACAAGAGAGTGTATTTATAAACAGCTTATATGGATATGTATATAGTAACTAACCCTCAACTTTTCTTGGCAAAAAATGATCAGAAGTATCTTCATAGGAAGATAAAACAGCCAGAATTGGGAATACAGCAGAACATTACAGCTTTTAAGAGTATATAAAGATTTAAATAGTGCGACTTTGTCAGTGAGTTTTGAAACTTGACTGAATTAACAGTTTTCTGCAAATGAAACACCATACATCAAAGGCAAAGTCTTTATCTAACAGTATGGAGATGTGCAAATTATAGAGTATTTCACCGATTTATAGAATGGTGCAATTATCATGCATTAAAATCGAAATGGCAGAGTGTGAAGGAAAGCTTTGCGGATGGTGACTGCGTCATCATAGTGTGCTAGGTTAAGTCTCATCCAATTTAAGGTGGTATGTCGAGCCCATACGACTATCCAGGATGAGTCGGCTCTTTTTGGGGTGGAGAATAGGTGTGGGTGTGCGCAGAGGGGCCGGTGAACCATGTGCACATATTTTGGGCGTGTCCGAGGTGGAGGGAATTTTCAGGCTTGATTTTGGGGATAGAGGTAGTTTCCACTCCGGAGGTGGCAATATTTGGAGTGTCAGAAGATCCAGGAGTTCCGGTGGGGAGAGATGCCTCCCTGATAGCCCAGAGACAGATTTTTTTGCGTTGGCGGAACTCAGTCACCAAAGGCAGGGTATGGGTGAATGATTTGGCAGAGTTTCTGCATTTGGAAAAAAAAATAGAGTTCGCCACTCACAGGTGGAAGAGGAGTACATCTTGAGGTGAAGCTGTTTATCAACTTCTTTGAGTATTGAATAGTCAGCGGGTGGGTGGGGAAATCGGTTGGAAAGGGAAGGGTTTTGTTGTAAAAGCCAACTGTGGCAACAGATTTGTGAATATGTATATATTCAAACTGCTTTCAATAAAACGTTCAAGAATATTTTCAAAATTAAACAAACATTTCCCCCTTTTAAAATGCAAGATACCAGCAAGACTTAGTGAGCGCATTTAGCTACGCGTTTCCCAGCAATCGCAGCGCTGAAAAACATAACGCTTTCCAACGCAACTCCAGTTAGGTACAGGGCCTTAGCAGGGATCGTGCGGCTGAGGCGTTTCCTAAGAAGCCTCGCTCACCGAAATCTGGTGCAGGAGTGGAGTGCCAATCTCTTAAGCCTCAACGTGACCCCCAAACCTTAACTCACTGTAAAGGGGTCCCCAGGACCCCACCCCACCTGATCTCATAAAATGTCAGCCTGGCACCCTGGATGTGCCTCTGCCAGTACCACCTGGGCACCTTGGCATTGTCAGGCTGACACCCATCTGGCACTTCCAGGGCGCCAGTGCTAGCATGCCTAGGTGGCACCAGTGCCAGTGTCCAACCCCACAAGAGGGCATGCACCTGGGGGCCTCCAATCCCCTTATAGATGCCCTTCCATTTGTGGTAACCAGTACTGAACGACGCTCACCAAGGCGAAGGGGATAGATCCTAATGCCTTAGTTACCTCAGGGAACTGCATATTAAAGTGAGATACTGTCTCGCTCTAATATGCAGACTTGCCAAAAGTGATACCGCCCATAAGGGGCGGGCTTTACATCTCAATGTCTCACGAGATCGCGTTAGATCGAGACATGGCGAGCCGATTAATCCCAGGAGAGGGGTTCCACGTCATTCATGAGCCACATTGTGTCATGGTGCACTGCGTTTCAGGCCACAGCATGGCTGATAGATTACACCCAACGTCTTCAAAGTCCAGACAAAAAGCAATGAATGACACCTTACCTGCTTAGCAATTGCTGAAAATTTCAGAACATGGAGAGTCTCATCATATATGGATGCACACTGGTTTATATTAATAATCATACAAGCTTTGCCTTTGCCGCAAAAGAAAGCCTGAAAGAGACGTGTCAGCTTGCTCTCTCGGAAAGGGATAACAATGGATTTCAATCTAGGAGGCAGAAAGGATAGGTTGTTTAAAAAAGTACACAATGGAGATTTCAGAATTCAAATACCTGCAAAGCAAGTAGAAGGATGTCTCCAAAATAAAAACCAGAAATTAAAATAACGTTGCATTACTTTTTACTGCATATTGAATCCAATCTTGGAATTCAGGAAGTCTTTCACTGGGAAAAGTAAGCATTCACTTTTGGAAGTATGCAAGTTTTATGGGTAACACTATTTAGTCCTACTTAATCAACATCTTCAGATGGTGAACTTCACAACTGGAAATCATCTATTTTTGCCAATGTTTCAGAAACAAATGTCAAAAAAAGGAACAGAGACAACATTTTACCTACACAAATTAGAACATGGCTATAAACAAATTACAAATTTACAGCATGGAGCATAGCAAGGCTAATTTTGTTCAATAATCAAATACTTACCAGCTTATTTCAATTATTTAACCTGATTGTGAAGGAGAGACAATTTCCTTCCAAAAGGCCCAAGTGCTATGTATTTATTGGCTTACTGCCACATGACATTGCAGTAAGCAAATGAAAAATCACCATCTGTGTGTTGTGCAAGTATAATCAAAACATTTCATGAATTAGATGCAATCCCATGTGGGATTGCTTATAAAAAATGTCGAATCATAAGGAATCCCGTAGCCTGTTTAGAAACCAAGCCACTTGCCTAAATTGGTGTCTTCTGGTTACTAATCCATCCACCACTGGAAACGGTTCGTCTTTTCAAAATACTTCAGCATTGTGAACACCTCTAGAAGCTTAGAATAATGAGGGGGGGGGATCTGATCGAGGTATATAAAATATTAAAACGGATTGATAAAGTAACGCAGGCCAAATGTTCCCCCTTGTGGGGCAATCTAGAACAAGAGGTCACAGATATAGATTGAGAAGCGGTAGATTTAAAACAGAGATGAGGGGGAACTACTTCTCGCAGTGGGTAGTGAATTTATGGAACTCGCTGCCCCATAGTGTGATGGAGTCTGAATCATTAAATAATTTCAAGAGGGAGACATATATATTGGATATTTTTTTTAAAAAGGAAGCGTGTTAAAGGGGATATGGGAACAGGCAGGGAGGTGGATTTGAGACCAGGAAGAGATCGGTGCTGATCCGATTGAACCTGCTCCACCATTCAAAGAGCTGAATTGCCTACTTCTGCTCCTAATTCCGATGTTCCTATCAAATCTCCCCTTAACCTTCTCTACTCAAGGACCTACACAAATATCAGTCTTTCATCCCTGTAAATGTTCAGAGTATCCTCTAACAACCAAGTTTGGATCACATAATTAATAATATTAAAAAAGAAACCAATGGTCAGTATCAGTAACTTTTTTGCTTTTGCATGGGTGCAGAATTAGAATGGTGGTACAGCAGAAGAGGAAGGGAATGCGATATCAGTTCTCTTGCTGCTTCCCATACTGGGAAGCACATGCAATCACACAGTGGGGAAGCTTTCCAGTGGTGAAACCCACCATCAGTTGATAATGCAGCAGGTATAGCTGGGCTCAAGGGCCTCTGGGATGATGCTCTGCTTCACGGCCACAACTTTCCTGTCTAACTGAATGCCATTAACTGAAGACTGATGAGCGCACAAAGGTGGCATGGGTTGTTTTCCAAATTTACATTTCACACATTGTGTGGGTTGCACTTTATTCATGGGTACATCATAGTCATTTGTTAAGACTAGCTTAGTCAGAGTGCTAAATACTGGCATGACTCATGGTTGGTGCACAGATGGTTACAGGGAGAGTTGGGCACATTTCTTTACTGTGAAATAAATGTGTTCAGTCTTCATTCATAATCCAGTTTAACTCCATCGGTTGGACAGTTGATTTGTTTTGCATTGAACTTAGTGCAGGAGGCCATTCGGCCCATCAAGTCTGCCCCAGCCCTTGGAAAGAGCACCCTACCTAAACCCACACCTCCACCCCATCCCCACACCTCCCTTAATCTGACCTAACCTTTTTTGGACACCGAGGGCAATTTAGCATGGCCAATCCACCTAACCGGCACATCTTTGGACTGTGGCAGGAAACCGGAGCACCCGGGAGGAAACCCATGCAGACACGGAGATCGCACAGACAGTGACCCAAGCCAGGAATTGACCCTGGAACTGTGAAGCAACTGTGCCAGCCGCTGTGCTACCTTGCTGCCCCAAACTGCAGAAGAGGCAGAGCGAGACCAACTGGACAGGTTCAATCCCGGTCGCTCACGAAGATATGCATTCTCGACCTTGCCCCTCATCCGAGGCATGGTGATCCTCCGGTTAAAATCACCACCAGCCAGTTCGCCCCTTCAAAGAGGAAAGCAGCCTCTGGTCATCTGAGACTATGGAGAATTTACTTCATGCAAAAGAGTGTAGTGTTAAACTCACCACTCTGGCTGAACTTCAGGCTCCGACCTTCCCTTCTAATTGTCATTGCCCGATATCACCCTCAAACAGGATAATAGAAATGTTAGAGGAACTCCAAGCCCTGCAAGGACTCTGCGCCAGCTGACATCCTGAGATGGACCCACATGTGGGCAGTATGGACACTATCTGGAGGGCCCTCAGTTAAAACTATTTATCCACGAGGCCTCTTTTTAAAAAAAAAAAATCTTATATGACTTACACCTATCACCCACAACATGTCTAGGATAGCAGAATTTTCCCCATTTCACCACCTCCTCACCATCGTAAAATCCTGGAATTCCCTCCCAAACAGCACTGGGGGTGTACCGACACCACAGGGACGGCAGCAGTTCAGGATGGCAGCTCACTACCACCTTCAAGGGAAATTAGGGACGGGTAGGAAAAGCTGGCCTAGCCAGTGGCATTCACATCTCCATGAATGAATTTTAAAAACTGATTCGCCATTGCCAGCCCCGAGGCTCCACGCATTCTGCCACTGCCCAATTCCCCTCCCTATGCTGCAGATTAAGAAATCCATTAAGGTGGCATACATGAACCAGGTACCACAAGGTTCTCATATGCCATGGATTTTATCTTGAAGGATGGACACCATTTTATCAAGTTTTACACTAATGAGTATTCAAGGCAGGCAAATGCATTACACGTAGGAAAGGGACCCAACAAACCAAACGTTTGCATCACAAGCCACCTTCAGGAATGAAAAAATTTGTTCCCTCTTAATTCAGTCACTTTGCACGTCACATTCTGATCTTGCAGGCTCCATGAAATCCACTTTCCCATCCCTCAAGCCTTGGATTTCATTTACCTTAGTTATGGTTAATTACATGGATTCAAAACTGCTGGAACTTCATTGATTATGATTATATTTCTTCTAGCTCTGCATGTGACTGATGGAGGAGTGGCAGATTGTGCATCCAGGGTGCTACATCTTACTGCAGTCAGGTGCTGAGCAACATTCTCATCAGATTTCTTATTATTCATAATGTCTCCAACTTTTATAAATAAACTGAACACATTTCCTAATTCTTTTTGTTCATGTTGTCAGGTGTTCCTTCATCTTCTAGATTGGGCATTAATAGCAGCATGATGAGTTGACATGCTGCCCAGGCAAATGTGTGCTACTTCCATGTGTCGTAGGAGTTGGGCTTGATGTTACCCCGTTGTGGCACTCATTGGGTACAATGTTCTCTCCCTGGTTAGTGAAGTTGCTGGCATCGTTGATTACCTTTTATGCTGAAGTGTAGGTCTAATATGGATTCCCGAGACCAAAATAGTTAGCATTTCAGAAGGAACAAGAAACTCTGTTTCAACAACTTTGCTGGGTTCCACTGCTGCTTTGCTGTTACATTTAACACCACTGCTAACAATTTCATGTCAGCCTTGAGAGGTGTAGATCAGAGTGCCAATCGGGCATTGTTTGGGTCCTTTTTCAATCAATATATTGTGGATGTTCTTGACCATCTGGATGTTCTATTTTTATTGTAGATATGGTCCAAATGGACAATGATCATGCCCCACTTGTCTATACAGATATACCAATGTGAAATTTCTCTCATTCCTACACAAATCTGCCAATCTCAGCAGGTCTGGCCAGCATCTGTAGAGAGACAAGGTTGAGAGTCTGGATGATTTGCCAAAGCCGGTTTCTCTTGTTGTTTGTTTCCGGTTGGAACAGATTTCTCTGTTGTAGTTGGAGACACAGGTCTTAAAAACAGCCCTCCTGGTGACACCAAACACTAGCACTCAGTATCTTCTTTCATCAGCTCTCGTAGGTGGCTGTGTTGACACGAGTTATGCACTGGATCCAACGTATGAAACTCTTCTGATCTTTGGAGGTAGCTATGACTGTTTCCAGGACTTGGCTCTGTGATGATAGGTAGACTTATCTGTATATAACATTATAACATGAGTGGATCATCTGTATGTGTATTATACGTTTTACTGTTGTACATCCAACCAGCAGATGGTGCAAGTATGGAGGCACGTGACCCGGAGGCACCATGTGTTCCAGGACAAGGTGCTAATAAGGGGTTGATAGCAGTCGATAGTAGCTCTGTAGTATCTCAGTGTAAGTTAGTGTTAGACCATTATTTCCAACTGTATTAATCTTAGACATTATAGTGATCCTTTAGAGTAGTGTTAGTAATAAATAGTTTTGTTGTAAAACAAAGTCTAATGTTCTTTGTTAACACTACCACATCAAGATTCATTATCAGCATAATCAAAGAATATTACAGGCTCGACTAAATTCTTCCAGATGTGTGTACCATTCCAAAGAACTGGCATTGTCACCTTCACAATGCATTTAGCTTCATCCCAGCTTTCCTGATTCTCTCAAATGACTGTGCAGATGGTGGTCACAATCCTGTTCCATCTATACCATCAGGATGTCAGCTATGCAGATTGCTCCTTTACATCCTCTATGCCTTGGTCTCCTGGAATACATCCCAACTCATGAAGGTCATATGTTAAAATGTAGAAATCTGCCCCATCAATGGCATGTGTTGAATAGTCAACAGTGACGAACCCTCATGAAACGTCATGTTCCAGTAGCTGTTTCTTCAATCAAGTATGTTGAAAATCTATGCCCCTGCCAATACTGGCATGATCTCTTTAATGTTGGAAGAGTGCAGTGACTGCATTTTATTTCTGGATTCATATCATTGGGATCCAGCCAAGATTATAGCCATCCATTTGACTTTGTTGAATTTACCAAATCTCTAGATTCTGTTTCTCTGGTGATCACAATTTTTCCCCTTCCATCTCTTCGGGCTTCCTTTATAGATGGAGGAAGAATCACTAGTTTCATCATTGGACCAATGGTGATGCAATATGCAAATAGTCAAAGCTTCCAACATCTTCATCATTCAACTGTGTCAAAAAACATTGGGTAAATTTGTAGCCAATTTTCCATGCTTCTGTTCAATGTGTTTACGGTCTTCAACCCTCTGTCACACCATGAACATCATGGTTTAGAGATCAGCTGCAGCCCTTCATAACGAGGTCAACCCCAGCAGGACCATCTGTTTCAGTGATGGAGAACATACATACATTGTATATCTTTTCCCTCACTTTTATTCCTTGGATTGGGTTGTTGGAGCTGTAGAATCTCCATTTCCCCATATGCCATTTGTTCGGTTTCAGTTCCAGAGCATCTTGGGTAGCTGTTAACATCAAGTTTTCGGAAAGAAATCATACAGAATTCAGACTTTTGGTTGTGGGCTTATTTCTCATCTTCTTCCTGATCTGAAAGTTGCACATTTCTTTCTTCTGGGAACATCCAGTCATTTCAGGCAGTTGTATGGTTCCAGTGTTCTCAAAATATCATCCTCCTAGGTGCGGAGATTTTGGTTTCTTTGTTTTTAATATATTCAATGCCAAACATAACAAAATTACATATCCATCCAAAAAACTAGCTAAAGTACAAACAGTTCATCATTTCCCCCTTTTCAAACCTTGCCCAACTTAACCCTCCCCAGAAAACCTCCCCTACCCCCACTTACTCGCCAGCGACAAACAAATATTTACATGGATATAAACAGCCTCCTTCTCCTGCAAAATCTCTCCTCTGACTCAAGAGCAAATTACATTTTCTCCAGTTGTAGGAATTCCCCCACGTCCCCCTGCCGACGCCTTCAGTCGTGCCACCGACCTCCTAATTTGCCGAGCAGAGGCGGAGACAATCAGCCCCCGTCTCCTCCAGTAGCTCCGGCACTCCAAAGATCACCACCAGGGGGCACGGCTCCACCCTCTCTCCCCCTCCCCCTCCCCAACGATTTCCAAAATGTCTCAAAGATCGATGTTCAAAACTACTAGTTTTGGGCAGGACCGGAACACGTGCACATGATTCACCAGCCCCCCCACGCACCTCTCCCCATTTTAGTTTCTTTTTAACCTCATTTGCCTTGCTGCTGTCAACCGTTGCTGGTTTACCTTACTTTGTTCAGCACATCTTTTCCCCGTGATTGGGCATTCCCCAAACTCGACAACTTGAATCACTTGCAAGACATTTCATTCTGCAAACAGTTCCTTGCACAAATGTCTCTCCATCTGGTTTGCATCCTTGGTTGCTGTTTCACTGCATCAACCCTGTTGCCTTAAGCGGTCAGGGTTTGGCTAGTCAGCACCTTTCACCAATCTACTCATTGCTTCATGTGGTCTGACAGCATTTACAGTCTTCATGTTGAAAGTCTGACCCTTCAAATTAAATCTTTGCACTTCAGGGAGTCCAGAGCCCCAAATGTGCTGATCCAACAGCCTTTCATCAGTGTCCTCGAATTTATATTCTGTCATGAAACTCATTGGTAGATCCAATTATTTGATTTTGGCTGGATATGTGCATTGAATTTTTCCAAATATGAATTTTGTTTGGATGTTTTGCTGACATTCTCACTCACCCAGCTGTTAACAAATTTAACCCTTTCTCTCCTGCACACTAAAGGATGTTGATGATAGCCACTGGGGCCTTTTTCGAAAGCTGTTCAGTCCACATTATGGTTTAAACTGCTCGGCACAACATAGAGGGCCAAAGGGCCTGTTCTGTGCTGTACTGTTCTATGTCCTAAAATGCCTCAGACATCATCAGCCTCAGAAACCATCGGCTACAACAGAGCATGTGTTGCTAGAGTGGCCTTCGTTTCCCACACTATTCAGTTTCTCTGTGGCACAAATTAAAGCTGATTTTTTTTTTTTTTTTTTTCAATGAAATTCAGAATTAAGTTGGTTTAAAATGTGTGGATTTTAACTCTCAGCCACATTATATCTTCGGTCTCCCACGAGTAAGAAATTTGAAACTCGGGCACTTTGGATTCCACCAATTGTATTTCTTTTTTTTTTTAAATTTAGAGTATCCAATTCATTTTTTCCAATTAAAGGGGCAATTTAGTGGGGCCAATCCACCTACCTGCACATCTTTAAGTTGTGGGGCGAAACCCATGCAAACACGGGGAGAATGTGCAAACTCCACATGGAGTGACCCAGAGCCAGGATCAAACCTGGGACGTTGGTGCTTGAGGCAGCAGAGCTAACCACTCTGCCACTGTGCTGCCCCTCATCAATTGTATTTCTTACAGCTCTGCCATGTGGCCATCGACTCAGCACCTGACTGCAGTCCAGCAGTAATGTTGCACTCCAGATGTAAGTCCTCACAATAACTAGTTCTTATGCTAATATAAAACAACTCTTCTAAACTTGCTTTGCCACATTGCAAGACATTCAAATACACGTTTCTGCTTCCCTTTTAAAAATGGTACCATTTTATTCATAGTCACTCTTCCTGATGATTGCTGCCATCCTCCTCACAGTTATGACAATGTAAAGTAGTTTCAGCACTGATCCCTAGGACCACGCCATAGTCGGAGAAATTACCACTATTATTCTGCTTTCTTCCCTCGGCCAACATATCATCCATAGAGAGGAATTGGAAAACTGGAGGCAGATCTTCGACGAAGTCAGCTGAGGACTGTTTAAAAGATTTTAAAACACGTCTTTGAGGTGAGAGTTTGGAAACACCTGTGAATCATTTGGGGGAAATCCATAGTGAATCGATTGAGTTTTAGGGACTGCGCGTTTACTGAAAATCTTAAAGCAGAAGACATTTTGTAACCCGTGCTAGATCGGTGTACATTTGTGAAGCCAAGAAGTAAAGGAGTGTTTTATTTTAGTCAAACTTTTAATGTTTAATAAATTGCTTTTGTTGTTATAAAGCCAATTGGTTATCCTGTGACTCTTCACCCATGTGTTATGGTCTTGAGCCAGGGTTCCATTCTGGGATCTTCCCATCCAATAGTATCAACTGGGATCATATCAGTACCTGTACCTTTTTTGAAAGTCTCCCATCTCATATTAGGAAATTAGTAGATAAACTGAATCCTCCAGTTTTTCCAGAAGTGTGCATTTTCAATTTTTAAAAAAGGCAAATAATTAAATTGGTTTTAAAATGACTTGCAAGAAAAGTCAGAATCAGGTTCCTAAGAATTTGTTTTTTCTTGGAATGCAAGCTGCAGTAGTATGTTCATTTTGCTCTGCACAATAATTAACCCACTGTCTTGACGAGAAAAGTTAGAACTAGGTTTCACAACACAATAATAACTTATCTATTGATTCCACTTACAAAATTCATTCAAGAGAGCCACTTTACTTTCATACTTACTTATTCTGCTGCTTCTGCCTGAGCGCAGAAATACATTTACCAAGAATAAGGAGAGAAGTATTAATGTTTCCTGCTTCTTTCAATCGATCGCCAAAAGATTCGGCTTTGTCACATCGTTCTGACCCGGCCAAATCGCACAAGGAAAGCCTATGTTCAGTAAAATAGAAATTCTTAAATTGACAAAAGTCATTTCTCCTTCAAAGCCAAATATTGTCAAAGCTATGAACCCATTTACTATGTGTCAGCCGTGGCTCAGTGTCAAGATTCTTGCAGAAACTTGTAGCTTCACGCCTCAGCCTGCTGCACAAAGTTCACACAATAACGTAGGAGTGCAGCGTTGCTGGAGGAACCACCTTCTTGATGGGAGACATGAAGTGGGCAAAGGGGGGTGTTGTTTAAGTGGGTGTCAAAATATCCCATGCTTTGCTTTTGAAGGAGTAGGGCAATTTCCACCTGTATCTTGACCAATATTTATCCCTCAACCAACATCATATACAGATACTGATCATTCAGCTGCTTGTAATTTATTTAATATAAATTTAGTGTACCCAATTCATTTTTTCCAATTAAGGGGCAATTTACGTGGCCAATCAACCTAGCCTGTACATCTTTGGGTTGTGGGGGCGAAACCCACGCAAACACAGGGAGAATGTGCAAACTCCACACGGACAGTGACCCAGAGCCGGGATCGAACCTGGGACCTTGGCGCAGTGAGGCTGCAGGGCTAACCCACTGCGCCACCGTGCTGCCCGGCTACTTGTAATGTTGCACACTTGACTAGATTGCAGAAGTACTTTGTAGTTTTTTGAAAATTGCATCATGTATTTTGTCCATTTAAGGCAACCGTGCCCATATACCAGCAGAGGGAATCGAAAGAGAAAACAAACACTTGGTGCAGTTCTGATTCTTAGTTTCTGAATTGTGTAGAAGAGGGTGAAATATGGGAAACATAGGAAAACTTTTGGAAGCAGTTTGTCTACTTTCTGCAGACAGCATTAGTTGCAGATTGAGAACACGGAGGTTGCAGGCTTTTGGTAAATAAAAATTGAGGTACTCCAGTTCATGAACAGCAAGAGGAAGGTCTGCAAAGTATGGGCACCCTGCAAAAATACATTAAAAAAATCAAATCTATGATCATTCTGGATCCTTGGTCATGCATCTGCATTGATCAGAGAAGTTGGAATTTGACCCCAACATCCCAGATGATCGAGATCTAGAACACTAACCGAAAAGGGTAGTGTAGTTTTTTAAATTATTCATTTTACGGGATGCGGGCATCGCTGATTAGGCTAGCATTGGTGTGCTGCCTTCTTGAACCACTGCAGTCCGAGGTGTAGGTAAACCCACTGTGCTGTTTGGGAGGAGATCAAGGATTTTGACCAAGTGACAGTGAAGGAACATTGATATTTCCACATGAGGATGGCAAGTGACTTGGAGAGGAATCTCCAGGTGGTGGGGTTCCCAGGTATCTGCTGCTCTTGTCCTTTATGATGGTAGTGGGTTTGGAAGCTGTGAAAGAACCTTGGTGAGTGACTGCCCTGCATCGTGTAAATGGTACACATGGCTGACATTGTTCGGTGGTGGAGGGTACGAGTGTTTGTGGAAGGAGGAGCAATCAGGAGGCCTGCTTTGTTCTGGCTGGGTGTTGAGCTTCAGGAGGGTTGTTGGAGCTGCACTCATCCAGGCAAGTAGATTATTCCATTACACTCTGACTTGAGCCTTGTAGATGGTGGACAGGCTGTGTGTGGGGGAATCGGGAGGCAAGTTACTTGCCGTAGGATTCCTAGCCTTTGACCTACTCCGGTAGCCACAGTATTAATAAGGTGAGTCCAGTTCAGTTTCTGATCAATGGTAACCTCCAGGATTTTGATTATGGGGGATTCAGCGATGGCAATGCCGGGTGATGGTTAGATCCTCTTGTATGGCCATTGCCTGGTCCTTGTGGTGCAAATGTAACTTGCCACTCGTCAGCCCAAGCCTGGAAATTGTCCAGGTTTTCCTGTATTTGGACACGACTGCTTCCCTATCTGTGGGCTCACGAATGGTGCTGAACATCATGCAGTCATGTGCTGTGCAGTCATTGAATAGAAACATAGAATCCCTCTTACAGTGCAGAAGGAGGCCATTCGGACCATTGAATCTGCATGGACGCTCTGAAAGAGCACAATAAGCCCACTCCCCCATCCTATCTTGGAACCCCACCTAACCTGCATGTCTTCAGAGGAAACCAGAGCACCCAGAGGAAACCCACGCAGAAAGTGCAAGTGCAAATTCCAGAGTCACCCAAGGCCAGAATTGAACCTGGATCCTGGCACTGAGGCAGCAGTGCTAACCACCATCTTCCCATCTGCAAACGTTCCCACTTCTGATGGAAGGGAGGTCATTGATGAAACACCTGAAGATGGTTAGGCTAGGACACTACCTGGAGGAACTCCTGCAGTGATGTCCGATAGCCAAGATGTTTGACCTCCAAGCACCGCAACCATCTTCCTTTTTGCCAGGTATGACTCCAAACAGCTGAGTTCTCCCCGACTCCCATTGACTGTTTTGTTAAAGCTCCTTGATGCCATACTCAGTCAAATGCTGCCTTGATGTCAAGGGCAGTCATTCTCACCTCAGGCATTCAGCTCTTTGGTTTATGTTTGAAAGAAGGCTGTAATGAGGCCAGGAGCCAAGTGACCCTGGCAGAACCCAAACTGAACATGTTTTTGCTGAGCAAGTGCTGTCTGATAGCACTGTTGATGACTCCTATCCCTTTGCTGATGAAGAGTAGGATAGGGCAGTAATTGGCTGGATTGGATTTGTCCTATTTCAGTGTACAGGACACCTGGGCAATTTTCCACATTGCTGGGTAGATGCCAGTGTTGTAGCTGTCCTGGAACTGCTTGGCTACAGGTGCAAGTTCTGGAGCACATGTCTTCAGTCCTATTGCCAGAATATTGTCAGGGTGCATCGCCTTTGCAGTATCCAGTGCCTTCAGCCATTTCTTGATTTCACATGTTTCTTGATTTCACGTGGAGTGAATTGTATTGGCTGAAGACTGACATCGGTGATACTGGTGACCTCAGGAGACTGAGATGGATCATCCACTCGGATTTCTGGTTGAAAATTGTTCAGAATGCCTCAGCTTTTGCACAGATGGGCTGGGCTCATAGAATTTACAGTGCAGAAGGAGGCCATTCGGCCCATCGAGTCTGCACCGGCTCTTGGAAAGAGCACCCTACCCAAGGTCAACACCTCCACCCTATCCCCATAACCCAGTAACCCCACCCAACACCAAGGGCAATTTTGGACACTAAGGGCAATTTATCATGGCCAATCCACCTAACCTGCACATCTTTGGACTGTGGGAGGAAACCGGAGCACCCGGAGGAAACCCACGCACACACGGGGAGGATGTGCAGACTCCGCACAGACAGTGACCCAAGCCGGAATCGAACCTGAGACTCTGGAGCTGTAAAGCAATTGTGCTATCCACAATGCTACCGTGCTGCCCTAAATCTCCTCCATCATTGAGGATAGTGATATTTGTGAAGCTTCCTCCTTCAGTGAAGTTGTTTAAATGTCCACCACCATTGACAGCTGGATGTGCAGGACTGCAGAGCTTAGATGCTGATGCGTTTATTGTGGAATTGCTTAGCTTTATTACTTGCTGCTTATGCCGTTTGGCACACAGTCCTGTGTTGTAGCTTCACCAGGTTGACACATATTTAGGTATGCATGGTGTTGCTCCTGGCATGCTCACCTGCACTCTTCGAGCCAGTGTTGAATCCTTAGCTTGGTGGTAGGGGGAACATGCTGGGCCTCAGGTTGCAGATTGTGGTGGAGTACAATTCTGCTGCTGCTGATGACCCACATCACCTCAAGATGCCCAGTCTTAGATCTGTTTGAAGTCTATCCCATTTAGCACAGTGGTAGTGCCACACAACACAATGGAGAATATCCTCAATGTGAAGATGGGATTGGTCCCCACAAGGACTGTGCAGTGGTCACTTCCAAGGATATGGTCATGGACAGATGCATCTGCAGCAGGAAGGTTGGTCAGGATGAGGTTAAGTTTGTTTTTCCCTCTTGTTGGTCCCCTCACCATCTGCTGCAGTCCTCCCAGAGTAGATTCCTTAGGGATCATCATAAGACAATTGCAAATGTGGTGGTATATCACAGATAACTCTAGAGTCTGGGCCTCAGAGGTAATACATACTTGCATGCATGCATTTTGTCAGGAGCATTGATAGTAGTGGCAGAGACTCCAGTATTCTTTCCATCACATGGCTGAACAGGATTCTCTCACTGTTTACCATTTGCCATTGGCATGTTGGAAGGATTTGCAGGCAATAATTCACCTGTTCGGCAAGGTTATAAACATACCTTCCTTCAGCCATCAGGTTGCAGGGTGGAATTTAAACTCTTGAGCTTCAGACTCAGGAGGTAGGACCGTTACTCACATGACTTCCACAATTAGACATATACTCGGAGATAATTATTTTGCCGGGCTAAGAGGCAAAAGCTTGGAAGGAACAGCTCTTTCAAAGCCAGCAAAAGCACGATAGATTAAATGGCTTCCTTCGGTGCCAAGATTTCAATTGCTACATTCCTAAATTACTGTTGACAGAGAAACATCCTAATGTGATGTCCTGGTACAGAAGCATTGCACCTTTTGTTTCAGCTTCAATATACAAAGAAAGTCCAACTGCAAAATGATGTGGAAATTTAATAATTATGAATTTAAAAAAATAATTAACTCACTCAGAAGTCCTTATTACATGGGGCTTGTCTTCACCAAATATTTCCATCAGTCGAATGGAAAATATACTGTGACTGGAAGAAGAAAAATTACCAAGTGATTTTAAGATCCCAAATTTTTTTTGACAAATTCCCGTTTTAAATTTTAATTTTCATCTGTTAACCAATTCTTCAATTTCAAGTAGCAACATTCATACATATACCTTCTGCTGGATTGTTGGTTTATTTTGGTGCAAGCCAAACTTCGATTTTTATTTCCTATTTTTAGGAATCTGAAAGCTTCATCCAAACATGTAATGTTGATCCATTTTAGATCTAAAATTTCAAACAATTAAAAGTCAGATTTACGTCATGATACAACAATTAGTTGCTGGAAACTGTTAGGAATGCATACATTTTGAATGGAAATCAGCTCATTGAAAGAGCAGTTTTTCAAAGCCCCCTCCCCTGGATTAACCAGGTTTCCAGCAAATTGATTTTAATTTTATTTATGGTCCAGATAACCCTACCAATGTCAGTAAACTACAAAGAACATTTGTACCCTTTCTAACAAAAAAGTCAATAATAATTCTGAACAAGAAGCCTGTTTGATTTCTCCCAGTCCTGATGGTCATGTTGACTTAGTCAATAGCATTTTTCAATTGTGTCGAGGGCTACTTTTAAAAAAAATTCTGGGTGTCCCGTGAGGACCAGAGATGGTGTTCCATTGATGCAGGTGCTAGATAAAAAGGCCCCATTCTGCTTGTTCAAACTATTTGAAGAAAACTAATTTCACCCAACGTTTCAATCAATATCCACTTCTCAAGCAGTACTACCATAAACAGATCATTCATACCAACAAAAAGCAAAATTTTGCAGATTACTATAAATAAAAGTTTAAAAACAGCTAATCAGCAAGGTCAGGAAGCATGGGGTAGGTGGGGAAGAAAGAGAAGGGAAAAAAGTTATAACTTTATCAGAAAAACCTTTCATCAGAAAAAACAATCCAATCGATTTTAAAGCCAGTTAATGCTGTATAATATGGTCCTGATACACGGAGTTAATTTTAGATGGGAGGTGAAGTACTACTTGCATCAGTTAAGTTAAATCAGAACCACATGCATGGATGAATTATGTGCTAAGGAGATGCAATGTCAAGACTATGATTCATAGTCACAATTGACAAGTTATTAATGCAAACTGTTTGGCTGTGTGGTTTCTGTAGCCATGTAAAATGGCTGCGTTCCGATTAATCTGGCCAAAACCCAGTTTAAAATGGCTAAACCGAAAGACTGCTGGGAAAAGCAGCCAAGAAGACACACGCAGGCAGCTGCAGACAGGTTTGCAGCTTCAGCTCTGGGAACGTAGCCCAGATCGATACTCAGGGCTATCAACAGCCCATCAACCCAGGTATCCGCAGTTTCATTCAGGACTGTTTACACCTAATCTACTCAGACATCCACAGTTAAATCGGCTATCCCCGGGAACAATTGCAACATATTAGCAATTGAATACCAGGCCAGACCTGTCGCCGCCTGCAGTGGCCAAAACAAAGACAGCTGAGCGACCACCCCCGATCAAGGAATCGCCTCACCATTGGACACATCGACCCCAGAGACTGGGGACAGAATCCAATCACTTGGGACTCAGGGTCAAGGGCCGCCCTGGGGGGCGGGAAGCCTCTGGGCCCTATAAAAGTAAAGGTCCAAGTTCAGATCTCTCTCTCTCTCTCTCATCTTCGCCTGCTCGAGACCTTCGCAAGACCAGCCACCGGCCACTAAGTGTGAATCCAACGATCGCTATCCGGTAGAGACACCTAGCCACCGACCTGTAGCAGCCTTTTGAATCCCGCGGGCCAGATTTGATTGGACAAGCCATTCGTTTCCCTGACCTGGTGGGCTCTTCCCAAGTTAAGTATTGGCCAGTAGTGATAGGTTTGTTATATAGAAAGTAGTATTAGGGTATTAATATTGCTTGTTGTGTATAATAAATGACCGTTGTTTTAATCCTTACTAAGCGGTGTGCTGTATTATTAATCATAACCTGAACTTGAACCACGTGGCGGTATCATAAAGATACCTGGCGACTCGTGAGCAAAGGTGACCTAAACAGAGCAAATAGACTAAAGCTAGAAAGAGCAACATTTCACCCCCACAACCCAAAGATGGGCAAATGAGGTGATTGGCCACGTTAAATTGCCCCCTAATTGGAAAATAATTGGGTACTCTAACTTTATTTGCCAGTCAATAAATAATAAAAACACAGAAGGACCCCCAGTTACAGAGAATAAAATGAATGGACTGGAGTTTGTTGCACCAATTTGAAGATAGCATCAGAAGAGACAAAAGAAAGCATCATGGAATACACTAAAGTCAGTGGAACCCAGAACCGTCAGAACTAGATTGGTTTTTGTTTAAGATTGAGTCAGAGGTTTCGACCTAAAGTTATTGAATCTTGGAAGTACAGAGTCAAAAGAGAAGGTGCTGTTCATCAGGTTTGCATTGAACCTCACTGGAACACTGTAGCAGGCCATGGGCAGAAAAAGTCAGAGAGCAAAATGGAGAATAAAATGACAAGCGACAGGGAGCTTGGGCATACTTCCTATCACTGGCTATTTCTATTCTCCGCCTTGCTCCCACTCTGTCCATAGCCTACTGTGGTATTCCAGTGAGATGCAACACAAAACTTGGTGAAAAGCATCACTCAGCATTCTTACAATCTTTTGGACTCAACATAAAAATGAAGAAAAAAAAAAAAGAGGTTATGAAGTTTAAAGTCTTCATCCCTTTACCTTTCATGTAGCCATTCACATCTCATCTAGAATCATCTTTTCTCTCTTTACTACATCCACCCCCATTTCCTTTGGGGTTTATTTACACCAGTGTCCTCCCCCCCATGACAGAGATTACCATTTGTTCTTCCTGCCCCCTCCTCCCCTTGGCTTTCTGACTCTCAAAACTTTCTTCAGTTCTAATGAAAGGACATCTTGACCTGAAATTACAACTGTTTCTCACCACAGACCCTGCCTAACCATTAAAAAAAAAACAATCTTATCCACATTAAATGCTGTTTTCAGGACAGAACAAAACTTGTCCGCCTTACTTATGTTAATTAGTAACCCTAGCAAATGGGGACATTTTTATTTGTATGATTTACTACTGTATATAATGGTCTTTACACAACACATCCTAAGATAATTTAAATGCATCATTTGCTTTTTGTGTATACAGTAAATCATTATGATTAGGATATACCTTTAACATAGCTATTTCCTTTTTGATCTTCACAAACTCGCAAGTTTTGACGTTTCTGGCTTTTCAAAGTTGGTATTGCATCCAATAGATCATACACATATTCATTGTAAATCTCACAAAAAGAAACCCATACTGAATATTTCAGTGGTCTTTGATCAGCGAGGCCTGCATTGGATGCTGTCAAGAGGAATTTAGAGTGATTAGTTATAAAAAGTAGTTTCAAATATTTAAATCAGCTACAACTGTAAATTAGACATTTACCACCAATAACCTTATAGTTAGAGTGTCATGGCTTTATCTTTCAAAGTCAGTCAAAATAATGCGGGATAGTATGTTGTTCATCTTTCTACGGCATGGTGGAAGATAAAGTAATCTGTTCACCCAAATATCTCTTGATTTCTCAGCCATGATTTTAGTTCAAGACCTATTGATGGCATTGTACAGAAGTGCAACACCACTCGGGCAATTGGAACACTTCCAATACAGTAAAAGATGTATTAGCACAGGAAGAAAAGCAAACATTCAATTCTGACCAGTCCTGTGTAATGCTGAATTACCCCATATATTTTTGCTTTCTCGTCCAAATACTACAATTAAATCGAGCATTAAAATCAATACTTGTGAAAAGCATATCAAAAACAGAGAGAGTTTATTCTAATCTTTAGTGTCGATTACTGTTAAGAGGTGAAAATATTCACACGAAGGCCTAAGTAAAAAAACGCTAATGTCAGAATTCTGGGAGACAAGGTCTGAGACTCCTCAGCCTTCAACAGCACCTTATCTCAAGCTAAGGCTCACATGGGTTAATACACAGATTCAAGGGGTGGAATTAGTTTTATTCTCATTTACATACAAATCAACTATATTTGCGTCACACTTATTACATGCAGTCAATCAATTTTCCTAGCATCCCAGTTATCACATCTATGGTTCAAGTGGGTGTTGTCTTACCTGCCCCTAACTTCATACAGAAGTCATTCAAAACTAACATAATAATGTCTCCTGTAAACAGCTGTAGACCTTGAACTTTATCAATGATACATTGCATATCTTCTTCTGTAAAGCGGTTATCAGTGGCTGTTGGGATACTCCCTATACATACCCACAGTTGGTCTCATGAGACAGTTTACAGGGAATGTGGCTTGTTCAGCCATTGTGTCTCTTTAATATCACAAAATAGCCAACAGCCATTTTGTCTTTTCTGATATTAACAGCATTGTGTATACGCTATCTATTTCTACAAATTGCCTCTTCTAAACAGGCATCTAAGCCAATGAGTACCTTTTGTTTCATCAGAACTATTCAAGAGTAATATAGGAGCACAAATGTAGTTACAGGGCCACCTAGAATTTACATCATAGTCCAGTATCACAAAATGCCCTCCAACAATTACAGCCTTTTGTTCTTAAATTTCCTACCAATTTGTATTTGTCCATTCCTTTACAATTTGGAAAAGGTCTCAAATTTTCTCAGTTCAAGAAAAAGAGAATACAGCCTTAGCTTTTCCTCATACCCTTCAGATCCTCACCTCTGGAGTCACCCTGGTAAATTGCAACTCCAGGGCTTGGAAGAATTGGAAATAACAGACAATACTTAAAATGCCATTGTATTATGCAGTCATCTCAAGATACAATTACTCACCTTAAATTCCATTTGCATCCTTCATACATTTTTAGGGCTAAAATTGTTGGATACCCCTTTTTTAATAAAAAAACAAATCCTTTACTGCACTCACCACCACTGGCCCACCCCTTTTTCAGATTTTTGATCATAATGCTGGTTCTCAAATTGTATTTTTAAAAAAAATTAATTAGGGTGTGAATATTGCAGAAAGGCCGGTGTTTATTATTTATCTCCCATAAGAAAATGGAGCGATTACAGTGTTTCTGCTCATTCTCCTGCAATATTCAGTATTCTTTTGGCAGTTTTCAGTTCAGAGTTGGTACAACAACAACCTTCCTGACCCAAGAAGCATTCATTTAACACAAACTTATTAAACAACCACTTGCCCCTTTATGCTAGTCCCATTTTTTCAACCAATATCTTTAAAGGGACTGTTAGACTTTATGTGCCATAAGGTTCTATCAGGTTATTCAAACATGATCAAGCTGGAATGAGAAAATCACACACTCGATTCCTCTGCCTTTTCCATATCCCATTCATTATTCATTTAAACAAAAAAGCCAATTTTCTTTTAAAAGCCATTATGGATTTATTTCCCCACTCTGGCTTTTGGTAGGCACTGCACTAATAACTAGCGAAGACATTCGCATTTGTGCGGTGGTTAGCACTGCTGCCTCATGGCACCGAGGGCCCGGGTTCGACCCAAGCCCACCGTCTGTGTGGAGTTTTCACATCCTCCCAGCATTTGCGTGGGTCTCACCCCCACAAACTTCAGGGTGCTTCTCAGTAGCATTCAACTTCCTGCAGTAATTCTTAATAATTAAAATGGTCATATTCCTGGTACCAGATTATTCAATCAGCACCCTCGGTGACAGCATAACTGGCTATAACATGAGTAATTATGTTAAGGAGACCATGATGGAAGATTGGCATCACGAGTCAGATGACCAGGTGCGAACTAGGCGCGGTATAGCCTGCGTCCCAAATACCAATAAATAGTTCTAAATAAATAGTTGAAGTTAAATTATCCCAACTATCAGAAGTCTGTTATTGGAGAAGCAAAGCTTGATTGATCAAGGTATAGTGAAACAACCAACAGGTAACAGTAAAACCTCACTAAGCTGGGTAACAACACGAAGAATGGTGGCAATACTGAAAGCCACCGCAACCCACAAGTGACAAACGGCACTTTGTAGCAACAAAGATCAAAACAGAAATGTACCACGGCGCATCACAGGAGGAGATTATAAGGGCCTTCGATAAATACATGGCCCCAAGGTGAATGATTATAGAAAGAGTAAAAGTCAGCCAGAGGCCAGGTAAATCCATACAAATTCCTTTGCGATTACATTTGTTGACATCATGCTCGACGACTCAAGATCAGATTTTTGGCAATTCAAATAGGATTTGCCCGAGAGGAAACCAAAAGGCTTGCAAAGCAGGTGGATTTGTGATGACAGAATCATGGTGTAATTCAGGACAACTTGAGGGGGTGATCCACTAAATCAGGAGCCCCATCCAGCTCTGTTCAAATGCTCCAAATGCAATGCCAATGGACAACAGCATCACAGACTTCCCAGCGGGGGGAGCAGAATGCTTTCTCTGCAGCAGGACTGGTCATTTAAATACTTCTGTTTAAAACAGAGGACGTGATTTTATACCCGGGGTCGCCACAAAGTGGATGCAAAATATCACCAAGAGTCAGAAAACAAGAATCTTGCTGGCAAGATTTTGTTTTGATTTTCCCCTCTCCATGCCAACGATGCAACGACAGGAACCTCATTGCAATACATCAGTGGGCTGCACAGCATATCTCACCACCAACCCCAAACGAGATGTCACGTCAGCAATGTTTACAACAGGATTTGCAGAACGTGAACCAGGTGAAGGGATCCCACTGGGGGCACAAACCCCCACGCATGTCTGATCAGCACCCTGGCACTGTCCCCAGTGCTGGGAAGAGGGGCGGGACATCTCAATGTGCAGGGTGTGGATGTCATTCATTCTCACGTCTCGTTTGGGGAGGGGGGGCTGGCTTGGAGGTGTTTCATTCTTTCTCCCCCCCCACATTACAATGCTGCACTGCTTGCTTTTCCCCGTTGTAATTTCAAACACTTTATTGGTTTTGGAGGGGAGAAAGAGAAAGTGTGATGAAATGCTGTAGAGGCATGGCTATGCTAACAAGCTGCACACGGCTTTTATTCACCCGAGCCAAAGCTCTGGAAAATAAAAGTTCACCCATGTTTGCAACCATTTTCAGACCAAACAAATAAGAGATGAAAGAAGCTGCTGAACAGTTCTGGTCTGTGGAGTTGCAAGTCCAAGACTACAGAATGGATTTGCAACATCATTCTTCAGACAGATTGGTTTGACTTCAAAATTGGCTTAAAAGTCAAAGCCCAACCATCTGGTTAAAATCTACAAAGGCATGGAGGCACAGTTCACTACAACCTTTAGGCATGAAGAATTTAGCAAGACCCACTAGATCTTATGGAACCAACTAATGTCTCTGCTGTGGAGGTCAATATGTTTAAGACTTGGTCAGAAACTGGTTGATGAGGCATCGATAGAGGTCAGCAAAGCAACATCCGAGGATGAATTTCCAGAGTTGATTAAAGGAATGTCAGTTCAATACAGCAGCAATTTGTTCACTCCGTAAGTAATATTCTTTAATATAGAAACTTGACAGGAGGAGACTGCAGCTCTCATTTATTTTTTATTTTTTTTTTAAATATAATCTTTTGTCACAAGTAGACTTACATTAACACTTCAATGAAATTACTGTGAAAAGCCCCAGTCGCCACACGCCACCTGTTTGGGTACATGGATGGAGAATTCAGAATGTTCAATTCACCTAACAGCATGTCTTTCGGGACTTGTGGGAGGAAACCGGAGCACCAGGGGGGAACCCACGCAGACACGGAGAACGTCCAGACTCTGCACAGACAGACAGTGACCCAAGCCAGGAATCGAACCTGGGATCCTGGCGCTCTGAAGCAACAGTGCTAACCACTATGCTACCATGCTACCCCTCACAGGCAAGCTGGAAGGTATGGAAATAGAAGACATTGTAAAAGATGGTTACTATCCACTAGAAGAAATTCTATCTTGACAATGTTCACGAGAATGAACCATTACAGAAGCAGGTAATCTATTAGAAGATGCATCCTTGATTGTTATACTGACTCCACTGCCAATGCAGTTGGAAATCAGTCTTTAGTGAAATGAGCGCGATTCAAAGAAGTGACTCATCCAATTGCTGGCAGTTTGGGCGAGTAAGGGAGTGTCTTGTAAAAATTGTGTTTTTAGTATTTCACTAAAATGTACTATCCACATGCTAAATTTCCTGGCTTGAAGTAGGGTTTTCATGGCTCCCCTGCACAAGAGCAGCTGAAATTAGTTAATTAAAGGAAAGCAGCTTAGTTTTTCCTGTAACTGGAATCACCCAACTGCTTCATTTCAGCCAGACATATAAGCAAACTTTGAGCAGTGAGAAGTTCAGTGATTATGGAGGAGAGACTGAGAAGCAGGTGCTCCTTGCTTTTGCCTTGGCTAACTTTTTCACCCTTGGCTGTTGCTCAACTGCAGGGATAGAAGCTAAAGGTTTGGCACCAGGTAAGTGGTTAAAGTGTATTCCATTCCATAGACTTGGTGGCAAGGTTGATAAAAAAATAAATGAATACTAAAACACAGTGGCCATAACTTCCTCAAGGAGTGGCAATCAGCGGCGGATTGCCTTGTGCTAAGATTCTGAAGCACCTGCCTCACCCAATCTTCCCGACTCGGGCCAGGTGAGTTTCAAGCAGTGCAGCAGGTCCCCAGCTCCAGCAGCAAAGTGAAAGAGGTCATATCCCCCCTTCTTTAAAAACAAACAAACTAATGGCCATAAAAATTGCCCATAACAGGCAAGGGAATAGGTAGGTGGATGAGGGGGTTTCGACATGGGGACTTCTGGGGTGGGTGCACATAGATCATAGAATTTACAGTGCAGAAGGAGGCCATTCAGCCCATCGAGTCTGCACCGGCTCTTGGAAAGAGCACCCCACCCAAGGTCGACACCTCCACCCTATCCCCATAACCCAGTAACCCCACCCAACACGAAGGGCAATTGTGGACACTAAGGGCAATTTAGCATGGTCAATCCACCTAACCTGCACATCTTTGGACTGTGGGAGGAAACTGGAGCACCCGGAGGAAACCCACGCACACACAGGGAGGATGTGCAGACTCCGCACAGGCAGTGACCCAAGCCGGAATAGAACCTGGGACCCTGGAGCTGTGAAGCAATTGTGCTATCCACAATGCTACCATGCTGCCCCTAACATGTGGGGTCAGTCTGGGTCTTTAAAATAGTTACAAAGTTAGAAATACTTTTCTTCCTTTGAACTCTTTCAGGAGTATCTAGCAGTGAAACACTGGCAGAACCACCTGAAGTTAGTGATTTGAAGAGTAATTATCCAGGGAAAGTTAGCACTTCTAGACAATTGCCACGTAAATCCTTACCTAGGAACTTCCCAGAGGGATTTCCCAGCACATCTTTGGGATACCACCCAAATCCAACACTGGGGCGTCAGGAAGTTATCTGATAAGCACAACAGGGCAAGTGATGTATCAAGGCAGCATGTGGGAGCTCCTGGATGCCAGCATGATACAGGGAGGGCAAACACACCTGCAGCGAGTGTTTGTGGCTTGAGGAAGTTTTATCTGCAGCTCAGCCACCAGCTCAAGCCAATGAGATACAGAGGGGAGGGCAAAAAATAATTCAGTAATAGGGGACAGTAGTGATGGGGATTGATACAATTCTCTGCAGAAAAGCGAGAGCCCAGATGGCTGTGTTGTCTGCCTAGTGCCAGGGTATGGGACATCTGCTCAGGGCTGGAGAAGAACTTGCAATCGTGCTCTATATAAGTGCCAATGGCTTAAATAGAACTAAGAAGAGGTAAAGACGTTCTGCATAAAAGTAAGAGTAGCTTAGCACTAAATCACTAGGCCTTTACCCAAGCCACCCAAGATATAGGGCAAATAAGATTAGAGAAATTAACTTGGTGACGCAAAGACAGTAGGGGAGAAGTGGGTTCTGGTTCCATGAGGCAGTGGCACCAGTAATGGTGAAAGTAGGATTTCACTGTTTGACCGGTCTGCTTCTGAATCGTGCTCGGATTGGTGTTCCAGTGAGTGCATAACTAGGGAGGTAGAGATGGTTTAAAACTTAGTGGGGGGAAAGGATCAAAAGATGTTCAGAAGTGTTAACTTCCCCTGGATAATTGTGCTTCTATTCACTAACTTCATGTGCTAAACCAAAAAAAGTAGAGAAAAGGCATTAATATGGGAAGTGACAAACAGAACATGACAGAAAGGGATAGAGAGTACAAATCCAAGAGCAAAATGGCAGTCAAGACTAATGGTTATAGAAATAATAAAAATAAAAACTAAAGCCTCTGTATCTAAATGCAAGTAGCATTTGAAGCAGATGAGAACCAAATTAAACTATACCAACTTTCTCAAGTTGGTTATAGAAGCAGCAGTTCCAGTGATGGGGATGTGCTGAGCAGACACAAAAAGGTGGCTCTCTTCCTAGGGACTCCTAGGTTCTTTTATCCAAAATAACCCACAGGAATTGGGGAAAAAGCATCCCCTCAGCCTCTCCAATAGAAGCATCAGGAGCAATGCCGAACAACAACTGTTCCAGAGACTGCTGAAAAGAGGCAAAAATCAGAAGTCAGGAGAAGCGCGTGAACGAGACAGCGGATCCACGAGGCGAAGAAACACCGGCCACACCCAAACAAGAGGGACTGGACAAGAGGGACCAACAAGCTGCACACAGAGCTCCTCCTCACAGGATGGATGGAAGACGTTCCTCACCAGGAAGCTCAAAGAGGACATCAAGGCTGACATAAAAGCTGCAGTCAGGTTGGTGGTCACGGAGGCCCTGGCCACCATTCAGATGGCCCTGGACAAGGCAGAAAGGCAACTGGAGGCCATGGGGAACACCAAAGAACTGGAAAGGGTCTCAACAGACCAGAGCAACTGGATCACTGCCCAGGAGATGGTGAGGCTGGTGGCGATACAGGGAAGCTTAAAGGGGATGATAGAGGACCAGGAGAACTGGTCACAGTGCCAAAATCTGAGAGGAGTCTGCTGGGGGGAAACCAAAAGCAGGAACCCCATGGACCAGATGCTGGGAACCTGGTGGGAAGGGACAGCTACTCCAACCCTCCAGAGATAGACAAAGCCCACAGGTCGCTCTGGCCGAAACCCTGGGCCAGGGAGCAGCCGAGGGCCGTAATGATGCACCGGTACCAGGACTGGGAATGAATCCTGCACTGGGCCAGATAGAATGACCTGCAACTGAGGACACCAGACTAGGGTTTGTGAAGACATTGGAGCCGATCTGGCCAAGCGCCAAGCAGAGTTTAATAGAGCAAAGGTCCTTAACAAAAATGGGGTGAAGTTTGGGCTGCGGTACCCTGCCAAACTAAGTCACTTTCCAGGACAGGGAACATGACTTTAAAGGCCCCTTTGGACACAGGCAAACTCGTCCAAGAGAAAAGGGCTGGGAAGACAGCAGCAGATAAAAGGTCACCCGGAGAGACTAAAGCACCAAAAGACAATTTGCATGGGATTGTGCTGCCTCACTCTAAACCTGGGAGCCAAAACACAGAAAGGAAGGGGCAAGGACAACAGAGCACAGAAGAGGGTGAGGAGTAGGAAGTAGTCGGTGAAGGATAGGTTTAGACCGGTTTATGGGCTGCATGGTGGCAGTGGGTTAGCACTGTGGCCTCACGGCACCAAGGTCCCAGGTTCGATCCCGGCTCACTGTCCGTGTGGAATTTGCTCCCAGTGTTTGCGTGGGTTTTGTCCCCACTACCCAAAAATGTGCAAGCTAGGTGGATTGGCCACATTAAATTGCCCCTTAATTGGAAAAAATGAATTGGGTAGAACATAACAGCGCAATAGAGGCCCTTCGGCCCTCGATGTTGCGCCGACCTGTGAAACCACTAAAACCCATCTACACTATTCCCTCATTGTCCATATGTCTATCCAAAGACCATTTGAATGCCCACTATGATACTCTTTTTAAAAAAAAAAAAAAAGAGGTTTAGACAGACTCCTGGAGAGGGGCCACCACACTAGCACCACGAGGTACAAGTGAAGCGGGCGCACAGTTGGGTATCCCCTGGACAAAGGGAAACCCCAGAACACAGGGGCTCAGCGAGTACGGTGACCGTGGCCATTTTGGATGGCCCCTAACAAAAAGGAAACCCCGGAGTGCAGGGTAGCAAAAGAGTCATCACTGCTGCATCACACCGTCATGGACCCGGCTGCAATTCCTACCTTGGGTCACCGTCAGTGTGGAATTTGCACGTTCTCCCGTTTCCTCCCACAGTCCAAAGATGTACGGGGTAGGTGGATTTCCATGATAAATTGCCCCTCCCTAGCGTCCAGACATGTGCACATTGGGTTATGAAGTTGCAGGGATGGGGGGGTTGGACATTGGTGGAATGCTCATTTAAATGGCCAGTGCAGACTGGGCCAATTCCATGACTCTTTCTTTCTATGATCATCATGGTTGATCCAAGAGGGAAAAGGTCCAGTGAAAAGATCCAGTATCTTCACCCACCTGTAATGTATGAAAGCCAACATAGGGGAGAAAGACCAATGGTACAGGTAAGAAAGGGTTGGGGTGGAACAGATGTACCATTGTTGCTATAACAAGACAGTTACAGTCCTGGAGGGATGGTTCGTCATGGTCAGCAGTGTCCTGGAAAGGCACCAGTGGTTCTGGTAAACATGCATGCTCCCAACTGGGGTGGCACAGAGTTCATGAAGGAGAGGGTGGCTAAGCAACAGCTGGTCAACTCCATACTGGAGGTGGACCGACAATACTCCCAAGACCCCAATCGTAGAGCTCCTGGCTGAGTGAATAAAGCTACAAATGGACTTTTGACCTGCTCCTCACTAGGAAGGCAGTGCACCAACTCCACCAGACACGGGAGACTTTTTTGAACACAGAGACAAAGCCAGCCGCCTGCTGAAGAAGCGGACAGCCAAGAGGGAAATAACACAGATTAGGGACAAAAAATGCAGTCTAGTAACTGAGCCAGAAGATCAACAAAGCATTCAAGGCTTTCTACCGGGAGCTGTACACCTCCAAGCCAGCCCCCCCTCCCCAAACGAGACGCGAGAATGAAGTAGCTCCTCGATGGATTGGACATACGTCATAGAATACCTAGAGTGCAGAAGTCCCACTGAGCCTGCACTGACCATCTGAAAGAGCCCCTGTGCCCCCATCTTATCCCCATAAACCAGTAACCCCACCCAATCTTTTGGACGCTAGGGGTAATTTAGCATGGCCAATCCACGAGACCTACACATCTTTAGACTATGGGAGGAAAGCGCAGCACCTGGTGGAAACCCACGCAGACATGGGGAGAACGTGCAAACTCCACAGTCATCCAATGGTCAGCATTGAACCCTGGTCCCTGGCACTGAAGCAGCAATGCCAACCACTGTCCCACCATCGTAGGAGGATAGCAAATAGGGGCTGGAAGCACCAATGGATAAGTCATGAGAGCATTAACTCAATGCGGGCAGGGAAGGCACTGGGACCAGATGGATTCTTCCTGTTCAGATCCATACCAATCTATGTCCCCAAGGCCATTTTTAACACAGTAAACAAAATGATCATGGCGTTTGTCTGGGGCAAACCTGCAATAGTACTACAGGGCCACCACAGCAGAAAGAGTGAGGGGCTGGGCAAGAGAGCCAGAAACAGAATGGGTTAGGATGAAGGAGAACTCCTGCATAGGGTCATCCCTTGGGGCCCTTGCCACATCAACACTGCCTTCCCCATTCGCCAAGCACTCTACAACGCCAGTGATAATAGCCACACATGGACATGGAAGCAGCCAAGGCAACACCTGACTGAAATATCCAGCATGGCCCCCATCTGCACCAACCGCAGATTCGCACCAACCACAATGGACGCACGGCACCTTGGTGGAGACAGGATGGGGGGGGGGGGGGGGGGGGGGGGGTGACAGTTTGGGACCTCTACTTGGACGATACACTAGCGACACTGGACGAGCTGACGGAGAGGTTCCAACTGACCAATGGGAACACATCAATATCTTCCTCCATAAAAAAATATATACACCCACAGACGACAGGACACTTCACTGATAGAGGATTCATTGGACGTGGGCTACTTAGGAAAGGGGAACTACACGGGCGACCGTTAGGGGAGGAACGCTCACCGCTGGACAAGACAAGGGAAAATGTAAGGAAGAACTTGGGAAAATGGAAGAAAAAAAAACTAGGGATAGAAATAGGGTGGGGATTCTGGAGCAAAGCACTGAACAGCATAAATTCCACCTCCACATGCGCAAGGCTAAGCCTAATGCAGCTGAAAGTGATGCACAGAGCGCACCTAACCAGAAACTGAATGAGCAGGTTCTTCCCGGAGGTGGAAGACAAAAGTGAAAGTGCCAACGAGGCCCAGCTAACCACACCCACATGCTCTGGGCCTGCTCCAGCCTTTTTTAAGGCAATATCCAAGGTTGTGGGTGTGAGGGTGGAGCCAAGGCAATCTTGGGGTATTGGACCAGCCAGAACCCATGGGGGGGGGGGGGGGGGCGATGCCCTAGCCTCCCTAATCACTCGCCGAACAATCCGGCTCGGCTGGCGATCGACAGCACCACCCAAGCTGCAGACTGGCTGTCCGACCAGTAGCGGACAAGTCCTTAAGGGCAAACGGAGGACCAGAGGGAGCAGTATTATGTGGGGAAACACATGCCAAGATCAATAATAGGCAGGGCAATTGAGGCAATTTTGCCCCCAGCCACAGAATGGGGGCAAAACAAGCAAATGTAAATATACACAGCGATCCTAGTTTGTTTGTTTTTATTTTCTCTTGTGTAATTCTAACTTTGCATGGATTGCTTTTGTAAGATATATGCGGATATGACACATGCAATTCAATGTTCAAACTGAAATTTGTAACATAAAAATGCGAAAACCATGGGCGGCACTGTGGCGCAGTGGGTTAGCACTGCTCTCTCACAGCACAGAGGACCCAGGTTCGATCCTGGCACTGTCCGTGTGGAGTTTGCACATTCTCCCCGTGGGGTCTCACCCCCAAAACCCAAAGATGTGCAGGGTAGGTGGATTGGCCACGCTAAATTGCCCCTTAAAATTGGAGGAAAAAAAAGGGTACTCTAAATTAAGTTCAAAAAAATGAAAACCAGTAATAAAGTGAAAAACAAAGCCTCAAGCAAGACAAGCCATGGGAACTCTAAAGCTTCACTGAAGCTTAGCAAGAACAGAAAACAGCGTAGGTTAGCCCAGCACAAAACGGTGTAGGTTAGCCTAATCTTCTCCTTTACCCATGTTCCTAATTGTAATAATCTTATGGCTCCTTTTGCACTTTGCACAATTTTATCAACATATCATCCATTTGGTGCAGCTGAACACCATTGTCCTTTATTATTCAAGTTCTATGCTTTACCAATCCTGTTGAACCATCTCTATTCTGTCTATGCCCTTTTGGCAGTTGTTAATTGGAGAAATAATAATAATATCTATTCACTACCTACAACTAACACAAGGTTAAGTCACAAAAATAAAATCATTTAGTTCATCTTCTTAGCCCTTTTCAAAGATTGATACCTTCCAGCCCGGTGGCATCGTTCCTGCCCCTAATGATTCTTCATTAAAATAATTCCAGAATTCTAGAGCATGTACCATTTTGTACTGATTTAATTATTTTGATTATTAATTTTTAACACCTCAAATAATACTTCATGTTTACATCAATTGATTGCCCTTCTACCTCCTTCAATCCACCTAACCTGCACATCTTTGGACTGTGGGAGAAAACCAGAGCACACAGAGGAAACCCCCCGCAGACACAGGGAGAACGTGCAGACTCCGCACAGACAGTCACCTAAGCCCGGAATCGAACCCAGGTGCTGACAAAAACTTGTATGAACATACATCAAAACCTTCCAAATGGATAAAAAGGAGGTAATGGGAAGATACCTAAATGATTAGAGGCTACAGAAACTGCCGGAGTGATGGAACTAAGCTGTGCCAGGTCCTTTTGGCTACTCTTGTTGATTGGCATCTTCAAAGGGCGATATTCTGTCTCCTAGACGAAAAGGAGAGGTTAAACTCTGACAACATCATTCCAATATCCATTCTTATTACTGTTCTGAAATATGCAATGCCTCTTTATAGTGGTTCTATCCAATAATCATGACTAACCTGGTAAATCTATCCTATATTGCTACAATGTGAATCTTGTAATCAACTGGAAATTTAACCCAATTGGACAAACATCATTACAGGACTAGCACAGTATTAAATCAATTTTGTTGAATTTCTTCAAAAGGAGAAAGTGACCTTGAAAGCTCACCCTCACCCTGTTATATATAACATTGACACTTGAATCAGTGTTTTCATATAGTTCCAGAAATTTTGCCCCAGTGAAGGAAAGATGAAATATTTCCAGGTCAGGGTGGTGAGCGACTTGAGGGGATCTTCCAGGTAGTGGAGCTCCCAGGTATCTGCTGCTAGTGTCCTTTTAGATGGTAGTGGTTATGGAATGTCTGGAACCTGGGTGAGTTACTGCACTGCATACAGCTGTCACTGTTTGGTGGTCGAGGGTTTGAATGTTTGTGGAAGGAGGGACAATCAAGCTGGCTTCTTTGTGCTGGATGGTAATGAGCTTGTGTTGTTGGGGCTGCACTCATCTCTTGTAGGAGATGGTCATTTAAGTGGCGTGAATGTAACTCGCCTCCCCAAGCCTGGATATTTCCCAGGTCTTGCTGCATTTGGACATGGACTGCTTCATTATCTGAGGAGTCATGAATGATGCCGAATATTGTGCAGTCATCCACAAACATCCCCACTTCTGACCTTACGGTGGAAGGGAGGTCATTGATGAAGCAGCTGAAGATAGTTGGGCCTAGGACACTACCCTGAGAAACTCATGCAGTGATGTCCTGGAGCTGAGATGATTGACCTCCAACCACCACAACCATCTTCCTTTGGAATCATACCAGCAGAGAGTTTTCCCCATGATTTCCACTGACTCCAGTTTAGCTCGGGCTCCTTGCGCCATACTCCGTCAAATGCTGCCTTGATAAGGGCAGTCAGCTCTTTGTCCATGTTTGAACCAAGGCTGTAATGAGGTCAAGAGCCAAGTGACCCTGGCAGACCCAAGCTGAGCAGTGAGCAGGTTATTGCTGAGTATGTGCCGCTTGATAGCACTGCTGATGACTCTATCATCAGCAAAGTGATGGAAGGAGAGTAGACTGATGGGGCAGTAATTGGCTGGCTGGGTTGAATTTGTCCTGTTTCTGGTGTACAGGACACACCTGGGTAATTTTCCACATAGCCAGCCAGTAGATGCCAGTGTTGTAGTTGTACTGGAACAGTACGAGACCTATAGTTATTTCGGTTTATGGAATGCAAATACTACATTATAGGTTTTACAATGCCCACCAGTTCCAATTAGAATTTCAGACCATCCCAATAAAGTATTTGAAGAGTACTACAAGAAGTTATATAGGTCCGAGCCAGAGGGAGATCTTGGCGGGTTGGAGTACCCAAGGTTGGGTGAAGAAGAGAGGACAGGCTTGGAGAGGAGGAAGCAATTGGGAGGATGCAGCCAGGGAAGGCAGCAGGACCAAACCGGTTCCCAGTGGAATACCTTAAAGAGATTTAAAGATAAGTTGGCACTGCTGAGGGTGGGAATGTTTGAAGATGCGATAGGTAGGAGTGCTTTGCCACAGCGTTGGGACAGGATTTGATTTCCCTGCTGTTAAAGGACAAGGACCCAGTGGACTCTGGGTCGTATAGGCCCATATCCCGGATGAATGTGGATGCCAAGATATTGGCAAAGGTTTTTGCAGCAAGGCTGGAGGAGTGTCTCCCGAAAGTGATGAATCACAATAATGATCTTTGTTAGTGCCACACGTAGGCTTACATTAACATCGCAATGAAGTTGCTGTGAAAATCTCCTAGTCTCCATACCCAGGCACCTGTTCAGTGAATTCAGAATGTCCAATTTACCTAACAAGCACCTGTTATCCGTGGGAGGAGACCGGAGCATCCAGAGGAAACCCACAGACACGGTGAGAATGTACAGACTCCGCTTGGACAATGACCCAAGCTGGGAATCAACCTAGCATTGTGAAGCAACAGTGCTAACCACTGTGCAAACATGCTGCTCAGACAGGGTCCGTGAAGGGACGTCAGCTGTTTTCGGAATGAGAGGAGGTTGTTAAATGTAATCCCGCCTCCGGTGGAGTGAAAGGAGATGGAGATGGTGGCAGCACTGGATGCCGAGAAGGAGTTGGACCGGGTAGAGTGGGGTTATTTGATGGCAGTATTGAAAAGATTTGGAATCGGGCCGAGATTCGCGGGGTGGGCATGGCTGTTGTACAAGGAGCCGATAGATGGTGAGCATTCACACTAGTTTGGGATACTTTTCTCTGCATGTGGGGCCGGTCCCAAGTCCACCCTGCTGTTTGCACTGGCTAAAGCCTTTGACCATCAGACCAAGGAGCTCGGGGTTGTGGAAGGGGGTAGTGAGGGGGGAGCATAATGTATTCATGATCGGATATTGTACATTTCGGAGCCTAGAACGTTGGTGGGGAGTTTAATGGAGCTGCTCCAAATATTTGGGACATTCTTGGGGTTTAAATTGAACCTAGGCAAGAGCGAGTATTTAATGGTCTCCCAGCTGAGAGTAGGGGTGGGGCTGAAATTTTGTCTGGCACAAGGTACTTGGGGGTGCAGGTGGCTTGGGACTGGGGACTGGGGAGGCCTCCGAAGGTATTGGGATAACCTCCTTCTGTGGTTGATGGGCCAGGCAGTTAAAATGTGCTATCGCAATTTTTGTTCCTATTTCAGTGCCTGCTGGTCTTTCTACCAAAATCCTCCTTCAAGGGGGTGGAGAAATGGATCTCCTGGTTTATTTGGGGGGTAACCAGGATTAGGAGGGTGATCTTGCGAGGAGTGTGACAGGTGGTTGGAGGGGCAGGGACCCAATAGGTCAAGATGGAGGAGGGTTCATGTAGGGGATTGGGTTTGCAAGGGAGTGGCGCATTGCCAGCACAATAGTTCCAGGTAAATACGCAGCGAGTCCAGTGGTGGTGGCCACTTAGAAGATCTGGTGGCAGTTTAGGCAACACTTAAGCAGGGAGCGGGGTGAGGGGGACGCCAAGTTTCAGAGATAGGATTAAGGATTTGTTTCTTGGGGGATGATTCATGAGCTTGGAGGAGCTGGGAGAGAAGTAAGGGCTGACAGGTTCAGATACCTGCAGGTTTGAGATTTTGCAAGGAAAGCTTTCCTGACCTTCCCGATGGCACTGGCCTCCTCGTCGCTGGAGGCGGTGCTGTCAGCTGGGAGGGGGGTTGGAGATTTATGGGAGGACCTTGGAGGATAGGGTGTATGTGGAGGGGATTAAGGTGTAAGGAAGAGTTGGGGGAGAGGGAGGCGATGGAAGATGGACTGTGATGGGAGGTGCTGCGGAGGGTAAGTGCCTCAACCTCATGTGCAAAGCTGGGGCCGATACAGTTGAAAGTTGTGTGAAGGTTGTGCATAGGGTGCACCTCACAAAATCAAAGACGAGCCGGCTGTTTGAGGGAATGGAGGGAGCAATGTGGGAGGGGTCCCACAAACCACATTCACATGTTTTGGTCCTGCCCAAAGTTGGAAAGGTATTGGAGGGAGGTATTTAGCACTATCTCAGGGGTTCGGCATACGGATATGGAGCCCGGTTCCCTAGAAACTATTTTTGGGGTCAGACCGGCCCGAATTGCAGGAAGGTGCGGACATTTTAGCCGTCGCATCGTTGATCACTCATAGGCAGGTGCGTTGCAGTGGAGGTCAGTCTCTCCACCCGGTGCCTCAGCTTTGTGGGGGGGGGACGGGGGGGGGGGACACGAAACCTGCTGGAGTTTGTGACCCTGGAGAAGGTGAAGAGTTGAGGGGAACGAAGGAGGGGTTCTACAATTCTTGGGGTTTGTTCATCATGCACCTTCGAGAGTTGGTTGCCATTGAATGCTAAGGGGGAGGGGGTCTGCTTTCTTTTCTGTTCTATCGTTTATGTTTTATATTGTTGGGGTTGTTCTGTTTCTGGCGAAAATGAAAATATGGCGAATAAAAATATTTTTTAAAACGAATTTCAGACCATCAGAGAAAAAGACCCAAATTTCATTGAATTTGGGTCAATTAAGATTCCGAGCTTTGTGCTTTAATTAATGAAGATTTCCATGGGGCACAATATCAAAACTTTGAGATTTGGAAGGTAACTATGAATGCTACTTCCTTTACAGGTAGCAATCTCGATTAATCAAGGGCCATCAAATAACACCTTATAGCATGATGTTACTACAGAGCAGGCCAGAATGGGGATTTAGTGCCAAGCTGTTGGTTTAAGGTCAGCTGCCTAGCCAGCTCCCCACCCCCAAACAAATAGTACAGAAATCACAAACACAGAAATCACAAACACCAGCCAGATATAATTTCCAGAATCAGTCACCTCTCTCGGCATGGAAAAGACTGCAGCCTTGATAGTTTCTTCTTGCCAGGTTTGGTGCCTGTCCAGCTTTAGCACCTCATCACCGATATGTGGCTTTAAATCCATCTTTCGATATTGTCTGCCTTCTATATGATCAAAGAGCATGCCCAGTGCTCTTGGCAAGATACCAGCATCTTTAGTAGTACCTGTGGTTGGCCAAGAGGATAAGTATCTGAAGGGGGCAACAATATCTACATTTTACAGAGAGATGGGCAAGTCAAAACATCGGTTTCTGAAAATCTTTGAAAAAGAAAACTTAATTTTTGAATATCAAATTACTGGTTGTAGATACTAGGGGTTTAAGGCGTCAGTATTCTAGTTTTCATAGTCAGGCATCATCAATCTCATCTCCTGCAATTTATCATTTGTGCTTATCGAAAGCAAGTAGAGAATGTTGCAGCACTTTCTGGTAACAAATTCTAGATTACGAGGACGCAAGGTCTGTTTACAGACATGGTGACTGATGTTGAAGCAACATAGAAAATGCAATTGCAACTTAATTCAACGAAAAGAGCTCTAAATTTCAATACTAAAGTCTTTAAAGGCCAGAGGAAATCTTGGATTGCAATCTACATGCAACATAATCTTTGCACTACAATAGTCATGGACGAATTCAGACTTTATCCTCAAAAGATTTACTCTCAGTAATCAATAGGAAGGGAGGCAGAATGTGGGAAATTACAGACCAGTTAGTTTAACATCAATTGTCCAGAACATAATACATCAGGACATTTGAAAAGCCAAAAGCACTATCCATCAGAGTCATCATGAAGGGGAGATCATGTTAGACTCATTTACCTGCCAAGTTCTTCAAAGATGTAACAAGCAAAGTGGATAATGGGGATCCTGTAGATGTAGGATATTTGGACTTCCGGAAGGTGTTTGATAAGGTGCCGCACAGAAGTCAATTCACATGGGATTTGGGGAAATTTATTAGCTTGGATAGAAGACTGGCTGACAGACAGGAGACAGAGACAGGATAAATGTATCTTTTTCTGGATGGCAAGATGGAACAATGGGGTTGGTCCTTGGGCCCCAGCTATTTATAATCTATATTAACAACTTGGATACAGGAATAGAAGGTTCTACAACCAAATTTGCAGACCAACACAAAAATAGGTGGGACAGTAAGTTACAATGGATATAGATAGGTTAGGAGAGTGAGCCAAAATGTGGCAGATGGTGTTTAGTGTGGATAAGTGCGAGATCATGCACTTTGGCTGGAAAAATAGGCAGGTGAGGAGGAAGAGGAGGAGAGACTGGAATGCTCCATTACAGAGGGATCTGGGGGTCCTCGTTCAGGAGTCATAGAATCCTAACATGCAGGTACAGCAGATATTTAAGAAAGCGAATGGAACATTGTCATGAAGAGGTGTTGTTGCAACTATACAAGACAATGGCGAGACCACACACCTGGAGTATTGTGCACAGTTTTGGTCCCCTTATTTGAGGAGATGTAGTGGCATTGGAGGCAGCTCAAAGGAGGTTTCGCTAGATTGATTTCAGAGATGAGGGGTTTGTCGTAGGAGGAGATTGAACAGTTTAGGCCTATACTCTCAAAGAATGAGAGGAGATCAAATGGAGGTAAGCAAGATGATTAAAAAGTATAGATGATAAAAGGTATGGATAAAGTAGATGTGGAGCAGATGCTTCCTCTTGTGGGACATTCTAGAATAAGAGGTCATAGACTTAGGATAAGACAGTGCAAGGATAAGACAGTGCAGGAGAAACTACTTCTCCCAAAAGGTTATGAATCTGTGGAATCCGCTACCCCAAGAGTGCAGTGGATGCTGGGACAGTGAGTAAATTTAAGGAGCAGTTAGACAGATTTCTATTTGGTAATGGATTGAAGGGTTATGGTGAACAGGCAGGGCGGTGGAGTTAAGGCCAGGATATGATCAGCCATGAGAATGGTGGAGCAAACTCAATGGATAAATGGTATTCTGCTCCTATATCTTGTGAACAGGGCAAATAGCGTATGGCCTTCTGAATAGAACCAGCTCAAAACAATTGAGCTTTAGCCCCTCCCTCTAATCCCATACCTTGAATCGTGTAAGTCTTTCCAGCATTGGTAACTCCATAGGTAAACACCAGAGCATTTTGCCCTTTGAGATATTGTTCAACCAGGTTCTTTACTGTGCCGTCAAATAACTCTTTTTGACTTGTTTCTTGCCCAAAAATCTACAAGAGATGCCAAAAAGAATTGGGAAGGAATGCAACACTGTACTGTAAACATAATCCAAAATGTCAACAACAACAACAAAAAAAAACGAGAAAATAGGATCAGGATAGACTATTCAGTTCAAGGCAACACCATATACTTTTTGTTCATCATCCTTTAATAAAATTTGCACAAATTATCAAAGTTAGATCTGTTTGTTTTAAGCCTTTGTTCTAGTATCAGTTTGTGT
This sequence comes from Scyliorhinus torazame, assembly GCF_047496885.1. Taxonomy (NCBI): domain Eukaryota; kingdom Metazoa; phylum Chordata; class Chondrichthyes; order Carcharhiniformes; family Scyliorhinidae; genus Scyliorhinus; species Scyliorhinus torazame. The sequence continues at coordinate 126,594,901 of NC_092717.1, read as the reverse complement.
AAGCAGAAGAGTTCCAAATTTCTACCACCCTCCCGTGTATATGTATATAGGAGGCATTGCCTATTTTACTCATGAAAACGACTCCTCCCCCAAAATCCTGGATGCTAACCAACGGAAATAGTTTTGCTCTTCCTGTTGATACATTGTAAACATAATTCAAAATCATCCATCAACCTTGTGTTTTCTAGGAAAACACAATTAATCATGAAAAATTAAGATACCTTTTCCATAGAAAAGAGTAGATTATCGAGATGTCGGTACCATAAATACTAGGTAATTCCTTAACAAATTGACTACAAGAATTCAAAAGAAACTTACTCGAAAATACATGAAACTTGTTGCCACATGGGAATGACTGAAGTGAAGTGCATAGGTGCATTTGTTTTCTACCTGAAGACCAGTCCTTGGTGATTATTTACTAAACCACTGCGATTTTTACTACAGATTGGGCAAGCCGGGGGGCAAATCTACCTTGGCCAAAAGGGGAAAAACAACTCTATGTGACATGCACTAATCTGACAAACACGCTAGTCATCTTGCCAACTGGCCCTCCTATGGATACCCAAGTAAAACAAATAGATGTTGGAAATGCTCAGCAGGTCAAGCAGCATCAATGGAGAAAAAAAATGTTTCAGGTCTGTGGCCGTTCCAGGTTTTTGATTTAAAAACTTAAATACTAGTAGTACATGAAAAGGGAGTAGAAGGGTTGATGGAGCAAGGAGGCAGCTTATTTGGAGCATAAAACCAGTATCGACCCAAACCAGTGTCGACCCATAAGAATAAGTGGTTTGTTGCTGCATAACATTTTTGTTTAAAAATTTTATTCTCCGCCATTTATGCAATGGCACCAATTTAAAACCAAAGTATATTTTGTACAAAAACAGTTATTTAAACCGATTGGTGCTTGAACAAAATACAAAGCAAAGTAAACAAATTTTAGTTATAAAACTCCACACGGACAGTGACCCAGGGCCAGGATCGAACCTGGGACCTTGGCACTGTGAGGCAGCAGTGCTAACCACTGCGCTGCTCTGGTTATCCACTAAGTGTTGAAGGGGTTAAAACTCTTCTGTATTACACACGCAGGCTGTTCAGCTGAAGCTGCCAATTGTAAGAAGACACAACCAAGGACACAATCTGCCTGGGGCCAGTTCTTAAGCAGGAATAAGACAGGTGTTAGCTCTCCAAGGTCTGTAATAACAATGTAGGATATTCTTTCATTTACTCGGAGTCTGGAGATAATGGAAGAGAGGATCACAGAGCTGTTAGTCTATTGTAGCATCCATACCTCAAGAGGAGCATTAAACAGCAGGGATTCCCGGCAGGTAGAGCAATTGGTGGACAAAAAAAAACACCAACATTAGGAGACAGAATGACTGTCTTTGCACTGATTAGATGCTATAATTAAGAAAGTGTATGCTTGTTTACACATGTAAACCTAATCGATAGTCATGATTGGACATAGATGACTAGTGACTGATACATGCTCATTTCTTGTAACAAAATCACAAAAGTATCTGTCAGGGCTAGTGCAGAGTCAATTCCAGCCCCTTGGACCCTGGAGTCCCAACACAAGTTAATCAACCAATAATTTTCTTAAAGTTTGCAGAATAAGGGCAGCACGGTGGCATAGTGGGTTAGCACTGCTGCCTCATAGAGCCAAGGTCCCAGATTCGATCCAGGCCCTGGGTCACTGTCCGTTTGGAGTTTGCACATTCTCCCAGTGTTTGTGTGGGTTTCGCCCCCACAACCCAAAGATGTGCAGGCTAGGTGGATTGGCCCCTTAATTGGAAAAAATTAACTGGGTATTCTAAATTTAAATTTTTTTTTTTTTAAATATAAAGTTTGCTGAATATTTGACCCTTTGATTGTTCAATAAGCTACAGCCACCAGGTTTGTAAGTTGAACAATAATTGTTAACAGGAACAAAGTTAAACTATGCAATCATCATACCAAAATAATGGCCAGCTAATCTAATCCTCTTTCTCCCCCCCCCCCCCCCCCACTATTTTACCATCCAACCCTCTACCCAAGCACACACAAAACAGACAAGAGTTAGGAGGAAGGGTAAAATAATAGGAATCAAAATGAAATGATTGAGGAGTGTCCTTGTGTCCGACGCCAAGGTCGTTGCAGCAGTCTGTCCTCCCCAGGATGCTTAGCGATCAAAGCCACTGGTAGACTGCTAGTGAAGTCCTCTGGCAGCAACATTCATTCAGAACTCCCAGGCTGCAGGATTCCCTCTGGGGAGTAACTTTTAATACCTGGACCACTCAAAAGTATCCTACTGAGATAAGCACACAGTTCCCACAAGATATTTATTTATTTTTTATAAAAGTGTTTAAAACAACTGGCCCTGCCTTCTGTTGGTGGCTGAACTGGATTTCCCTGCAGTTCAATTTGGCAGGGAGAGAAAGAGAAAAAATAGCAAAGGTCTTTACTTTGGTTCTTCAGAAAGAATCCGTTAGATAAGAGAAATCAGCTGTGACCCTCCAGCTTCTGACCAAAACAAAAGTAAAAAAAGTCAGAGGAAGGATTCCAGAGAAAACCCAGACCAATCAGCAGCGGCCATTAAGACTCAGCAATTCAAAACAGTCTATTGGCCAACAGTCAAGTCCATCACGGTTTGTCAGCACTGATCTCCCTTGAATCTGCTGATCAGAACAGCCTTTTGCAACCTGCCTTGCCGGAGGTCATAAGCCAATCCTCAGTTTACTAGCCACTTAAGGTGAAGTCCATCTTAAATGCATAGGCACATTAATTGTCCAGGTACAAAAATTGAAAGAGCAGAACAGAAATTGAAGGAAAAAAAACAGGGAAAAAACAAGAGGTATTAACAGGACAATCCTTGCACTGTACTGGAGTCAGGTCTCTTTGGCATGCCATTTCAAAATTCATTGGTATGGCTGCAATAAAGGCCATGTTCATAACTCCCAAGAGTCTTTGTCTGGTCTCTTGTAAGTGAAGTATGCTATAGTGAAATAGCTATATAATTACCCCTCAGCAGCAAGGCATGTTATAGAATTTGTTTATAAAATCAAAAGTAAATTTTGTAAGTTGACAATCATTTTAGAAATGAAATAAGACAAGATGCAAACAATAGCTACAGCTCAGGAGCAGTTTCCAGCAAACACCAGTACAATACAGAAAGGGTTTTACCTGAGAAAATGTAAACTTATGTACAGCTTGTCCAATGCCTCTTTCACTATTCTTCATAGTGGATGAATGCTTAGGTGCTTCCAACACAAGAGTTTCCGAATCTTCGATAATTACACAGTCCTATACCACACGAGGATTGCAAAGTCAATAAAATTTATGTCAAGCTCATCAGCCAAAACAGCATCAACATTGAGACATGTCAGAAATGATCTCAGTTCAAGAAATAGGAATACAGCTAGCTTGAATTCAATCATCTGGACCCTGTTGATGTAGTTTTAAATGGGCTAATGAAAGAAAATTCATTAGAACTGCTAAAGATGCAAACATAAACAGTGGAATATTCCTGCTCATTAATGCCTAATGACAATAGGTAGTGTCCCTTTTTATTTCTATACACAAATGAAATGGCTACTATCCAGTGCATTTCTTTTACACAGTTGAAAGTGTAATCTGCACACCCATCTCTGATGCATGCTTTGATTTGAAACAGGAATGAATATTTACATGGGAAGGATCCGGTCTTTAAAAATATTGTTTTAACGCAAAGATTCAATTTGTATCTCTAGTATATTTTTGAACGTTTAGGAAATTACATTATTTTACAGTCTCTACATGAAGCATTGGCCCACCTTCAATCTTTTCAGATGCCAATGAGATTCCTATATTTCCAAAACTTACGTGTGCACGCGCGTGCATGACTGCTGCAGTCATGTGTTTTTAAAAATCCTAGTTTTGAAAGACAAATAAGCTTGGGCTAATGCCGTTTTGTTTGGATTAAGGAGATTCCCTGTGGAGTTAATGGGATTTTGTCATTACTGGGTGGGGCTAAGTTATCAGGAATTTTTCAGAAAGCAGTTGGGTGTTAAATGAAGTGGTGATCAGAAGTTAAGCAGTTTGCTCTCTACTGTTCAATTAAAAGATATGTCTGCAGACAGAAAAGTAGTGTGGTCGGAAAGGTGAACAAACCAGCTAAAACAGCTTCTGAAGAAATGCAGCCAGAGATTCGTGCATGGTTCTGACAGGATTCAGGTTTTTTCTTTAAAGCAGCATTGAAAGATCTTTCTTTTTCAAAGAACATATTGCAGGAATTCCAATGTGCTAATGGTATTTAAAGTGGATTGCGAGCGGAGGTGGCATTGCTTGTTGTTTGAATGGAATAGTAAGAGTACTGTATTCACTGTGTTGTGCGGCATTGTTTAAGGTGTAATTTTCTGGTGCGATTCCTTTGTGAAATCACCCCTGAAGCCAGCTATCCTTTCCTCACTGTCTTAAAATAAAATATTGGGTTTATTTGTTTGTTGTCAAATAAACAAATCCAATATTTTTCTGTCCAGTATCCTAGCCATTGTTGGGAATCTGGGATCGTAATAACATAGTTAGGGTTAATTTGAAGGTACAGAAAATACATTAAGTAAACATCAGTTGGATCCATTTTCTTTTATCAGACCAAAGTGGTTTTTAAAAAATATATATATTATTGTTAATGAGGTGCAGAAGCTTTTGGTTAAATTGGGATCATAAACTACTATGAACGGATGGACAAAATGTTAACTTCAGACATCATTTGAACTGGAGCGGTGGACACTGAAACAAATTTACAAGAAAGCATTCAGTATTTTAGAAAATACAGGTCAACATAAAGATTTAGCACAATATATTTTCATAGATAAATTCATCACGGAGGTCATTGCTCAGTTTGAAGCAAGCAGACAGCCTGACGAGAACAAAACATTACATGGAAAGTAGTAAACACATCTTTCAAGTTTTAATAAATCCTAAAAAAAGTCAGCTCAGGGAAACAAAGTCCATTATTAGGATAAATGCCATACTGTTCATTTACTGGTTTTATGTTAGGCAAATGGAGCAGCAATGCTGAAAACAAGCATGTCCAAAAGCAGGGTCATTGCCTAATAGTGGCCTTGGGCAACTCCTATTACTGGGGTTGGGAAAACACGGAGCGTGACAGCACTCATTAGACCACATCCAGGCCAACAAAAACCAAAGCACACCAAGCAAGACATTTCCCGCAAGGGGTTCTAAACAGGTATATGTCAATGAGCTCCAATACAAGGGTTTAAACATATATTACACCGCTTCCCAAAAGCCATAGAGGACATTGCTTTTCCAGTATCTTCAGGGCCCAAAGCATAACCCCACTGTTGTGTTTCACTGCTTCGGAGAACACATGCTGCTGCTTGATGCAGTCTGTTGCAATCTTAACTAAAGGATGCTCCAGACTCTGAAATGAGTTCAAAGTGTTTATTGAACCATTAACGCAGTTCTCAAATGAGTTCAACTTTCTGCTAATCTAACTGTAGTAACTCAGTCTAACTGTACCAGTTTGCTCTAAGCCACGTGCTGGGGTGTGATGCTGCTGATCAACCCTGTCTGACTCTCTAGATGTCGGTCTGTGGAAAGAGGCCGGGTGAGAGTGCCTCATCCCCTTTTATAGTGTTTATGTCATGCCCCCTTGTGGTGATGCCACCTCTAGTGTCCTGACTGCCCATTGGTTGTGTGTCCTATTCAGAGTGTTCATTGGTTGCATGCTTGCACCCATCACGCAACCATAACTAATTTTCTGCCCCGTCGTGCACGTGTTTATTGCTGAGCTTGGTGCAAGAGCTAGCTTTCATTTGAAGTACAAAAAAAATGAAGGACAATGAAAAATCAGATGATTCACCAACCCCGTTTCATCTGGTCATGGTGCAACTTATGCAGACCATGGCACAAGTGCAGCACTACATGGGTTAGAAGGCCCACCTTCTCAACCTTGTCCCTTGACGGAGGTATTGTGATCCTCACGTTAAACCACCACCAGTCAGATCTCCCCCTCAAAAAAAAAAGGATAAGGAGCCCATCGTTATCTAGGACTTTGCACTTACATTGGTACCCAGTTAAGCAGGGCTGTGATTCGAAACAGTCTGCGATTCAAAACAGTCTCACCCGTCTCACCCCTTTTGAATCTTCTTTGACCCCCAAATGTTCCACTTCTAATTCTAACTTCTCCCAGATTTAAATTGCTCCACCATTAGCAACCATGCCTTCAGCTGTCAAAACCGAAAGGCTCAGAAATTCCCTTCCCAAACCTCTCAGAACACTCCCTAAAATCTACTTCTGTGACAAACTATTGATCATTCAGTTTGATACCTCCTTACATGGCAATGTGCCCAATTTTATTTTATGATGCTCCTATGATGTATATTGAAACATTTCACTGAGATTGTTATCGACATTATAGACAGACAGATAAATCCTGTAAAAATGTATTCTACCATTTTAGCAGAAAAAGCAAATCTATCTGTCTTCCTAAACTGGTTCAATCCAATCATAACCCATGCTATTAGGATATTTAGGTATTACCAAAAGTAGGAAGAATTAAATGACATGTAAATTTAGGTTTGACAATTTAGCATTGACAAAGAGTCATCCAGACTCAAAACATTAGCTCTGTTCTCTCTCCACAGATGCTGTCAGACCTGCTGAGATTGTCCAGCATTTTCTGTTTTTGTTTTAAATTTAGGGAATTGAAAAGCAATTTGCAGCACTTATTTAGTGTGGCCAATCCATCAACCCTGTGCATCTGGTAATGGTGGGGAGACCTACGCAGGGAAGAATGTGCAAACTCCACACGGACAAACTCTACGCAGACAGTGGTCCGGGGCCAGGAGGGAACCCGGGTCCTCGGCGCCATGAGGCAGCAATGCTAACCACTGCACCACCGTGCTGCCATATCTTGAAGATATTTTATGTTAAAGGTGCTACAAGTACTTCACAGTAACAATATAAAACATTAAAAATATCAAACAATATATAACACAAACCACAAGGCTGGTCAGATCACTATAGCATGGTGAAAAAGGTAGGGTAGGGTTTAAGGAGTGTCTTAAAAGGAAGAAAACCAGAGACTAGCTTTCATGAAGCTTGTGAAAAAATATTCCGTTTGCCACACATTATCATCAGAGGAAAGACATTTTTTGAAATGTAGTCCTGGTTTTGCAGGCAAAGACAGCAGTCAATTTAGCACAAACATGGAGGCAGGTGCAATGGGATCTTAGGGAGGAGGAATCGACATTCCAATCAGAGGGCAATTTGTTTTTAAAAAAAGAGCTAAAATGGCCCCTTGATATGTTATTTCTATGCTAGAGTAAAATATTTTCTTTTAAAAAAGGTATTGGCCAGGAGTTGTTCTTATGGGTCCATACTCAAAAACAATTCCAAAGTTGATCATCTGAACAGTTTTAAAATGCAGTTCACATTAACTTCAGAATGCTTGGATAGCTCCACTCTCTTCCACCCAAATGAACGAGTCGCCAATATCGATGCTGACTTGAGATGAATTATATTTCAACAAGAAAAAACATTAAAAAATGACTATCTATACCATGGAAATGTTACATCACGTGTCTAGCTCGTCTGCTAACCTTGGATTCGTTATTTGCCAATTCCGCTTTTAAAAACGGCCTTACTCTCAGATACACCTTCAGATGTTCATCCTCAGCAGCGGGTAAACCGCTTTTTACCCGACTGTTGACCTGAATGGATAGAGCACAAGACCAGGACAGGAGATCAGATAACAGGCGGCACTCCAGGTGGAACAGATCCGAAACCAAAACGGTGAATGACCAACCTTCAAACACTGCGGTGTGGAGAACTCGTCCAATACACCACATGGCAGTTGCTCTCCAAGTTCGGCATCTTGTAGTTCAGGAAACATGGGACTTGGCTCTTCGGGCTGGGGGAACATGATGTCTGTCTCCGGGAGGGGGAGGGGGATATTGTTAAACAAGTAAAACCCAAGTACAGTTCTGTTTAGGGTGGGTTTAATTCAAACCACGGTGTAGACACCCGAATTTCCCCCACCCTAACATGTATAAAGTTGACTTACAAAGCTTTCCTTCATGTCCCAATCAGAAATACAAAAAAAATATAGGATCCAAATAAAGCGTAAATCGAGAGCAAAGTAATTTAGTGACACAAATGGTGCGTCTGTTTTGCCAATGAAGTCGTGCCGCCTCAGGTTGGATGAAGGGTTTAGTACTGGGCGCGGATTAAATACATTCATTGATTTGTGGCTGTGTTGAAGCATCCTAGTTGAGGTTTATACTCAGTGTCTTAGCACCAAAATCGATGGCAGGTCACAGGCAGCCAAAGACGCGGAATTAATCTGTCAAAAGGGGGTGAAGCTCCGGAAGTTTAACAAATTAATAGCAAGATTCAGAAAAGTAATTATTTACCGCAGCCAAAAGAAAAAGACGCTTTAACTTGGGAGATGATTTCCCTCAAGGACACAGAAAGGGCGAGAGAAAAAACACACAATTAGTCACTGCACAGAAACAATTCAAACATGTCTTCATGCAAAGTTGGCTTCTTTGGGGGAAAAAAAAACACGTTTCCTCTTTAAATGGGAAACCAATGTCACCTGTTGTTGATGTCCTATTAATTTATTCTTAAAGGGGGCGTTCTTTTTCTAGAAACTTTAAGATCCTTTGTCACAATTACTGTTCAAAATAGACTAATTAAGTCAAAAAATTAATTTAGAATATAGATTAATTTGTCATAGAATTTACAGTGTAGTAGGAGGCCATTCAGCCCATTGAGTCTGCACCAACCTATCCCCGTAACCTCACGCCACCTTTTTTGACACTAAGGGCAATTTAGAAAATATAGAACACAAATTAGGAGATGTGGTGGTACTGAAAGTGCCATTAATCTGCAATAATATGCATAGCCCCTTGTTTAATTTAAATTACTATAATATTTAAATATTGAATTGCTTGGTGTTTGAATATTTGTGTCTGTTGACTCTTCTCTATTCTGTGTATTGCACACCAAGCTTGGGTGTGGTTACAAAGAGAGAATGGGTGCAATTTTGACCCATGTTAACATAGAACATAGGACATACAGTGCAGAAGGAGGCCATTCGGCCCATCGAGTCTGCACTGACCCACTTAAGCCCTCACTTCCACCCTATCCCCATAACCCAATAACCTCTCCTAACCTTTTTGGCCACTAGGGGCAATTTATCATGGCCAATCCACCTAACCTGCATGTCATTGGACTGTGGGAGGAAACCAGAGCACCCGGTGGAAACCCACGCAGACACAGGGAGATTCCGCACAGACAGTGACCCAGCGGGGAATCAAACCTGGGACCCTGGCGCTGTGAAGCCACAGTGCTATCCACTTGTGCTACCGTGCTGCCCACTAACCATGAGTGGGATCACCGAACAGGTGCAAAATCTGGAGAGAATCGGAAAGCCCAAATCTCCCTCGTGAGGTCGTGATTTCCAATTTTCAACACCCCTCACAGGCGGAGTAACGTGAAAAGTGCCACATGAGCCCTGGATTATAATTTTAGTACATTAGCATGTCATTAGCACTCACTCCGGGATTTCCCCCTCACTGAATATAATAATAATAATCTTTATTAGTGTCACAATAGGCTTACATTAACACTGCAATGAAGTTACTGTGAAAATCCCCCAGTCTGCACACTACGGTGTCTGTTCTGGTACACTGAGGGAGAATTCAGAATGCCCAATTCACCTAACAAGCACGGCTTTTGGGACTTAATGCTGATGTAACACACTAATTCAAAAAGGGAGGGAGGCAGAATGTAGGAAATGACAGTCCAGTTCAACATCTATTGTTGGGAAATTGTTAGAATCCATTATTAAGGAAGTAATATCAGGACATTTGGAAAGTCAAAACGCAATCCATCAGAGTTAGTATGGTTTTATGAAGGGTAAATCATGTTTGACTAATTTGTTAAAGTACTTTGAAGATGTAACAAGCCAAGTGGATAATGGGGATCCTGTAGATGTAGTATATCTGGACTTCGAGAAGGCATTTGATAAGACACTCTGGCGCCTGTTCAGGTACACAGAGGGAGAATTCAGAATTTCCAATTCACCGAACAAGTATGCCTTTCGGGACTTGTGGGAAGAAACTGGAGCATCCGGAGAAAACCCACGCAGATATGGGGAAAACGTGTAGACTCCGCACAGACAGTGACCCAAGCGGGACTCGAACCTGGGACCATGGCGCTGTGAAGAAACAGTGCTAACCACTGTGCAGGCACTGGTGTGATGTCACAGCAGTGCCATTTACAATAGCTTTATAAAAACATGAACCTGGTAATCTCACCTCCAAACGGGATATCAGAGGTAAATGTTCAGGTCACCCTCACGTCTTTGTTCCAGTCGCAGGGGGGCAACCGAGAGGATGTGAGGGACCGAAAAGTTCAACCCGGGAATAGGGTGCTTTCGAACTATCATCTCAGGGGGAGGGGTCGTTCGCAGGCCTTCCCTTCCCTTCATGTCAGGGCAATCCTTGATTTAAAGTGGTGGCAGTTGGTATGCAACCAGTGCTTCCCATATCCACCTTACTGGGCTTATGTGGAAATTACCGCTGAGGGCGTGCCTTTCCTGAGTGGGAGTTGGAAAGTGGTAGGGACGAGATGATTATAGCCGGTCAGCACTAGGGGCGACTGCGAGGTTTTTGGGCGACCTCCCATGAAAGGCTGAGTGGGGGACTCAGTAAAGAGGTGCTCCCCTGCCTCAGGAGACCTGAGGACCTCTCAATAGGGAGAGGGTGGCTTCTCTGAGATTTGAATCATACACTCTGGCAGCATTGTGAGGACAAAGGGGATAAACTGCATTGAAGGTGAAGCCCACTAGTTATGGAGGTTTGACTGTCAGGGATTAGTATCAGGGTAGAAGGCTGTTAAGATGGATGAATTGTTTAACTTAATATTCAAGGATATATGATCTTTCGGAAAGACAGGAGGGAAGGGAAAGGTGGTGGGGTGGCAGTGTCAATAAGAGATGAAAGGAGGACAGTTATGAGGGATGATCTAGACCCAGATGTGTCCATATGGGTGGAGGTAAAAAAAGCAAGGGAACGAAGACATTGGTAGACGTAGTGTATAGACCCCCGAACAGTAGCCACACTGTAGAAAGGGTAAAAATAACAAATAATAGGAGCATGTAAAAAGAATAGAGCAATAATTATGCGTGACTTTAATCTTCATGTTGATTGGGTTAATCAAGTTGGAAAGGATAGCTACGACAACAAATTCATACAGTGCATTAGGGATAGTTTCTGAGAGCAATACGCTATGGAGCCAACCAGGGAACAGGCCATCTTGGATCTGGTAATGGGTAATGAGACAGTTTTAATAAATGGCCTCAGGGTAAAAAATCCCCTAGGAAGTAGTGATCATAACATGATGGAATTTAATATTCAGTTTGAAAGTGAGAAACGTGGGTTGGGAACAACTATGTTTAACTTAAATAAAGGGAATTACAATGAAATGAGGAGAGATTTAGCTAAAGTAGATTGGACGAAAGATAAGCAGGAAAGACAGCAAACAAGCAATGGCCGAATTTAAGGAAGTAATTCATGACTCTCAGGAAAGATACATTCTAGTAAGGAGGAAAGATTCTAAGAGAGGGATACACCAATCATGGCTAACCAAGGAAGTTAAGGAGAGAATTAACTTCAAAGAGAAAGCATATGATTTATTTTCGAAATGGGGAAATGCTTAGGAAATCAGAAGCACAAAGGGACTTGGGAGTCCTTGTTCAAGATTCTCTTCAGGTTAACGTGCAGGTTCAGTCAGCAGTTAGGAATGCAAATGCAATGTTAGCATTTATGTCAAGTGAGCTAGAATATAAGACCAGGGATGTACTTTTGAGGCTGTATAAGGCCCTGGTCAGACCCCATTTCATAGAATTTACAGTGCAGAAGGAGGCCATTCGGCCCATCGAGTCTGCACCGGCTCTTGGAAAGAGCACCCTACCCAAGGTCAACACTTCCACCTTATCCCCATAACCCAGTAACCCCACCCAACACTAAGGGCAATTTTGGACACTAAGGGCAATTTATCATGGCCAATCCATCTAACCTGCACATCTTTGGACTGTGGGAGGAAACCGGAGTACCCGGAGGAAAGCCACGCACACACGGGGAGGATGTGCAGACTCCGCACAGACAGTGACCCAAGCCGGAATCGAACCTGGGACCCTGGAGCTGTGAATCAATTGTGCTAGCATTGTGGATAGCACAATTTGGAGTATTGTGAGCAGTTTTGGGCCCCGTATCTAGAAAGGTTGTGCTGGCCTGAGAAAGAGTCCAGAGGAGGTTCACAAGAATGATCCCTGGAATGAAGAGCTTGTCGTATGAGGAACGGTTGAGAACTCTGGGTCTGTACTCATTGGAGTTTAGAAGAATGAGGGGGGATCTTATTGAAACTTACAGGATACTGCAAGGCCTGGATAGAGTGGATGTGGAGAGGATGTTTCCACTTGTAGGAAAAACTAGAACCAGAGGACACAATCTCAGACTAAAGGGATGATCCTTCAAAACAGAGATGAGGAGGAATTTCTCCAGCCAGAGGGTGGTGAATCTGTGGAACTCTTTGACACAGAAGGCTATGGAGGCCAAATCACTGAGTGTCTTTAAGACAGAGATAGATAAGCTTTTGATTAATAAGGGAATCAAGGGTTATGGGGTGGAGGCAGGAGAATGGGGATGAGAAAAATATCAGCTATGATTGAATGGCAGAGCAGACCTGATCGGCCGAGTGGCCTAATTCTGCTCCTATGTCTTATGGTCTTATAAGGAGGGAAAAGTGAGTGAGAGCCCCAAAGAATGGATAAATTCAGAATCCAGTAAAGGAGGACTTAAAAGGTACTAAAGAGAGAGAAAATAATGGATGATGACAAACTAACGAGGAATATAAAAACTGACAATAAGAGCTCCTTTAATAATAAAAAGGAAGATAGAGGTCAAAGTAGGCCCCTGAGAGAGGTCAAAGTAGGCCCCTGAGAAAATGGATCCAGGAGATAATTATAGGGGACAAGGAAATGGCAGAGGAGTTAAACAGATATTTTGCATTGGTCTTAATGGTGGAAGATACTTCAAACATCCCATTAATACTAAAGAATATGGGGGAGGAATTAAATACCATCACCATCATGAGAGACGTAGTATTAGACAAACTAATGAGGCTAAAGGCAGAGAAGTTCCCCCGGCCCTGATGGTTTGCATCCTAGGATCCTAAAATAAGTAGCTGCAAAGGTAGTGGATGCATGCATTGTTACTTTCCAAAAATCCTTGGATTCTGGAGAAGTAACTGGGGATTGGAAAACTGCCAATGTGACACCCTTATTCAAAAAGGGAGGGATGCGAAAAGTGGGTAACTATAGGCCGATTAGCCTAACATCGACTGTTGGAAAAATGTTGGTATCAATTATTAAGGAAGTAATGGCAGCACATTTGGAAAATAATAATCTAATCGAGCAGAGTCAGCATAGCTTCAGGAAGGGGTAATCATGTCTGACTAATTTACTGGAATTTTTCGAGGAAGTCTCAACCAGTGTGAATAGAAGGGAACCAGTTAACATGTTGTATTTTAACTTCCAGAAGGCATTTGACAATGTACCCCACAAAAGACTAAGTCATAAGATAAGGGCCGACTTCCGGTGGCGGCCATGGAGGAGTAGGTCGCACATTTGATAGCTCCCACCTGTAACGGACTTTTGGACCTTTTCCTCCCGGTTTTTACAAAAGACTAAGTCATAAGATAAGGGCCGACTTCCGGTGGCGGCCATGGAGGAGTAGGTCGCACATTTGATAGTTCCCACCTGTAATGGACTTTTGGACCTTTTCCTCCCGGTTTTTTTCAGATTTTATGGGATAAATCAGTGAAGAGTGAGACAGTAAGGAGAAATCCCCCTCCGGTGTATGGAGAATTGGACCAGAAGTGGCCGTGTGAGACGACAAAGTCCTATAAGGGAGACGCAAGCAGAGCTGGTAACACGGGTCAGCATGGCGGAGAGCAAGGGCCGGGGGGAGACGGCACAGTGGTCGATGAAGCAGCTGGGGAAGATTTTTGAGGATTGCTTCGCCAAGCTGGAGAAGGACACGCTGGACCCGATTAAGGCTTCGATTGATCAAACCCACGGGAGAGCCATCCAGGAGGTCGAACAAAAGTTGTCCGAGCACGAGGAGTATATAACCATGCTGGAAAGCAAGGTGGGGATGTTGAACGCCGCCAGAAAAGAATGCAGGAAAAGCTGGAGGACCTGGAGAATAGGTCCAGGATGCAGAATCTCAGAATTGTTGGCCTCCCTGAAGGCAGTGAGGGATCGGATGCGAGGGCCTATGTGACGGACATGTTGGAGAAGTTGATGGGGGCTGAGGCGTTCCCTCGGCCCCTGGAATTGTATAGAGCGCACAGAGGCCTCGCGAGTAAGCCCAGAGCGAATGAGTCGCCGAGGGCCATGGTGGTATGTTTTCACCGTTTCATGGACAAGGAACACGTTATGCGGTGGGCCAAGAAAGAACGGAGCAGCAAGTGGGAGAACTGTGAGTTGCGCATCTATCAGGACCTGGGAGCGGATTTGGCCAAGAGGCGAGCTGGGTTCAATCGGGCAAAAATGACCCTCTTTAAGAAGGGGGTGGAGCTCGGGATGCTGTACCCAGCCCGTCTGTGAATCACACATGAGGAATGGGGCTTCTACTTTGAAACGCCAGACGAAGTATGGACGTTTATCAAAGAAATTGAGCTGGAGGCGAATGAAAAGACTCTTAAGCCTTGGAGAAGTACTCTGGCAGTGATTTGTGGTGCTGGATTGTATAGCTCTATGTGAAATAATGGGCTGTGTGGATTTAACAGTTGGTCTGTCTTGCAGGGACCTTGTTAGAGGGGGGGATTGGCTTTGAATATAGTTCTGCTTGTTGGGTGACTATTTTTCTAAAGTGACCGTTTCTTCACTATTTTCTCTGTTGTTTGTTTACTGGGGAATGTGATGCTTTTAAAATGTTTATTCATGTGGGGGGGGGGGGGGGAGAAAAGAGTACAATAGGGAAACAGACTGCTTGGTGCCAGGGGTGGGAGCTATCGAGTCAGCATGGGTCAGCTGACTCTCGGAAGCACAGTGGGGGATGAGCAGGTGTTAAGCTGGAGCTTGACTTGGGGTATTGGGTTTCTACTGTTGTTGCTGGGGGGGGGGGGGGGGGGGGGGAGCTGCTTTTCTGACAGGGGAGGAACTGTTACTAGGGGACAAATGGGAGATCAGGAACGGCGACAGCCCGAGTGGGGACTTGAGGAAGCGGAGGGCATGATCTCAAGGCTGGCCTAAAAAGGGTGATGGCTAGTCGGCGGGGGGGGGGGGGTTGGAAGCCCCCCGTCCAGGCTGATCACATGGAACGTGAGGGGACTGAATGGGTCGGTCAAGAGGGCTCGCATGTTTGTGCATTTGAGCGAACTGAAGGCGGACGTGGCAATGCTACAAGAGACACACCTAAAGTTTACAGAACAGACGAGATTGACGAAGGGGTGGGTTAGCCAAGTGTTCCACTCAGGACTGGACTCAAAGACCAGGGGGGTAGTGATCTTGATCAGCAAACGAGTGGCATTCGAGGCAGGGAGAATCGTTGTCAGACATGGGGGGTAGGTACATAATGGCGAGTGGGAAGCTGGAGGGGGTGCAAGTGATACTTGTGAACATATATGCTCCGAATTGGGATGACGTGGAATTTATGAGGCAGGTGTTTGGTAAGATCCCAGACTTAGAGTCACATAACCTGATCATGGGAGGGGTCTTCAACACACTCATTGATCCGGAATTGGACCGGTCAAAATCCAGGACAGGGAGGAGGCTGGCTGCGGCAAATTAATTGAAGGGTTTTATGGAACAGATGGGGGAGGAGACCCATGGAGGTTTGCACGACCGAGGACGAAGGAGTTTTCCTTTTTTTCACATGTTCATAAGTTATACTCTCGCATCGACTTTTTTGTTTTGAACAGGGCGCTAGGTGGTGGATACTGAGTATTCGACAATTGCAGTGTCGTATCATGCCCCGCACTGGGTGGATCTACGGGTTAGTGTAGAGAGAGGGCAACGCCCGCTGTGGAGACTGGATGTGGGGTTGCTAGTGGACGAAGCGATCTGTGGGCGGGTTAACAAGTCCATCCAGAACTACCTGGAAACAAATGATATGGGGGAGGTCTCTGCAGCAACGGTCTGGGAAGCTTTGAAGGCAGTAGTCAGAGGGGAATTAATCTTGATACGGGCCCACAGAGAAAAGGTGGAACGGGCTGAGAGGAATAGATTAGTGGAGGAGATACTCCAGGTATTATGATGCCCTCAGAAGGAGAGGAGGCGGAGGTGGTGGTAGCGATGGATGCGGAGAAGGCTTTTGATCGAGTGGAGTGGAATTACCTGTGGGAGGCGCTGGGAAGGTTTGGGTTTGGTGAGGGCTCTATTGACTGGGTGCAGTTGCTCTATCAGGCACCAGTAGCGAGTGTGCGTACGAACCGGCTGAGGTCGGGGTATTTTGAACTACACCGAGGGACGAGGCAAGGGTGCCCCCTCTCCCCGTTACTGGTTGCTCTGGCCATAGAGCCATTGACCATGGCGTTAAGAGCCTCTAGGAACTGGAAAGGGCTGGTTTGAGGGGAGGGGTGGAGCACCGGGTCTCGCTCTATGCAGATGACCTGCTCTTGTACATTTCGTACCCGTTGGAGGGGATAGGGGAAGTAATGCGAATCTTGGGGGAATTTGGCAATTTTCGGGGTATAAATTGAACATGGGGAAAAGCAAGATGTTTGCGATCCAGGCAAGAGGACAGGAGAAGAGGCTGGGAGAGCTGCCGCTTAGAATGTTAGGGAAGAGCTTTCGATATCTGGGCATCCAGGTGGCCCGGAAATGGGAGGTACTACACAAGTTAAACCTATCCCGGTTGGTAGAACAAATGGAAGGGGACTTTAAGAGATGGGGCATGCTCCCGCTATCACTGGCAGGGAGGGTACAGACCGTGAAAATGACGGTCCTCCCCAGATTTCTGTTTGTCTTTCAGTGCCTCCCCATCTTTATCCCTAAGGCCTTATTCAAGCGGGTGAATAAGATTATTTTGGTCTGTGTGTGGGCGAGTAAAACCCCGGAAGTGAAGAAAGTGTTACTGGAGCGCAGTCGGGGGGATGGTAGGGTGGCGCTGCCGAACTTCTGCAATTACAACTGAGCGGCTAATATGGCCATGATTAGGAAGTGGGTAGTGGGGGAGGGGTCGACATGGGAGCGGATGGAGGCGGCGTCATGTAAAGACACCAGTCTGGGAGCATTGGTAACAGCACCTCTGCCGTTCTCGCTTGCCCGATACTCCACAAGTCCGGTGGTAGTGGCGGCTCTGATGATCTGGGGGCAGTGGAGGAGATATAAGAGAGTGGAGGGAGCATCGATTTGGACCCCGACATATAATAACCACAGGTTTGTACCGGGTAGGCTAGATGGCGGGTTCCAGAGTTGGCAGAGGGCAGGAATTGGAAGGATGGGGAATCTATTTGTAGACAGGAACTTTCCCAGCTTGAAAGCTTTGGAGGATAAATTTAAATTGCCAGCAGGGAATGGTTTTAGGTATTTGCAGGTCCGAGATTTCCTGAGAAAACAGGTGCCGGCCTTTCCGCTGCTGCCGCCACGGGGGATACAGGATAGAGTAGTTTCCAGTACCTGGGTGGGAGGGGGGAAGGTATCGGATATTTACCAGGAGCTTTCAGAGGCAGAGGAAACTCCGGTGGAGGAGCTTAAGGGCAAGTGGGAGGATGAGCTAGGAGGAGATATAGAGGCGGGGCTATGGGCGGATGCCCTAAGCAGGGTTAATACCTCCTCATCATGCGCCAGGCCTAGCCTGATACAATTCATGGATGGGTTTCTCAGTCTCGAGAAAAGAAAGTTTGCCTTAAGAGGGTCAATGTTAAGGTTCTCCCAGAGGGGCCAGCTGTTCGTCGACTTTCTCGGGGAAAATTAAAATGTCAGCAGATGCAGTATTCGAAGGGGGGGGGGCGGATTGTTGTTGCCTGGTTGAGGTGTGTGAAGATTGGGCTGGGGGGGGGGGGGGGAATGTTTATTTTACCATGTTGACGTCATTGTTTATGTTACTGGTATAAAAATTTTCAAATACCTTAATAAAATATTATTTTTTTAAAAATAAGATAAGGGCCCATGGTGTTGGAGGTAGTATATTGGTATGGACCGAGAATTGGCTAATGGGCAGGAAACAGCAAGTGGGGATAAGAAGTTATTTTTCAGGTTGCCGACTATTTTTCAGGTTGCCGACCTGTAACTAGTGGGGTTCCACAGAGATCAGTACTGGGACTGCAACTATTTACAATTTATATTAATGACTTGGAGGAAGGAAATGAATGTACTGTAGCCAAATGTGCAGACAACACCAAAATAGGTGGAAAGGCAAATTGCCAGAGGAATACAAACAGTTTGCAAAGAGATATTGAAAGGTTAAGTAAGTGGGCAAAGAGTTGGCAAATGGAGTATAATGTGGGAAAATGTGAATTTGTTCATTTTGGAAGGGAGAACAAAAGACAAACGCTGCAGCGCAAAGGGACTTAGGGGTACGTGTGCATGAAACACAGAAAGCTAGCACACGTGTGCAGGAGGTAATCAGGAAGGCTAATGGAATGTTGGCCCTAATTTCAAGGGGATTAGAGTATAAAAGTAGGGAAGTCCTGCTACAACTGTATACGGGACTGGTGAAACCACACGTCTGGAGTCATCTGATGCGATGGTCTGCCCCTCTATCGAGGCTACATTTGCTGTCGGGTGTCGAATGTCCCTAGAGAGGAAGCATGCAGTGTCCACTGGTACCGTCAAGGCCTTCCGTGTTTGTTGGACATCACAGGGACTGTGGTGCTTTATTGACCCCTTTAACCACATTTTAGTTTGATCTTTTAAGATTCATTTGTGATTTATTTTTGTTTAAGACAGTATCTCTTTAAGGAACTGTCCCTTTAATTTGTTCCTCAATTTGTTTGATTTAGTTTAATTGTTTTATACATAACAGTTGGAAGTGTTTGCCTCAAGCATTGCACTCCAATGCTCCTACTAATGCCTACACTAGAGAGATCACACAAATGTGGACTTCAATGCAAGGTGCTATGGTAAATCTCTCATCACTCACGCTGTTTAAGGTCATGATGGGGGGTATTGTTGAGGATCCTCATGATGTAAAAACGCTGATCCGGTGCATGCACTCTGCCGCCCTATTACCTAACACTTGGGTTGTGTTCACAGGGGGAGGGGGTGCGGGAATGGTCAGGGGTTCAGTATCACTCAGACTCTCTACGGTCAATGTGCTTCATCCAGGTGAAGTTGAGAGGAACAACTGTGGGGAGTGGCTATTGTGTTAAAGGGAAGTGAGTTAGACTTAGTGGTGAGGCGCTAATTGAGGGGGAAGTACCTGGGTGGATGTCCCAAAAGCATAGAAGGCTGAGGGTCAGGGCACTGTCAGGAATCCTCATTGCCCACTTTGATGTTCTCTTCATTTCAGTTTATCATTCTGGAGAATCATGCAGCCAGTCAAGCTGGCAATTCTATTGATTGCGATCGACCAGCAGCAGGACATCGACATGCCGCTACAGGGGCCAGGTCCAGAGGCCTGCAGATGAGGGGGCGGTTGGCCCCATTATTCCTCTGGGAGCAGATGGCGGAGCCTCATAGCAGACACTACCAGCAAAAGATGCTCCAATGTCAAACATCCTACTTCCAGATGTCAGAGCTGTTGTGCCAGAGAAGATTGCATCTGTCCCGGGGACAGTGGACCACCTTTGCCATGTTATGCAAGAGCTGGCACCACGTGGACGAGAAGGTCACCCATTGCCTGTGGCCCTTAAAGTTACCGCCGTTCTGGGCATCTATGCCAGGGGCTCATTTCAGGGCAGCAAGGGTGACGTGTGCGGCAAATCCCAGTCAGCCGTGCACAAGTGAGGAACTCATTAGCTGCTGGGGGGAACTTGTAGATTGATGGTGGGCGTAGAGGCCCACATGATTGGTGTTGCAAAGCCCTGAGATGGCTGGTTGAGGGATGACCTTGGAGGTGTGAAGGGAGTAGGAAGGGGTACAGCAGGAGACTTCAGTAGGCAGACTTATCCTTGCCATGCCATCTTCTTGTGGCACTGTTGCCGCATCCTCTTCTGTAGTGAGCTGGCAACCACTAAGGCTGTCACTGCCTCTCAGGCGGTGTTGGTGACCTTGTGGAAGGACATCTACAGGTATATGGGTATCGGACTACCTGCCTCTGCAGCACAATATCCAGGGTTTGGTCAGGGCTCCCTCTGAGAATCTTGCTGCTGGCTTCCTTGGCAGCCATCCCCCTGAATGGATCTGGAACAAGTGCTGGGGAGGCATTTATATGGAGCGTGCCACTGATTGCACTGATCCCTGAGCGAACAAACCAATGGCAGGCTGCCACGAGCGCAGCGTGATTCATGTGGGTTGAAAACCTTTTTTAAAGAGGCTCTATATTCTATGTGATTTCCCCCTGCTGGCGCCAGAAGGATTCTCTCCAGTTTTCTCATCGGAACAAACACTTTGAAAAAATATGGTCCACCCAGAGAATCTGAAAGAAGACTGGAAGCTTGTACTGCAGGCATTTTAAAGCACTGTAAATAAAGCTCCTGTTCAGACATAGAAACTGATGTCATCTGTGCATATCTCTGAGGTACAAAACACAAGTTACAAATTGATAGATTGAACTGCTCAACATATTGTTGTTCTTTACTATTTTTCTGTACTACGTGATGTGAATCTGACTCAATGTTAATGTTACATGCAGTAAACACCTTTGGTGACTGAGTTGCAGTTTATCCAGAACAGGATTTTAGGGCTGTAAGGGAGGAATAGAACCTCTCACAGGTGGGCTTGCCATACTCTTTGGAGTGGCTCACCATGTATTGATCCTCACCTGTGGGCTCCAAGTAGTTGTTAGTATGCGACAGCAGCCACAGCCCCAGGAAGACGATTTGACAGATGAACCAAACCAGGTAAAGCTGGCAGTTGAGCCTTCTAGCTTTGCCAACATTGGAATTTGTCTACCATGGCATGTGAAGCTGGATTTTAGTGGACTGAGCAGATGAGGCCACTCTGAAATCTACTGGTTTTGAAGGTGGTCAGCACTGTGTCATGGAATGCATAGAGCTCGACAAGACATAGCTGATGTCCTGGCCATTCACTGCATCCAGATCTAGCAGCGCGGGTTCAATTCCTGTACCAGCCTCCCCGAACAGGCGCCGGAATGTGGCGACTAGGGGCTTTTCACAGTAACTTTATTTGAAGCCTACTTGTGACAATAAGTGATTTTCATTTCATTTCATTTCCAGCAGGCTTAACTCATCTTGCCACTAGGCCAAGATAGGTCAGGACGAGAGAGGCTGATAATGCACAATGCTCCCTCACTATAATCCATTCTTGCACAAGTCATGTTCATCATCTAACATCTATCACCTATCTGTCACAAGTTCTGTGGAGATGGGTGAGTGACGGAGCAGCAGATGTGGATTCATTGACAGCTGTAGCAGTGAACCTACGCACATAAGCTCAAACCATATGATAATTTTTCATTAGAATGAAGCAGGAGTGGATCTCAGCAGCCCCCTGAGCATCCGAGCACCCTTTTCACGATCACAATTCTCGCTCCATAGTATGAGTAAGGAGCTCGAGGAGCTAGAGCCCAAAACATTGTCTGCTTCACCTCTGTCACCAGCAGGCTACAGATGGCAGAGAGTCCATCGACTTGGCCATAAGTCAACTGCAAAAAGAAAGTAAAGGTGACTGGTGCATGGAACATGTGCGCCCTCAGCGACAGTGTCACAGTCAGCAGACCTGCGGGAAGAACTGCTCGTCAGTAGCAAGGTGGCTAGGTAAACATTCAGATCACTGCCCGCAGTAAGACTCATCTACCTGAAGAAAATCAGCTCCAGGAAATCAGTCCAGGTGACATTCTTTTGGAGTACCTGAGGAAAAGAAGAACAGCTGTGCTTTCATGAACAATTTTGTCAGTAAGCTGACTTACTTTCAAGGCGTGTCAATGATTGACTGATGGTGCATGGTAAAAGGTAAGCAACTCTCATCAGTATATATGCGCTTACTATCACAAACCCTGATGAAGTCAAGGATAAATTCTATGACATCCATTCTTCGACCGCCGCTGTGCCAAAGTCAGACAAACTAGTCATTCTTGGTGACTTCAACAGAAGCATTGTTCCAGCTCACCAGGCATTGGGAAAAGGTCATGAGAAAAATGGGGTTGGTAGTTGTAAAAGCGATGGTCTCTTCTTGCTAAAGATGTGTGTTGAGCATAAACTCTTATGACCAATACAGTTTTCTGCCTCTCTAACAATAGCAAGATGTCTTGGATGCAACACCATTCTGTGCATGGGCATCTAATCAACCATGTCATCGCCAGGCAGAGAGACAGGCAGGATGTTCAGGTAACCAAAGTCATGTGCAGCAGTGACTGCTGGACTAACCACAACATTATCATTTCAAAACTAAACATCGAGATCTATCTGACAAGATCTTTCTATCCATCAGATATTTCAGGGGATATTTCAGAATATCCAGAATAAGTATATTCCTACTATAAAGTTCTGAAGGGAAGATCCACCATCTTTGGTTAACTAAAGGAGTTAAGGGAAGTATCAAAATTAAGAAAAAAGCATATAACTGCACAAAAATGAGTGGTAGGGCAGACAATTGGTCAGAATATAAAGAACCGCAGAGAGTGATTAAAATGTTAATCAGGAGAAAGAAATTAGAGTATAAGCAGAAGGTAGCTAGAAATGTGAAAACAGGATAGCAAGAGTTTCTTCAGGTATCTAAATAGGAAAGGAGTGAGTAAAGTGAGTGTTGGTTCCTTGGTGTATGAGAATGGGGAGTTAATAGATAATAAGGAAACGGTGGATGAAATTACCAAACATTTTTCTTCAATAATAAGGACAAAGACTCAGCATGTCCGGCAGAATATGTGGAGAGAGAAACAGAGTTACTGTTTCCAGTCTCTATGACTCTTCTTCAGAGCCCCTGCTTCTTCAGAGAAATATTTTGTTTCTGTCTTCACTATAGAAAATTCCATAAATATTCCAATAATAGCTGTAAATCAGGAGGGAGAAGGGAGAGAGGATGTTGGTGAAATTACAATCATTAGGGAAACGGTACTGAGCAAATTGATGGAGCTGGGGGCTGCCAAGTCTCCAGGTCCTGTGGATTTCATCCTAGGATCTTAAAAGAGGTGACTAATGGAGTAGTAGATGCATTGCTGTTAATTTCCCTAAATTCTCTAGATTCTGGAAAGGTTCCATCAGACTGGAAAGTAGCAAATATAACCCCTCTATTCAAGAAGGAAGAGAGGCAGAAAACAGGAACCTATTGGCTGACATTCTGAAAACTGGTGAACTTGGCAAAATATATCTTACAGTAAAACCAGGTAACATGTCCAATTTTATAAGACCTGCATTGGTAATTTAAATTGACTGATTACTCGAGGCAAAGACATAGGCCTCCAGGAACATAGTTTGTGATTTCAAGCTCAATTTTCTCTCAACATTGTTTATGGCCTTGTGACATTTATAAGATATTAAACATCAACTGTGTCTTTAAAATATATCTTATAAAAATGTATCTAAAAAGATTAGAACAAATATGTGGAAAGCAAAAATATTTACTTGTTTTAACATGTTGCAGGACTAAAACTAAAATACTAATTTGGGAGACAAAAGACAACAGTAAAATTAGGATTAAATTTCTTCTGAAAATATCAATTTCCAGAGGCAAGACTGAATCTAAAATCAAAGTTTTATGTCAGAATAAAATAACATTGGAAATATGAATATCAGAAATTTGGATTTTGTAATGCAAATCCAATCTCAAGAAAACAGTATTATTTTGTGAAATAAAATTGGTCTACCTGAAAATGAATATTAAAAACCCAATCATTTTTAAATTTGTTTTCAGGGTGTGAGCAACAGTGGAAAGATCAGTTCTTCCAAACTTTGTTGCTCTGAGAATATTGTGAGACTCTTTTTACAGAGTACCATTACAGAGTAGTCGGGCACTACCCTGCTCAGTTGCTGGTCCAGTTAACCTCCATGTTACTGCAGAAGACTTGGAAACTGCGATATCCCCCCCCCCCCCTTTGATAGTCAGCAGAAAGTCGTTGGCACTTTTCATGTTGGAGATGGTAATTAGCAGCACCTTTTCACAGATGACTTTTCATCCCACCATTGTCTTCGACCCTATATCCTTGATACTTCCCGGCTGTTGTCTGAGACTGAACAAGACTGTTTGCAACGTTGGCAGTCTCTTCCCTCCCGGGCTGAGCTTCTGACCCCACATCCTCTCCATCATACTGACCACCTCCTACCACATCTGTACAATCACTGACCTCCATCCTGGCTCAGCCAATCTGCTGCTAAAATCCTTATCCATGCCTTTGTCACCTTGACACAGCTGCTTCAGTGCTTGCTCATCCTCCATAAACTTCAGCTCCTTCAACATCCTGATGCCCATATCCTATTGCTCAGCAAATCCTACACTTATCATCACTGCCCTCACTGACTTGTTCCCCATGTCACAAATGTAATTTTCATTGCTATGGTGAAATTGCGGGGCAGCACAGTGGTGCAATGGCTAGCACTTCTGCCTCATGGCACCGAGGTCCCAGGTTCGATCCCAGCTCTGGGTCACTGTCCGTGTGGCGTTTGCACATTCTCCCCGTGTTTGCCTCGGTTTCGCCCCCACAACCCAAAGATGTGCAGGGTAGGTAGATTGGCCAAGCTAAATTGTCCCTTAATTGGAAAAAATGAATTGGGTACTCTAAAATTTTTTTTTTAATTACTTAATTGCCAAACACCTACCTCTACCACTAGCCTCCTCCAACCCTAAAACCCAAACTCTCCATTCCTCTGGGACTTATTTTTTGTGGCACCCCCAGCATTAACTGCCATGCCTTCAACCACCAAATCCCTATTCTCTGCAACTCATTTCCTAAATCAACCTATATCTCTCTCCATGTTTAGGCCAAATTTCTAGTCAAAGTTCCTGAACCTTCTTCTTTGGTAAGAAGTCTTTCAACACCAGGTTAAATCCCATCAGGTTTGTTTCGAATCACTAGCTTCTGGAGCACAGCTCCTTCCTCAGGTGTTTGATTCATCTGAGGAAGGAGCTGTGCTCATCCCAGTCTGACGCCGGTATCTCCACATCCTCTTCTTCTTTGACACATTGTTTGATTACACCGCAGGTGCAGTTTGAATATTTTATTAAAGGCCTATATGAAAAAAAGAATGATTTGTCAACCCGAGCCTGGATATTCTCCAGAATCATCGATTTGCATTTGGATTGCTTATTTACAAAGCAGCTGTGAATGGAAGAGTTTTGTAGGATCATTCATAAACAGCCCCACTCCTGATGAGTCAGGATGCTATCCTGAAGAATTCTGGCAGTCACGTCCTGAACATGGTATTGCTTGGTCTCCAAGAACAAGTGCCAGGAAGCAGAGGTAGTTTTAAGTGATCTATATTTGTATTGCTGGATGTTAGAAATTAGGTATAGATTTAAGTGACTTTAATTCAGTGTGTTTAGGAAAAGGTACAACTCTAGTTAGATTCATGTTAGACAAAGATGCTTGCATGTATGGGGGAATTTTGGTTTCAGTTCAAGATGCCTATTGTTCGGAGTTTACTGCATGAAAAGCAAGTAGGAGGATTGGAGAACGAATGAACTGTTGCTTAGCAACCTTTAGGGTAGAAAGACTTTGAGTTTAGTTTTAGGTGAATTCTTAACAGATCAAACTAGGAAGCTGAGTATACAGCACGGCTCTCAGCTCTGCCAGAAGCAGGAGCTTCACAGCTGAAGGGAACATCTTTCAAGCTTTGCTGAAAAAACCATACAATAGAGCATGTACCAGAAATATAAAGAACAGCTGGTTAAGGAAACTAGAGAATGAAGAGACATTTACCAGAAGTTAAAGGATCAGAGAAAACTGGAACTATTCATTGAGGTTACAGAGAGCTGAGAAAGAGTTGGCTAATGAGAAGCCAGAGGTATTTGAAATAATTCAAAGGTTTGCGATATCTTACCTGTGAAGTGATAGTTGGAGCAATTGGTGGCTTGATCTCAGTTTGTGTAAAAGCTTGAAAGCATTCAAGACAAAGTAATACTTAGAGTTATAAAACCTGGAAGCAGATCGTTGTTAGGAACAGCTGAGGGAAAACATTGAAAGATTCTAAGGTGTACCTTTTTGAGTGGAGTTTGGAATTACTCATGGAGAAGCCAGAGGTCAGTGAGAAAAGTTGGCTTCAGCTATCATCTGGGGGGGAATTGAGGAGAAATCCAGAGGTTCACTTGGTTTCAGGGTGGAGTGTGCGTAACCATCAGTTTGTAGGCTTAAAGGGACTGTGTTTACACTGAGCCCATTATTGCTGAAGATACATTTTATAACCGGTTATCTTTTAAATCTGTGTGCATTTGTGAAGATACGTGGGGGTGAAAGAGTTGCTAAGTGTTACAGTCAAACTTTTCATGTTTAATTTATTTTTGCTATTATGTAATTGGCAGTCCTGTGACTATTCATGTTTTCTAAAATAAACATTTTAGCCAGGGTTCAATTCTGGGACCTTCCCAGATAATCCCTACAGTGCGGAAGGCAGCCATATGGCCCATGAAGTCTGCACTGACCCTCAAACAGCATCCACTCGCTTGTCCTATCCCCATAACCCCACCTAACCTGCACATCTTTGGACTGAGGAAACCAGAGCACTCAGGGGAAAACCACGCAGGTACGGGGAGAATGCACAAACTCCAGTGTCACCCAAGGCTGGAATTGAACCCAGGTCCGTGGTGCTGTGAGGCATTAGTGCTAACCACCAGTACCAACACCAACTAGGATCATAACACAAGCATATTCCTACATCACTGGCCTATTTTGCTAATACCCTTCAGTCAAGTGCTGCCTCAAAGTTGAGAGCTTCGATAAGCAATGCCCCCCCCCCCCCCCCCCCCCCCCGCCCGAAAGCCTCTCTGACAGAGTTAATTATGGAACTGGATATTGCTTAAGCATTAATTCATCAAGGATCTGCTTGGAAAGAATGTCAAAAAGATAACTATTCAGTTAAATTATTACATCTAAACGATCCATAATGCCATGGCACACAGCACATGCAGTTAAGTCAGGTTGGGTACCAGATGCTAGTTAGTTAACATGAAGTCAAATCTTTTAATGACTGTAAATATCGATTGTGGATATAAAATCTTTACCATCTTTGCGCAGAGGCAAAATGCTCCCTTGAATCAAAGGATGAAGGGATCACATTAACTGTGTCAAAATGAATCAAATGGAGGATAATGCACCATTACGAGGGGTTTCACATATTTTCATAGTAACTTCATTGCAGTGTTAATGTAAGACAACTTGTGACAATAAGAAAGATTAGAGTATTTACCTGCTGGGCCCGATCAGAGGCAGTCCCGTTTTTAAATGTTTTTCTATTTAAAAGAACATATAGGACGGTACGGCAGCAGTGGTTAGCACTGCTGCCTCCCAGCACCGAGGATCCATGTTTGATCTCAGCTCCGGATCCACTGTCTGTGTGGAGTTTGCACATTCTCCCAATGTCTGCGTGGGTCTCACCCCCACAACCCAAAAGATATGCGGGACAGGTGGATTGGTCGCACCAAATTGCCCCCTATTGGAATAAATAATTGGGTATTCTAAATTTTAAAAAATTAATAAAAGAGCATAAATAGGCTTTGTGGGTGAGGATGGAGGCAGGTGCTTGTATGGGGTTGGGGTTGCGGATGCTGGCTACAGCATTGCTCCAGAGCGATTTTTGGAATCCCTATGCTGAACATATGGAGGCACTTTCAGCAGCATTTTAGGTTAGGGGCAGGGTCAAGGTTGATGCTGATCCAAGGGAATCATGGGTTTGAGCCGGGGAGGATGGATGCAAGGTTCTGGGGATGGGAGGAAAGAGGTGTGAAAATGAAGGACTTGTTTTTGGAAGGGCGGTTTGTAAGCTGAAGATAATCTTGTGTTCGTGTGGGGTTTGAAGTACATTCAGCTGGTCTTTCCGATAGCACCTTAATCTTCGTTGCTGGAGGTGTCGTCGATAATGGGGTTGGAGGGAGGGATCAGCTCAGTGACTTATAGGAGGGTGTTGGAAGAGGTGTTCCTGGTCAAGTGTGAGGAGTTGGGGATGGCGCCGGAGTGATTGTGGTGCGAGGTGCTGCTGACGGCAAATACCTCAATCCTGTGAGAGGCTGGGGCCGACCCATCGAAAGGTGGTACACAAGGCATAACTGACAAAGTCAAGGATATGCCAGCTGTTTGAGGGGGTAGAGGATATTTGCGAGCGGTGTGGAAGGGGCTCCAGCTAATCATATACATACGTTATGGTCCAGCCCAAAGTTGGAGAAACTTTGGAGGTCATTCTTCAGCATCATGTTGGCAGTCTTGCTTGTGTACTTGGGAGCCTGGTTTCCCTGGGGGTTGAATTCAGGATGAGACCCGTCAAGAGTTGCAGGTGGGAGCAAATGACTCACTGATCATTTGCAGGCAGATTCTGTTGGGGTGGAGGTCAGCTCCTCCATCCTGTGCCTCAGCATAGCTGGGCAATCTAATGGATTTCCTGCATTTAAAGGTGAAATTTACTCGAGGTGCAAATGAGGGGTTACACACGATAAGGCTTCAGGGCTTCTTCATTCTGCATTTCGGGGAGCTAGTTACCATCAACTATTTAGACAGATATGCGGGGGGGGGGGGGGGGAAAGAGTGGGGGTTTCTGGGTTCATTTTATTTTTAGTGTTTTGCAAATATTTTACAAGTATAAATAGAGGATCCTTTGATTCTTTGTTCAATTGAAAGAGTATACCTACCTTTGTAGGGCTGTAACTGCTGGTTAGGGTCAGTTTCCACTTTAGCTGCAGTAACAATTTGCACAATACAAATTGCAGAATAAACCAACACCATGCATCAATCCTTGACCAAATTCGGATCACAATTTTTTCCTCTAGAATTTATGCTGTACTGGATTTGAAATCCAGTTAAGTCCAAATATCAATAATCAAGAACAAACCAGTTTTCAGAGCATAATTTGATCTGATTAATACATGGCTGTAGTTATGCATAATTTGACAAATTCTCAGGAGCTTGAAATTATTGGAACCCAATTATGTAGTTTTGATTTGTTTATGATCTCCACAAAAACTGAGAATGCTGTTTCATGAAATGCAACTGACAACAAGCAGTGCTGATCTCAGACAGCAAGCTACAGGTGATTTTTACAGGGGCTTGATGCACCAGGATAGCAAGGCCCCAAATCAAAATAGAAATGGGGACAGCAACACTGAGCTGCAGATTGGCACACTGCTGGGTGTGGCAGAAGTTCAAGCAAAAATCTCATTGGTTTATCTTCATGCTATTGTCACAAGAGCAGGTTATAGTTAAGAATCGACTTTTGTAATTAAACCAAACTACATTCAAGCTGGCAAAGATTTGTATTTTTTTTTAAAATCCCAACCAATTAGAATAGAGAGAAAGCCACATCAGTGCAACCATTTAGGTCTTGAGGTTACAATGCATTTGACATGGCATTTTGCAACAGTATACAAACAAATCTATTAGTTAGAATATTGTCACTTAATTAACCTTGTAATTTTAATACTTATGGAGAAACTGTCACCAGAAGTGGCGGCTTCACTGATTTACTTCAATGAAGAAAAGCCCATTTACAGAATCAGAATAGTACAGCACTGAAGAAAACCATTCAGTCCATCGTGCAAGTCAACTCTGCTGCAACTCCCCTACAGACTTTGCCCATTAGTCATACAAATTCTCCACTCATCAACAAATTTTCTTTTGAATTTGAAATCCTTGTTTAGACCTGCTCCACCACTTAGGCAGTGTATTCCAGATCACAACCATTTGCTGCATTAACAGATTTTCCTCATCACACGTTTGCCAATTACCTGAATTTGGTCTAGAATATCCTTGTAAAGTTAATGAATTTCAATAAGAAAAAGCATCACAGGATTTTAAATTTATTTTATTGTACTTATTTCCATAGACATTTAGGCATCAGCAATTGTAACTTCCACTTCCACACCAGGCTCGATACTAATGGAGGTGATCTGTTTCACAATTTCAGATGGACTGTGTAAATCAATCAGACGCTTGTGGATCCTCATTTGGAAGCGATCCCAGGTTTTGGAACCTTCACCACAAGGAGTCTTTCTTGTTGTGATACGCAGAGTCTGAAATAAAGTATACAACAGATTATGCAGTGATTGAATCCTCTTAAGGAATATTCAAATTAAATGATGAACTATTTTCCACAAATTCAGATAGCCCCAGGCATTTCAACTTTATACTGACAACTTCCACCAAAATGGCTAAATCAATCAGTACCAGAATAACTGCTGGTAGCTGTACTGGAAGGGTAGCTGTAGCAAGATTCCTGAACATTTTAGTTTATAGCCAAATGTTAATGTCAATTAACGGCTTAACGCTATGGGTGCACACATGATGCCATGGTTTGAATTCTCTAGACAGGCCAATGCAGTACTGGATGAAACATTCATTTTGAAACAAACCAGAGGAGTACGAGGGAGGGCTGATCCATAACCACACTAATTCTGGGACATTATTGATAAGAATGGCTGCCACTTCCGCCTATGACATTATGCACTGAGACAGCATTGTCTCAACTGAATATTAGCAGTCAATTCCCATGGTGTCCAACAGTCGTTTAACATCTCCCAATCCATTCAAATTAGTGGGGGGGTTGGGATCCAAGCCTCAATTGTGCAGCCACACATTGCATCTCATTACACAAATAGTTATGACCAACCCAATAGCACCTAATAACATGACTTCCACAATAAAACCCCACACAGCATTTCAAAAATAGCTATGCCACCATGAGTTAATCACTCCCCTTGTAACCCTTGAGAATATTCCAGAAACTAGACACTGCCTTTACCAGCTTTTGCAGTTAGACAACTGAACAAATAAACACTTCACCCAAACCCACATTCCTGGCTACCCAGATTTTATTATTATTAATAATAATAATAATAATCTTTGTCACGAGTAGGCTTACATTGGGGCTGGTTTAGCAGTGGGCTAAACAGCTGGCTTGTAATGCAGAACAAGGCCAGCAGCACACATTCAATTCCCATAGTGGCCTCCCCAAACAGGCACTGGAATGTGGCGACTAGGGGCTTTTCACAGTAACTTCACTTATATTTAGCACCTTTCATCAGCACCTAGGGAATAAGTATTCTCTCTCTCCCTCCCCCCCCCCCCCCCCCCCCACCACCCCCAGAAATCTCCATGCTGTAATGCAGGCAAATTTGCTTGACAATCTGCACAGTAGCCCAGAGATAAATAATCAGAAATTATAAACAATAGAGGAATATGGACAGCACAATAGCAGTGGTTAGCACTATTGCTTCGCAGCACCAGGGTCCCCGGTTTGATTCGCAGCTTGGGTCACTGTCTGCATGTTCTCCTAGTGTCTGCGTGGGTTCCCTTCAGGTGCTCCAGTTTCCTCCTGCAAGCCCCGGAAGACGTGGTCGTTAGGCGAATTGGACATTCTGAATTCTCCCTCATACCTGAACAGGCAGCACCAGAGTGTGCCGACTAGGGGCTTTTCACAGTAACTTCATTGCAGTAAGCCCACTTATGACAAGATTATCATCAAGTACTGTCATTAGAACTCCCTGCTCTTCTAATATTGTCACAAGTTCTCTTGCACTCCAGGAAAAAAAAGATACTCCCATCACATCTAATGGTTACATCGTATCCAGTACAAAGCTAGATTACCTAGATTGTAATGCTCAGTCTCCGAAAAGGGAACGACAGAAGCACCCTTTGGAGCCAGGATCAAAAGGAAAAGCAGACCAACTAGGCAATCTTATCGCTACAGCCTCCAATGTAATTGCAACTCTTTGCCCCCACTCACCCCTATAACAAATACTCTCATCAGTGCACTTCCCATGTAAAAAGTCTTACAACACCATGTTAAAATCTAACAAGTTTGTTTCAAATCACTAGCTTTCGAAGCACTGCTCCTTCTTCAGGTGAATGGAGGGGTAGGTTCCAGAAAATTTATATAGACAAAGTCAAAGATGCAATATGATAGTTGGCATCTCCACATCATTACTTTCCCATAACATTGAATTTACCTCAAGAAGTTATGAAATAAAATGTTGCTGAAAATATCAGATTTGCAACCAGTTTTTCCCTGTATAAAGATATTACCTACCTTGGTGGGCATGCGAACAGGTCCCTTAACCTTCAGATTCTTCTCTTTGGCACCACGAATTAGATCAGCACAAACTGGAGAGAAGTAAGGTATTAGCAAAGAAAGCATATCACTATAATTTTTGTCAACACCAAAACTGGCTCAGAATAGCGTATAAAGCAAATCATGTTGTTTCATTCACATTAATGTCCTCCTTGCCAGCAAATGCAAACTCAGTGGTTCAGTCAGTTAGAGGTTTGACCCTTTGTGAATTTATTTCGGTAATAACAGCCCCAAATTGCATGACAAAAGTTGTTTCTTTTTATCTATAATTCTCATGCTCATTTTCTCAAAGAAAAAGCATCATCAGGGCTAGTTTAGCACTTCACCGAGTTGCAGAAGTGAAGATAAATATATATTGCAAATTTTAAAGTTATATTTACCCTTCTCAAGTGATTTTACATTCCGGCTGGTCAAGGTAATTCTAATTCGGTGAATGGCGACCTCCTGTTCGACAGGTGCTTTGCCAGGATCTTTAAATGCCTGTTTAAAATAAAACAGTGAACTAAATAGAGTGCTCAGCGATTATGTAACTTTTCCGCCCAAGTAACACACGAAGAAACCAGTTTAGAAGCACATTGCCAACAGACTAAAGTTTAAAAACTCAAATGCCTATCTGAATTGTTTATAGGCTTGGAACTTCATAACCGGGAAAACTTCAGTGTACAGTGGGGAAACCTGGAATACGCAACATTGTTATTTAAAAATGCCTACAAAAATCTGAAAGCGGAGCCATTTCATCAACACCTTGCATCAGCCAGGCAGTTGCGTTTTATTTAACAGAACAATTTGGCATTGGTAATATACCAGGCCATGCATTTGCTGAATTAGCGATGCTGTGCCTCCCATGGGGGATAAAACGTGGCAAACCTGGGTGGAAATTGGTTTAAATAGGCCGAATCTGGTCAAATAAAATGACTTAAGCCGGCAAGGCAACCCAGAACGAACACAATTAGCTACTGCAAAGGTGGACTAGAAACGTGCAGACTAGATCCGCTCAGCTACTGAATATTTACAGGGTGTTGTTGATTTGTTTCGGTGCATCGTGATGGATCAGCGCCTCTTTTACCCTCCCCCAGATTCGCCGTGCAGCCACCCCAAAGTAAGTCCGGTTGGATTCAATACACCAGGAGCTCACTCGCTGCTGGAGTTGCAGCTCGGGGTGGCGGCAGCACGTGGGCGAACCCGGCGCGGGCCCCGGGCCTGGGGGGAGCCGCCAGCTCGCTCGCGCCCACCGCCCGCTCCTCTCACCATGGTAACTTCCTGACCGACTTATCCGTCGACTTCTTCGCTTGAGACTCTGAAAGTGAACGAACAGCGGTGAGCCAGGAGCGTACAGAGCCGGCCAACCTGCACTCAGGCCGCAATCACAACTGGAAGAGGAAGCGGCGGGGCTTCGCCGGCCCTTAAATACTGAGACCCCCTCCCGGATGGCGATGACTTCCCGGGGGAGGGGCGGCGGAGGTGGAGCCGCCACTGACAGGACGGAAAACCCGGAACGGAGTATGAGTGAACCAGTGCCGCACCTTCCCGGACTGCGAGTGATTAATTCCAGTGCCGCATTTTCCTGGTGCCCGGGTGCACAGCGACTAAGGTTAGTGCGGGGGAGGGTGGAGCGCCCTCTGACGGTCGGAGGATCAATATGCACAGAATTACCTTCCGTCGTTGATCTACACATTCCATCATTGACGCCTGCCCAAATGAGCAATTAACCGCCTTCTTCCTGCCCTGTACCGTCCTTTTCAGATAACAGTCCAATTCACTATTGAATGCTTTAATTAAACCTACCTCCATCACACTCAAGCAACCGTGCATTCCAGACTTTAACCAATCCTTTCATGAGTGGGAACAGTTTCTCCCAACTATCCTGTTCTGACCCCCTCATGATTTTGTACACATTCTACCACACCTGACCTTTTATCACTAAGGAGAACAGTTCCAACTTCTCCCATTTATCTTCATAACTGAAGTTCCTCGTCCATGAAACCATTCTCCAACTCCTTCACATTGGGCCCATAACTTCCTTTCGGGCCCCCAACTTGAGTCGCGGGGCCTTGCACATACGCAGTGCAACAGCCCAGAAGTGCGGATGCACACGCATGCATACTGGAAGCGCACGGCATTCAAACTCCTGGCCCACTTTTTTTTTTGACAGATTGAACTCATGGACCTGCTCAATTAAAAATCCAGGGTCAGCGCTAACTTGGTCGACTTGCCCGATGTTTTTACTCCTTTTTATTTACACTTTTATTTCTGGGTCCAGGATCATCGAGCAGAGGCAGGAGACAGTGGTAGCCATTTGTTTGGCAGGTTAATGTTTATATTATTCGTGTTTAGCATTTATAAATACGCTTAAAATGCAAATAATGTGAAAGGAAGATATATATTTTTTAAACTTTGGTTTGTCATGAGGCTGTTAATTCCATTAAAAAGTACTTCACTGTATAAAATGAGCTTGGACTCAGACAGTGAAAGAAAGATTTCTTTAAACTTTGGCTTGGCATGAGGATGTTATTCCATTAAAGGAACTATAACTGATAGAATACAGTGATCACTCACTAAGGAGTATGATTGTCCATGTTAATGGTCACGGGTTCTGTGGGTCCTTGTGTGGCTAATGAGCCTGATCCCAGAGCCACATCTTCAATCACTAACCCGGGGGCTGGTTTAGCACAGGGCTAAAGAGCTGGCTTTTATATCAGACCAAGGCAGGCCAGCAGCATGGTTCAATTCCCGTACCAGCCTCCCCGAACAGGTGCTGAAATGTGGCGACTAGGGGCTTTTCACAGTAACTTCATTTGAAGCTACTTGTGACAATAAGCGATTTTCATTTTATTTCATTTCACTTGGCAGGAGTTTCCAAAAGGTGGGATTGGTTCTTGGATGCTAGGGTGTTCTCAAAAAATAGTGTCCCCTCAATCAGGAGATTCCTCCAAGTTGGTCTCTTCTGAGCAAAGAATACCCAGGCATTGACGTCTATGTTCTGTTTCTTGAGGTAAGCCTTCAAGGAGTCTTTAAAGAGCTTCTATTGTTCGCCTTGTGTTCGGGGTCCTTCCTTGAGCTGGTTGGAAAAGATTTGATTTGGCAATCTGGACTCTGACATTCTAAGCATATGGGTGGCCCGTGGAATTGATTTTGGCCTCGATACTGGTGCTATTGACTCCTTCAAGGACACTAATGTTGGCACGCCTGTCCTCCCAGTTGACTCAGAGCTGAAGAACATTTGGATTTAGCAATGTATTTTAACCTATGTTGTTTAAGAGTCTTTCAGATGTAATTGCCCATCCTTACAAGTCTCAGTGATTACTTCAAATCTTTAACAAAGTTTAATGCCTTAGTTGACATATACAAGCCTCCAGAAAGCAAAGGTGCACTATCTCTCGGACAGGTATTGCAGAATCCAGTGCAGATTCAAAATCTGTAGTCATGCTTCACCTCCACTGGGGCATCACACTTATATCTTTGCTTCCTGTAGCCACCTGAGTTGGCCACTTCCCGACTTAAAATGGAGAACTGCAAAGGTTGAAGGGAAATTCAGCCAACACAGGCAAAGACTAGCAAATACAGAAATCATGTATATTGGAACCTGTAAGAAACCAGACAGCACTAAAACCAGCAGCCATCTGCATAGTAATGCAGCAGCCATCTGCATAGTAATGAGCGATTCCAGGGCACAATGGCAACAGTTAAGGTGAAGAAAGCCAAGCCAGACTCCTCGGCGCCAGCAGGAGCCAAGACAAAGGAAGGCCAACGGACACTTAGGGACCGCCCAGCGATCAGGGAACCGCTCCAGCATTGGAGAAATCAATCCATGTGATCGGAAAGTAGTCCAATCACTTGGAACCAGGTACGGGGTCCGCCCCGAAGGGCGGGAAGCCCCTGGGGACTATGAAGTAAAGCCTCCAAGTTCAAATCATCCTTCTTTGGCAGGGTCACTCAGCAACTTGAACCAACCCTTGACAGT
Source organism: Scyliorhinus torazame (assembly GCF_047496885.1). Taxonomy (NCBI): domain Eukaryota; kingdom Metazoa; phylum Chordata; class Chondrichthyes; order Carcharhiniformes; family Scyliorhinidae; genus Scyliorhinus; species Scyliorhinus torazame. The sequence goes on along the minus strand of NC_092717.1, from coordinate 126,558,621 downwards.
GACCTGCCTCGCTGCCTCCAACCAAGTAAGTCTCAAGTCAACGCTCGCTATGAGATAGGCACTCCTAGCTACCAGTCCATACCAGCTTTTGAATCCTGCAGACTCAGGACCTGAACGAAAGGCCATTTGTTCCCCTGACCTGGTTGGCCAGTCCAAAGCCAAGTATAGGCCTTTTAGTGATAGGAATAGCCTAGAAAGTAGAGTTTATGCACGAGTAGTGATTTACTGTGTATAATAAATGTGCTTTGATTTGAATCTTACTAATTGGTGTGTTGAGTTATTGATCATTACTTGAACTTGAACCTCGTGGCGGTATCATAAAGATACCTGGCGACTCTAGAGCAAAGGTTAAACAAACAGAGCAAATTACGAATTAAGAGCCAACCAAAAGTTAGCAACATTCCTAAAGTCCTTGAACTTCTTTTGAGGTGTTGACATATGCACTGCGATCATGAGAGAAGAGTCAGGCATCATCACCCCCAGGTGACACAAGGGCCATTCAAGATCGCTTGGCAGCTGCTACCTTTCAGAAATTGAGCTTGTAAAATTAACAATTGATTTGTCAAAGCCCTCCCTCCCCATGCCCCCTCTTCCCCTTCCTCCCCTTTACAAATACACAGAACCCTTGTGTTTACGTGGAAACATATTTTATTGACTGTTGTGTTTAAGTGAAAAATACATTTTAATGCAAGAAATTTGTAAAAGTTGAGGTAGTTTTATGTCATTGTTCCACTGATAAAGTTGGATTGGATTGCATTTGTTTATTGTCACGTGTACCGAGGTACAGTGAAAAATATTTTCCTGCATGCAGCTCAAACAGTTCATTTAGTACATGAAAAGAAAATACGTGATAGGGCAGCACAAGGTACACAATGTACATACGTAGACACCGGCATCGGGTGAAGCATATGGGAGTGCAGTATTAATCAGATCAGTCCAAAAGAGGGTTGTTTAGGAGCCTGTGGGAAGAAGATGTTTTTGAATCTTTGTGCATGTTCACAGACTTTTGTATCTGGTTTCAAAGTTTTGTAATTTTGAAATTATTTTCTTTTTTAAATGTTTTCCATTAAACTTTACCAGCTTCGACAAATGAATTACAGAAATATCAGAACATAACTTTAATTATGAGATAATTATAAATTGATAAGATAACTGAATTAAACAAGGCAGAAACATAATACGGGTAACAGGGTGGCATACTGGTTATCACTGCTGCCTCACAACACCAGGGACCCGTGTTCAATTCAGATCTTGGGTGACTGTGTGGTGTTTGCACATTTTCCCAGTGTCTGCACAGGTTTCCTGGAAATACAGAATAGAACCGTGTAATTCCTACAGAAAGAGGCTATTTGGCCCATTGAGTCTGCACCGACCCTCTGAAAAAGGACTCTACCTAGGCCCACTCCCCCACCCTATCCCCAGAATCTAATCTGTACATCCCTGGACACTAAGGACAATGTAGCAAGGAAAACCACCTAACCTGCACATCTTTGGACACCCGGAGGAAACCCACACATATATGGGGAGAGCGTACAAAGTCCACACAGACAGTGATTTCAGATCTCCACCTTTCCCTGTCTATCTTTTTGGGGTGGCACAGTGGCACAGCGCCTGGGACCCGAGTTTGATTCCGTCCTTGGGTGTTTTTACATTCTCCCAGTATGCGTGGGTTACCTCCAGTGCTCTGGTGTTCTCCCACAGTCCAAAGATGTGGATTGGCCTTGTCAAATTGCCTCTTAGTGTCCAAAGGTTAGGTGGGGTCATAAGGGGGTGGGGCTGCACTTCTGGTGCTGGAGTCTGCGCAGACTTTCGCGCTGGAGGCCCGAGGCTGCTGCACCGAGAGGAAGGTTTGTTGTGATATCCAAGCTCAAGTAAGTTCACATTTTTCCATTTCAGAATCAGCGGCCCATGGTTTTCCACCACTAGCCAGAGGTTACGGAGCAATGTTTCTAATGTGCGGCACCCAGAACTGGACACAATAGTCCAGCTGAGGACGAATTAGTGTCCTATACAAGTTCAACATAGGGCAGCTGAAAAAAAGTCAGAGAGGCTCAAAACTTTTGGGGAATTGTTCTCGGTCCTTTCACAGTGGGTGCAAAACTCCATTATGGCCACTAACTTTTGCGAGAGGCTACAGTGGGATTTGAACCGGCAGATCTCAAAATGATATTCCCCACCCTCTGCTGGCATCATAATCAGGTTCACAAACAGGCAGGGCCTTAACCTGATTACCATGAATTTGAAATCTTCATTTAAATATGCCTAACGCCTTATCTTCCAGGGATATTATATATACCTCCCACTGGCGTGATGTCACACTGGCAGGATGTCACACTGGCAGGAATCACTACTGCTCTCCAGCCGGGGGCACGGAGTCCAATGCTGTAACACCTGGGTGGCCAAGGACATGGCAGGGCTACCGGATTGGCAGTGCTGGGGGGCAGGGCCAGGGAACACCACTGGTGGGGGGGAGGAGGGGTCCTGTTAAGCCCTGATGCCGGCAATGGGGGAGGGTGGGGGGACTTGACTTCCATTTTGAGATCAGGGCGCCCTTTGAAAATGGCACCCTGATCTCTAGAGCCGGGCTTGCCAGCTCTATGAGGCCCTGCCAAAGTGATACCGCAAACCCCACCCCCACCACCCCCCACCCCCTGTCTTATTTGACAAAGTGTCAGAAGATCTGGAGAGAAACCTGGCTGTTCGGGGAGAAACATAATAATAATTTTTATCATTGTCACAAATAGGCTTACATTAACACTGCAGTGAAGTTACCGTGAAAAGCCCCGAGTCACCACATTCTGGCGCCTGTTCGGGAACAGGGAGGGAGAATTCAGAATGTCCAAATTACCTTGCTAGGTGAATTGGATATTCTGAATTCTCCCTCTGTGTACCTCATGCCATCGAAACCCTGCTGCATAGTGTGTGGTTTATCCTGAGAGTTCCCGATTTAGTGTGAAAATTTACGGCTATGCCTTGATAATCCAGATTGGAGGAGGGATGCATTAGATTAAATTTGATAGAGGACAATCTATCTGATGTTCGAGGCCAGATGTAGGTTGGGCCCACCAATCACCGGTCCTATACTATCCTATTCTCAATGCTGGTCATGAGGTGTTGGAGGTGGCCAAGGGGGTTGAACTACTCCCCTTGACTGGGGCCTAGGCTGTGAACTGTCTGGGCATTGGAGAGATGACATGGTGGAAGTGGTGATGTCTTGTGCTTTGATTGTAGAAATCTTTGAGAGGATCCTAAGTGCTCCTTAATCCTCTCTTATCCTTTTCCTTCTTCTGCAATATGGATGATATCTTTATTCTGCAATCTACCCTGCAATTCTTCTAAAATCCTGGATGATTCTCCCTGGTGATCATGTTGTTGATTATTTATAGTGTTTTCACCTGTAAGTGGGTATGAGATGTGAGCATGAGGTTGTTTTGTCAAAATCATATTGAGTCAGTTATGTCAAATGTGATCTGTGTACAGTTTTACTATTTATTATGTCTTATAATCCTTGCAGTTGGAGAGGGAGCAGTGAAATGCTTTTTTAATCACCCCGTCCCATTCATAAAAGAGGATGAATGGAACCGGGGTGGGGTTGGTAGGGTTAGTTCAGTGAGTTTATTTGTATTTAAGAATCCACATCTTTATCCTTGGATGGACTGGGAAGATCTTGGATCCTGGAGAGGATTGGTGTGGGGATTCTTATTTTTCTCTTCTAATAAGAATCGGTAGTCTGGTTGGTGGGAGGGGTCAGAAATACAACTTTATTGTTAGTTTCTCACTGGTATACACTTGAACAGGAACTGAATAAAACTCAAACGGAATATCAAACAATACATAAAGGTCAACCATGTGGTAAAAGCATTAAGCACAAAATAAATCACTAAAATACAAACAAACAGATAGATGATTCAAGAATAAAGAACCTCGACCATGAGGTCCTATCTTTAAGGGAATTCTTATCTCTAGTTTAACCCCTCATTTATGTTCATTTGCTTCTAATTCTCAGCTGGGTTGTTCAAATGAATGTCTGTTACTTAGAAGATACCTTGTTAATCTGCTTCACAGCACTGAGGACACAGGTTCGATCCCAGCCTTGGGTCACTGTCTGTGTGGAGTTTGTTAATTCGGCGAGTGTCTGCATGGGTTTCACCCCGTTAGGGATTGGCCAAGCTAAATTGTCCCTTAATTGGTAAAAAAAATAATTGGGTACTCTAAAATTTTTTAAAAATTAAAAGCATGTTAATCAAACATTGGACATTACATAAGATTGACTGGTGTCTATCAAAACCAGCTTAGCGTCTGTGTGCACAGTCTTCGGAAAGATACTGGATATGTTTTCTCACACTTTTCCATGTTTTATAACTTGGCGGAGACCTAACTAGAATTGATTAGTTGATCACACAGAACAATCCATTTTTAGTACTGAATACAATGGAATACAATAGTTAATTCATTATATGAGAAAATGACTGGGTCCCCATAGTCAAGACACTTTTTAATATTTTGCTTATTAGCTACGTGCATTCAACTAGCCCCTATATGAATAAATCTCGTACCAGCCTCCCCGAACAGGCGCCGGAATGTGGCGACTCGGGGCTTTTCACAGTAACGTCATTTGAAGCCTACTTGTGACAATAAGCGATTTTCATTTCATTTCATCTAGACTCCATAAATTGGGTTCCTTTTGCCTCTTCCTTGAGGTCGTTTTTTTCCCATTGTTTCCTTTGCCTGGGCTCTCTCTTTACTCCCCATTTTAGCTTTTAGAACTCAAAGATAGGTACTGTTGATGCGTGATTAGCAATTGCGGCTGCTTTGTTGAGGAGCGGAACTGTTCTGGTTGTCCATTCTACGATGGTGGTCACTGAGTTAGTTCAGGCATCCTTTCCTTGGGGGTTTCTTCTCTGTTCTCTTTACCTGGGTGAGCACTGTTCTCAGTCTTAGTGTGAGTGGGTACGGCACATTGCCCTGGATGGAGTTGGAAGGGTGCAGCCCCACCTGGGGTGCAGGTTTTGGGTTGTGTTAGAGGTCCTGGGATTTGGTTTCCTGGGTCAGGAGGCGCTGGACTAAGTCAGGGCTACTACCCTGTTGCACCCAGAGGCTTGGATGTCTCTTTTCGAAGGCACTTATTAGGGACATCCTGAGAGGTTTGATTTTGCTTCTTGGTGCTTGGGGATGAGTCGAGTCCTGTACTTTGGTGAACCGTTGTTTCCCTAGGGGGTGGGATGATTTTTGTTCACTGAGAAGCCGGTTCTCTTCTGCATTGGGGCTCGGCCAAAGCCCTGATCCTGGGATAAAGGCAAGTTACTGTGGATGCTGGAATATGGATGACCAGACTCTAAAAATGTTAGCTCCCTTCTCTCTGCACATATTCTGTCAGACCTGCTGAGATTGTCCAATATTTTCTGTTTTTGGTCCTGATCCTTGGTTAGCCAGTGGGTTAGTTCTGGTCATTCTCGTTCTTCCTTCAGGAAGCCCTGAAGCTATGATCATAATCTGATCATGTTATTGCAGTCCCCTCCCCATTATTGTGTGGAAAAAATTTGTTCTGCCCTGGACCTGGATCGGGGTTAAGTTGTGTGGTATGTGTAATTCCCCTTAAAACTGGTGTTTTTGTGTATTTTATTTTATTTTTGTAAGGGTGAATGAATCTGTTCATGGCTCCTCCATGGGTCTGGTATCCATAGAGAGGAGGCTCTGATTGGTCATTATTCCTTTGGTGCTGCTGGAGTTGAGGGAGATGTATATTGGTACGCACCGGATCATGGCACAGAAATTTATCCTGATTTCACGGATGAGCGCGAGCTTGAGCGGCATGGGATGGTGTGCACCAGTCTACCATGTTCATGACCTCATCTAGACTCACCCCCCAATCGTTGGGAGGGCTATATTGGTCTCTAGATCTGTCTAATGATTTTATTGAGCCAGTGGTGATGCTATGCACCTGCTTCTCTCGGTACTCATGTATATTGAGACCCCCCCCCCCCATTAACCAAAATGTAAAACCTTGACGACCTCAACATTTTTAAAATTCCAAACTCTACATCCAAGTTGTCGCCATTATTTTAACCTATTTTTTTGTGGAACTTTCAAAATACCTTTTCAATTCCAAGGCCACATCACAGGGTTTCAGTCAGGGTGTCAGTCAATGAATTGCCACTTCAAACAATCAAGATGGCTGGTCAGACAAGATCTTCCTCCATAAGGAGTTGATTGCTGTTTATTAGTAGGCTATTGTGTGGATTCAAATGTATTGCTGATTTAATGCATAGAATTCTAGAGTAACGGAATCTGTAGTTTGATGGTGTCACCCATCTAGGGCCATAATAACCAACATGCATGTTGATAAACATTGCAAAACAAGGACACTTCACAACCTCCATCTTAATTTTTCTCAGTTACTGTTTGCACCTTTTGAATGTTACTGCTCCTGCTTTTGACTTTACTGCTTAAGTCCCTTTTGACTTTAAAGTTCTTTTGTAATGTTAGCATGCCATAATTTGTTGGGTTTTTTTCCCCCCAAAAAAGGGCAACAGCACAAGCACGGTAGCCTTGTGGATAGCACAATTGCTTCACAGCTCCAGGGTCCCAGGTTCGATTCCAGCTTCGGTCACTGTCTGTGCAGAGTCTGCACATCCTCCCAGTGTGTGCGTGGGTTTCCTCCAGGTGCTCCGGTTTCCTCCCACAGTCCAAAGATGTGCAGGTTAGGTGGATTGGTCATGATAAATTGCCCTTAGTGTCCAAAATTGCCCTTGGTGTTGGGTGGGGTTACTGGGTTATGGGGATGGGGTGGCGGTGTTGACCTTGGGTGGGGTGCTCTTTCCAAGAGCTGGTGCAGACTCGATGGGCTGAATGGCCTCCTTCTGCACTAACTTTGATGAAGAAATCTCCCTCCAAACCCCCCTTTGCCCTTCAATTCAGACAACCATCTCTTTTGGCTCAGTTTTAGTACTGTTGCCTGAGTCACAGGATTCCAGGTTCAAGTCCCATTCCAAGACTGGAGCACAAGCAATGGCTGTCGCTCCATTTCAGTAATGAGGGAGTACTGCACAATAAGATGACACATTAAGGATCTGCCCACTCAAGATAGAGATCATGAGACTATTGAGTAGTCCTGGCCAATATTTATCCTTTCATTAATATCACAAATAGATTACTGGGATCATATCACCTTGCTGGTGCTGCATTTCCTGCATAGCTCTGTGGTTTCAATATGCACTGGGACATTAGTCATGAAACTTGCTACAGAAATGTAAATATTTTTGTTCAATCTAATGGGAGAAATTAAAAGCTGCATGGATCCAAAAGCATTTAATCATTTTCTCTCAAACTTTTTTTTTTTGTTTGTTGCAAGGAGCTCAATTCATTCATTGCTTCAGTTTCTTCTAAGAGACTGCAGTCAAGGATATATGACTAGAAGGGATGATTGTTACACCAAGCGTCACAGGCATATTTTACAGCAGGCATTCTCTACAACAAAGAATCAGAATGAGCCTCATTGGTATGTAGTTCATTGCAATTTCTGATCACACTTGGTAATAAACCAATTCTCCCATCATTTAATTCAAGGTTTCTTTGTTGGACTACACAATTTGTCTCCCATGGCCTTGTCCCCTTTTCAGACAGTATTTATCCAGCCCTTCAGATGATGGCAGATGGTTGTTAACCAATTCATCAAAAATACTAGGAGTATAATAAAAAGATCCTGATTCACATGGAATAATTAGCAACCCAGAAACAGAGATCCCAGTCAGAATCGGAGAGCAGTTGGAATCAGAGAGCCTTCCTTCTGCACCTATAGTGGTGTTAGGGACTGACAACCAGCCTCTTTGACAGAGCTCTAGGTCATTACTAAAAAAGGTCTCACGTTGTCCTGCACCTATTTTGCCTCAAACCTAGTGTGCCTCCATTCCTTAAACCATCAACTATGTGGGAGGCATGGCTTCATTTCCCCCCCTCCCCCTTCCACCCCCACTACTTTGGAAATTCTTATAAAATGACCACAGCTTGAACCTTTGCTCAGAAGTGGTGACACAATCCTTCTCTGCAGACTGGACATGAAGTGCCCTGGAACTTTGTTTTATTCAACACGGCTTGGGCTGGATTTTATGTGTTGGGGCAGCTGACCCCAGAAACAACATGGAGTCCGTCAGGTGCAGGAGCAGGCTGGGCCTAAAGTCTGCTTCAGTGCACGAGACCATGAAATTAAAGCAAAATAAAAAGCTCTTCAGCCTTCATCACTTCCATCCACACCACAGTAAACCTTGCTCCTTTGGCCAGTCTAGCCCCTATGCAGACTTGCATCAATTCATGACAACCATGCCCATTCACCACCATTTGCTCTTAAATATGCCAATTCACCAAGTAATTGCCATAGGCAGACATCAAGACCCATGCTGAGATTATCAAAGTCAAGCTATTTGGCGTCGATTGATGAATTCACTACTTCAAAATAAAACCGATCAAAGTCCCATTTCATTTAACTTCAGCAAATCCCTTCAAAAGAATTGAATAGCCCCATCAAAAACTAAACGACAGCCACCATGTGATAATGAAAGGCCATGAATCAGTAACACAGCATTAATCCTGTAATGGTAACCCTGGGTCATCAACAGAAAGTGAAATAGCAAGCACCAGCACTGCAGGCTGCCCTGCACCCCGACCCCTTTTGAAGGGCAGTAGTAGTGTCTTTCTTTGAAAGCTTAACGAGTGAGTTTTTGCAAGTTTCATATTCGCCAAAAAGCACAATACCACACAATTGTGTCCAGAAACCATATTAAAATAACTACCTCCCGACAGTTTTAGATCTTCTCCTACCTGGTCTAAAAAGTACACATGGTATTTTAAAAATGCCACTAGCAGAAAGCTACAATCCGCCTCCAGCCACCCGCCAAAACAAATAAGTGCAAGGTTCAAGGGCTGGACGGAGTGGTTTCCCACCTTTAGAAATTAAGGCCTGCATTTCTACTCTGGTGCAGACCCTTTGTCCATTGATGCCACGGTCTGTAATATTTAACAGTGTGATGTACGGCCAACGACTGCTGTACATGGGTGGACTGGATCACCCAGAAGCCATGTACTTTCCTTACCCAATTCGATTTTGTTTCCAATGGAGACAATTTAGGGTGACCAATCCACCTACACTGCAATCTTTGGGTTGTGGGGTAAGACCCAGGGAGAATGTGCAAACTCCACACGGACAGTGACCCACGTCCTATCCTGAACTAGTCTGTGCGGCGAACAAGTCCAATAAAATAAATTCGCATACCCCCTATGCTGCTCACCTCTGAAATCCATAATCAATCCTACCTTCAAAACCGAATTCAGTCATGCTCCAACAAATCTCTATTCCTCCTTTAAGGATCTAATTGCCACTGCCCTGGTTGTTAGCTTAACCAGCTAAACTATAAAATACAATACGGCAAGATTCCTGGTCTCAAGTTTAAAATCACTGCCCTAGTTTAGAGGGTGGAAAAACTACCCAGCAAACGCGTCCTGCCCTGTAAAGTTTCCTGTTTTGTTCGAAGTGCATCGAAAGTCCGCGATTATTTCCCGCTTTTCTTTATCCGCTGCCTTTTAGTGCAGTTCCCAGCAACCAGGAAGAGCCAACAATCAGCAGAGATTGTGGGTTGGGAAAAAGAATAGGACGCTCAAGACACTGAGGGTCCAAGTCTGCTCCCACTGTCCCACAAACAATGCGCCATCTGCACAACTTTACTACTACGGTCATCCCCGCCTTCTAGGTACCAGGTTCCCCGAATCCTCAAATCCATCCAACTATTTTGGTTCGTTTCCTCAACACTTGTCAAACAGGCCATACAGTTTACAAATTACACTTCATCATTATGCTCAAGACACGGGCAATAGCAGCTACAAGCAATACACAGGTAGAAGTGTGTAGTACAAATATAAGTGCATTCTTTATTACAGCTTAGTTCAGATTTGGAGCAATTGGAAAACACAAATTAGAGAATGGGCGAAAAGCCCCAACAGAAAGCGAAGACATGGACTGCCTTTTCAATGGAATAGAACACAAAAATCGAACAATACTTTTAACTTCATCCAATTGTCGTTACTCGAGCTAGTATAAAACAATAACAGTAATGAGTTAAGCAGAATGGGGCTTTAGGACTAGAGGCTTTTCTTTATTCAGACAATGCCATTTTTTAATTCCTTAAAACGTCTCACGATAGTTACATTTTTAATTATGTTTTCTTTAAAATATACATTAGGTTAACGCCATAGCTGTGCAGCCAGGCAATTAATACTCTCCAATAATTCTTTTGCACTAGGTCTATCGTTTGGTTCAACTTCCCAGCAGTTGTTGATGATAGATCGAATCTGCCGGCCCATCGGGGTCTCATTGAAAATAGGTGAAAAAGACGGACGCCGGTTGTAAGCCACTACTGCATACACCACACATTGGCGATCGCCGGAATAAGGCTGATCTCTGCTCATCATCTGCCACAAAGTGATTGCAAAAGAGTAAATATCCGCCTTCAAAGTAGCATTGCAGCCTCGGAGCAGCTCGGGCGCCCGGTGAGTGTAGGTCCCAGCAAGGTGGCGCCACTGGACATTGGGAGTCAAGTCACTGCCGGTCGTCAGCTTGTGAGAACATCCGAAATCTCCAATTTTACACCGGCCCGCTTCCGTAATCAGCACGTTGGCGGGTTTTAAATCCAGGTGAACAATGTGATGTGAATGGAGGAAAGCCAACCCGCTCATAATGTCATTGGAAAACTGCAAACACCCTCTGATATCTAGTGGCTCTGCACAGTTATAAATCCGGTGGTCCAGACTTGTTCCGCCCGCATATTCCATGATAATCGTGCCCACGCTGTCCTCAATGGCCGGATCGCTGGGGACAGAGGTGGTGGCTGCTACAATTTTCACTATGTTCTCATGGACCAGGTGAGCGACGTTCAGCTCTGCCCAGAAACTTTGCCGAGCAGCCAGTCTGTTCTTAGTACATTTTCTCACTTTCTTTATTGCTACGGTTTGACCGTAATAAGTACCTCGATAAACCCACCCGAAACCTCCGGAACCCAAAAGATCAAGTAGTTTAAGTTCATCCCAAATTACCGTGTACCAAGAGCGCCGCAGTAATGCCCAATGTGGCTTTGTGAAAGAGAACTGCGGGCCCTTTCCTGGGGTCCGGTTGGGGCTGCTGCAGGGCCGCAGTGTTAAGGTGGGCGAAAACCCTTTCGGTAAAAGTCGGTGAATTGGAATAGGTGACGGCATGATTTCGCGGTAGACACTGAACGATACTGACTGCACCATCCTTTATTGCTGACCATTAATTGATGTCAACGAGTTACATCTGCACCTTGTTAGCAAAGTCAGGCACTCGCCGCTAAGTCCAAACTCACACGTCGAGCTATCAGTTGCAATTAAACGCTTTATTTCGAGCCCGGACCTTCGTTCAACTCTTTTGGGGGTTCAACCAATTAGCCGTCATGGCTCATTTCAACTCCGTTTAAAGCAAATTGCTGGTTAATTAACACACTTATATAACCGATGATCCAAAAAATTGACTGACCGGAAAAGTATTTAAAAGACGATATGTTTTAATCCATCATTAAACAACTGAAATGGTTAAAGCTCTATGGCCCTCACCAATTACTCCGTGAAAGGACGGATGGGTCAAACTATACTACACAGTTGGATGCCTTTATTATTTTCCATTGTATTGTTTGATTTTTGATAAGGTTCGATCAAATTTCCATCTACTTATTGTCCACTTTTTAAAGGCTTTCTTTCTAAAACACAGTAAATAAACTGATACATTATTGATCATTCTTTCATCATCACGAAGAGGATGCCCTAGTTTGCAGGAAAATTGAGCTAATTTACATTTTGTGGTCCACTAGTTTGCAGTTTAAAATAAATCCCTGACAACTTTCTGCTATTTACGGAACGATCCCTTTCGTCTCCAAGCAGGACACCATATGGGTTTCCACACTGGGCGTCCTCCCCATCTTTTAGTTTATTGGAAGTAAATGAGAAGGAAAAGAGAGAGGGTGTCGGTAATTTTTATTTTAAATTGGAGTGTCTTTTTTTTTTTAAAAACCGCCTAAACTTAAACGATTGAGAAGCACCAGAGGCATTTCTAAACCAAATACTTAGCAAATTACCAAGTGTCTCTGGTGGAATACATAATTTGCATATTGAATAAAGTGCATGCACTGAATATCTGTAAAATAGAAAAAAAAAGACAACCCTGAATTATAATTTTTCTGGCGCTTTTTAAAACCAGTTTTGTCAGTAACGTCATTTTTAAAACGCATGAAAGATGCGCGCGATTAAGACAACATTTTTTTCGCCTATTCATTCTCGTGGTACAAAAAAGGTTTCTAACAGTACGTTAAGAACAATTTATCATCTCCGCTGTGTTAAAAGCAATAATGGTTCTTAAAGTTGAAACCTGTACCTCTAACCACAGGTATCAGCTATAACCACGATGCAGTTATACCATTTGAACAGGTTGATTTAGAGCATGACGATTTACGATGTCAATTTGGGAAACCCATTCATGGCTGAAAGGCTAAATTGCAGAGTCGCATTGAAAATGTCATATAACTAAAGAATGTGACAACCATGTAGTAGCAACAATAGAGCAAGGTAACCGGGAAGTGGCAGATCGGCTATTCAAATCTTGCCAATATCTGTATGCTCATCTTTCGGGATATGCACCAAGTGCCAATTGAAAATTCCTCTTCGATGCCTGGTAGGCAGAATTGTGGGGCAAATGGCTGCCTGATGTTGATATGAGCCTCTTGAGGTTGAGATGGCGCTTGCCTTGTAGCAGCCCGAATGTCTCCTGTGTTTGCTGCAAAGCGGATCTGGCCTTGCCTTTTTTCTGTGAGGGCTGGTAGAGTGTATATGTGCAACTAATCTGAATGACAATGCTACCGTCTGAATACGTCCTACCATGTCATTCGTATTGGACACTGACTCGATTAATAATACTTTCCTGTATGCTCCGCCCAATGTCGGTGTCTATGTATGTATTTACATTGTGTACCTTGTGTTGCCCTATTATGTATTTTCTTTTCTTGTACTAAATGATCTGTTTGAGCTGCAGGCAGAAAAATACTTTTCACTGTACCTCGGTACATGGGACAATAAACAAATCTAATCTAATCTACCTAATTGTCTGTAGGAAACCAGTCTTAATAATAACAGTACCAGTGATCGAAGTCCTATAAAACATACCGGTCTGTATCCCTGCACTGAGTTGGTGAATCTGCCTCGAGTAGCTGGCTGTTAGTTCTGTACAGGGGATTGGTGAGTAACTGGTTAAGTTTTTTCCACTTGTTCTAATTGTAATAAGTTTGTTTTAAAGTTGTGGTATGGCACTGGGGAGGCAGTGGTATTGTCACTGAACTAGTAATCCAGTGACCCAGGGTAATGCTCTGGGGACCCAGGTTTGAATTCAATAAAAATCTGGAATGAAAAGTCTAATGACCATGAAGCCATTGTCGATTGTTGTACCATTTGGTTCAAATGGCTTTTAGGCACAGAAATCATCCTTACCTTACCTGGACTAGCCTACATGCAACTCCAGACCCACAGTGATGTGGTTGACTCTTAAATGCCGTCAGTGATGTGCAACAAATGCTGGCCCAGCCAGAGATGCCCACATCCAATGAACGAATAAAGAAAAAACAAAAACGGTCAGCTCGCATCATGTATACTAACTAGACAAACACATCTGCAGATAATGTCATCGACTGCAGAAACTTGAGCTCCGGATTTCTGAACTTGACTGGAGGTGGAACCATATCATAGAATTTACAGTGCAGAAGGAGGCCATTCGGCCCATCGAGTCTGCACCGGCTCTTGGAAAGAGCACCCTACCCAAGGTCAACACCGCCACCCTATCCCCATAACCCAGTAACCCCACCCAACACTAAGGGCAATTTTGGACACTAAGGGCAATTTATCATGGCCAATCCACCTAAACCGCACATCTTTGGACTGTGGGAGGAAACCGGAGCACCCGGAGGAAACCCACGCACACACTGGGAGGATGTGCAGACTCCGCACAGACAGTGACCCAAGCCAGAATCTAACCTGGGACCCTGGAGCTGTGAAACAATTGTGCTATCCACAAGGCTACCGTGCTGCCCCAAATCACTTGTGCATCCATGAGGCAGTGAACTACGTAGATATAGAACATTTAGGGAGATGGTCATGCCAGTTGTCAGACCGTACAGACCGAGGAGGAATTGGTGACGGCTGGGCATTCTAAGAGCAAAACAGTTTGTACTTTTGTGTCGATTTTACTTGCTAATCCATTTTGGACACTGGTGAAGGTGATAGAACTTCAGGGGAGTGCAGCCAGAGCAAAGTCCATTAGCATCACAGGTGGCTGAGCTGCACGGCAAGGGAGGAAAAAGAGTGGAAGAGCAAAAGTGATGGGGATTTGTTCGTCAGATAATCAGGCAAGCATTTCTGCAGCATTAAACGTAATCAGATTGGAAGACAGCAAATGTTACCCCACTAACCCCACTATTTAAGAAGGGAGGGAGAGAGAAAATGGGGAACTACATGTTAGCCATACATCTATAGTAGGCATAGAACAGTACAAGCCCTTCAGTCCACGATGTTGTGCTGACCATTTATCTTAATCTAAGATCAACCTAACCTACACCCCTTCAATTTACTGCTGTTCATGTGCCTGTCTAAGAGTCGCTTAAATGTCCCTAATGACTCTGACTCCACCACCTCTGCTGGCAGTGCATTCCACACACCCACCACTCTCTGTGTAAAGAACCTACCTCTGCCATCTCCCCTATACCTTTCTCCAATCACCTTAAAATTATGTCCCCTCGTGACAGCAATTTCCACCCTGGGGAAAAGTCTCTGGCTATCCTCTCTATCCATGCCTTTCATCACCTTGTACACCTCTATCAAGTCACACCACTGCCTTCTTCGCTCCAGTGAGAAAAACCCTAGCTCCCTCAACCTTTCTTCATAAGACATGCCCTCCAGTCCAAGCAGCATCCTGGTAAATCTCCTCTGTACCCTCTCCAAAGCATCCACATCCTTCCTATAATGAAGTGACCAGAACTGGACACAATATTCCAAGTATGGTCGAACTACAGTTTTATAAAGCTGCAGCAAAACCTCGCGGCTCTTAACCCCCTGTTAATGAAAGCCAATGCACCATACACCTTCTTAACAACCCTAGCAACCTTGGTGGCAACTTTGAGGGATCTATTTGCGTGGACCCCAAGATCCCTTTGTTCCTCCATACTTCCAAGAATCCTGCCTTTAACCCTGTATTCAGCATTCAAATTCGACCTTCCAAAATGAATCACTTCACATTTATCAATGTTGAACTCCATCTGCCACTTCTCAGCCCAGGTCTGCATCCTGTCAATGTCCTGCTGTAACCTGCAACAACCCTCAACACTATCTACAACTCCCCCCAACCTTTGTGTCATCGGCAAACTTACTAACCCACCCTTCCACTTCCTCATCCAAGTCATTTATAAAAACCACAAAGAGCAGAGGTCCCAGAACAGATCCTTGCGGGACACCACTGGTCACCGACCTCCAGGCGGAATACTTTCCATCCACTACCACTCCCTGTCTTCTTTCGGCCAGCCAATTCTGTATCCAGACAGCCAAATTTCCCTGTATCCCATGCCCCCTAACTTTCTGAATGAGCCTACCATGGCGAACCTTATCAAATGCCTTACTAAAATCCATATACACCACATCCACTGCCCGACCCTCATCAATGTGTCTCGTCACATCCTCAAAGAATTCAATGAGGCTTGTTAGGCATGACCTGCCCCTCACAAAGCCGTGCTTACTATCTTTAATCAAACTATGTTTTTCTAAATAATCATAAATCCTATCTTTCAGAATCCTTTCCAATATTTTGCTCACCATAGACGTAAGACTGATGGGTCTGTAATTCCCAGGGATTTCCCTATTCCCTTTCTTGAACAGGGGAACAACATTAGCCTCCCTCCAATCATCCGGTACTACTCCAATGGAGAGTGAGGACGCAAAGATCATTGCCAACTGTGCAGCAATCTCCTCCCTTGCTTCTCGAAGTAACCTTGGATATATCCTGTCAGGCCCAGGGGACGTATCTATTCTGATGCTTTTCAAAATTTCCAGCACATCCTCCTTCTTAATATCAACCTGGTTGAGTCTATTAATTTGGTTCGCACTGTTCTCATGAGCAACAAAGTCCCTCTCGCTAGTGAATACTGAAGCAAAGTATTCATTTCGGGCCTCCCCCAAATTCTCAGACTCTAGGCACAAGTTCCCACCACTATCCCTGATCGGCCCTACTCTCATTCTGATAATCCTCTTATTTCTTACAGATGTGTAGAACACCTTGGTGTTTTCCCTAAGATTTCCATCAGGGCTTTTTCATACCCCCTTCTAGCTCTCCTCAGTCCATTTTTGAGTTCCTTCCTGGCTCCCTTGTAACCCTCTAGAGCCGAGTCAGGTCCTTGCTTCCTCAACCTTACGTAATCTTCCTTCTTCCTCTTGACTAGAAGCTCCACTTCTCTTGTCATCCAAGGCTCCTTTACCTTACCATTCCTTCCTTGTCTCTGTGGGACAAAACTATTCAGCACTCGCAGCAAGTGCTCCTTAAACAATCCCCACATTACTGTTGTGCATTTCCTCAAGAACAATTGTTCCCCACTTTATGCTCCTAGCTCCTGTCTAATAGCAGTATAATTTCCCCTCCCCCAATTAAATACCGTCCCATACTGTCTGTTCCTATCCCTCTCCATGACTATGGTAAAGGTCAAGGAGTTGTGGTCACTGTCATCAAAATGCTCTCCACCGAGACATGTGACACTTGGCCTGGTTTGTTGCCGAGCACCAAGTCCAATATGGCCTCCCCCCTAGTCGGCCTATCTACATATTCAGTCAGGAATCCTTCCTGTACACACCTGACAAAATCTGCTCCATCCAAACTATTTGCACTAAGGAAGTTCTGGTCAATATTAGGGAAGTTGAAGTCACCCATGACAACAACTCTGTTCCTTCTGCACTTTTCCAAGATCTGCCGTCCAATCTGTTCCTCTATCTCTCTGCTGCTATTGGGCGTCTATAGAAAACTCCCAATAAAGTGACTGCTCCTTTCTTGTTTCTGACTTCCACCCATACTGACTCAGTAGACAAACTCTCCTCAACTACCCCCCTTTCTGCAGCTGTGGTGCACTCCCTAATTAACAGTGCCACTCTCCTCCTATTTTACCTCCCTCCCTATTCTTCTGAAAACATCTAAACCCCGGAACATCCATTCCTGCCCCTGTGAAATCCATGTCTCTCTAATGGCCACAACATCGTAGTCCCAAGTACTGATCCATGCTCTAAGTTCATCTCCCTTATTCCTGACACTCCTTGCATTGAAACAGACACACTTTAACCCATTCCACTGAGTGCAACTTTGCCCTATCAATTGTCTATCCTTCCTCACAGACTTGCTGTATACTATTTCTGCCTGTTCAACAGCTACCCTATCCTCTGATCCATAGCTCTGGTTCCCATCCCTCAGCCAAACTAGTTTAAACCCTCCCGAAAAGTTCTAGAAAACCTCCCACCCAGGATATTGGTGCCCCTCCAGTTTAGGTGCAATCCGTCCTTCATGTACAGGTCCCACCTTCCCCAGAAGTTTGATTAGCAAAATTAAAGCATATGGGATAGGAGGCAATATACTGGCCTGGATTAATGATTGGTTAAGGGCAGCACGGTAGCATTGTGGATAGCACAATTGCTTCACAGCTCCAGGGTCCCAGGTTCGATTCCCCGCTGGGTCACTGTCTGTGCGGAGTCTGCACATCCTCCCCGTGTGTGCGTGGGTTTCCTCCGGGTGCTCCGGTTTCCTCCCACAGTCCAAAGATGTGCAGGTTAGGTGGATTGGCCATGATAAATTACCCTTAGTGTCCAAAATTGCCCTTGGTGTTGGGTGGGGTTACTGGATTATGGGGATAGGGTAGAGGTGTTGACCTTGGGTAGGGTGCTCTTTCCAAGAGCCGGTGCAGACTCGATGGGCCGAATGGCCGCCTCCTGCACTGTAATTTCTATGATAATCTATGATAACAGGCAGAAAAAAGTCAGAATAAATGGATCATTTTGGCAGCTGTGACTTGTGGGGTACTGCAAGGGTTGGTACTTGGGCACCAAGTAGCTAACATACAACGTATGTTCACAACATATATCCAGGATTGGTATGTGGGGATCAAATATAATATTTCCAAGCTTGTGGGTGACGAAAAGCTAGTCGGAAATGTTTGTTATGAGGAAGATGCAAGTGGCATCAATGGGAGCTGGACAAACTCAGTGAGTGGACAAGAACATGGCAGGTGGAATAATGTGGAAAAATTAGGTTATCCACTTCGGTAGGAGGACAGATGAGCAAAATATTTCTTAAATAGCAAGAGATTAGAAAGTGTAGATGTACAAAGGGACATGGGTGTTCTTGTCATGGAATGACTGAAAGCTAACATGCAGGCGCAGCAAGCAATTTGAAAGGTTAAATGTGTGTTAGCCTTTATCACTGAGTACAGGCGTAACAACATCTTGCTTCTGATTGTGTAAAATGGCTAGATGAGTATTGTGCACAATATTTGGTCCTTAGGAAGCATATTATTGCCATAGAAAGAGTGCAACGAAGGTTCACCAAACCTGTTCCTGGGATGGCGGGATGGTCCTATGAAGAGAAATTGAGGAAATTGGGCCCATATTCTCTAGAATTTTGAAGAATGAGAGGTGACCTCATTGATTGGTAGCGTAATGATTAGCACAATTGCTTCACAGCTCCAGGGTCCCAGGTTCGATTCCCGGCTTGGATCACTGTCTGTGCGGAGTCTGCACGTTCTCCCCGTGTGTGCGTGGGTTTCCTCCGGTTGCTCCGGTTTCCTCCTACAATCCAAAGATGTGCAGGTTAGGTGGATTGGCCATGATAAATTACCCTTAGTGTCAAAATTGCCCTTAGTTTCCAAAATTGCCCTTAGTGTTGGGTGGGGTTACGAGGTTATGGGGATAGGATGGAGGTATGGGCTTGGGTAGAGTGCTCTTTCCAAGAGCTGGTGCAGACTCGATGGGCTGAATGGCCTCATTCTGCACTGTAAATTCTATGATACTATGAAACCTACAAAGTACTCGAAAGAACAGACAGGGTAGACGCAAATGTTTCACTTGGTATTTTAAAAAATATTCATTCATGGATGTGGGCTTCGTTGACCAGGCGAGCATTTATTGCTCAATGTTAGTTGCCCTTCAAAAGGTGGTGATGAGCTGCAGCCTTGATCCACTGCAATCCATATGGTGTAGGTACATCCACAGTGCTGCTATGGAGGGAATTCAGGATTTTAACCTACTTATAGAGAACGGACTATGATATAGTTCTAAGTCAGGATGGTTTGAGGCTTGGATGGTAACTTCTAGGTGGTGGTGTTCCCATGTGTCCTATCCCATGTGCTTCTCGATTCTAGCAGTTGTGGATTTGGAAGGAGCAGTCTGAAGAGTCTTGATGACTTCCTGTAATGCACTTTGTAGATGGTACACACTGCTGCCACTATGTGTTGTTGCTAACTTTTGGTTGGCTCTTAAATCGTAAATTGCTCTGTTTGTTTAACCTTTGCTCTAGAGTCGCCAGGTATCTTTATGATACCGCCACGAGGTTCAAGTGCAAGTAATGATCAATAACTCAACACACCAATTCGTAAGATTCAAATCAAAACACATTTATTATACACAGTAAATCACTACTCATGCATAAACTTTACTTTCTAGACTATTCCTACCACTAAAAGGCCAATACTTAGCTTAGGACTGGCCCACCAAGTCAGGGGAACAAATGGCCTTTCGTTCTGGTCCTGAGTCTGCAGGATTCAAAAGCTGGTATGGACCGGTAGCTAGGAGCGCCTATCTCATAGCGAGCGTTGACTTGAGACTTGGTTGGCGGCCGCTGGACAGTTCACTCTCAGGGGTTGTTTCGTGTTGCTGAGTGACTCTGTCAAAAAGGAAGATTTGAACTTGGGGGCTTTACTTTATAGTCCACAGGGGCTTCCCGCCCTTCGGGGCGGATCCTGTACCTGGTTCCAAGTGATTGGACTACTTTCCGATCACTTGGATCGATTTCTCCAATGCTGGAGCGGTTCCCTGATCGCTGGGCGGTCCCTAAGTGTCCGTTGGCCTTCCTTTGTCTTGGCTCCTGCTGGCGCCGAGGAGTCTGGCTTGGCTTTGTTCATCTTAACTGTTGCCATTGTGCCTTGGAATCGCTCATTACTATGCAGATGGCTGCTGGTTTCAGTGCTGTCTGGTTGTTTTGCAGGTTTCAATATACATGATTTCTGCACTTGCTAGTCTTTGCCTGTGTTGGCTGAATTTCCCTTCAGCCTTTGCGGTTCTCCATTTTAAGTTGGGAAGTGGCCAACCCAGGTGGCTACAACCCCTCCTTGTGATCCCTAACGCGAAGCGTGAAGGATCACATAACTGCGTTGTCTTCATTCCCTGACCCGATGAGCACTCTTCTATGGCCTCTACACTGACCATAACTATGTAAGAAACATTTTAACTAACAATTTCTAAGTGGCGCTATGTCAAAACAGGGACATGCATTACAAAATAAAAAAAACGGTACCTCTAACTGTCCTCAATAAACTACACTCACTAAACATTGTCATATTAACTGCCTAAACAATACAAAATAAAAGCAGCATTTACATTTTTCCTGGCTTGGCAGTCAAGCACAGAATATTTCCATTTCTTTATTTACAAAAGATGTAACACAAATGGTCTTTATTGTAGATCAAGGGGTTCGGGGGCCTGGTGAAAACCGAAAATAGGAGATCTCATTCTGTATACCGGGGTGCTAGCGCAGTAGGCTCTCCTTCGCCACTTCCTCATGCGGATAGTCTGCACGATGCTGCAGAGTATCGCCAACACTAATAGGGATTCGACTACGTAGAAAGGGAGTACCATGTTATGAGCTTATCACACCATGATGGTGTGGTGTTGCCTGTTACCGGGCTCTGGGTGCTATGGGGAAGTGAATCATTAACGGCCGGGGGGTGTTGGGGTCAGGGGGTTCGCGTTCGCGCGCAACCGAATACACGTTGCAATAACAACAAAATACACGGATGACGTCTTCATTGTTGTCTTCTTTCCTTTTTGTCTCTTCCTTTCCGTTTCGTCTCTTTTCCTGGAGCTTCTTCTGGGGATCTGTGGGATCAAGCATAGTTTCTGTTACTATCTTGGTTAATATCTCGTCTGTTAGTATGTCTGTCCTTCAGTGCCAATTCTCCCTTTACAATTTGTCACCATGTGTGACTCTCTCATTTAAAATTTAAAAAAAAAAAAAACCGTATATTCAGGACAAGACACACTTAAAAATACTGAAACAGTGCGAGCCCTCTCGCAGGCTGTGCGATTTACCATCCAAATGTTTGAGGATGCAAATAGCATAGGGATGGCAACCTAAGGATTGCCGGAAAACAAAACAAAACTTTTTGAACCAAGAGTGCCGAAATGAGGTGCGTATGGGCTGCGACTGGTAAGAATTGGATGGAATCACCGGGTAAGACGGCGACCAATGCCGTGTGTGCTCTACCCGAGCGTAGCTGACCAGAGGGGGGCTCCTCAGGCAGTGCGGGTCCCAAGCCGTTTCTCCACTGCCTGAGCAACTGACAAGAACGGGCAAAAATGTAGTCATCGTGGGGGGGTTGCCGTATTGGTTCTACCTTCGAACCAGAAGAGCAGTTATCAACGGGGGTTTGGCAAGCTCTCAGGGGTTTCTGCCGATGAGCGTGCGGGCAAGTTCTCATAGGTTTCGGCGTGGGGTCGTGGAAAAATTTCTGATCTTACAAACAACACTTAACACTAACAGTAACAAACAACATTAAACATGCTGCAGGTTCCATCAGAAAGGACAGTGTAAATCACATTTGGACTTGGGTGTAACTAGCATATGGAGGCAGTGTAGTGTGGCCGAAGAAGAGAGGAAGGAGGAGTGAAACAAAAATGAAGTGGCCTTGCTGAGGTAACGCTGCCATGAGAAGTGGTGGGTAAGCGCTCACAGTTTGCATGGGGCAGCTGGGACCTTGTAGCTGCTGTGGGTGGTGTTCTCTTTCATATATGGGGCTAGTCTAGCTGGTGGGGGTCTCCTGCAATCTCGGGCAAAGTGTCCTGACTGCCCACAGTTGTAACATGACCCCTGGGGCACATAAGGTGGAGCAGGCTCTCTGGTCCATTGTTCCCTTGGGTATTGTTCCCTGGGTGGGGGGTCGGGGCTGTTGGTGTCTTTGCTGGTTCGGGGGGCATTTGTGGGCTGATTCCGTTGCTGTTTCAGGGGGGCTTGACATTCTCGTGCGTAATGTCCTAATTGTCCGCAATTGTAACATTCCTGTGGTTTCTGTGGGGGGCTGTTCCTGCCTTCGTTCACCCATGCGGGGTTCTGGTGCGTTTTCACCGCTTGGATGTCTGCTTCTGCCTGCTGTTCCTCGGGTTTCCTAACTGCGGGTTTGTTTTGTACAGACTGTTCCCAGGTGCGGGACAATTTTTTAAAAACCCATTTCTCATTGTGGACTTCCTCTGAGGGGTCATAATTCATACAGACTTTTTGTCCTGCCTCTGTGGCATGGGAGATAAGGGTGCGGGTCCATTTGGCCATACGTCTTGGGACAAATGGGCGCGTTCTAAATTGCCGAAAATGGCTGTAAAATGAATCCACAGGCGTCCAGCAAACACTGTGGGGTGTTCTGTCTTTTTCTGCCTGCACTTATTCAGGCCTTCTACAGGGTCACCTCTGTTGTAGCCGATCGCGTCTAGGGTCGCTGCGTGCATCTCTGCAAGGGTGCGTCCTACATTCTGTTGGTCGGGAAGGGCTGCTACGACCGAAGGGTCTAAGCTCAAAACTGTGAGCTTCACATGCTCCCGCTCGTCCAGGCCATACATGGTCGCCTGCTGCTTTACTCTAGCAAAGAAGTGGTGGGGGTCTGAGGTGGGGAGGAACGGTGCGATTTTCTCGTAATTGGGTCACAGTTAAGGGGGTGGTGTAAAGGAATTCCGCATCTCCTTCTGATGTGACTGTGTGGTGGGTGGTTACTGGGTTCATTGGTGCCTGAACTATCTGCTTTGTGGGGGGTTGGGGCGCTTTTCTCTTCTGGGGCTTTCCTTGCGCACATGTTCCCTGAACATATCTATGCACAGTCTCATTTAATTCGTCCCAATCTGGGCCGTCTTCTGCATCTAACTGGGATCCAAAGGTGCTCTGGAATCTATTCTGAATTGAAAGTAAAGACTGCAGTTCTGCAATCTGCTTCCGGCACTTTGAGTGATCTAGTGAGCTCTGTCTGTGCTCTGTGGTGGTAGCATGGAGCACTCTTAATGCTGCTTTCAGGTCGCTACACTGCCTTTGCAATGCCTCTACCTGTTTCTCTGTTTCCTCTCTTACCAGGACACGTTGCGTGTCCTGATAGGCCTTTTCGTACTGTGTCTGGAAGCTGCTTAGGTGCGCCAGACAAGACTGGTGTGGCCTCTTGGCATCATCCACCTCTCCATCCTTTGCTGCTAACTTCCTTCTTAATTCTAGGTTCGGTTTCTCTATCTCGCCCACATCGACCTTACTCATTCAATGTATTCCTTCTATCTCTTTACGAAGCGTCCGAACAACCTCCTCTGTGCCTCGCAATTGTGCCAGACGGCACGATTGCCATCGGCTTGCGAGCTTTTCCCAAGCTTCTCTTATGAATTTTGCTCAGGTTCTCCCACCAAGTATGTCCTATACTCCCGGGACCTGTTTCCTCATTTTCACAGAATTCGCTCCAAAGGGGCCATCCTTTCCCTTTGAGGTACTTTCTGATTTCCTCTTCCCAAACGGGACACTGTCCTACTCTACTGCTGGTGGCTGCGACCACAAATTCTTCAGGGTTCATGAGGCGTTGCATTGCCTGCATTGCCATCTTTCCTCTCTAAATGCACTCTTAAAATTTGGAACGAGGGGTACTAAGGCGGTGCTGTAATTACGGGTACGGCTTTCGCTATTTTCCGGAATACAAACACCCGACAGTTTTTCGCAACAAAAATCTATCAGTATTACCTTATAGCCCTGTTAGTTACGCATGCATGAACACACTTCCGAATTATGAGGATTGATTAGAACTGCTTGAACACTTGTGGTTTTCCTGTTCCCAATTGGATTTCTAATTCAAAATTTTTGGGTTCTCCCGGAGTGGTTAAGCCACTTCTAAATCGGGTCCCTTCTGGATGTCGCCAGTAATATGTTGCTAACTTTTGGTTGGCTCTTAAATCGTAATTTGCTCTGTTTGTTTAACCTTTGCTCTAGAGTCGCCAGGTATCTTTATGATACCGCCACGAGGTTCAAGTTCAAGTAATGATCAATAACTCAACACACAAATTAGTAAGATTCAAATCAAAACACATTTATTATACACAGTAAATCACTACTCGTGCATAAACTCTACTTTCTAGACTATTCCTATCACTAACAAGCCAATACTTAGCTTCGGACTGGCCCACCAGGTCAGGGGAACAAATGGCCTTTCGTTCAGGTCCTGAATCTGCAGGATTCAAAAGCTGGTATGGACTGGTAGCTAGGAGCACCTATCTCATAGCGTGCGTTGACTGGAGACTTACTTGGTTGGCGGACGCTGGACAGTTCACTCTCAGGCGTTGCTGAGTGACCCTGTCAAGAAGGTCGATTTGAACTTGGGGAGGCTTTACTTTATAGTCCCCAGGGGCTTCCCGCCCTTCAGGGCGGACCCCGTACCTGGTTCCAAGTGACTGGACTACTTTCCAATCACTTGGATCGATTTCTCCAATGTTGGAGCAGTTCCCTGATCGCTGGGTGGTCCATAAGAGTCCGTTGGCCTTCCTTTGCCTTGGCTCCTGCTGGCGCTGAGGAGTCTGGCTTGGCTTTATTCCCCTTAACTGTTGCCATTGTGCCTTGGAATCGCTCATTACTATGCAGATGGCTGCTGCATTACTATGCAGATGGCTGCTGGTTTCAGTGCTGTCTGGTTGTTTTGCAGGTTTCAATATACATGATTTCTGCACTTGCTAGTCTTTGCCTGTGTTGGCTGAATTTCCCTTCAGCCTTTGCTGTTCTCCATTTTAAGTCGGGAAGTGGCCAACCCAGGTGGCTACAGTGTCAATGGTGGAGGGAGTGAATATAAAAGTGATGGATGGATGGTGCATCAATCAAGTGAGCCACTTTGTCCTGGATGGTGTTGAGCTTCCTGAGTGTTGTTGGAGCTGCACTCATCCAGGCAACTGGAGAGTATTCCATCACAGTCCTGACTTGTGCTTTGTAGATGGTGGGCAGCTATTGTGAGCCAGGGGGTGAATTATTTGCTGACAGATTCCTGGAATCTGACCTGTTTGTAGTGGTTAATCATGTTCAGTTTCTGATCAATGGTAATCTACCTTGGATGTTGATAATAGGGGATTCTGTGATGGTAATGTCACTGAATGTCAAGGGGTGATGGTCATTGCCTGGCACTTGTGTGACATGAATAATCTTTATTAGTGTCACAAGTAGGCTTACATTAACACTGCAGTGAAGTCACTGTGAAAATCCCCTAGTCACCACACCAGTTCAGGTACACAGAGGGAGAATTCAGAATGTCCAATTCACCTAACAAGCACGTCTTTTGGGAGTTGTGGGAGGAAACCGGAGCACCCGGAGGAAACCCACACAGGCACGGGGAGGACGTGCAGACTCTGCACGACCAGTGACCCAAGCTGGGAATCGAACCTGGGTCCTTGGTGCTGTGAAGCAACAATGCTAATCACTGTGCTACCGTGCCACTCTGAATGTTACTTGTCACTTGTTAGCCCAGGTCTGGATCTTGTTGCATGTGGCCTTGGACTACTTCAGTATCTGTGGAGTCGTGACTGGTGCTGAAATTGTGCAATCATCAGTTAACATCCCCACTATTGACCTTTATGATGAAAGGAAGGTCATTGATGAAGCAGCTGAAGATAGTTGGGCCTAGGCATTGCTATGAGGAACTGAGGTTGGGGAGCCAGGGAACACAACTTCAAAATATGGGGGAATCCACTTAGGACTGAGATAAGGAGAATTATTTTTACTCTGTGGATTGTGACTCTTTGGAATTCTCTACCCCAGGAAGATCAGTCATTGAATATATTTGTACAATGAGATTGGTATTTGGAAATCTGTCAGTCACAAGGATGTGTGTGGTGGGAGGAGGTAGGACATTGAAGACAATGGCCAGATTGAATGGAGGAGCAGGCTTAATGGGCTGAATTGCCTACTCCTGCTCCTATGTTCCTATTCCAGCCCCAAACACTTTGAAGGTTGGATGAGAAATAGTTTCCAATCTGATAATGCAGATTTCTGGGCTGGAATTCTCCGACCATTGCAATTCAATTTTCCTGCTGGCAGCACAGCCCGCCAGCGGATTTCATGTCGGTGTGGGGTGGTTGCAATGGGAAATCTCAATGACAGTCGGTGAGAAGATGGAATCCCGCCGCCAGCAAATGGCGTGTGACTGAGAAACACTGGGCTCGTGGCCCGGAGAATCCAGCCTCAGCACACAGAGTATCGAGATGAATGACATATTGCCATTAGAACTTTTGTCATGAGATCTATGCATTGAACTGCTATGTGGTCCAGATTTTAATCCTGAGAAGTTGCCCATCTGGGTACTACAAAAGCAAGTAATGGCATACTTCAATTGACCTGACATTTGAGGGCTAAAAGTTAAATATCGTCCCCAGTGCTTATTTTTAAATCTTTATTATCACATGTCGGCATACATTAACACTGCGATGAAGTTACCTTGAAAAGCCCAAGTCGCCACATTCTGACGCCTGTTCGGGTACATGGAGGGAGAATTCAGAATATCCAAATGACCTAACATCACGTCTTTCAGGACTTGTGGGAGGAAAACGGAGCACCCGGAGGAAACCCACGCAGAAACGGGGAGAATGTGCAGACTCCACACAGACAGTGACCCAAGCTGGAATCGAACCTGGGCTTGGGTCACAGTCTGTGCAGAGTCTGCTTATGACATGTTTATTGTGCAAGAATGTTCTCTTAAAAGCAGGACATATGAAACCTATATCCCCCAAACACTTCCACATCTTCTGGACTGCAATATTTTTCTCACTCCGACCCTGGCTGTTCATGTATGCTTGTCATCTGTGTATTTTGCTCTGCCTCTCAGGTGAATGTCTTTTTATTTTTATTAATTTACAGGATGTCGGTGCACTGGCTAGGCCAGCATTTATTGTCCATCTTTCATTGCCCTTGGGAAGGTGGTGAGCTGCTACCTTGAACTGCTACAGTCCCTGTGGGTACAAGCACAGTGCTGTTAAGGAAGGAGTTGCAGGATTTTGACCCAGCAAAAGTGAAGGAATGGCAATATATTTCCAAGTCAGAACTTTGCTTGAGAGAGTGAGAGCGAGTTGAGACTTCTTCCCTAGGCACATCTAGAGGGAAACGCGAAAGGTTAGGATAGGTTGCTGCAAAACCTGTCACTTTCAGCAACAGTGACAGAGGTTTGCTGAAAGGTGATGGGAAGCATGCAGAATGTCCTATTCCATTGTTCTATTGTCTGTTGGGTATCAAACGTCCTCTTAGATGCTTCAATTATTTTGAATAACTCCATCAAGCCTCTTCTCCATCGCCTTTTCTTCAAGGAAAACAGATTCAACTTCTCCAATCTGTCATTATAACTGAAGCTCCTCATCCCTGAAATCATTCTCGTGAATCATTTCTGTACTCTGTGTCTTCACATACTTAAAGTGTAGCACCCAGAACTGGACACAATACTCCAGCTGAGGCCAAATGTCTTGTTTGCATTCAGCATAGACTCCTTGCTCATGTACTCTTCTGTAAAGGCACATTTCTGTTTTCAAACCTTTACATTGAGTTTAAAAGTCTTAGAAATGGATGTATGGTAGGTAACCTGGCACTGTTTGTGTCTATTCAAACCTTGTCAGGCTTCTATCTCTAGAGCTGCCTATGATGAGTCATTAAAATGCAAAGTCTCCTCCACTAAATGTCCATATCCATTGAATCTTCTGAAAGGTGTGAAAACCCTTTTACTTCTTAAGGAACAGGAGACAGGAAAGAACGGTTTGCCTGGTGAGACAATGTCTCCTTGAAAATTACTCCAACAGCCATTTTAAATTTTGGATTTGAAGTGGATTATAATCCGTTTGAAACTCTTTCAGATCAGCTGAACTCCTGGAATGATCTCTTCCTTAACAGGCCTCACAGACACTTAAAGGGCTGACCTAACTCTCCCTGAAGGAACTGAACCGCCAGAGAATATTACCATCCCCAACTTGGATATTGGGGGTTGCACATCTCCCCCGATTTATACCTCTCCAATTAAGAGTGTATGGAGGCGGGTTATTAAATTTTGATCAGAGACTATATAAGACCATGTATTTTTGAAATTATGTGGAAGTTTATTAAAGAATCAAACACAAAATTCATATTTGATGGCTAGTCAATCCAAAATTGATAGTTCTAGGTAAAGAAAATATAAACGTTTTCTATAGAGAATCCAAGTCTGCTGTCTAAATAATGTGAGAGATATTTTAAGATACCCATTGATGCACTATCAATTACAATGAGACAAAAGTAGACAGTAATCGAGGCTTTATTAAGCAGAGATGTGTTGTCTCCTGCAGCTGCTGCCGAAATGGCTGCAACTCAGTGAGCACACACATTTATACTCCGCCTACTGGGCGGAGCCAGCAGGCAGGGATCTACCCCCGTACCTGTAGTACAGGGGCCTTTCCGTATTACTTCTCGTATACGTAATATATACAAACAGTGGTGACTACCACATTCACCCCCTATTAAAAAAGAGTCCAGCGGGGGTGGTGGAAAACTATTTACATGTATGTGAGCATTTTTAAAGTGTACAGTTTAGGGAGAGTTCACAAATTTAGCCGGTCGGGCCTCTTGATCCTCTGTTGTGAGCGCTGCAGTCCCGGTGGCGATGCAGACGCAGGCTTGGTCGCCAGTGACTCCGGGAGTGTGTAGTCCTCATCTTCATCCCCGGATGGGACCAAGGGGAGGACGGATCGTCCTGGAGCGGGGGCTGTGGTGAGGTGAGGTGCGCTGGAGGGAGGATGGGTGGCGCCGGGGCAGTTTGGGGGGGGGGGGAACCAGCTGGTGCCAGGTCCCTGAGGAAGACCGTGTCTTGGTGGCCGTTGGGGTATGCCACGTAGGTGTACTGCGGGTTTGCATGGAGTAGATGTACCCTCTCGACCAACAGGTCCGCCTTGTGGAGCAGCACGTGCTTGCGGAGGAGAACGGGTCCTGGAGCTGCCAGCCACGTTGGGAGCGAAACTCCGGAGGTGGACTTCCTAGGGAAGGCAAGGAGACGTTCAAGGGGGGTTGCATTAGTCGCAGTGCAAAGTAGCGATCGGATGGAATGGAGGGCGTCGGGGAGGACCTCCTGTCAGCGGGAGACCAGGAGATGTTTAGACCATAGGGCCAGCAGAACAGCCTTCCAGACCGTCCCGTTCTCCCTCTCCACCTGCCCATTTCCCCGGGGGTTGTAGCTGGTCATCCTGCTCAAGGCAATGTCCTTGCTGAGCAGGAATTGACGCAGCTCATCACTCTTAAAGGCAGATCCGCGCAGCAAAGACGCTCCTGCACAGCCACAAAATCGCGGCTTTTTTGGGGGGGGTTTCCCGGGGAAGTTTCAACAAAAAAAAATCCTTTAGGCCCCGCGAATTCAGCCCTGCCCAGGCACCAAACCTCCGTTCCACGGAGCTGGAAAGGGAAAAAAAAATAAAAATTGGAGAGACTGGTCCCGGTGAGCTGCACGTGGAGGAGGAGTGGGGAACGCTCCGAAACGGCCTGAATGTCGGAGCACGAGAGGATCACAAGAACAAAACAAGAATTTTAAAATTCAACCTTCCCTGTTCCTCTCCTGCAAAATTTGTTTAAAAAAAGAAACCCCGGAGGGCAGGGGTGCATCCACCAGGTAAGTATGGGTGACCCCGCAGGACTGGGGGGGTCAAAACCTCCCACCACGATTGTTACCTGGAACGTAAGGGGACTCAACGGCCCGGTCAAAAGATCCAGAGTCTTCACCCACCTAAGAAGCCTGAAAGCAGACATAATCTACCTACAAGAGACGCACCTGAGGGAGAAGGACCGACGGTTGGTAAGGAAGGGCTGGGTGGGACAGACATACCTCTCCTGCTACGGGGTGAGGGCTAGAGGAGTAGCAATATTAATTAGTAAGAGGACGAGGTTTATGGAAACCAAAACAGTTATGGACGCAGGGGGACGGTACGTCATGGTCAGCGGTGTCCTGGAAGGAGCACCGGACGTACTGGTAAATGTGTACGTTCCCAACTTGGACGACACAATTCATAAAGAAGACCATGGCAGAAATCCCCGACCTTGACACACACCGACTGATCATGGGGGGCGACTTCAACTGTGTACAGGACCCACTGACCGACCGATCAAACCCCAGAGCAGGGAAAAAAACTGGCATGGCTAGGGAACTAGGAGCATTTATGGAGCAGATGGGGGCGGTAGACCCATGGAGGTTCCTGCACCCGGGTGAGAAGGAATTTTCATACTTCTCACAAGTACACAAGGTACACACCCGTATCGACTTCTTTGCAGTGGGGAAATCGGTGCTTCCAGGGATCACGGGAACGGAGTACCCCGCGATCGTTATCTCTGACCACGCTCCACACTATATGGATGTGAGGTTGGAGACCGGCCATGCCCAGCGCCCCACATGGAGGCTGGACACGGACATCCTGGCCGACAAGGTCTTCTGTCAGAAAACATCGCGGGCCGTAGACGACTACGTGAGTAACAACCAAAACGGGGAGGTCTCACCCTCCACGTTCTGGGAGGCACTGAAGGCTGTGATTAGAGGAGAGATCATAGCCTACAAGGCAAGCAGAGATAGGGAAGAGAGGGTGGACAGGCAACAACTGGTAGACTCCATCCTGGAAGTCGACAGAAAATACTCCGAGGCCCCGACCGTAGGGCTGCTGGCGGAGAGGAAAAAGCTGCAAATGGACTTTAACCTGCTATCCACTAGGAAAGCAGTGTACCAACTCCGTCAGACACGGGGGATCTTCTCCAAACACGGAGACAAGGCTGGCCACCTATTGGCTCACCAGCTGAGAAAGCAGGCAGCCACAAGGGAAATAGCGCAGGTTAAGGATAGCAGACGGAGACTGGCAACAGAGCCAAAGGAGGTCAATCGGGCATTTGAGACCTTCTACCGGAGACTGTACACCTCCGAGCCCCCCAACGGGGACGCGGGGATGAAACTGTTCCTAGACGGACTGGAACTACCATTTGTGCGGGAAGACAGATGGGCGGAGCTGGAAGCACCAATAGACTTGGGAGAAATCATGGAGAGCATCAACTCCATGCAGGCGGGGAGGCACCGGGACCCGATGGGTTCCCGGCGGACTTCTACAAAACGTTTGCACCAGTCCTGACCCCACACCTAAGGGACATGTTCGCGGACTCACTGGCAAGGGGCACCCTGCCCCCAATGCTAGCACAGGCCACAATTTCACTGATACACAAAAAAGATAAAGACCTGACGGAATGCGGATCATACAGACCCATTTCACTGCTGAACATGGATGCGAAAATACTCGCAAAGGTCCTGGCCAAAAGGCTGGAGGGCTGCGTACCAGAGGTGGTCGCAGAGGACCAAATGGGCTTTGTCAAGGGTACGCAGCTCACAGCGAACATCAGGCGGCTGCTGAATGTAATAATGACCCCCTCTGGGGAGAGAACACCAGAGGTGATTGTTTCCCTGGACGCAGAAAAGGCCTTCGACAGAGTCGAATGGAAATACCTCCTCGAGGTACTGGAATGGTTTGGGCTAGGAGCGGGGTTCACCGCCTGGGTGAGGCTCCTGTACAACGCTCCCAAAGCGAGTGTCCGAACTAACACCACCAGCTCTAAAACTTCCAGCTGCAGAGAGGAACAAGACAGGGCTGCCCCCTGTCCCCACTCTTGTTCGCGCTAGCGATCGAACCCCTGGCGGTAGCCCTGCGGGACGCGAAAAGCTGGAAGGGAATCCGGAGAGGAGACAGAGAGCACAAAGTCTCACTCTATGCAGATGACCTGCTCCTCTATGTCTCGAAGCCGCAAGAGGGACTGAAGGCAATACTGCAAATCTGAAAGAGTTTGGAACCTTCTCGGGCTACAAACTTAACCTGGGCAAAAGCGAGGCATTCCCAGTGAACCCAAACGGGGGAGGGAGAGAGCTGGAGGGGCTCCCGTTCAAAACAGCCCAGAACAGATTCCGCTACCTGGGGATCCAGATAGCCAGAGACTGGACACAGATCCACAAGTGGAACCTGACCGGCCTGGTGGAGGGAGTAAGAAGAGACCTTGAAAGGCGGGGCTCACTCCCACTCTCCCTGGCGGGGAGAGTGCAGACGATCAAGATGAACGTACTGTCAAGGTTCCTCATCCTGTTTAGATCCATTCCGATATTCATCCCCAAGGCCTTTTTCCAAAATGTAGACCGTCTAATCATGGCGTTTGTGTGTGTGTGTGTGGGAGGTGGGGGGGGGGGAAGAGGGGAAGAACCCGAGAATCCCAAAACAGACACTGCAAAGAAGGAAAATCAAAGGGGGCTTGGCCTTACCAAACCTACAGTACTACCACTGGGCAGCAATGGCAGAAAGAGTGAGGGGATGGGTACAAGAACCTGACACAGATTGGGTACAAATGGAGGAGGCATCCTGTAAAGGAACAACCTTCCGGGCCCTGGCCACAGCAGCACTCCCATCCCCCTCAACAAGATACGCAACAAGCCCAGTGGTAGCAGCCACGCTGAGAACGTGGACCCAGTGGAGACAGCACTTCAGGATAACCAAAATGTCCCCCATGGCCCCCATCTGCGGCAATCACAGATTCCCCCCAGCCATGCTAGATACCACCTTCAAAAGATGGAGGCGGGACGGGGGCACATTGATGGTCGGGGACTTCTACTTGGGGCACAGACTGGCGACACTAGACGAACTGACGAGGAAGTGGAGGCTAGCAAAAGGACAGGAAATGAGACACCTCCAAATAAAACACTTCCTCCGCAAAGAGACATTGGGGTACCCTGGGGCCCCAGAAAGCACACTACTAGAGGACCGGATAGGCACAAGCAGCGAGAAGTGGGGGCTATGTGGGAAAATATACGGACAGCTACTGGACAGAGCCCGGACTCCACTGGACGAGATCAGACAAAAATGGGAGAATGAACTGGGGACAGACGTGGGGTGGGGACTCTGGAATGAAGCACTGAGCAGGGCGAACTCCACCTCCTCCTGCGCAAGGCTAAGCCTAATGCAGCTCAAAGTGGTGCACAGAGCGCACCTGACCAGAACCTGAATGAGCAGGTTCTTCCCGGAGATGGAGGACAAATGTGAGCGGTGCCAGAGGAGCACGGCCAACCACGCCCACATGTTTTGGGCTTGCCCCAAGCTTGCTGGGTTCTGGACAGCCTTCTCCGAGGCAATGTCCAAGGTTATGGGGGTGAGGGTGAAGCCATGCCTCATAGTGGCAATCTTCGGGGTATCGGAGCAGCCAGAGTTACACATGGGGAAGGGGCCAACGCCCTTGCTTTCGCTTCCCTAATTGCACGCTGGAGAATCCTGCTCGGCTGGCGATCGGCAGCACCACCCACAGCTGCAGACTGGCTCGCTCACCTCTCGGAATTTCTCCACCTGGAGAAGATTAAGTACGCCACCCATAGGGTCCGAGGAAGTCTTCCTGGATACTTGGGGCAGTTTGTCGGTCTGTTCCAAAACCTATTCGAAACCAACAATGAGGAGTAACTTAATAAGATTTTTTTTCTTAAAACACCAAGATAGATGAGTTACCAAAAGACTGGGGGGGGGGGGGGGGGGCGGGGAGGAAGGCAGGGAAACCACAAGAGATGATTCCACTCTGTCCGGAAAAGAAAAGCACAGCCGAAGCCGGGTGGGGGTGGGGGGGGGGGGGGGGGGGGGGGTGAACGGGGAAGGGGAGGAACCATAGACCGATCCAGGGGGCACGCAGGGTCAGTTAAACGAAGGACAAACTAAACCTCTGTATAATAAAGGAAATTAGCGCAGGCGAGAAAAATGTGATGTGTATATATACAACTGTTTATAAATATGAGAAATGGCAATAAAAAGATTAAAAAATAAAAATAAAGGAGGATCCCTGGTCGCTGTGGACGTAAGCGGGGAAACCGAATAGGGTGAAGATGCTATTGAGGGCTTTGATGACTGTGGCAGATGGGGCATGGGGTGGCGAAGGGGAATCTGGAGTATTCATCGACCATGTTAAGGAAGTACGTGTTTCGGTCGGGGGAGGGGAGGGGCCCTTTGAAATCCATGCTGAGGCGTTCAAAGGGACGGGAGGCCTTCACCAGGTGCGCTCAGTCTGGCCGGTAGAAATGTGGTTTGCACTCCACGCAGACCTGGCAGGCTTTGGTGACCACCCTGACTTCCGCAATGGAGTGGGCCTTTATGAAGTGAAAGAACCGGGTGACCCCTAGATGACAGAGACCATTGTGTAGGGCCCGGAGTCGGTCCACTTGTGCGCTGGCACACGTGCCTCGGGATAGGGCATCGGGGGTCTCGTTGAGCTTATCGGGGTGATACAAAATCTCATAATTGTAGGTGGAGAGCTCAATCCTCCACCTCAAGATTTTATCATTTTTGATCTTGCCTTGCTGTGTGCTATTGAACATGAAGACAACCGACCGTTGGTCAGTGAGGAGAGTGAATCTCCTGCCGGCCAGGTAATGCCTTCAATGTCGCACAGCTTCTACGATGGCTTGGGCCTCCTTTTCGACGGAGGAGTGCCAAATTTCGGAGGCATGGAGGGTGGGGGAAAATAATGCCATGGGCCTGCCTGCCTGGTTGAGGGTGACGGCCAGAGCGACGTCTGATTCATCGCTCTCGACTTGAAAGGGGAGGGTCTCGTTGACCGCGTGCATCGCGGCCTTGGCGATGTCGGCCTTGATACGGTTGAAAGCCTGGTGAGCCTTGGCCGTCAGGGGGAAAACTGTGGCGGGAATGAGTGGGCGGGCCTTGTCCGCATAGTTAGAGACCCACTGGACATAGTATGAGAAGAACCCCACGCATTGTTTGAGGGCCTTGGGGCAGTGGGGGAGGGGGAGTTCCCTGAGGGGCGCATGCGGTCGGGGTCAGGCCCTAGAACTCCATTTTGCACCATATAGCCAAGGATGGCGAAGCGGTTGGTGCTGAACACACACTTCTCCTTGTTATACATAAGGTTCAGGAGTTTGGCAGTGTGGAGAAATTTGAAAAGGTTAGCGTCATGGTCCTGCTGGTCGTGGCCACAGATGGTGACGTTATCCAGGTACGGGAAGGTGGCCCGCAGTCCGTACTGGTTAACCATTTGGTCCATCTTCCGTTGGAAGACCGAGACCCCATTAGTGACGCTGAAGGGAACCCTAAGGAAGTGATAAAGGCGGCCGTCTGCTTCGAACGCAGTGTATTGGCGGTCCGCCTTGCGGATGGGGAGCTGGTGGTAGGCAGATTTCAGGTCCACTGTAGAGAAGACCCGATACTGTGCAATCTGATTGACTATATCAGATATGCGTGGGAGGGGGTACGCGTCGAGCTGTGTGTACCGATTAATGGTCTGACTGTAGTCAATGACCATCCTGTGTTTCTCCCCAGTCTTTACAACTACCACTTGGGCTCTCCAGGGGCTGTTGCTGGCCTCGATAATCATAGAATCATAGAAGTTTACAGCATGGAAACAGGCCCTTCGGCCCAACCAGTCCATGCCGCCCAGTTTTTACCATTAAGCTAGTCCCAGTTGCCCGCACTTGGCCCATAACCCTCTAAACCCATCTTACCCATGTAACTATCTAAATGCTTTTTAAAAGACACAATTGTACCCGCCTCTACTACTACCTCTGGCAGCCCATTCCAGACACTCACTACCCTCTGAGTGAAGAAATTGCCCCTCTGGGCCCTTCTGAAACTCTCCCCTCTCACCTTAAACCTATGCCCTCTAGTTTTAGACTCCCCTACCTTTGGGAAAAGATGTTGACTATCTACCTTATCTATGCCCCTCATTCTTTTATTGACCTCTATAAGATCACCCCTAAGCCTCCTGCACTCCAGGGAAAAAAGTCCCAGTCTATCCAGCCTCTCCTTATAACTCAAACCATCAAGTCCCGGCAACATCCTAGTAAATCTTTTCTGCACTCTTTCTAGTTTAATAATATCCTTTCTATAATAGGGTGACCAGAACTGCACACAGTATTCCAAGTGTGGCCGTACCAATGTCTTGTACAACTTCAACAAGACGTCCCAACTCCTGTATTCAATGTTCTGACCAATGAAACCAAGCATGCCGAATGCCTTCTTCACCACCCTGTCCACCTGCGACTCCACCTTCAAGGAGCTATGAACCTGTACTCCGAGATCTTTTTGTTCTATAACTCTCCCCAACGCCATACCATTAATTGAGTAGGTCCTGGCCTGATTCGATCTGTCAAAATGCATCACCTCACATTTATCTAAATTAAACTCCATCTGCCATTCGTCGGCCCACTGGCCTAATTGATCAAGATCCCGTTGCAATCCTAGATAACCTTCTTCACTATCCACTGTGCCACCAATCTTGGTGTCATCTGCAAACTTACTAACCATGCCTCCTAAATTCTCATCCAAATCATTAATATAAATCACAAATAACAGTGGACCCAGCACCGATCCCTGAGGCACACCACTGGTCACAGGCCTCCAGTTTGAAAAACAACCCTCTACAACCACCCTCTGTCTTTTTCGTCCAGCCAATTTTGAATCCAATTGGCAACCTCACCCTGGATCCCGTGAGCTTTAACCTTCTGCAACAACCTACCATGCGGTACCTTGTCAAAGGCTTTGCTAAAGTCCATGTAGACAACATCTACTGCACTGCCCTCATCTACCTTCTTGGTCACCCCCTCAAAAAACTCAATCAAATTTGTGAGACATGATTTTCCACGCACAAAGCCATGCTGACTGCCCCGAATCAGTCCTTGTCTCTCTAAATGCTTGTAGATCCTGTCTCTCAGAATACCTTCTAGCAACTTACCTACTACAGACATTAGGCTCACCGGTCTGTAGTTCCCAGGCTTTTCCCTGCTGCCCTTAAACAAGGGCACAACATTCGCCACTCTCCAATCTTCAGGCACCTCACCTGTGGCTGCCGATGATTCAAATATCTCTGTTAGGGGACCCGCAATTTCCTCCCTAGCCTCCCACATCATCCTGGGATACATTTCATCAGGTCCCGGGGATTTATCTACCTTGATGCGCTTTAAGACTTCTAGCACCTCCTCCTCTGTAATATGCACACTTCTCAAGACATCACTATTTATTTCCCTTAGTTTCCTAACATCCATGCCTTTCTCCACCGTGAATACCGATGAGAAATATTCATTCAGGATCTCACCCAACTCTTGTGGCTCTGCACATAGATGTCCTTGTTGATCCTTAAGAGGCCCTACTCTGTCCCTAGTTACTCTTTTTCCCTTTATGTATCTGTAGAAGCTCTTTGGATTCTCCTTTGCATTATTTGCCAAAGCAATTTCATGTCCCCTTTTTGCCCTCCTGATTTCCCTCTTAACTCTATTTCGACAATCTCTATACTCTTCAAGGGATCCACTTGATCCCAGTTGTTTATGTACGTCATATGCCTCCTTCTTCTTTTTGACCAGAGATAATGCCTTCCCGCAGTAGCCGTTGGACCTCCGACCTGATGAAGGTCCTGTCCTGGGCACTGTACCGTCTGCACCTGGTGGTGACAGGTTTGTAATCCGGGGTGAGGTTTGCAAACAGGGAAGGTGGGTCGCGAGGCCGCATACAGTAAGGGGTGGTAGGGGCCCGCCGAATTTCAGAGTTAGACTTTGGCGGTTGCACTGGAAGTCCAGGCCGAGTAGCAGGGAAGCGCAGAGGTTGGGGAGGACGTAGAGCCAAAAGTTGCTGAACTCTACGCCCTGGACGGTGATGGCGGCGGCGCAGTACCCCCAGATCTCCACGGAGTGGGATCCGGAAGCCAGGGAGATTTGTTGGGTAATGGGGTGTACCGCGAGGGAGCAGCCCCTTACTGTATCTGGGTGGATGAAGCTCTCCGTGGCTTCCGGAGTCGAGAAGGCAAGGTGTCCTGTGGTCATCAACTTTCACCATCGTTGTCGCGGTTGCGAGGTTGTGGGGCCGGGACTTGTTGAGCGTGATGGAGGCGAGCTGCGGCTGGTGTTGGTGGGCCCCGGGCTGGTCGGCGGCGGTTGCGGGTGATGAGTGGTCCGTTGAGGTGCCCGACAAGCAGGGGTCCTGAGGCGTCCAAAATGGCGGCGTGGATGGCGGCGCCCACAGGGCGCACGTGGCGGCTGGCGTTAAAGATGGCGGTGCCCACGGGCCTCACGAGGTCTGATGGGGAAGATGGCGGCACCCACGGGCCGCACGTGTTCTGATGCGAGGAAGATGGCGGCGCCCATGGGCCGCACATTGGTTGCGGGGACGAAAATGGCAGCACCCATGGGTCGCACGTGAGGGGTGCAGGAACAATGGGCCTGGTTACAGCGAAATGTTCCTTCTTCCCGCAGGCCTTGCAGATTACGCTCCACGCCGGGCAGTGCTGCTGGGGGTGCTTTGTCTGCCCGCAGAAATAGCAGTTGGGGCCCCCTGGAGTTGACTGGCTGCCACGTGGCGCAGGCTTGGGGTTGGCTGGGGGCGGTCACTGGTGGGGTCCACTATGTCCAGGAGGGTGGGCGCCGTGCGGTTGGGGGCGCACGCTTGTACATTACGGGAGGCTACTGTTAGTGAGGTCGCGAGTTTCTTGGTCGCCGCGAGGTCGAGCGTACCCCCTTATAAGAGTCGCTGACGGATGTACGCCGACCCTATGCCCGTAACGAAAGCGTCCCTGATTAGGAGTTTGGTATGTTCAATGGCTGAAACTGCCTGGCAAACACAGTTCCTCGCCAGGGTGTGCAGGGCACGCCAGAAATCTTCCAATGACTCACCGGGGAGTTGTTGCCGCGTGGACAGGAGGTGCCTGGCGTAGAGTTTGTTGATCGGCCAGATGTAGTTCCCTTTCAGAAGCACCATGGCCTCAGTGTAGTTGGGCGCATCCCGGATAAGGGGAAAAATATCGGAACTCAACCGTGTGTACAGGATCTGGAGTTTCTGTGCTTCTGAGGGTTGTTCTGTCGCTGACCCGATGTAGGCTTCAAAGCAAGCTAGCCAGTGGTCGAAGGCCGAAATGGCGTTGTCTGCTTGAGGGTGAAGCTGCAGGCGATCTGGCTTGAATAATAGGTCCATCGCTGTGAAATCTCTGCTTAATACATTTATGCACTATCAATTACGACTAGACAAGTGTATAGAGTAATCGAGGCTTTATTAAACAGAGATGAGTTGCCTCCTGCAGCTGCTGCCGAAATGGCTGCAGCTCGGTGAGCACACCCATTTATACTTCGCCTACTGGGCGGAGCCAGCAGGCAGGGATCTACCCCCGTACCTGTAGTACAGGGGCCTTACTGTATTACTTCTCATATACGTAATATATACAAACAGTGGTGACTACCACACCCATCAATATTTAAACTGTGTTCACCTTGCACTCCAGAGTAGAAAGGTGATGCACGATCAATCACTACTGAAGCGAGATTGTAATCCAATTGAAGGCTTTAATGACCAAGTAGTTACCCCAGCAGCTCCGGTACAGAATGACTGCTGTGGGTGAAACACAGGCTCTTATGGTCCGCCTGCTGGGCGGAACCAGCAGGCAGGTTCCACCACTCATACTACAGTATAAGGTACATCCCACCTAGGTACCGCGATACCCCTAATATAGCCTACCACATTCACCCCCTGTTTAAAAAAGAGTCTGGCGGGGGTGGTGGCCTTGCTTTTACAGTGGTAGAGGTTATAGCGGTACCCTTCGGGCCTTTACATGCAATACACATATTTACAGACAATTATTTACAAGTTCATTTTACAATTAAACTATCAGCCGGTCGGGGACCTGATCGTCCTCTGCGATTGTCGCAGTCCCGGCGGTGATGCTGGCGACGGTTCAGGCATCCATGGCTCTGGGCACGTGTCGTCTTCAGCTTCATCGCATCCGGATGGGGCCAGTGGGAGGACGGATCCTCCTGGGAAGGGGGCTGCGGTGGTGTGAGCCGGCGAAAAAATGGTTGGGGGGGGGGGGTGATCCAGCGGGGGCCAGATCCCCGGAGGGAGACTGTGTCTTGTTGACCGTCGGGGTGCGCCACATAGGCGTACTGGGGGTTAGCATGGAGGAGATGTACCCTCTCGACCAGTGGGTCCGACTTGTGGACCCGTATGTGTTTGCGGAGTAGGACTGGTCCGGGGGCTGCCAGCCATGTTGGGAGCGAGGTCCCCGAGGTGGACTTCCTAGGGAAGGCAAGGAGACGTTCATGAGGTGTTTCGTTGGTAGTAGTGCACAGTAGTGATCGGATGGAGTGAAGTGCATCGGGGAGGACCTCCTGCCACCGGGACACTGGGAGATTCTTGAACCGTAGGGCCAGTAGGACAGCCTTCCAGACCGTCCCGTTCTCCGTCTCTACCTGCCCGTTTTCCCGGGGGTTGTAACTGGTCGTCCTGCTGGAGGCCATGCCCTTGCTGAGCAGGAATTGACACAGCTCATCACTCATGAAGGAGGCCCCCTATCGCTATGGGCCTCATTGATTGCGTGCATCGTCGCCCTGGCGATGTCTGCTTTGATGCGATTGAAAGCCTGGCGGGCCTCTACCGATAGGGGGAAAACCATGGACTGGATTAGTGGGCGGGCCTTGTCCGCATAATTGGGACCCACTGGGCGTAATAAGAAAAGAAGCCCAGGCAACGTTTCAGAGCCTTGGGGTAGTGGGGGAGGGGAAACTCCATGAGGGGGCGCATGCGTTCGGGATCTGGGCTTATGACTCCATCATGCACTATGTAGCCGAGGATGGCTAGGCGATCGGTGCTAAACAGGCATTTGTCCTTGTTATAGGTTAAGTTAAGGATTTTTGCGGTATGGAGGAATGTACGGAGGTTGGTGTCGTGGTCCTGCTGGTCGTGGCCGCAGATGGTGACATTGTCGAGGTACGGGAACGTGGCCCGCAGACCGGACCGGTCAACCATTCGGTCCATCTCCCGTTGGAAGACCGAGACCCCATTTGTGACACCAAAGGGAACCCTTAGAAAGTGGTAGAGCTGCCCATCTGCTTCGAATGCAGTGCACTTGCGGTAGTCCGGGCGAATGGGGAGCTGGTGGTAGGCTGATTTAAGGTCTACTGTGGAGAAAACCTTGTATTGCGCTATCTGGTTGACCATTTCAGATAATGTGGGGGAGAGGGTACGCGTCGAGCTGCGTATACCTGTTGATGGTCTGACTGTAGTCTATGACCATCTGATGTTTCTCCCCGGTCTTTACAACCACCACTTGAGCTCTCCAGGGGCTGTTGCTGGCCTCAATAATGCTGCCTTTTAGTAACCGTTGGACTTCCGACCTAATGAAGGTCCGGTCCTGGGCACTGTACCGTCTGCTCCTGGTGGCAACGGGTTTGCAAGCGGGGGTAACGTTTGCAAACAGGGAAGGCGGCTCAACCTTGAGGGGCTCGAGGCCGCAGACGGTGAAGGGGGGTATGGGGTTCGCCGAATTTGAACGTTAAACTTTGCAGGTTACACTGGAAGTCCAGTCCCAGGAGTGTGGCAGCGCAGCAATGGGGGAGGATGTAGAGTCGGAAGTTATTGAACTCCACGCCCTGGACCATGAGCTTGGCTATGCAGTACCCCCGGATCTCCACAGAGTGGGACCCAGAGGCCAGGGAGATCTTTTGTTTAATCGGGTGTACAGCGAGGGAGCAGTGTCTTACCATATTGGGATGGATGAAGCTCTCCGTGCTCCCAGAGTCGATCAAGCAGGATGTCTTGTGCCCGTTGATGAGTACCGACGTCGTAACGGTTGAAAGCGTTCAGGGCCGAGACTGGTCCAGTGACACTGGGGCAAGTTGTGGCAGAGGCTGAGAGATCTCGTCGGGGTCCTGAGACGTCATCCAAGATGGCTGCCCCCGTGAATCGCACATGGCTTGCTGGGAGATCTCATCAGGCGATACATGGCCAGCCGAGTCGGGGTTCTGAGACGTCATCCAAGATGGCTGCCCCCATGAATCGCACATGGTCCTGCTGCAAAATGCCAGGTAGTCACTTGGAACCTCAGGCACTGAGTAGAAGGAGCTAGGAATTGGGAGGACACATAGTAGCAGGTATCAACGCGAGGAATGTTGATCTTAGAAGGTCTGTCAATGAGTTGTTTCTGTCATTGTCAGGATTTGTTTTGAGGTTTGGGTAATGTTAGCAGGGCAATGTCAATCCATTGCCCAATGCTGAGACATTGGTTACACTCTTTGTAGTTCTTGTGTTGCCTCACTGGTATTGGGTGGGAAATATTTGTATGTTGGTCCAGTGACAATGAAGGAATAGTAGTATATTTGAAGTCATGATCATTGG
Organism: Scyliorhinus torazame; assembly: GCF_047496885.1. Classification (NCBI taxonomy): domain Eukaryota; kingdom Metazoa; phylum Chordata; class Chondrichthyes; order Carcharhiniformes; family Scyliorhinidae; genus Scyliorhinus; species Scyliorhinus torazame. Next base: position 126,516,102 of record NC_092717.1, on the reverse strand, counting down.
GCAGCACGGTAGCATTGTGGATAGCACAATTGCTTCACAGCTCCAGGGTCCCAGGTTCGATTCTGGCTTGGGTCACTGTCTGTGCGGAGTCTGCACATCCTCCCAGTGTGTGCGTGGGTTTCCTCCGGGTGCTCCGGTTTCCTCCCACAGTCCAAAGATGTGCGGGTTAGGTGAATTGGCCAATGATAAATTGCCCTTAATGTCCAAATTGCCCTTGGTGTTGGGTGGAGGTGTTGAGTTTGGGTAGGGTGCTCTTTCCAAGAGCCGATGCAGACTCAAAGGGCCGAATGGCCTCCTTCTGCACTGTAAATTCAATGATAATCTATGATTAATCTAGGACAAAGGTTCGGCACAACATCGTGGGCCGAAGGGCCTGTTCTGTGCTGTATTTTCTATGTTCTATGTTCTATGTTATATGTTCTATGTTCTATGTGTAACTTTGAGTTGATCGAGATTAACATATTGCTGTTTTTCTTACTCAGTGTACAGTCAAAGGGCAGAGAGGTGTTGAAGCATTCCTTGATGAATTACAGCAGTGTATCTTACATGTGATACCTGCTGCAACGACAAAACAATGTTGATTTGGGGGGGGGGGGGGAGGGTACAGGTGCAAAAAAAAAAATCAAGTGAATAGTTTATGGTGCTGAGGATTATTCCAGCTGTATCCATCCAATTGGTCCTTCCTTGTGCCTTGTATATGGTAGAAATGTTTTAAGATATTAGGGAAGCAAGCCATTCATTGCAGCATACCCAGTCTCTGCCTGCTCTTGTATAGCCATGATGTTGATGTATGATAGTACACTGAAGTTCCTGATCAATAGTAATCCCAAGATTCCTCTTGTTGGAGACATTACCTGGTATTACATTCATAAATGTTGGTCATAGAGTTTTACAGCACCCCTTTAGCCATCGTGTCTGCAGCAGCCATCAAGCACCTATCTTACTCTAATCCCATTTTCCAGCATTTGGTCCGTAGCCTTGTATGCTATCGCATTTCAACTGCTCATCTAAATGCTTATTAAATGTTGGAATGGTCCCCATCTGTACCACCCTTTAAGGCAGTGAGTTCCAGATTCCCTCCATCCTCTGAGTGAAAAAGTTTTTCCTCAAATCCCCTCTAAATCTCATGCCCCTTACCTTAAGTCTATGCTGCTGCCGGGTTATTGATCCCTCTACTAAGGAGAAAAGTTTCTTCCCACCTATGTCCCTCATGATCTTGTACACCTCAAACAGCCTTCTCATTCTAAGGAAAACAACCCCCAGCCTAACCAGCCTCTTTTCATAGCTGAAATGCTCCAGCCCAGCCAACATGCTGGTGATCTCCTATGCACCTTTAGTACAATCACATCCTTCCGACATTGTGGCAGACAGAACTGCACATGGTTCTCTTAAGTTGTAGCCTAACAAGCATTTTATACAGCTTCATCATTATCTCCCTGCTGTTCTATTCTAAGCCGTGTTACCTGCCATTTGAGTTCAAGCCTGGATGTTGCCGAAACCCTGCTGCCAGCTGGCTAGCATGGACTGCTTATTAATCATAGTTTTGAATGTTAATGAATGAAGGGGAATTATCAAGATCAACCCCATTAATGATGTCAAAATGAAAGGAAGGTTATTGCTGAACATGGTTGAGCAGTGATGTTTGGCCTCTATCAGACACTGCTTCCTGTGGTCTGGTATGATGTCTTTGACTCACACTTACTCAGCTGCACGAGAGCGCTTTTTGTTTCTGGTGCTCACCACCGTCTTCTCAAAGCTGACTACGAATGGGCAACAAATGCCGGCCTTGGCAGGAATGCTCATAGCCCAGGAAGGATTCCAAGTCTAGATGTAGCTGTCCTGCGTTCTGGAACCAAATATCTGGCAGAGGTTGAACTCTACATTGTTGAGCAGATCACTTATGAGCACACTTCTTTGCTTGATGGCACAATGGGTGGTTCTTTCCTTCACTTTATTGATGATTGGTAGGGGGCTGACCCAAATTATGTGCATGTGATTCTGCACTGATGAAGATGTGCTGCATTTCTTTTTTTTTTAAATAAACATTTTATTGACGTACTTTTGTGGCATTGTAACAGCAGCAATATAAACAATGTACATGAGCATATAAACATAGTGCAAATACCACTTCCCTCCCCCACAGGTCCCACCATTAATTAACCTCCTAATCTACGCAAACCCAGACCACCCCCCTCTCTCCCCCCCCTCCCCCACCGGACAATTAATTTTCCGCGAAGAAGTCGATGAACGGTTGCCACCTCCGGGCGAACCCTAACAGTGACCCTGTCAAGGCAAACTTGATTTTCTCCAAACAGAGAAAACTAGCTATGTCCGATAGCCAGGTCTCCGACTTCGGGGCCCTGAGTCTCTCCAAGCTAATAGTATTCCTCTCCGGGCTACCAAGGAAGCAAAGGCCAGAACGTCTGCCTCTCTCCCCTCCTGGATTCCTGGATCCTGCGACACCCTGAAAATCGCCACCTCTGGACTCAATGCCACCCTTGTATTTAATACCTTGGACATGACATCAGCAAACCCCTGCCAAAATCCCCTAAGCTTTGGACATGCCCAGAACATGTGGACATGGTTCGCTGGTCCTCCCGCACATTTTGCACACCTGTCTTCCACCCCAAAGAATCTGCTCATCCGGGCCACTGTAATGTGAGCCCGGTGCACGACCTTGAATTGAATCAGGCTGAGCCTGGCACAAGTTGCGGTTGCATTGACTCTACTCAACGCGTCCGCCCAAAGGCCCTCCTCTATCTCTCCCCCAGCTCCTCCTCCCACTTTCGCTTCAGCTCCTCGGTCTGCGTCTCCTCTGATCCCATGAGTTCCTTGTAAATGTCCGAGACGCTCCCTTCTCCTACCCACCCTCTGGAAACTACCCTGTCCTGAATCCCCCTTAGCGGTAGGAGCGGACGGTTGATACCTGTCCACGCAGTAAGTCCTGCACCTGCAGGTATCTAAATTTGTTTACCCTCACTAATGCAAACTTCTCCTCCAGTGCCCTCATACTCGGAAACATGCCCTCTATAAACGTCCTCTCAATCCCCTCTCTCCGCCATATTCGGAACCTCCCCATCCATACTCCCCGGGGCAAACCGGTGATTATTGCAGATTGGGGACCAGACCGATGCTCCCCTGCTCCCACGTCTCCTCCATTGCCCCCAGACTCTCGGGGCCGCCACCACCACGGGGCTGGTGGAGTACCGCAGCAGCGTGAACGGCAGAGGCGGTTACCAGCACCCCCAGACTTGTGCCCTTGCAAGAAGCAGCCTCCATACCGACCCCGCACCCCACACAGCCACTTCCTAATCATGGCTATGTTAGCCGCCCAGTAATAATTGCTAAAGTTCGGCAGCGCCAGCCCGCCCTCTCCCCGACTCCGCTCAAGCATTACCCTCCTCACTCGCGGGGACTTGCCCCCCCCCCCACACGAAGCCCGCAATAAATTGACCCGCTTAAAAAAGGACCGTGGAATAAAGATGGGGAGACATTGAAATACAAACAGGAACCTCGGGAGGACCGTCATTTTCACCGTTTGGGCTCTACCAGCTAGAGACAACGGGAACGCATCCCATCTCCGGAAATTATCTTTCATCTGATCCACCAACCGGGCCAAGTTCAATTTATGTAGCCGGTCCCAATCCCTCGCCACTTGGATACCAAGATGTCTGAAACTGTCCCCTACCACTCTGAACGGCAGTTCCCCCAGTCGCCTCTCCTGACCCCTCGCCTGGACCGCAAACATCTCGTTCTTCCCCATATTAAGTTTATATCCCGAGAACTGGCCAAATTATACCCTGAGAGTTGGCCAAATTCCTCTAACATTCCCATGATTTCTTCCATCCCCTCCATTGGATCTGAAACATATAGGAGCAGGACATCCGCATAAAGCGAGACTCTGTGCTCCACCCCCCCCCCCCCCCCCCCCCCCCCCCCCCACCCCCCGGACCAGCCCCTTCCAACTCCTTGAGGCTCTCCGAGCAATTGCCAGCGGGCTCTACAGCCAGCGCAAACAGCAGTGGGGAGAGGGCGCATCCCTGTCTCGTCCCCCGGTGCAGTCTAAAATAGTCCAAAGTCGTCCTGTTCGTCCGTACACTTGCCACAGGAGCCTGGTACAACAACCTGACCCAGTCAATAAAGCCCCTCCCAAACCCGAACTGCCCCAGAACCTCCCTTAAATAATTCCATTCGACCCGGTCAAAAGCTTTTTCCGCATCCATTGCAACCACGACCTCTACCTCTCTACTTTCCAGGGGCATCATGATCACATTTAACAGCCTTCTTACATTGGCCACCAGCTGCCTGCCCTTAACGAACCCCGTCTGGTCCTCAACAATGACGTTCGGTACACAATCCTCAATCCTGGAGGACAAAATTTTGTCCAACAGTTTGGCGTCTATATTCAACAGGGATATCGGCCTGTATAACCCACATAGCTCCGGGTTCTTGTCCCGTTTCAGAATAAACAAAATCGTGGCCTGTGATATCGTCTGGGGCAGAACCCCTCTTTCCCTTGCCTCATTAAACACCTTCATCGGCACCGGTCCCAATATCCCGGAGAACTTTTGATCGAACTCCGCTGGGTACCCATCCGGACACGGGGCCTTACCCGACTGCATGGCCTTCAAGCCCTGCGCTATCTCTTCCAACCCGATCGGGACCCCCAGTCCCTCTACCAGCTCCCCGTCCACCTTCAGGAAGTGCCTCATCCCTTCCGGTCGGAGGTTCCGACCTGTACCGCCTGCTATAGAAATCCCTAAAAGCCTTACTCACCCCTGCCGAATCCCCAACCAAGTTCCCATCTCCGTTAATAACTTTCCCTATTTCTCTAGCTGCTTCCCTCTTTCTGAGCTGCTGTGCAAGCATCCTGCTGGCCTTCTCACCATGCTCGTAGATCGTCCCCCTCACCTTCCTGAGCTCCACTGCCCTCCCTTTAGTTAACAAGCCAAACTCCACCTGTAGCCTCCGCCGTTCCCTTAAAAGCCCTGTCTCTGGAGTCTCCGCGTACCTCCTGTCGACTTGTAGAATCTCTTTACCAGTCAGTCCGTCTCTGTCCCTGTGGGCCCGGATCGAGATCAGCGCTCCTCTCACCATTGCCTTCAGCGCTTTCCAAACCACCGCTTCTGAGAATTCCCCCGTATCATTTACCTGCAGGTAATTTTGTATGCATTTCCTCAGCCTCTCACACACCGCTCCGTCTGCCAACAGCCCTACATTTAACCTCCATTGTGGGCGCTGATTGCTATCTTTACTAACCTGCAGGTCAACCCAGTGTGGAGCATGGTCTGAGATTGTGATCGCTGAGTACCCAGTGTCCACCACCCCTGCCAGCAAGGCCCTACCCAAAATAAAGAAATCAATCTGAGAGTATACCTTATGCACGTGGGAGTAGAAGGAGAACTCCTTCACCCTCGGCTGCCTAAGTCTCCATGGATCCACCCCCCCCACATCTGATCCATGAACCCTTTCAGTTCCTTTGCCATTGCTGGCATCCTGCCCGTTTTCGAGCATGACCGATCCAGGCCGGGATCAATAACTGTATTAAAGTCCCCTCCCATGAGCAGCTTGTGCGAGTCCGGGTCCAGTATCTTCCCCAGTATCCTCTTTATGAATTCCACGTCATCCCAATTTGGCGCATACACATTAACCAGCACTACCTTCATCCCCTCCAGCTTACTGCTATTCTACCCACCTCAAATATCACCCGCTTATTAATCAAGATCGCAACCCCTCTAGTCTTTGTGTCCATCTCCGAGTGGAGGACCTGACTGACCCAGCCTTTCCTCAATCAAAGCTGGTCCACTACTCTAAGGTGCGTCTCCTGCAACATTACCACATCCGCCTTCAGTCCCCTCAGGTGCGCGGAAACACGTGCCCTCTTAACCGGCCCATTTAATCCTCGAACATTCCAGGTGATCTGCCTAGTTGGGGGGCAAAGTGCTCCCCCCCCCCCCGGCCAATCAGCCATCCCCCTTCTTGGGCCGCCTCCAGTCCATGCGCCGTGCCTCCTCAGGCCCGCACCCCGGCTGCCCCCGCCACTGACCTCCTCTCTATCCCTGAACCAAAGTCCCTCACTCGTCAGCAGAACAACTCTTCCCCCCTCCCCCACCCCTAGCAACACCACTCTGAAACCTAACCCATACAATAAACTAAACACATGCACACCCCCCACTGCGCTTCCGTGAGCTAACTCACCCAGCTAGCTTGGTGGCCCCAACCCCCGGCGCCAAAGAATCTCCCACCTATTGTTCCCTCACTCCCCCCCCCCCGCCCCCCCGCTCATACAAACAAATTCCCTCATCTAACGATCACCACACAATCACCCAACTGAAAGAAAAACACTGAAACCCAAACAAGCACGTCTCCATCCCACAAATGTGCACATCAAAGCAAAAAGCATTGCTAACATTCACCAGAAAGAAAATCTGAAAACGAAAAACTTTTCTCCCCCCTTCTTAAACAGAACTCCAAAACAGAAGAGAAAATATAAAAAACCCATATAAGCCAAAAAGTTGCTTCAAAGTTCAAAAGTTCTCAGCCCACTACCAGGTCTTTTCTTTTCGCGAAGTCCAGCGCGTCTTCGGGCGACTCAAAATAATGATGCTGGTCCTCATGTGACCCAGAGATGAGCCGGATACAGCAGTCCAAACTTCACCTGTTTCTTGAAGAAGATGGACTTAATTTGGTTGAAACCTGCCCTTTTCCTGGCCATCTCCACCCTCAGGTCCTGGTAAACCCGCAGGATACTGTTGTCCCATTTACAGCTCCGCGTTCGCTTCGCCCACTGAATTCATTCCTTGTTCAGGAAACTGTGGAATATCACCACCATTGCCCTTGGAGGGTCCCCCGTTCGTGGCTTCCTCGCAAGCGCTCTGTACGCCCTGTCCACCTCCAAGGGTCGGGAGAATGCCCCCTCCCCCAGCAGTTTCTCAAACATACCTGCTACGTATGCCCCAGCATCCGCTCCCTCAGACCCCTCCGGGAGCCCGACAATTCTTAAGTTCTGCCGACGGGACCTATTCTCTAGGTCCTCCACCTTCTCCAGAAACCTTTTCTGCTGGTCCCTCAACATCCCCATCTCCAGCTCCACCGCTGTTTGATGCTCCTCCTGCTCAGCCAGCGCCTTCTCAACCTTCTGGATCGCCCGATCCTGGGCGTCCAATCTGTGCTCCAGCCGATCAATCGAATCTTTAATCGGGTGCAGGCAGTCCCGTTTCTGCTTGACAAAGCCGTCCTGGATGGCCTGCATCAACTGCTCCGTTGATCACTGGGCCGACACACCTGGGGTCCGGTCCTCGGCCATGCTGTCTCCAGCTGCAGCTTCAGCACAGCCCTTGCCTGTCTTTTTATTTCTGCCTTTTCATGCACTTCTGGTTCTTTTCTCCATACACCGATACGTGGAAACGGTGCCCAATTGCCTCAGCCTTCGGATTCATAGTTTAAAACCGGAAAAAAGTCAAGATGGGGGGGGGGGGGGGGGGGGGGGTCCAAAAGTCCGACCAGAGCGGGAGCCACCAAATGTGCGACTTACTCCTCCATAGCCGCTACCGGAAGTCCCAGATGTGCTGCATTTCTGACATGTTATACAAGTGCTTGGAGGTGTTAAGCTAGTTCAGAAAACAATTTATTCCTGGGCATGATTAAAGTTGCAACAACAAATACCTGTTTTAGTTCATATCTTTTTTACATTGCAAACTAAACTTCAGTATTTTATATTTGTTGTTTGCTTGGTTGCATTATGATTAATATTTTAATGACGTATGTATACACTGAACGACTTCCGGTTGCGGCTATGCGGAGCTGAGCCGCACGATTCGGCAGCTCCCGCTACCACGGACTTTCGGGCTCGTTAGAAGAGCCCCAACGGAACTTTTTTTGACACCAACCCATGGGGAAGGTAAGAGGGAGGTCCCCCTCCAACTTTTATGAAACGGACTCGAAGTGTAACGGCCACAAAAGTGGCATTGGAGCAATGGGAAAAACCGGGGAAAAAAGACAAAATGGCAGCGGCCAGAGACAAAGTGGAGCTGCAGGAGTTTATCAAGCACTGCTTCGAGGCGCAGCGCGAGGAGATGCGTAAGGAAATGCTGGCGCCTATGCTTTCGGCAATCGAAGGACTAGGGATCACCCAGAAGGCCCACGAGGTTCAGATCCAGGAGGTACAAAAAAGAGTTGGTCAGAACGAGGACGAGATCTTGGGCCTGGTGGTGAGAGTGGAGCAGAACGAGGCGCTACACAGGAGGTGGGCGGGAAGACTCGAAGACCTGGAGAACTGGTCGAGGAGAAAGAATCTGCGGATCCTGGGTCTCCCTGAAGGAGCGGAGGGGGCACATGCCGGGGCATACGTGAGCACGATGCTCGGGCGATGATGGGCAAGGAGGCCCCTTCGAGGCCGCTGGAGTTGGACGGGGCACACCGGGTGCTGATGAGGAGGCCGCTGGGAAAAGAGCCGCCAAGGGCGATGGTGGTGAGGTTCCACCGGTTCACGGACAGAGAGTGGGTCATGAAATGGGCCAAGAAGAAGCGGAGCAGTAAGTGGAACAATGCAGAGATCCGAATATACCCGGACTGGAGCACGGAGGTTGCAAAGCGGAGAGCGGGTTTCAACCGGGCCAAAGCGGTGTTGCACCGGAAAGAAGTGAAATTCGGAATGCTGCAGCCAGCGCGACTGTGGGACACATACAAGGGCCAACACTACTACTTTGAAACGCCTGAAGAGGCGTGGACATTTATACAAACTGAAAAGTTGGACTCTAACTGAGGGTTTGTGTGGGTGGGGGGGATATTTGAGGTTTGATGTGTGATGGTTGTTGTATATAGGGGGTCAATCACAATCACGCGCAGGAAATGTTACATGGGCTAGGGGAGAGAGACAAGGCCGCGACAGGAGCTGCGCCAGAGGGGGCGGAGCGGGCTTTGGAAAGCGCGGGGTTTTTTGTTTTTCCCGCGCGCGGGAAGAAAGGTGGGAGGGGGAACTCCCACATAGGGAGGTCAATGGGATAGCGGGGGTAGCCGGGGTCAGCTGACTTACAGGAGTGATATGGGGGGGGGGGGTAAAAAGCTAGACAGGGGGCTAGCGGGGGGGGGGGGGGGGGTAAAAAGGGTTGCTGCTGCACTGGCCGAAAGGGAATGGGACATAGAAGAGGTGGTCGGGATGGGGGTCCCCCGTATGGGGGACTGGAGGGTGAGGGAGGCGTGGACACGAGACTGGCCCAGAAAAGGAGACGGCTAGTCGGCAGGGGGTTGGGGGGGGGGTGGTGAGGTGAGAGCCCCTCCAATCCGGCTGATAACGTGGAACGTGAGGGGCCTGAATGGGCCGGTGAAGAGGGCTCGAGTGTTCACGCACTTAAAGGGACTGAAGGCAGACGTGATCATGCTCCAAGAGACACACCTGAAGGTGGCGGACCAGGTCAGGTTAAGAAAGGGATGGGTAGGACAGATATTCTACTCGGGACTGGACGTGAAGAATAGAGGGGTGGCAATATTGGTGGGAAAACGGGTGTTATTTGAGGCCAAGACTATTGTAGTGGACAATGGAAGGCGATATGTAATGGTGAGTGGTAGGTTGCAAGTGACGCGGGTGGTGTTGGTAAACGTATACGCCCCGAACTGGGATGATGCAGGATTCATGAAGCGCATGTTGGGGCGCATTCCGGACCTGGAGATAGGAGGCCTGATAATGGGAGGGGACTTCAATACAGTGTTGGATCCAGCACTGGACCGCTCCAAATCAAGGACTGGAAAGAGGCCGGCGGCAGCCAAGGTGCTCGGGGTTTATGGATCAGATGGGGGGAGTGGACCCATGGCAGTTTGCAAGGCCGCAGGCCAGGGAATTTTCTTTCTTCTCCCATGTACACAAAGCCGACTCCCGAATAGATTTTTTTGTTCTGGGCAGGCGCTCATCCCGAGGGTGGAGGGGACGGAGTATTCGGCCATAGCCGTTTCGGACCATGCCCCGCACTGGGTGGAACTGGCGCTGGGAGAGGAGAGGGACCAACGCCCGCTGTGGCGGCTGGATGTGGGACTGCTGGCGGACGAGGTGGTGTGTGGAAAGGTGAGGGGATGTATCGAAAGGTATTTGGAGGCCAATGACAACGGGGAGGTGCAGGTGGGGGTGGTATGGGAGGCGTTGAAGGCGGTGATCAGGGGAGAGCTAATCTCCATTAGGGCTCATAGGGAGAAGACAGAGGGCTTGGAAAGGGAGAGGTTAGTGGGGGAGATTTTGAGAGTGGACAGGAGATACGCAGAGGCCCCGGAGGAAAGACTACTTGGGGAAAGACGATGGCTCCAGACGGAGTTTGACCTGTTGACCACAGGGAAGGCGGAGGCACAGTGGAGGAAAGCGCAGGGGGCGATCTAAGAGTATGGGGAAAAGGCTAGTCGGATGCTGGCACACCAGCTCCATAAGAAGATGGCAGCGAGGGCAATAGGGTGAGTCAAGGATGGGAGGGGAGCCACGGTTCGGAGTGCGACGAAAATAAACGAGGTATTTAAGGCCTTCTATGAAGAGCTGTACAGATCCCAGCCCCCAGCGGGGAAAGAGGGGATGAGACGATTCCTAGACCAACTGAGATTCCCGAGGGTGGAAGAGCAGGAGGTGGCTGGCTTGGGGGCACCAATTGGGTTGGAGGAGCTGAGCAAGGGTTTGGGGAGTATGCAGGCGGGGAAGGCCCCAGGACCGGACGGGTTCCCGGTGGAGTTCTACAGGAAGTATGTTGACCTGTTGGCCCCGTTACTAGTGAGGATCTTTAACGAGGCAAGAGAGGAGGAGATCCTGCCCCCGACAATGTCGGAAGCGACAATTTCTTTGATCTTAAAGCGGGACAAGGACCCACTGCAATGTGGATCGTACAGGCCGATCTCGCTCCTCAATGTGGATGCAAAGTTGCTGGCAAAAGTGCTGGCCACGAGGATTGAGGCCTGTGTCCCGGGGGTGATCCATGAAGACCAGACGGGATTTGTAAAGGGCAGGCAATTAAACACAAACGTGCGGCGGCTTTTAAACGTGATGATGATGCCATCGGAGGAGGGAGAGGCGGAGATAGTGGCAGCTATGGACGCGGAGAAGGCCTTTGACCGAGTAGAGTGGGAGTACCTCTGGGAGGCGCTGCGTAGGTTTGGGTTTGGGGGAGGGTTTATTAGTTGGGTTAAGCTCCTCTACAGAGCCCCGGTGGCGAGTGTAGTGACGAATCGGCGGAGGTCGGAGTACTTTCGACTGTACCGAGGGAAGTGACAGGTGCCCCCTGTCCCCCCTGTTGTTCGCATTGGCGATCGAACCATTGGCCATGTCATTGAGGGAATCTAATAAATGGAGGGGGTGGTCCGAGGGGGAGAAGAGCATCGGGTGTCGCTATATGCGGATGACCTGTTGCTGTACGTGGCGGACCCAATGGAGGGGATGGTGGAGGTCATGCAGACTCTAAGGGAGTTTGGGGAGTTTTCGAGCTTTCAGCTCAATGTAGGGACGAGTGAGCTCTTCGTATTCCAGGCAGGGGACCAGGAAAGAGGGATAGGGGACCTACCGCTGAGGAGGGCAGAGGGGAGCTTTCGGTATCTGGGGATCCAGATAGCCAGGAGTTGGGGGGCCCTACATAAACTGAACCTGACGGGATTGGTGGAGCAAATGGAGGGGGACTTCAAAAGATGGGACATGTTACCGCTCTCGCTGGCGGGTAGAGTGCAGTCGGTCAAAATGGTGGTCCTCCCGAGGTTTCTGTTTGTGTTTCAGTGCCTCCCCATCGTGATCACCAAGGCCCTTTTTAAGAGAGTAGGTAGGAGTATTATGGGGTTTGTGTGGGCGAATAAGATTCCGAGGGTAAGGAGAGGGTTCCTGGAACGCAGTAGGGACTGAGGAGGGTTGGCGCTGCCAAATCTAGGGAGCTACTACTGGGCAGCAAATGTGGCGATGATCCGCAAGTGGGTTATGGAGGGAGAGGGGTCGGCATGGAAGAGGATGGAGATGGCGGCCTGTAAAGGAACGAGCCTCAATGTTTGTGGATACTAATTCATTTTAGACCAAATGGAACTGCAGCTGAACGGTTTTATTATAGCATATTGCTTATAAAATTGCAGATTATCTGACACAATAAAATTGCAAATAAAGCATTGGGATTCATTTCTAGAGGAATATAATTCAAAAGCAGATAAATATAATTCAAAATCAGATAAATTGTTAAACATGTATACTGTGGATATAATAAAAATATAGAACTTGAATTGAGAGGGTACAGCTATTAAGAAAGACTGAACAGGCTGAGGCTCTTTTGAAAAGTGATTGAGAGGTCATCAATGATAACAGGCTAGATGTCGAGAAAATATTTTACTTGTGGGAGAGTCAAAAACCCAGGGCTGTAAGTATAAGATGGTCATTAATAAACCCAATAAGGAATTGAGACGATAGCATGTGGGGATCTGGAACTTGCTACGACATGGAGTGGTTGAGGCAAATAGCAAAGAAGTATTTGATGGGAAGCTAGTTAACACAAGAGAGAAAATAAGAGTATATTGCTTGGGTGGGATGAGATTCGTGCTGGAAGTTCCCATCCAAGCCACTCACCATCCTGATTTGGAAATATATCGTCATTCCTTCACTGTCACTGGGTCAAATTCCTGGAACTCCCTTCGTAACCATACTGTGGGTGTACCTACACCGCAGGGACTGCACATGTTCAAGAAATCAGCTCACCACCACCTTCGCAAGAGCAATTAGGGATGGTCAATGAATGCTGGCCTAGCCAGCCAAGCCCACATCCCTTGAATGAATTTTTAAAAATGCCCCAGTTCTGTGCTGTAAATTCTATGTACTTAATCCGTTTGACTCGCCTGTGGGACAGCTCTCCTAATTTGGGCACATTTTTATTTATTTATGGGATGTGGGCGTTGCAGGCTGTGCCAGCATTTATTGCCCATTCCTAATTGCCCTTGAGGGGGCAGTTAAGAGTCAACCACATTGCTGTGGGTTTGGTGTTACATGTAGGCCAGACAAGGCAAGGAAGTCAGATTTCCTTCCCGAAAGGACATTTGTGAATCAGATGGGTTTTTATGACAATTTGATAATGGACTTTTAATTCCATTTTAAAAATGTAATTCCAGTTTCTCTGTAGTAGAGGGATTTGAACCTGGGTCTCTAGAGCATTACTCTGGGTTCTGCTTTACTAGTCCAGTGACAATACCACTGCGCTACTGCCTCCCCTTAGGACTAGTCCCCAGTTGTTGAAAAGGAAGTCTTTGCAGGGCCAGATGAACTGAGATTCCAACTTTTGTCCTATTGGTGTTGACAGGTTAATCTTATTTTTTCTTTTTAAAGTAAAAACACATTGTTTACTACTGAGTGGTGTCCTAGATCAACAACATATTAAGACAAGAGTGATAAAAGGAAGGATTTCTTTCCACAAGGTGATGTTTAGTTAAATTTTTAACAATCATGCATGTTTTGTGGTTATTTTTCTGTTATTTAACCCATATTACCAGATTTATTAAATTCAATCTCACAATTTACCATGGTGCAATTTGGGCACTCAAACTCTGGACTGCTCTTTTGGCAGCACAGCCATTATATTGGCCCAGATCCTCTGGCTCCAGATAGTCAGGCAGATCGCCCAAGGTGAACTACTGGACCACACTGATTCTGTGGCAATTGCTTGAGAAGTTTCTGATGAGCAATTCCCCTGTTGCTCTGGGCCTTCGTAAAAAGTCTCCAACTTTGAGTTAAAGTTGAAGGCTTTGGATGGGGTCTGACATGTTTACCTGGATAGGTAACCAGGAATTGTTGGACAGAAAGATTTTACTCTTGGGTAACGATACAACTGACACACCGATCCTCCTGTCCCAACCTCGCCATCCGACTCCCTTGCCGACTTTCTGTAGCTTTTCAAAGAGGCTTTGTGACACTTGGGGCATGATCGAATGGCCAATCTGCGCCCGAAATTAAGCTTGCCGCGGCACAGCATGGCCGATAGAAGCCGGGAGGTCCCACTCCTGGGATCTATCTGGCTCGCAACACCTCCTGTGAGATCTAACGTAATCTCGCAAGATGTTGCAATGTAAATCCCACCCATTGGGGGCGGGATCACACTCCAGCAAATCTCCATGTTAAAGCAAGAAAGCTAGTCTCACTTTAGGTGCCGTTTCCTGAGGTACCCGAAGCATTGGGATCTCTCCCCTTCACCTCAGAGACCTTGGGTGAGTGCCGTTCAGTACTGGTCTCCACAAACTGGGATCAGATGGAATAGCACTCTTGGGGGGTTACTGCCCAGGTGGCACTGCCAAGCTGGCACTATGGTGGCGATCAGGCCGGGGGTGCCCCACGTGGGTGTTTGGTAGGGTGACCTGGGGACCCTCCCATAGAGCATTGGGGTGGAGGTAGTTTTGGGGATCACTTAAGGGGAACCAGAGATTGGCACGCCATTTTTAAATGCATGGGCGGAACCACTCCGAGCGCAAAATGGGACTGTGTGCCCCCTTGGTCGGCATTCCTAGGTGTCTTTTTATAGCTTTGTGTTTCTTGGTATGCTCACTACTGGACTTTGTTCCCATTTAGTTAAATCCTGCCCTTAAACTCTTCATTTACCAGAATATGGCAAGTAATGTCATAAAATAGGGATTTGGCTTCTGCATTGATTCCCTTCACTGATGTCTCGGAGGTTTCCTGTGCTAGTTTGGAAGGATCCTCACTGGAAGATTGCCCAAGAAAATTGCAGGAGGGCAAGTGTGTGTTTTTTTTGTCTAATCTGAGTCAGAAATAGGGGTTCTAATCTGGACTTTAAAAATTGAGCCATGGTAATATACTCTGGTGTTTTAACACTACCCCACCTCAAACCCACTAGCAGGAAAGGGTTAGATGGAGTGGGGGAGTGTCAGAAGGGGTGGGGTTTGATTAATAGAAGCATAGAGTATGGTAACATAATCCCACTGCTGTAATAATGTAATTGCCCAAGAAGCCATCCTCCCATTGATTGCCGTGGACCATTCCTATGGGTGTCAGGCTATCTTCAAATTCCTGCTCCTGTCTCCCACGTATTAGCTGAAATCATCCAGTTAATGGTTTCTATGACTCGATGATACTATCCATTTCTTCCAGGATCTTCTGAACCTTGCTGAAGCATAAATGGGAAGCACAGGTGCTCCAGGGCAAGACCAGTGATCTTAGGAAAGTTGGGGGAAGGAAAGGACAGGTACTCTTTTCACAGTAGTAATTGCCATATTCAGCTACATTTTCAAAGGTCTCAAGTGTGTTAATGAATGTGTAGGAGTGTGAGTGAATGGCTGATGTGGGTCCATAGATGGTTGGGGGGGGGGGGGGGGGGGGGGAAGAGAAAGAGGAAACGAGATGGCTCAATTGAGTTACGCAGCTGTTAGACCAGCCTTTAAAGTGTAACTTGGGTAAGTATCCAGGTCATCCCATGTATCTGATCCAACTTTCTGCCCAGAAGGTCAGAGACATTTGCAGAGGTTCCCAGACTGCAGGGAATCAGCCCGTCAGAAGATTAAACTTCCTGAGCAATTTCAGCATATGTCTTGCTTCAGGACTTCTGCAGGGTCCTGATGTACTCTGCTGATGCGGAGGACGGAAGATTTAGGCCAAATTGAATCTGGCTGGGTCACTCCGATAGGTTTTAAGTACCGATCTTCAACTTGTTCAGGAACATAATAATAATAATAAACCTGCAACCAGGCTCCCACAGCCCTCTTTCATCACCCTACTTAAAAAAAAGACCCTTTAAATCCTGTAAATTGAAAAATGGATACAACAGGTTTTCAAGAACTGAATTAGTTGTACTCTTGAGTCATCCCATTGCATAATTATCCAATCTTAAATCAATGTTTGTGGATACTAATTCATTTTAGACCAAATGGAACTGCAGCTGAACGGTTTTATTATAGCATATTGCTTATAAAATTGCAGATTATCTGGCACAATAAATAATCAGTTTGCTTTTGAAGCATTTCTTTGGATGTAGAGATTAAATTCTAAATGCTTTACTGCAGCTTTAGGTTGTGAACATAATCTTGCACATCTTTTATGCCGATATTTTACAGATACCAGTAGTATGCAAATACATTGATAAGTATATACATTGTAAGCAATATGTTTCCCATTGTGAACAGGATGCAAAGAAGTATAAAAGCCCAATTTGGAATGCAGTTAGTATTCCATCAGTTTTGGTTTAAACTAAAATAATATGCTTTAAAACAGTCACATTATATATCTAATTATGTTTACATCTTTTTAACATAGTTCAAGGTTTAAGCAAAATGACAATCATACAAAGGGGGAACAATTGTTGGTATTTTTCAGTTCTTCATGGGGAAGCACAATGTGGACACAAAGAAATAGACAAAATAATACTTTGGGGAGAATGCACAGAATGCGTAACAATACTTCACTTTAAATGCACTAGATAGAGTTCATGCAGTTCCAGCAAACGTCCACTATACAGAGATACAAGGAATACTACCTCCTGATTGATTTTGATCAGATGTTAAAACCTTCCAACAGTTTTTAAAAAAATAACTGCAAAATAATGTGCTGTGGCCTTGTACAAAGGCCACAGCATTTAGGAGTGTTGTTGCAGTATTCAAGCAATTGCTGATTTTCTGTACACTGATAACTACATTATACAATCATAGTAATTAATCAAGGAAAGTTCATAGCACCATGAGAACTAGTTTCCTCTAAACAAATGTGAATTAGCAGCAAAGTATACACTTCAAAAATAGTTGCAGGAGTGTTCCCCATCGAATTTGCTTCACTTGAGTTGTAACAATATGATTTCACTTAAATGTTCACTTTCTCATCTGTACAAATATATTTATTTAGAGGGAGCTGATGGGACGGCAGCATCAAGGAACTATATCAAACTGGTTTATTATAATATTGTCTTTATTTTTAAAAAATTCCCTATGTGTGAGACACAGCAACTCTGTGCAAGTAAAGCAAATAAGACATTTTTCAAAAAAGAAACACTGGCATTTGTACTTGCTAAAAGTTAAATAGAAAATGTAAAATTTTATATACAAGAATTTTAATGCTCTAATAATAGAATATGAAATCTAATGGCACTTGAAACAAGCTTATGATGGTTGAATGTATGACCTTCAAGAGATGCTCTTAAAGGGTTATAAGGTATATGAAAGTGCTAAAAAAGGGTTATTTTGCACATGTAAATGGTGTGCTTCAACAATAGTCTAAACCTGTTACTCAAGATATGCATCAATAAAAAACCAAACCTTTGTACAAATCTGAAAAAATACATCTAACATTTTTCAAAAATTCCATGTTTCAAGCAGCATGCACTTGCTTGTGCTTTAGTTGACATATTAAAAATATAATATATATAAAATCATGTTTGAAAGGATAACTGTTTAAAGTTCACTAACTAGTTGAATTGGAAGTTGAAGGCAATTTGAATGTAGGAATTCAAAACTATATCCATCCATTTTATTTAAGGGGACGTTATTTTATTCTCAATGGAATTACTTTTCATTTAACCCAGGTTAGTTTTAGTTAGTTGTCATCCTTTGATTCCCCCCCCCCCTCCAATTAGGTGTTTAATCCTCCAGACCGCTTAATTCATTGTTCTAGTTATTTTAAATCCAAAGACATTCTTAAAACGAATGTTTTCTCTGGTCTAAACCAAAGAAAACCTCAAATCTAGGTGTATTTAAATAGAGACATTTCTGCTGTAACAGGAAGCTAACATACTATAGAATTTTGTAGTTCCACATACAGATTGTGTGCAAAACATTAATGGGCGTTTGTAATTTTACCCCATGGGTTATCTTCATGCGATTCCCCTTTTAGCTGTGCTGCAATCTATTTCACTTGCTCAGTCTACCTCGTCATAGACAAACTGCAGTTTCAAATATAAGGGATAGTTTACCTACTTGGTTTTGCTGGCAGTAAGTCAGCTTTTGGAAGAACATATTCAATTTGGCTCTGCATTATTCTCAAACAATTTACAGAAAACTAATGGTTGAAAGATCTTGTACAATGCATATTTACATTTTCAGGATGCACTTGTCCCAATATTTCCCCAATGCTTTCAATTGAGATCTATAAAATCCTGTAATTATTCCATCTGTTTTACATTGTGTGTATTTCTTTAAAAGGATATTTACTTTATTTTTAAAAAATGTCCATGCACATTATCCTGTAGCTAATGGACTTCATATAAAAAGACAATAGAAAATGTTCTACTTCCACTTAAATCATCTACCCACAAGATGGATTGAGGGGAGCAGAAGACATCTATCGAGCAGCATTGGTATTTATTTACTGTCTGTACATAAGTACACAAGCACCAATCCTATTGTGTTGAGTAAATTTCCAACATACAGCCACATCTGAAGTATTGCTTAGTCACAGTTCTATAATGTATGCTTCAAAAAGTGCTAAACTTTCACCAACTCAAAACAGTAAACTCAATTATGTGAACGACTGAACGACTAAATACTAAGCGATGAATTTTCTCTCCTGGGCCAGGAAACCAGAGCCGTGACTGTTTACAGGTTCTGCAACCACCTGGAGGGAAACATTAACTCACTGGGATATTCACAGGTGCACATTTGAAAAAGCAGAGATGGGTACTCTGCCCAATTAAGGGTGATGAGCAGGCTGTTCAAGCTGGAGGAAGGTCCAACAGAGGCCGTAGGGCTTGAGAGCAGCAGCAGGTAATAATGAAAAATAAGTAAAAAGCTGACATCTCAACATGGAGAGACCATCACTCCAAGTTAATTATATCTTCAATTGAAAAGATTCAGCAACAAGGCCACCACTGAGAGGAGAGAATCCCACTTCTCTTGCACCCTGGAAGGCAGGGCAGGGAGGATCATTTGGGCCTGCCTCAAGTACTCTTCTCCCCTGCCCCCCCAGGTGTCCACCTTCAGGCACCTAAATTGGCTTCTGTTGCTTCAGGAAACTAGCAGCTAACTGGGAAATTCTCCAATCGTGACTGCATAGAAATGGCTTGGATGTAGGATGTAGGATAGAGTCTGAGATTCAACATGCCGGTTGGCAGGGCTAATTTTCAGCCCCACTTGCGTCCATCCTGGCAGATTCTATAAATCCTGCACTCTTTCAAATCCAGATAGTAATTGACCAGAGTTATAGTTTAAAGTTATTTTTGGGTGTGGTCCAGATTTCCACCTATCTTCAATGCTAATACATTTATTTTGTGGTTTGAAATTTTTAAACAGGACCAGTACAAAGCTATATCTCCCAATGATATGATTTCCAAGTCTAAAAATATTAACTATTATAAACTGAAAGAATTATACATCCAACAAGTTCAGTTTGTGAGGTTAGTGCAAACAAAAACTATATGGAAGTTTGCTAAAGTGTAATGGTTACTGCATTTTAAAAAGTAGTTGATCATGTACAAAAGAGACACATTGACATGAAAAGAATAACTGCCGTATTATTTGATTGAATGCGTAACTATTGTGCCTGCATTATTTATTACTGTGACCGACAAGCCTCCGGTTTGTTCATTTACTGCTAAAAGGAGTTGTGTGATAATCAGTATTCCAATGGGTTCCTAATCTGATTAAATACGAATTTATAATTGGGTAGTCAATGAATTTGCAGTTGCCTATATGGATAACTAAAAACTTACTTGCTTAAAAAGTATCCTGATTCAGAATACTTTTAAGCGTACATGGGCGGCATGGTGGTGCATTGGTTAGCACTGCTGCCTCATGGTGCTGAGGACCTGGGTTCGATCCCGGCCCCGGGTCATTGTGCAAACTCCACACAGACATTGTCCCAGTGTCTGCATGGGTCTCATCCCCACAACCCAAAAAGTTGCGCAGGATAGGTGGATTGGTCATGCTAAATTGCCCCTTAATTGGGGGGGGGGGGAAATGGGTAAATTTATTTAAAAAAAGATACACACCATTAGAATTGTTTTATTTTTATCTCCTAGAAAGCACATCACCACTATTCTTCAAGTGTATGACAACTATGGTAAAAGAAATCTCCATAATCCACCAAGCTAAATAACAACTAAAAGTATTATGGTTGCTCAAAATATAGTGGTTACCTTGAGTGAGTAAGAGTAATAATTCTTGATGGGCCAAATGGCCTTTTCATTCCTAATTTTTCTAACATTTATACAGGATAACTAACAAGGTAGCTCTCATTGATAGCTATGGGGATTAATTTCCAATGTTTACTAATTTTAATCTAACTTTTATAATCATGGCCATTTTATTTTTGTTAAACGTAACAAAGACATGATTTTCATTGCATTATATATAGAGTTAGAAAAAGTTGATTCTCAGTTACTCATTGTTGCATCATATAGATCATTAATAGGTACTGAGGATGTGGGATCAAGGATGCATTTCGATGAAGATCAGGGGAATAATTTGCCTAAATGAATTACAGTATATATATATCTTTTTAATTAAAAAAATATATTTCCCCTCAAATAAACTAGGGGCTGTTTAGCACAGGGCTAAATCGCTGGCTTTGAAAGAAGACCAAGGCAGGCCAGCAGCACGGTTCAATTCCTGTACCAGCCTCCCCGAAGAGGCGCCGGAATGTGGCAACTAGGGGCTTTTCACAGTAACTTCATTTGAAGCCTACTTGTGACAATAAGCGATTTTCATTTCATTTCATTTCTTTCCCACTTAATCCACCTCTCGCTGGTAGTGACTTATTAATAACTTTTGTTCCACAGATACCAAAAATCTTCCTCCAACTCACGGAAGTATCTATTCTTCATACATTAATTTAATTTATTTGACTGTCAGTGGTGTTGGCTGGAGGGTGGAGCTGGTGGAGGTTTGCCCATGCATGCATTTTCTAGAAAATATCACTGACTGGATCCTCAGAAATTGACACCTTTGTTAATTATTACTTCTCCCTCACCCAATAATGTTCAGAACAAACAGTCAGGTTGGTTCTTAATCACTCCAGCTGAGACTGTGACTCAGCACAAATGAGGGACTTGAGCCAATAAGTATAGCAAGTTGCACTGTTAAGTGTTCTCGTAGGATTCCTGGTTTGCCTATTCAAGAAGTTTTGTTCTGTTTGAAGAACTGACTGTAAAAGAAGCTCTCTTGGATGTGGAAAAATCTCAGACTGAATAAAGTTTTGCTGTTCGCCTTTCTCTTCTCAAAGTTATTAAAATGAGTTAAAAATCTAGGTTCCAGAATGTTAAACTATTACTACTTTCTTGCAACATTGTTCTTACTCGGGTCATTCACATGGAGGAAGATGCAAATACTAAAATACAAAAAAAAATTAACATCCCAATTAGAAGTCTTTACTTCCCAAGTAAAACAGTGCTGCAAAGATTCAACAGGTCTGGCTACAACTCTGAAAAGGGATACGGTGCCAATGAGTCCAATATGACACTTCTTTGGTACAAAAGAATCATATTGGACTTGAAAAGTTAACCGTTTCTTTCGCTATCCACAGATGGTGCCAGACCTGCTGGGTTTTCGCAGGACTTTGTTTTTCAGGTCTCCAGTGTCCACAATATTTTGCTTTTTATTTGACTGGACTTTCTAATCACTGGCTGAAAAGAAAGAGCAAGCTTCGGTGGAATGATGTTTCTCATTTCGTATTCAGCACCTTTTTGGTAAAATCATGATTGGACAACTTTAATCCAATATGAACAAGTAAGGGTTTATATATTCAGGGGACTGGTTAATATATGCAATAGTCTCAAGTGTGATCTACAGAATGTAGAAAAATTATCCACCTAACATTTTCATTCAGCAAGGTAAAGTCGTTTTTTCTATTTGATGAATAGTTAGGATCAATTGGGACAACTAAGTGCTGCTAAACTGTGAAACACATTTACTGGGTAGGAAAATCAGAATTTTGTGCACAAAAGAACCAAAACTACATAACTGAAGTAGAACAGTATTGCATTAATCTTCTGTTAGCAGTTATCATGAAAAATACAGATAAAATAATATGTTAATCAGTTAGATAGTTCCTATGGCTTCCCTACATTCTTTTTCTTCCACCAAGCCAAGGTCTTCAAGAAGCCTATTAGCCCAAAAGCACGACTTAATTGATGAACACATCGGGTCAATGAATATTTGTGGAAATATCAGACATGTTAACATGTTAACCCGAAACAGGCGCCGGAATGTGGCGACTTGGGGCTTTTCACAGTAACTTCATTTGAAGCCTACTTGTGAGAATAAGCAATTTTCATTTCGGTTCTCAAGCAACGCTTCTGAACGGTTATGCCTGAATTATTAATTTTGTGCATTTTCTCCAAAATGCCACATACAGTAGGTGAAATTAACTCTATTCACTTACAAAATTAAAACCAGGCTCATTGTTTCCAGTATCGTTGTTTTTGCTTGGCTTCCAATATTAATTTTTTGCTTTTTCTTCAATTATTTTAGCCTGTTTGAATTTTTATGAAAAGCTACTTGTAGCCCATTACAAGGTTGCTAACAGACAATTTTGATTGTAACACATCTTGCTAAATAATTTACTATAAGAGGGCAGCACAGTGGTTAGCACTGCTGCCTCACGGCACCGAAGACTGAGGTTTGATCCCGGCCCCAGGTCACTGTCTGTGTGGATCACATTCTCCCGGTGTCTGCATGAGTCTCACCCCCACAACCCAAAGATGTGCAGGGCAGGTGCATTGGCAACGCTAAATTGCCCCTAAATTGGGAAAAATGTTTGAAGTAAATTTAAAAAAGAAAGTAATTTATGAGAATATTGCTTCCTAAATTGAAAGCTAATTTCTTAACTGGCTTGCAGGGAATGGGTTGGCTGAATCATGATTAGTTAGATCAATGGCTGCCACTGAAATAATATGTTAAATCATTATTTAAAACAATTCCAATATTAATTTATATTAAAAACGGAATATTCTGGAAATACACAGCTAGTAGCATCTGCAAGAGAGATTACCCTTTCTCAGAACACATTAACTTTTTGGGGAATTGTGAAATCTCTGCCAACCTTTATTAAAATGGTGAATGGGACTCCGATCCAGAAGATCCTATTTTAACCAATGATAATTTTTATTAGTGTCATAAGTAGGCTTACATTACTACTGCAATGAAGTTACTGTGAAAATCCCCTAATCGCCACACTATGGTGTCTGTTCGGGTACACCGAAGGAGAATTCAGAATGTCCAATTCACCTAACACGTTTTTCGGGACTTGTGGGAGGAAACCCATGCAGACATGGGGAGACTGTGCAGACTCTGCACAGACAGTGATCCAAGTGGGAATCGAGCCTGGGACCCTGGCGCTGTGAAGCAACAGTGCTAACCACAGCGCCAGGGTCCCAGTTTAGATTCCCGTGCAGGTCACTGTCTGTGCGGCGTCTGCATGGGGTAAAGGGGTTGGGTCTGGCTTGAGAGGAAATTCAAACTTCACCGGGCAATTTAAATTCGATTCGGAGTTCAAACAGACATTATCGCTGTAGCAAGGGCCATAACCTGCAGTATGGGAGTCACAAATTTACGGAGTAGACTTATATGCTCGGGTAGTTAAGGTATGTAAAACTGACAATCCACAAGCTGTTTAAATCTCCAGCTGTTTAAAAATTGTTTTGAAAGCCTGTGCCTGTCATTGAGAGTTGTAACTAATTGAACATTTTAAAAAATAGCTGTTTGTTGACCTTACCCCAAAAGCTATTTATCGTTATCAACAGTTGGTTGCTTTCCACAACCTACAATTATCTGAGCAAAGTTAGAGGGGGTGGGGAAGAATGCAAGTTCAGTTTGATAGACAGCTCAGGTTGTCAAAGAGCTGTCTGTGAATATAGGTCTATTGTTTTGCTAAGGGATTAAGTACTTGAGAGAAGTTTTGAATGTTTTTAAATTGGAGAAAACTGTAATAATTATTGAGATCTTTATTTTATTTAATCTCATCGTGGTTTACCCATGATGGATATGATGTTGGCATGTGTTAAATACAAAAAATGATGGGTGGGGGCATGGAATGTATGAGTGCCTGTAAATGAGGGTCTGGGGAGTGAGTTGGGGGGAAGAGGGCCTAATGTTTAACAACACAGCTGGGACATAGTCTTTTTAAACAGTCCTTCCCGGCTGTTGGCAACCAGTCTGCCCAATTCTGATCTCCTTCGGGATCAACAGGCCTGACTGTATCCAGCATATGCAACATCCCCACCCCTATCCTGGGGCAGAAACTGTACCATTCACAGTATTCTGAGAATTCTGACTCCAGCTACCCGTATCGGGAGTGAAAATTCAGCCGATTAACTCAGTTGCTCACTGCACAGATGCTGCCAGACCTACTGAGTTTAAGTATTTTGGTTTTATTTCAGATTTCAAGCAAATGCATATTTGCTTTTGTATACCACTTGTTTGCTGTGATAGTAGAAGATAACAAACAACATTCATTATCTCCTGAGTTTACTCACTGAAAAGAATGAAATTCATAGAATCCCTACAATTTGGCCCATCAAGTCTGCCCCGACCCTCTGAAAGAGCACTCCATCCAAATCCACTTCCCCACCCTATCCAAGTAATCCCTTAACCTAACCATCCCTGGACACTAAGCATGGCCCTCTTTGGACTGTGGGAGGAAACCCAGGCAGACACTGGGAGATGGTCTAGTCACCCAAGGCCAGAAGTGAACTGTGTATCTGTTGCTGTGAGGCAGCAGTGCAAACAACTGTGCCTCTGTGATGGCCCAAATTCTATGAAAAATTCAAATTAAGAAACTAACATGCCCATCTGAATTTTAAAATACTGATATATTTTGGGAGGTACATTTTTTTCAAACTACGAAAGGAAACCAGCAAGTACAATTACTTTATCAGTTTAAAATAAATATTTAGAGTTTAAAAAAAAAAAAACTTTTGAGGTTAGCCTAGAAAATGATAGCAATTTCATACAGTCTGCAGTTCATCAATGAAACAATGAATGAAAGCGCATTATAATAATAGACCAGGCACGAAAGTGAACATAAGTAACATGAGGCAGACAATCAAGCTCAGAAATAAATAAATCAAAATAGCTGTCATAATATCAAATTTGGAGCAGACCAATTCTGTAAGACTAATAGAGGAAATGGTTCTCTTAGAATGAGCTGATTGATTTTCAAAGCAGCTAGTAGTGAAAAAAACCTAAAATGCACTAAATAGCCTAAACTATTTAGCTAAATATATTGCTATTTAAATTCAATCAATTAAGGAGAATTTGCATAATTTAATATTTAAGCGTATAATGATTCAAAAACTTCATTTATTGCCATAAATTATTTACCATTGATTCTCTGCCTCTCAAGATTGTGCATTATTTTCAGAATTAGCTCTTCCAATGCATTCTAATTATAATTTCTGTTGAGGATATTGTCCAAGTTTGTTGGCTAAACCAATAATCAAATGGAGGTGAATTTATGCCATCATAGAAACTAAATATACATTCACAGTTTTGTCAAATTTCCGAAGTATTGAAAAGATTAGTTGAGTACCTATTATATAAATTCATAATCTTCATTAATGCTGCTTATTCAAGAATTTAAAAGAAAACAAAATTATTTTAAACTGGAAAACAGGATTCATGTAGAATTTGTAGTGCCACACCATGGTAAATTAATTTTTAAAAAGATCAGATTTTAAAAAGGTGCTGTATTGAATTTGATGACATTTTATAAGCTTTACAAATTTTAATCAAGATGTTTTAGTTTGAAAATAACCTGTTTATTAACCTATTCTGAGTAATTCTTTTGCAGCAATGGAATTTTAAAAATCTTAGTGGGCCCTCAGTGCACAGATGAGCCCCAAGTTTAAAAGTACTTAATGTCCAAACTATTTAAACACAAAAATGAACCACTACCCTAGAAAGATCCCTTTTAAAAAAAAAACTTTGCAAAAATTATTGAATAGGGCTGCAATAAAATTATTTTAAAAATGGTAGTATTCGTAAAAAAAAAACCTGTCAAAAAATGAAATTTGCACAGTAAATGTTGCAGTCACTGATAACTAAATTTGCAAAATTGCTTTTTAATGCCAGCACAACCTCAAAATTAGAACTAAAAACCATTATGGTCTTGGAGTTGGATGAGGTGCTATGGAAACTACCGTAAACCTCCTCCATTTGAATCTATTAATGATGGCTTAGACTCAAATCTGCTTACTAATGTATAATAAATTTGGATTACATTAGCTGCTAAATCGGATGTTCCCAGTATGAACAAAAACAGTCTTGGCCTGCTTTTGCTTGCCTCCGGTGACTATTCACAAAGTTGCAAAGACATTAGAAGCCATTAAGGATTCTACCGTCCAATTCCTTAATGTCCCATCTGGGTACCTGGCATCACAAGAGAATATTTGTAAACGGAACTAGATAAGAAATAAATTCTTGCTTTCTATTGAAAAGCCTGGTGAAAACGTGGTAGGGTTGTTGTGCTTAAGCTAGTTGTGAAGACTGTAGATAAGGGATGCAGAGCATTGAGAGCAATACTGTTGCCAGTTTCATGTGATTCCTGGCACGGTGGTGGGAGAGGAATTAAAGATGTGTGAGGTTCTTCCTGTGCATAACACATTCCAGGATTGCCAAAAGAAACTGGCTGATTGTATGGGGGGCTATTAAGTGGCAAGAAACTTAACAACTGAGAAAAGTCCAAGGATGGTGTATTCAGAGGTTCACTGAGGACCGTTGGACTTTTTGAAAGCAATATATCCCCAGATCCATCACCCAGAGATCCTGCCTGCAACTCCAAGCCTAATTTTGATGAGGGTGATTGAGTGTCATGGGCAAATGAAAACAAATCACTTTGTAAATCCATTAAGTAACTGTCTATCTCACTCTTTAATGGTTGTCCTTTTTCAGGCATTGCAATGGCATATGAGGTAGAACCAAGAAAATATTTTGAGGAGAGTTCTTGAGGAGAGCGAATTGAAGATTCAATTTCTAGTGGGCAACCCATTCCTAAAGGTAATGGTGTAGAGACCATTTGGTTTGTTGACCCTAATGTTTGCATGGTCTGAATATGGGCACTGTAGATATTCATTTGTAAAGTATTTGTAAATGGCAGAGTTGTCAGTTCACTGGAAACCACTGACATCACTGGAGTTAGCTCATCTTTTAATGATAATGATGGATTAGAGCTAAATAGATCCATAAAGTCTGGTGGTTCAGTTTTCACCTTTAGCAGCTCATGCGAATGACTTTTTTTCATGTGGCGTGTCAAATGATCCTTCCGACCAAACCTCTGGGCACAGTACTGACAAAGGAAGTCTTTTCTTCCAGTGTGTACTACCATATGTCTCCTAACATCTTTACGAGTATAGAAACAACGGTCACAGTGATCACACTGGTGTTTTTTTTCCTTTGTACCACTTGATGACTTGCCCGCATGTGTTTTCAGGTGCTCCAGTAACACCCCTGTGCTTTCAAATGTTTGTAAGCACACTTTACAGGTTAGGTCACCACTAGTTGCAGCATGCAGAGCCAGATGACGTTTGTAACCAAGCTTTGTATTGTAGTTTTTCCCACATTCCTCACACTTGAAGGCTTCCTTGTTTGGATCATGAGTCTGTAGGTGATTCTTGAGATGATCCTTACGATGGAACATTTTCTCACAGTAAGTACACTTGTGGGTCTTCTGAGGTGAATGGGTGGCCATATGCCTTGAATAGATACAAGTTGTTACTGATACTGGAAAACTCATCCAAACATCTACATAAAGTAAAATGTCCTGGCCTTCCATGTTTGCAGGTTGGCAATACACATTACAGTATACCCCCAAAAATAATTGCATTCATTTTTCAATAGAAGATCTGTCTCATGCCTATAATTTTGTAACCTTATGTATATTCATACAATTAATTTAAAAGACATGCTGAAGCTTTTCATTCTGTACTTAAAAATAACAATTGTTTGGCAAGTTGACTAATTAGTAGAGGCATTGCCATGGATAATACACAGGTGACTGACTGACAGTTAGCTGCCAAGCATTGTTTGAAATTTTAAAAAGGCAGTTTGACCCTGATTGGCCAAGGAATTGCCCTAAAGAATGAGTTAGCAAATGGCTGTCACTTGTTTAGCTGAAACATATAGTGTGTACATGTTCTTTCTGTGCAAAGAACAAGGCCTTATGTATTAATATATGTAGCTTCCAGTGCTACATGTATTAATGTGTTTTTAGCATAATATTTAGCACATAGGGTTATTTAGCAAATGTTGTCCAATCACAGAATCATACCTAATTGGAAATATGCAAGGGGCAGGGAGTTAGGTGTTATTACATCCAGGACATATTTCTTCTGGAACCCAACAAAGATGTTTGTGAGAACTGGACCAAGAGGGAATGGCAACACCATCTATTTAGGAATACATGGTGTCATTAAAACTGAACTCAAACTACACGGGTTGCCGATTTAGTAAGTTCAGCGTGCTAAGAATTACGCTGACAACCAATTTAAGGTTGTCAGTTGGGCTTTCAGTGTATGTGCTGGAAGCTACACACATTAACACACGGGGTCCTGTTCTTTGCAGACAGAAAAAAACATGGTACACACAATGCGCCTGTTTCAACTAAACAAAATATGTAATAGATATTTACTAACCCATTCCTCGGTGCAATGCCTTGACCAATCATTATCAAGCTGCCTAATTTAAATTTAAATTGCCGTTAACTGTAGGTCACCTGGTGCATTATCCATGGCAACGCCTCTACTAATCAGAGTCTACTTGCCAACCATTCAGCACTTTTTTCCTGTAGAGTATAAATTGTTGGTTTCCCCTTATTGGTATTCTTGAAGTGTCCCGATGAACACAAGATGAAAAACATTCGACATGTCTCTTGTAGCAAAGCTTCCAGTTTTGTGCTACAAAATGACTATTAATAGAATGTATTAACTAAACTGGCCATTTCTTAAAATAACTCTGTTCTATAGTTTCAACAGCAAAATATTGCAGAAAATAACAAGGTTTTGGCAAATAAGATCATTTATAAACATTTAATCATATGTATTAGCACACATAGGCTGCGTGGATTATAATATTCAAATGATTAAAATAGCCCTGAGGTTTTTCCATGGGAAAAGATTATTTTTTTAAAAAGTTAGTTCTCTTCTTTAATAAAATTTGTGTTGAAATTGGATAACCAAAATTGTTGACAATCCAATTTGATTGTCAATCCAATCAAATCAAATTTAAGATGGACCAGTTAAAATGAGTGCAAGAGAAATAACTTTAAATTTATAAATGTAGACATACCCTAAAATGACATCCAAAAGATTCCCCTACATTATTGAAAGGAAATTGCTGAAACATTTACAAAATTTTGTGATTTGCATTTAAAGTAACACCCTCAGGGAAAGACGGGCATTGAATTAATAAAAAGAAAAAGCAATTAACAGTTGAAGAAGAATTCCTTTTTGAATGGGCTACACGTTTTGTTGGAGACGAAGACTGTCACAAAATTAAAACACCAAAAATTGAACTATCTGCACCATGAAGGAAGAAAATAAAGGGTCAAAATTTGTATAATATTTAATAATTAGAATTTTGCTTTCAAAATTATGTTTCAAATACTTAAACCTTGCATTTTTAGACACCTTGGCAATGAATAAATGGTCAAGGAACTTGGTTTTCTCAGCATTTTATGTTTGGTAACTATGATAATGCATTAAGCTATTACTGCAAACTTTGGCTTCAATGCTCAGGAAAAATATTTGCAAAGTTTGGAATAACGTACAGAAATATTGATTCTTCAAAGTATAGTTGGCATTAGGGGAATGTTTGAAAATACCCCTTTGTATTTCATTGCTGGGATTCAGGCAGGGCAGATCATTTTCAAATAACATGTAACATAACAAACCTTGTAAAGGCTTTTCCCTTTTACGATCATGTTTTCCTTGGATATTGAAAAAGCCATTGAAAATTATACAAAACATTGGAGGAAATTTTGAATAGTTTAGCGAAAATGGACAAATGGAACAAACCTTTTTTATTTTGTGAATATTACCATATGAATATTACCATATGAATGTTTATGTATTTATACTTAGATTCCTCACCAGCAATAATTCTTTTGCGTTTTCACCCCATGTTAAAATAGAAGAGAAATATTAAGAATCCATATTGTTAACAATGTAATTAAATATATTCCTAATATAAGTATAGATTTAAAGATTGTAAATATTAAATGCATACTTTTCAAATAGTTACAGTAAAAAAAATTATCAAATTGGCATATCTTAATTTGAAGCCATTTTGAATATAATAAAATAAGCTTAACGCTAAAAAGAAATCACTTTTCTCCACAAATACATCAAACACTTTTCTAATTTGATGTCAAACATGACCAACGGTTCTAAACCACAAGAAATACTGATGTTTATTTTTACAGTAAACCGAATATTTAAAACATGGCTAAGGAATACTATTTTTGTTTTAAAAACTTGTGTAAGATACTAGATTGGAACCACAAATTCTGAAATGCAACTACTGAAAGTCCTTTACACTTGCACAATTAGAATTGATACGTGGGTTGGTGTTGAAACTGTGTTGTCAGAGTCAAAACATCTGGCTTCATGTTAAGTTTCATGTTTTTTGTATGTGTGAACATGCAACTACTTGCAAATTAAAGCAGAGTTATAGGGTGTGACACAATGGACCAAATGGCCTCTTGCTGTGCTGTAAAACTCTTTTTAGGAGTAGGCCATTTGATCCCTTGAGCCTCTTCTGCTATTCAGCGAGATCATCGCTGATCTGCGACCTAACTCCATATCCTGCTTTTGCCCCATATCCCTTAGTATTTAAAAGGATAGATAAGATGCAAATAATCCAAAGTATTCATTTTGGATACTCTCGAGAATGCATGATTTGAAAAAGAACGGAAACAGCGAATATCTTTGGTTTAGTAAAACAAAAATACGAATGCTGAAATCATTCAATAAAGGTCTTAGGATGGAATTTCTGCTTTGGGCATAATCTTGTGATCAAGATGCATAATCTTGTGATCAAGATGCAAATTGCACCTGAAATTGTCCTGGTTTTAGGAAGTGATTTTCACTTTGGGTTTCTGTTTAAACTAATTTGCATATAAAATGTAAAATCTGCCATGAACTGGTGCAATCTAGGAGTGCTTTAAAAAAGTCCTTAAAAAAATTGCTTTAAAAAATATTCCTTGCTATATGAATGATGATGGCGCAGTTTAGCTGAAAATGGAATTGTCACAAAAAATGCAGTGTAGCTACTTAGCCACCTGTAATGATGCAATTTTAAATGACTTGAATATTTAAAAGATTTTAAACCGTGTCCATTAGTGTCCTTGCACCTAAAAAAAATCTTTTTAGAATCTCGAAGGCCTGCAGCGGGTGCAAGAAACTCACAATCATAATTTATTATTTCACTGGCAAAACCAGTATTTATTGCTCATCCCCTAATTGCCCTTGAGCTGAATGACTTGCTAGGCCATTTAAGAGGGGAGTAAGAGTCAACCACATTGCTGTGGGTTTAGAGTCGCATGCAGGCCAGACCAGGTAAGGATTAGAGATTTACTTCCCTTTAAAGGGCATTAGTGAACCAGATGGGTTCTTGTGACAATAGAGTTTCATGATCACCATTTAAGGCTAGCTTTCAATGCTAGATTTTATTAATTGACTTCAAATTCCAGCAATTGCTGGTAGGATCTGAATCAGAGGATTAGTCTGGGCCTCAGGATTACTAGTCCAGTGACAATAGCACCGCACCCTAAACTTGATTGGCCATGGGGGAGAAAGACCGCTTGATCGTTTTTTGTGGGCTGGGCCAAATTCAATGCGATGTAGCACAAAATATCTTAAACTCTATTTGCATTGGTAAATAAAAAAAATTAAATGGCTAATTTTGGGTGAATCTAATGGAAACTCATGCCCTTGATATATATTCATTAATTAATTCAGTTAACAGTTGTTTTGTTGTCTTTTGCAGAATCTCTACATGTTTTATACATCTAAAACACAATAAAAAAAGCAATTAGAAAAATAGCAGTACCTTCAAAGTAATTCAAAATCCAACAGCAACATTTAGTCAAATGTCCCATTGTCTCCTGTATCAAAGTGAGCCTAAATCTATATGTGCAACCAATGCACCAGTTTCAGTCTGAATATTTTGTCACCATCACCTTGATTAACTTTGTCAAAAATATGTTTTCTGAATCCAATTAATGTGCATTAGTTGCAGGCAGTTCTTTAGCTTGGAATGCGTCCAAATTTGAAATTTAGAATTGCTATATTTTATTTACAATGCTTAATTACGAAAATGTTCGAGGCAAATACACCCAATGTTGCTGTAAAATGGAAATATTTCCTATTCTGTATAGGGTTTTCATACCTCAGTAACTTATACTTAGACACAAATGCTTTGGTACAGGCCTCGTGTGAACACTTGTAGGGTCTTTCGCCGGTGTGCGAATATGAATGCACTTTCAATTTCTCAACACTTGTGAAGATCTTTCCACACAATTGACAAGGAAAGGATTTTCTCGATTTGGTTTCACTTTGTTTACGTTTCCCTGCTAGAACCTTCTGAGTATCCTTTACTTCAAAAAGATCACCAGGGATGACAGTGGCCATCGCACTCCACAATAGGCCTTATCTCTGGACTTGGGTTTGGTCCAGATGTACTGATGTGAATTGACTTCTGTTTCTTCTTTCTGATGTTTCATATGTTCAACGCATTTAGAACCTATAAACAATACAAGTTAAGAAAGTTTCATAAATCATTTCAGACAAGATATGGTGCAACTGAACTGAGTTCTGAAGAACAGTCCTTACTGCCTCAATGGTATCTCTATATTAAGTTACTCAAATCCAATTCTTAGAACCATGCCACAATTGCAACTATTTTCTAATGGCTCGCAGTTTATTGTAAAATGAACAAAATTAGCAGAAGAAAATGCATTTATAATCTTTGAAAGGAGACATAATCTTCTTCCTGTCCTCTTTTTCCCTTGTGTATTTTTGTCTGCAGAAACGAAGGTCCGAATAAAAATATCTTTTTGAGTGCCCAATTCATTTTTTCCAATTAAGGGGCAATTATTCTGAATTCTCCATTGGATTTCTTGATGATTACCTTATGTGGATGGCCTCTAATGCCCTGCAACAGGAATCTATTTTAAAAAAGATTTGGAGTACAAGTTTCAGTTAACTGCAAGTGAGAATTGGCCCCATGATTTTAAATTTCAACAACTCAATTTATTTTAGATCAGTTGCAAGGATTTTCCATTAAGGATATTAATAGAGTTTGCGTAAATTAGCCGACGTGCTATAACCATTCACTATCTGGACTTGTGGACGGCAAAAATGTGAACTAATGTAAAGCAAAAAACCCAATAGTTTGACTTTTTATATAATTAAATTATAGGATCAGGGAGAGGGGTTTATACCTGCTCAAACGATTTTCTTCTTGGTTCTACTCCTGACGAAAATACCACTTTCCATAATAGAACTCATATCGGGTTCATTTTGTTGGTTCAGTCACACTTTCTCCCAGGTTTTTGCAAATCATGAATCTAGAACCTAGGGCTAAAAATCAGAAGTTGGTGTCACAAGTGCACAAAATCAGTATTGTTGAAACTTATTTCTATTAAATTAACAAAGCTTGGAAAATGTTATAATAGTACAGAGGAGGAAATGTTTTTGCAGGTTAGCTCTTGCACATTAGATGGGAAAAAAAAGGCAACGTGGAGCACTGTAGAATTTTGAAAAATAAATTTGATGAAAAAGAAAGAACTTGAAAAGTAAAATAGCACTGTGTCACATTACTCAGGAACAATATTTATTCAATTCTCCTTTGAATATTACTACTGAATCAGTTTCCTGCATCTTTTCCCGTAGTGCATTCTAGATCACTGTGTAAAATAAATATTTCCTCTGGTTCTGAAGTTGCTGGGTTTAGGGAAAAACATTGGCAATCTGTCAGTAGTCCTCCAGCATCACCCCCCTATCCAAAGATGTTTGTAAGATTGTGGTACAATTTCCACTCTTATTTCCCCCAGTACCTAAAAGCATCCCATCCAGGGCAGGTATCATTTCTACTTTTGGATCGCCAAACTCTTAAGTACTTCCTCTTTACATTTAATCTATCCAACGTTGCTACTGCTTCCTCCTTTATGCTACATTGTCTTCATTAGGGAAGAGGATTCTGCCAATGCAATATACTCATCCTCAGTCATGCCCATTATCTTCACAAGAATATCTTATTTTGGCTCCTAACCATGCCCACCCACCTTTAACTACCCGTTAGCATTTGTGTGAACAAAAGGGAACAAAGTCTTTTTTTCAGCTTGCCCTCTTGGTCTTTTTTAAGATCTCCTCTGTACTTTCTCGAATATATTACGAACCTGATAATTATCAAGAGCTTTTTTTTTCTGACTAATTTTACGCTCTTTTACATTTATTTCTCTAGGGAGCTCTAGAGCTTTGGATGCTCCACCCTCCACCCCCCATCCTTTTGTGCTTGTGTTTACTCTTGCCCAAACTATCTCCACTTCGAAGGCTCTCCATAGTTCAACAATGCTCTTTTGCTTTCCAATTTCTGCTCTCTTTATCCACTTGTGACATATCCCTTTTTGGCTCACTGAAATTAGCACTCTGAGTGAAGTATTTTTACACTTGAATGTACCTTGTCCTTTAAGAAAAAAAACCTTGTCCTTTAAAAAAAAATAAACTTAAAGTGCCCAATTATATTTTTTCCAATTATGGTGGAATTTATCGTGGCCAATCCACCTACCCTGCACATCTTTGGGCTGTGGGAGGGCAGCATGGCGGCGCAGTGGTTAGCATGGCTGCCTCATGGCACCAAGGTCCCAGGTTTGATCCTGGCTCTGGGCCACTGTCTGTGTGGAGTTTGCACATTCTTCCTGTGTTTGCGTGGGTTTCGCCCCCACAATCCAAAGATGTGCAGGTAGGTGGATTGACCACGCTAAATTGCCCCTTAATTGGAATCAATGAATTGGGTACTCTAAATTTATTTTTAAAAAAAGCTTTGGTCTGTGGGGGTGAGACCCATGCTGACATGGGGAGAATGTGCAAACTTTCCACACAGACAGTGACCCGGGGCCGGGATCGAACAGTGCTAACCACTGCACCACCATTCCGCCTTTATCTTGTCCTTTTTAATAACTGCTTTAAACCTGATATTATGAACACTGTTCACAAATGCTGTCCCACTAAAACTTGCTCCACTTAGCCCCCTAGTAGCTTCCATCTCTTATAGCTTGAAGTTATTTTCTTTAAAATTTTTTCCAATTAAGGGACAATTTAGCGTGGCCAATCCACCGACCCTGCACATCTTTGGATTGTGAGGCAAAACCCATACAAACACGGGGAGAATGTGCAAACACCACACGGACAGTGACCAAGAGCCAGGATCGAGCCTGGGACCTTGGTGCCGTGAGGCCCACTGGGCCACCATGCTGCCCATAGCTTGAAGTTATTTTGGAAAGAATGACCCTCTTCCCACCCTATGCATTTTTGAACTTGCATATTATGAAAGTAACTGAAGCATATAGACTTGACAAAAAAGGGGATAGTTACCTTTTCTGTACTCCACTGCTCTGTTGTAAAAATAATGAACTCTGCATCCAGCTTCATGTACAGCAGTTTCAACCAATCCTGCTAATTCTTCCTGGTAATGACCAGAATGTACTGCGTCCCATTTTTGATGATCTAAAAAGATGTGAACGCCAAGTCTTTAGATAAGTCTTACATCTAAAAATCTAGGTTAATAGAAAATAGCAAACAAGCACTACAGATGACATTTTAAAATGAGTTTAACCCTAAACTGTCAGTAAATCTTCTAAGACATTGCTCAAAGGCACAGGAAATATGTTGATCTTTGAAGGGAGGAGAGCAATAATGGGTTGGATTTCGCGGTCAATGGCGAACACCTTTTCTAATAGTCCTCTGACTTTTTTTAATGGGTGTTTGAACTGGAAGTTCTTGTCAGCCAACTATCAAGAAAGCACTGCCTTCTACAGAGCATCTGGAAGCTGTGTGAGCAAAACAAGCAATTGCATATTGCCATGACTAATCAGATTGAAGAATCATTAATATGCAGATTCAGATATTAATCAAGTATAGAAAGCAAAATAATAAGTGAGAGGAGACAATCCTGGTGTGTAAATATAAATAATATATATATGCTAATATTAAGTATCAGAGGTGGTTTGGTTGTAAAAGCGTATTTAGAGTGGAATGGACATGTTCTAACCTTCAAGACGAGCTGAGAAGGTATCCATCAGGTACGTACAGCACTTTATGCCATTCGGTATATTGAAATGAAATGAAAATCGCTTATTGTCACAAGTAGGCTTCAATGAAGTTACTGTGAAAAGCCCCTAGTCGCCACATTCCGGCGCCTGTTCGGGGAGGCTGGTACGGGTATATTAATTGAGTCTCTGCAACTAAACCATTATTCCACAGCTTTTGAAGGAGGCCAACGTGGACAAGAAATTCCTGATTTACGTTTTTAATTGTGCATTTGTGGTCACTGGAAGTTGCTGTCGAATTTACATTTTAGTAAAGTGAGTGTTGCTGGCAAAATCTGGCATAGGGCTAAATTGGATATATGGCACAGAAACAGGCCAGTTAGCCTAATCAGTCCATGCAAGCATTTCTGTTTTACCTCCCGTAACCATCTATTCCCCTCGCTCAAATGCTTTTCTAGCTTTCCCTTAGCTGCATCTATACTGTTCCGTTCTACAACTCCATGGTAGTGTGTTCCACAGTCCACTACTCTTTGGGTGAAGGAAGTTTATTCTGAATGTTCTATTGGATTTGTTGATGATTACCTCATGTGGATGGCCTCTAATGCTCTTCCCTGCAACAGGAAACATTCTTTCTATTTTTTACCAATTCATTTTTTCCAATTAGGGTGCAATTTTAGCGTGGCCATTCCACCTAACCTGTACATCTTTGGGTTGTGGGGGTGAACACGGGGAGAATGTGCAAACTCCACATGGACAGTGACCCAGAGCCAGGAAACATTCTTTTATCCAAACATTTTAGAATTTTAAAGATCTCTATTTGGTCATACTCTCAGCTTTCTTTTTCAAGAATAAGAAACACCGGGTTGTCAATCCTCTCCTGATATGTATACACGCATTTCTGGAATCATCCGTTTAAATCTTCTCTGCACCTCCTCCAGCGCCTCTATATCCTTTTCATAATATGGTGACCAGAACCGTGTTAGTGTTTAGCATAATTTTTCTACTTTTCAATTCTATCACTTTAGAAACATAGGGCACAATCTACCGGCCACACACTCCCCAATAGGAGCGCAGTGAGGCCGGTAGATCCCAGGTGAAGCCTCTTGCCCGCTTTTCAACAGCTATGACGCATCGCAGGACCTACCCAAGTCCCATGAGGCGTTGGAATCAGGAACCTGCCCACTATGGGCAGAACCAAGCCGCACTCGTGCAAATAGGCCTTAAACCTACTCAAGGCCTGCTTATACGATATCTATCAGCCTCCCCAGGAAGGCCGCAGCTGGGTGCAGTTCAGTACTGGTCCACACAAACGTGGACAAGGTGGAACTGCACCTGGGCTGGGTCTCCCAGTCCGGCGAGGCCCCTGGGTGGCAAGGGATAGGGCTGGTTGGTCCCCCTAGCTCTCTACCTGGGCATCTTGGCACTGCCAAGCTGGCAGGGGCACTGCCAGGGTGCCAAGATGACAGTGCAAGGGTGCCTCGGTAGCACTGCCAAGAGTAAGGAATGGAGGGTCCCATGCCCATGAAAGGAGGGTGGAGGGGAGGATAAAAGGGGGGAGGGTGCTGGGCAGGTATGAAGGAGTCTCTGGGAGGTTGGGGGTGTGACGGGTGGGGTTCCTTGAAGGGGGAGGAGGCATGTAAGGGGGTGGCCCCAAGGACCCCATAGCGGGGTATCCTAACTTTGGGTGGGGAGGGGGGGGGGGGGGGGGGGGAAGAGGAAAAAAAGGAGGGCGATGTGGGTGGCATTGCCCATGAGGGGGACAAGCTCACTTGGAGATCGGGGCACCGTATAAAAATGGCGGCCCGATCTCAGAGTTCAGCTTCCCAGTGATGAAAAAGCAAGTGAACTGGTGAGAAACTCCCAGGGCTGAAAAAAGTGACTAAAGTGTCATTACATAGCGATGGGGAACTCCCAGCTAAACCCGCCACAAACAATACTTTTCTGATAAATCGCACCCATTTCTATTGATTTTATTTTGTGGCCCGCGGTGCCATTTTAGTTGGTGTATTTTTAGTTCAAGATCTCTTTGTTCTTCCCTTGCACCTAAGTAATAAGCTGCCTCATTATTCTTTCAATCAAAATGTACTGCATCAAATTTTATCTATACTCAACTGCACTTGCTAATTATTTGCCAATGTGTCCTCTTCTAAACTTTTGCAGTCCCTTATCTCAGTATTGACTTAGCTCTGCCCCCATTACATGCATGTTTGGTGCCATGCTTGAATTCAGACATTGGAAAGTCAATTATGAAGACCACAAAACTTCCCACCTTCTGCCACTCCGAATAACTCTCCTTTACTCCTATTCTCTGCTTTCGGTCTTGAAGCCATCCAGCAACCCATTCTGCCACTTTTCCCTGACTCTCATTCTCTGACCTATTCATTAGTCTATTTTGGGACACTTGTTGAAGGCCCTTTGGAAATCCAGATAAATTACATCTATTGCATTACCATTGTCGATGTTCTCTGTTACTTACTCAAAAAAATAAATTAAATAGGCTGGTCAAGCAAGGTTTTCGGTTTTTAAGTCCATTCCATTCATTATTATATTTT
Organism: Scyliorhinus torazame; assembly: GCF_047496885.1. Classification (NCBI taxonomy): domain Eukaryota; kingdom Metazoa; phylum Chordata; class Chondrichthyes; order Carcharhiniformes; family Scyliorhinidae; genus Scyliorhinus; species Scyliorhinus torazame. Next base: position 126,477,381 of record NC_092717.1, on the reverse strand, counting down.
TCCCTGACATGTTCTTTCACCTTTTATAAATAAGATTTACATTCGCTAACTGCCAGTCTAGTCCTTTTTCTAACAAAGTATCAAAAAAGTATTGTCTCTGCTATTTCTTCCCTAGATTTTTAAATAAATATGTAGATGCAAGCCATCGGCAATAGGGGTTTTATCCTGACTTTGTTCAGTTATTCGTTACATCCCTTTATTTTAAATGCACTTATCTCATTATTCAATGTAATCTTCTATCCCCTGGTAAATACAAAGGCAAAATAATGGTTTAATATTTTTTCCATCTCTTTATCATTACCTGTGGTTTTATCCTGTGTATCCTGTAATGGTCTTATCCCTTCACTTAAAAATTAAATTAAGAGTACCCAATTAAGAGGCAATTTAGTGTGGCCAATTCACCTACACTGCACATCTTTGGGTTGCGAGGGTGAGACCCACTTAGACACGGGGGGAATGTGCAAACTCCACACGGACAGCGATGCGGGGCGGTGATTGAACCCCGGTCCTCAGCGTTGAGGCAGCAGTAGTAATCACTGCTCCACCGTGCCATCCCTCATTTTCTTTTATTATTGATTTGCCTGTGAAATATTTTACTGTTTTGTTCCATGTTCCTTGATGATTTAATTTTATAGTTCCTCTTTGCCTTCCTAATTGTTTTGACATATCTCCTAATCTCTTAGCCGTGTGCTCTCATCGAGTACTCCTCTGCTGTCCGTGTACTTTCCTCTTTCCTAACACTCAGCTCTTCCCATTTGTCTTCATTCATCAACAGAGTCTCATTAGTGTTTTATTTGTTCTTTCCTTTTAGCAGAATACTTTGAACACATTGTTGTTCTACTTCATTGTTGGGCACTATTGTTGCCCATTTTATTTTTCAAAGTGATATTCTCACCTGTAATCAGCTTTTCTCCAATCTATTAACATAACTATGTCCTCCTCTAACATTATGACCACCATTGCCGAGATGTCCCCCCCTATCTGCTCTGATTCATTCACTATGGGATAGAGTAATGGGAATCTTCCCTCGTTGGGCTTTTTACATTTGGGGTTTGAAAGAAGTAACATTGTAGGACCTTCATTTCTTTATCCCCTTTTACCTACCTCTTCTGTCCAATTAATATCAGTTGAAATCCTCCATTATTGTTCTATGGTTTTTACTAATTTCTCTAATTTGTCTGAATGTTTCTTTCTCCATCTCTTCCCACTATTAGCTGGTCTGTAGACTTCACCTATTAATGAAATTGATTCTTCATTATCTTTTATCTCCATCAATATGGATTTTATTTTGTCTTGCCAATAGCTCAGCTTTTTTCTATTGCCATTGTTATCCCGAATAAGTACAGCTGCTCCACCTTCCTGTTTTCCCTATTGTTTTGAAATATGTCCTGTAATGTCTAACTCCCAATTAATTGTTGTACTTCCTTACAGTCAATTAGAAGCTAACTGCTCTTGCGGATATCCTGAGGTGATTTGAAAGGCATTTTCTGTTGCTAGGGATAAGTGGAAAGAATTGGCTTGATTTATCTTGACACTTGTTTAAAAAAATTAATGACAGTTTTATGAATGTGTTTAGATGCTAAATACAGTAGCAGGAAAGACTTTGCTATTTGCTTAATTAATTTCCTGATAGTTCAACGTGAAAGTTCGTTAAATCAAAAATGTTCATTCCAACTTGTAGGTGCTACAATACACCTAAATCATACAGGTTACAAACAAGAAGTTAATATCCGGATGTCGACAACTCCAAAGGGATTCAACTTGGAGGAAATCTACTTCTCCCTGAGGAAATACAAAATTCTCATGTTTTGAAAAGCACATTAAATTATTTTTCTCTTAAATTATTTTTCATGAACTAAATCCGAGGTTTATACATAATAGCTTGAAAATACTTCATTCCAGTACATCATGTAATATTAACTTATTGGACAAGGTCCAAAAACAGGTGCAAGTGCCACAATATGCAATTTACCCGAGGTCACCAGGTTTGATAGACAGCAAGCCAACTTTGTGTTGCCTACTGACTTACACAATAAGTATACTCCTCAGTGGATGCATGCCTCAGTGTTAGCTTAAAGCGAATCATCACTTTTAAAAGGTGTATTCTAGCTGGAATAAATGCTGGAACTAGTCACAGAAGGAAATGAACAACAGTGTAAAAGGGCAGAAAGAGTGTACGAAAAAGATTATTTGATGCTACACTGAATGCCTTGGAGGAGGTCATGAACAGGAGGAGAGAAGTCCTCTAGACAAACTTTCAGGCATCAATGCTTATGGTTCTAGTCATGGGGTGGCAGTAGGATAGTGGTATTGTCGCTGGACTAGTAATCCAGGGACCCAGGTTCAAATCACAACCCGGCAGCTGGTGAAATTTGAATTCAAAATCTGGAATTAAAAGTCTAATGATGACCATGAAAGTCATTAAAACCCATCTGGTTCAATAATGTTGTTTATAAGGAAAATCTGTCTTCCCAGCCAGCAAATAAAATAAATAATTAATTAACCTCGTGAACATTAGGTCAGTGAATTTATCTTTAAATGTCATATCCCCTAACCTGCACAATTATTCAACCATGATCGCCACATCACCAAAACAGCTTTCCCTACACACTTGCTGCTCATCAAGAATGTGAAACAGAAACAGCAGGGGATAGACATGACTGTATGTGCTGGCTTCATGGTGAAAACGGTGCTTGCCATCAAGGAAGCAGTCCATGATCAAGGTAGCAAGGTTGAAGCAATGTAAGATGACAACATGCTCAAACCTAATCCTTTTTTCAGATCCTACTTTGCTGTAATCACATACTCTTATTTTACAAGTTGGAAGATGGCATAAGCATGCACCTCCTCCTTTCCCCACCTCCCCTCATCACAACCCTACCATTGTTACTTTCTCCCTTTCGATGCCAAACAATTGCAATCTGGCCGTGCCGTGGCGCGGTTGAACAGCAAGATGAAATGGCAAGAAAACAATGACTCAAAAACACTATCATTTGCTCCCAATCTGCAGCCATCAGCTCAAATACTACGCTGCATATATTTTGGGAGGACAGCTTAGAGGTGGGCACTGGCCATGATGAAACACCAGGTATGAATAGCTGCACCCAGGGCAGGGTGCAGGGATAGCTCAGGTCCCAGTTCCCTGGAAATTAGGCTGTACAATATTCTGCTGTAGAGGACTCAGGAGAGGACTTCAATGGTCTGATGGCTATACACATTGAAATGCTTGGTGCATTGGCAGGACTCCCAGAAAGTCTGGCCAATGTCTCAGAGTACAGGATGTCCAGCACCAACCTGGCACAGGGCTTTGAGCAGTGTTTGAAATCCATCCTTTCCAGCAACAAAATGGTGGTCATCTCAATACGAACACTTGCAGATCCATTCCGGTGCAGTATGCAATGGTCGATGAATGACTGTTTCCTTGAGCACAAGAGGATGCAGTGACAGTCAGTAACAGTAAAGTGTGGCACTGTTGCTGAAAGGGGATCTAGGGTTGTGTTCACTGGTATTCCGATGAATCTACCACTGATAGTCCAGCTAGAAAGAGGCCGTATTGGTTCCGCAAACCTTTCTCCTCCTTAGCTGGGCACTGTATAGTTAGTGGCAAGGGCTTTGTCCTCTTGCTGCCTAGGCCGTGTAACATGCAGCAATGAAGAAACTTGGCATGCACTTTGCATATGCAGGCCTCCAGGGCAGTCCAGAGTGAAAGCATTGTTTGAACAACAGTTGAACAATGAGGAAGTGCAATCCCTTCGGATTGTGGTACAGGGCTGGTTTAGCTCAGTGGGCTAGATAGCTGGTTTGTGATGCAGAACAAAGCCAGCAGCGAGGGTTCAATACCCATACCAGCTTACCCGAACAGGCGCCAGAATGTGGCGACTAGGGGCTTTTCACAGCACCTTCATACTTGTGACAATAAAAGGTTATTATTATTATTTATCTCAGAGTTGATTGCAGTGCCTGGTGTCAATGGTACCCTTTTGTACCTGAGGAAAGCCTGAAATTGTTGCAAAGCTATGTGTTCGCTCTTTTCTGACAGGAGAATTAAATTTACTCTGCTTTCTTGGAAGACCGAGTTTATGTGACCTCCTGATGTAATGTCGGTAAATTAGGAGATATTGCAATGGTTTCCTGCTCCAGCCTAAAAAGAGCCAAATGCATAGACGGTCATGGCCACTTACATGACCATGGGCAATGCGGTCCTTATTGTGCTCCGAGGCTGTTGTGGCGGATTTCAGTGAGGATCTCCTTCATTTAGTGTAAACATCTGAGGCATTTGTTCCTCACTGAACAAGGGTAGGAAGAACCTTGAGTAACTTTGTAAACCACCAAACTCTTGAAGAATCAAACCAATAGCCAGAAATCAATAAGCAACCAGCAAAATAATTGATGCTCCAGTACTGGTGGGGGCTACTTCCTGCTTCATCTATGTTCAGCTGTGTGAATTTAAGAGTGGTCAATAGCTGGGGTGTTGAACTCCAAATTGGCAACATTGATGTCAAATCAATGTGTTGACATCAAAATCTGACTTCCACTGGACACATGCATACTTCTGGTGCTACCATTTGGGTGAGGCATGTGCCTTGGATGCCATTTTGGAGGCAAAACATGTTAGAATGGGAAATAAACATGTTAAATTGCCCCTTAGTGGCCAAAGGTTAGGTGAGGTTACATGGACAGGGTGGCGGATTTGGTCTAGGTGGGTGCTCTTTCAAAGGGCCGGTGCAGACCCAATGGGCTGAATGGCCTCATTCTGCACTGTAGGGATTCTATGATTCTATGCTGTGAAGCCAGATTTTACAGACAAGTACTCAGATGAGAATGAAATGGATACATTTGCACTACAACAATAATTGAAAACGCACTAGGTTTTTGGGTCTTTTCTAATCATCTTACCCAGAATTATTTGGCTTCTAGTACTGAGATTACCTTTGCAGCTGAAACCCATCTCCGTATGCCTACTAACATTTGTTTCTTGCGTTGAGATGAAGGTAAAGTTTTTGTAATGTGGAAAGTAAAAACACAGCAAACCCTGTCTGTTAATCCCTGTCTAATAATTATTGGGCATATCAAAAGAACAACTCTTTTTCAGCTTTCAAAAAACACACACAGGTACATAAGTAACAGTTACCAGGATAATGAACTGACCCTTTAGGACTGAAGGAGAAATTTCTTCACTCAAAGGCTGGTAAATCTTTGGAATTCTCTTGTCAGAGGACTGGAGATGCTCCATTGTTGACTATATTCAAGGTAGGGGTAGACAATTTTTGGTCTCTCAGGGAATCCAAGAGTTACTGGAAGGAGAGCGGAGTTCATCTTGTTGAATGGTGGAGCAGGCTCAATAAGCTGGATTTCATGTTCTTGTGTTTACTTTTGACATCCCTCGGCCTAATTATAGAGAGAATTAAACAACAGTGCAACTGTTTATTCTAAGTCTAAGCTAGCTCATTAAAAAAAACTGTCCTTTGATTTTGGGGCCGATTCTACGATATGGAGGCCAAGTGTTTGCGCAGTCGCGTTTCACGACGGCACGAACAGGGCCCGGGTACGACCTATTCTGGACCCCACAGGGGGCCAGCACGGCGCTGGAATGGTTCACGCCGCTTCAGCGTCCTTACGCAGCGCCAAATGGGTGCCGCGCCAACCCACGCATGCGCAGTCGGGGCAGCCCAAACCTGCGCATGCGCAGTTGGGCCGCGCCATCTGCTCGGGGAACGCCTTACGCACGCCGGCCCCTCACCAACATGGCGGCGGTGTTCTGGGGCCGCGCGCGGAAGGAGGCCGGCCCGCCGATCGGTGGGCCCCGATCGCGGGCCAGACCCCATCGGAGGCCACCCCGGTGAAGGAGCCTCCCTCCCTCCCCCACAGGCCCCCCCCCCCCCCCCCAGCGTTCCCGCCGGCAGCGACCAGGGTGGATGGCACCATCGGGAACCTGTCATGTCGTAGCGGCCGCTCGGCCCATCCGGGCCGGAGAATCGTCGCTCGCCGGTTCTCCGAGCGGCCCGGTGCGAAGCACGCGCCGCTGGTTTCCGGGGGGTGGTAGAATCGCGTGCAGGGGTTGGGGCGGCGTGCCGCGATTCGCGCAGCGCCCCGGCGATTCTCCCACCGGCGTGGGGGGGGGGGGGGGGGAAAGAGAATAGCAACCATTGTGCTTCTTGAATTTCATGTCACACTTGCTTAAAAATTCAAAGTAATTTTTCTCTTTCACGAGTCTGAGACAAATTGGTTCACTTCAAACGGATTCTTCTGAAATTTTCAGACTATGATTTGAAAAAGACCCCTCCTTTTATACAAGAGTAATAACAGAGTATCTTGTCATTCAAATTTAAAATGTGTTGCGGTCCAGACCACCAAGTTGTGGGTGAAATCTGGTTAGTAACCAATACATTTGATCAGTGAAGAAAGCCACAAGATTCCATAGGTTTTGGGAAACAAAAATAAACTTTACTATACAAGGTCATAAAGCGAAAACAATTTATATCTATGAGGTATGTATGAATTAACCAGCCAACTGTGGTTGAACACAACACACTGTGCAAATACAACCAAGACAGAGTCCATGGATTTCATAATCCACCCAGACATCAGTAACACTCAGTCAACCAATCTCACTGAAACTTTGTCTCCCTCACGAGGGATTCCAGTCTTCACCTTCGAAGATCTAACCCGAGATCTCTCCAAAAAGTCACTCAAACTCAGATGGCATCAATAACAGGTTACTTTGCAGGGCTTCAGACTCCTCTATCAAGATTCCATTCGCCTGGATTCTTGAGTATACACTCACCAACTTGCACACTGAGGACACTATTGCTCCTAAGGGGTCCCTTTTCGCCTAATGGTCTGTAGCATGAGTCACCAACCTTTGGCTGCCTTCTTGGGTCTTCAGGGATTCTTTAGAGTCCTCTTCAATTACCAGAGCTTCCATTTAGCCCTTGAAATCTGCTACTTTTCCTATTTGGAGTGTTTTTTAAAGCTGTCCTTAATTGAACTGGGACCTCTCTCTGTCCGCTCTTTCTTTACGATCTCTCCATCCCTTGCGTGGGACTCTTCTTCTCGATGGCGTACCCCTTCCTGTTGTCTAACCAGAAATTTCACACAATTTTCCCTCTTGCACAGGGTCTCTAACCCCAATGAACGTAAAAATGCCGGTCTGTACACTAGCATCGCCATTCCAGATGCTCTAAAATCAGAGTTGAAGTTCCCGATCTCTACTCGCAATATTAAGGTAAGTAGATGAACCAGTCACTCGGCATTGTTATGATTTCTCTGTCCAAAAGAACTGGCATTATATTTTGTCTGACATATCGATCAGTATATTTATACTGCATCTTTTAGGTCAAAATACTACATAAAGCCATTTCATAATATGGTTAAATTCTCTTGAAATTGAAGCAGATGAAGTCAATGGTTAACTATTCTTGCACAGCAATTTGTCTTTTTAAAGACTATTGTTCTTGGATCAGACAGAAACTGTTCCATTGGATTACATCAGTTGCACTCCCTCACTTTGTACAGTAAAAGCACACAACTTCATTCATTTCTACTATTTATTCTGCAGCTGCCAAAACCAGACCAAACGACACAATTCTTAAAGACAGCTTTTGATCTTGACTAAAAATAATTGTTAGCATCTGATATCTCTGTAATAAGACACTTTCACTGTCCGTTTGCAGTTGCCTTGCAAGGATGGTGGTGACCGCAGTCTGTGGTATTGGGTAGGACATTAATAACCTTTGAATACCCACAGTGCAGAAGGAGGCCATTCGGGTCATCGAGTCTGCACCGATCCTTCGAATGAGCATTCTACCCACGTCTGCTACCCTGTCCACCCGGCCCTATTCTCATAAACCCATAACATAACCTGCACATTCCTGGACACTAAGGGGCAATTTATCATGGTCAATCCACTTAACCCGCACATCTTTGGACTGCGGGAGGAAACCGGAGCACCTGGAGGAAACCCATGCAGACACGGGGAGAACGTACAAACTCCACATAGTCACCCAAGGCTGGAATTGAACCCGGGTCCCTGGCGCTTTGAGGCAGTAGTGCTAAGCACAGTGCCTTCGTGCCGTCCCCATGCATGATATGTACCCTAGGTATGGTTATGAAATTCATCTGATTTTGTTGCCCTTCTCTCTCACAGTAGAGGGACTGAGAGATGTCAATCAAACCTTTGTTCAGTTGCTGTAGTGCATATCAAAGCCATAGTGAACCAGTGGTTTGGTATTCAGCTCAGTAGGAGGGATGCAGATTGCCTTGTATTGAATGGTAAAGTTCATGAACATTGTGGTTTCCGCCAACCTGCCACATCTCCGTTCAAGCCTGAATATTACTACATCCTGCTGTAAGTTAACATGGCTGCTTCATTAACAAGGGAATCCTGAATGGAACTGAAACCTGTTAAACTAGAAGACAGTCTTACATCTAATACTGGGGAGATTGTTGAGTCAGCCAAAAATGGGTGAGCCAAGGTTGCAGTTGAACAACTCTCTGTAATGTAATGAGGCTACAATAATGCAACAACTATTTTTTTCTTATAAATTTAGAGTACCCAATTATTATTTTTTCCAATTAAGGGGCAAGTTGGTGTGACCAATCCACCTAACCTGTACATCTTTGGGTTGAGGGTGAAACCCACGCAGACATGGGGAGAATGTACAAACTCCACACGGACAGTGACCCGGGGCCGGGACCGAACCTGGGACCTCGGCACCGTGAGGCAGCAGTGCTAACCACTGTGCCACCGTGCCTCGCCCCCGTAATTCAACAACTATGACCATCTTCCTTTAGGTATAGTTCCAGTACTGGAGGATTTTCCCAACGATCTGCGTTTTGCTTGGGCTCCCTGGTGGCATATTAAGATGAATGCTTCCTTGGCTCAGCAGCTGCATTGCAACTTTTTATTTTTAAGCCTTGTTATCTTCATCGAAGTTTTTAAAGACTTTTTACTATTCTGGAGTGGAGCAGTAAGATGACACTGGCTTAATCCAGTCTAGAACAGAGAATATTCCTACAAGTGACTCCCTCCAGATTTCTGTAAATATACAAATGGTCCACCCAACTGATGTTTGCAGAACACATAAACCACATGAATCAAATTGTCCCATAAATGATACAATTAACCACATGCATTGCCCACAAGTCAGGGAAAGTCTCAAATATAGGCAAAGTTATTGTGCATCTTTGCTAGGACCACACAGGCATGCACAAGACTTTGGACGAGATGAGGCACGCAGCTGGAGTGAAATACGCTGCGGATCCTATATATGTTGCAGCTATTAAGATCCTAGTTGATATAATTGAATAGGAATATCCCAGAATGGAACCCTGGCTCAAAAGATCATAATTTTTACATTTTCTAGCAAACATAGAGGAACTGAGTCACAGGATCACTAATTATTTTTTAACGGCAAGAAAAAATGTATCAAAGTTTGATTATGATGCAATACACCATTATTCCTCCCTTCTCTTCAAAATTAACCCCCACTCTGAAATCAAATGGCCAGTGCCACTCAACCAATCTTCTGTGGATTGCTCCCTCAATCCCCCCCCCCAGATAATTATCACGAGGATTTCCACACTCCATTTATAAAGACCCCACTTTTCAAACCGCTGACTTGTAGGGGATGTGCCGAGCAGATGCACACAAGGTGGCTCTCCTCCAAGAACTAGAAAATAGGCACTTTTAACCAAAATTAGCCTGCAAAAATCAGATAAAAACATCCCCTTACTCTACAACACACAGACAAGGAGAAATGCTGGGAAGTAGTAGCTCCAGAGGCCTCAAAGAGACCAAAAGCTGCTGCAAATGACAGGAGAGGTGAGCAAGCAGATCAGCAGACCCACAAGCTGAGGGGCCCCAACCACACCAGAGTGAAGAAGGCCAGCAAGCCACAAAATGAGTTCCTCATCCCCCACCGGAGGATGGATGGAAGAAGTTCCTCATGAAGGAACTGAAGGATGGAATTAAAGGAATTGAAGGATGAAGATCGAGATCAAGGCAGCGATGGCCCTCAACAAGGTAGTAAGGAGATAGAGGCCCAGGGAAACACAATTAAGGACTTGTAAAAAGCCTCGACCGACCAGAGCGACCGGATCGTTACCCTGCAGATGGAAATAAAGAGGTTGGTGGCAATCCTGAGGAAACTGAAGGGAAAGATTGAGGACCAGGAAAACCATGCTTTCCATCAGTTGTTTGCATTAAAAAGATCCACTCCAGGTTTTCCAAACCATTCTTTCAAACAAACCTTTCATTCTACACTCAAGAAGGAATTCAGCATCCAGGTTTTCCACCTCTCCTTTCAGGTTTCCTTTGGCTTAAATGGTTTTACACAAACACCAAGGTCCAGCCATCGATTTCCACAATTATTTCAACTCATGTTGGCTATTAGCTGTAGTAAAATCTCACAAATCTTAATCACTTTCTATGCCTTTTTGATTTTTCTCTAGCCAACTTCTCAGCTCTTTATTGAACAGTTCTCTGTTATTGTGCCTTTAACCTGCAACTTAGAAACTTGTCTGGTTTCCTTCACTGGCTGGACTTTAGATTTCTGGCATCTGTTTTCTTTTGGGCAGCATGGTAGCACAGTGGATATCACTTGCTTCACAGCGCCAGGGTCCCAGGTTTAATTCCTGGCTTGGGTCACTGTCTGTGTGGAGTCTGCATGTTCACCCTGTATCTGTGTGGAGTCTGCATGTTCACCCCATATCTGTGTGGGTTTGCTCCGGTTTCCTCCCACAAGTCCCGAAAGACGTGATGTTAGGTAATTTGGACATTCTGAATTCTCCGTGTGTGTACCCGAACAGGCACCGGAATGTGGCGACTAGGGGCTTTTCACAGTAACTTCATTGCAGTGTTTATGTAAACCTACTTGTGACAATAAAGATTATTATTATTATTATTATTATTATTAACCATTACTCCATAGTATGGCTTTTCTTTTCGCAAAATTGAAAGATGTTCCCTCTCTAGGTTTGTGAGCCAACTACTTCCAGTAGAGCTCTGAGAGCTGTCTTCCCTCTCACTACCTATCTCCAACTGCTATAAAACCAATTAGGACTAAACTCAAAAAGCCTTCCTACCTAAAGGTGCCCCCATTTGTGAATCAACGATTTTACTTCTTCATGATTTAAAAAAAACTTTTCACACCATAACTTATCTTTAAACAATAGGAACAATTAGAATTGAAACCAACATCCACACACATACAAACACACGAGCATGAATCTAACTATAGGTTTACCCTTCCTTACATAAACACTAAACATTTAAAATTATACCTTATTTCTAACATTTAACAATATAAATATAACTCCCTTATAACTACTTGTATTTTCCTCACACAGCTATGAATAGTAGTGTTGAGCAGGCTGAGAAGAAACGCAGGGGAAGGTCCTTTGCCTCCATGCAATTTAGGTGACCCTCGCTCAGGAGTGCCAGACTGAAGTTTAGCCTATTTAAATAGTCGAATAGGGGTCAGGATTATGCTTTCAAGAAATCTGCATAAATGTAGTTGGCTTGTCGTATGGGTTTCCTAATGTGGATTTATTTCAGAGAAGCAAGAGATAGAACAGCAAAAAAGCTGAACACGAGAATTGAATAGAACGTTGTAGAAAATCTAGATAGTCTTGCAGATACCCAAATAACTAGGCTGTACTGATCTAGAGGATCTTCCTCAAGACACCTTGCAAGAGCTTTGCTTCACCCCCTACAAAGAGATCTGCAAACCAGGACAGTATTTACTTTGGCTCAAAGCTACTTCATTGCATAATTTCTTGGCCACTCGATCATTCCAAGAAGCAACAACTTTTGGTGATTAGCCAATCTGCTGTCCATTTGCCATAAATAATTAATGCTCTGCCAGAATAACTCACATTCCCATCATCTGATGCAAAAATCAGGAAAATGTGTTATCAGCCCATTAAGTATCAGTGGATTGAAGTAATTAGGAGACATTGAACGTTTTCCTAGATTGTCAACCATATGTGGTTCCATTGCTAACCTATAACATTGTATGAAAAAGAGATTTCACATTCTCAATGTCAATTTAATCTGAGGCTATAGGCAAGGTTTCTGAATGTCAGTGTCCAACCTGCAGGATTCTATTATTATCTTCAGCAGTGCAGTATACCTGCACTTAGAATTGAAGGCAAGATGCTGGCTGACTTCTTAGAGATAAGGGATATCATTGCTACTGTTTGTAATAGGAGGGGTCCAGTTGTTGAGAGAAATCTAAGAGACAAACTCAGACTTGCAGCAATGTCTGTTCATGTTGCAGGTATGATGTCCAAAATCCGGCTGCCCAAAAACTGGACTTTTTGAAAATGTTGCATTTCGTATATAGTTAATTCTGACTTACTGGGACAATTTGGCCATGCACTGGTTCTCAGTAGCGTTGCCAGTTTGTTTTTTATTTTTCCAATTACGGGGCAATTTTGCGTGGCCAATCCATCTACTGTGCACATCTTTGGGTTGTGTGGGTGTGACCCATGCAGACACAGGAAGATGTGCAAACTCCACACGGACAGTGACCTAGGGCAAGGATCGAACCTGGTCTTCGGTGCCATGAGGCAACAGTGCTAACCACTGCATCACCCCACCAGTTTGTTTAAAGTGGCACACCGGTTTAGTTCCTGCTCTAAGATGATGACTGTCATCCTGCCTGATATGCCTGACCCTTTTTTTTGTTTAATTACAGGGAGAAAATAAGTTACATTTCTGCCAACGCAATCATGTCAAAATAATCAGCAGATATCACCCATGGTTAGCATTTCAAAAAAAAGCATAATTTGTTGTCTACAGTCAAGGAAGTGAAGCTATTGTAGAAATTAATTAGACGTCTGTTAGTGCAAAAGCTGAGCGGAGTATATAGAGATGATACTCCCACCATTTACGATTTAAAGAAACAAAGACTGGATCTTGACATTTCAAGCTGAAATTTGCAAAGAATTGAAAGTGAAAATTCACACACAGTGATAATGGAATGGATTTGGAAGAGGAGTGAGAGGATACCATTGACTGGGCCACTGTTGATCAAGCAAGCCAAGATTTTCTGTGATGAACAAAATATGTCAACTCCATGCAACTACAGTTCAGGTTGATTAATAAAATTTAAAAGGAGTCATGGAGTGAGGCAATTGGGGGCCGCACGGGTTTGATCCAGGCCACGGGAGGTCATTGTCCGTGTGGAGTTGTGTCAGTGTGGGTCTCGCCCTCTAATCCAAAAGATGTGCAGGGTAGGTGGATGGGCCATGCTAAATTGCCCCTTCATTTTAAAAAATGAATTAAGTACTCTAAATTTAGATAAGGCAATAAAAAGTGAGTGAAATAAAGCCGTAGCAGATCATGAGGCAGCTGAAAACTAAATAGACGAGTTCAACAGGTTAATTGCTGATGAGGGCATGGATAGAGTGGATGGGTAGGCACTCTTTCCCAGGGTGGAGGGGTCGGTCACCAGGGGGCATAGGTTTAAGGTCCATGGGGCAAAGTTTAGAGGAGATGTGTGAGGCAGGTTTTTTACGCCGAGGATGGCAAGTGCCTGGAACGCATTGCCAGGGGAGGCTGTGGAAGCAGATACATTAACAACATTCAAAAGGCATCTTGACAAACACATGGATAGGATGGGTATAGAGGGATACGGCATAAATTAATTAGGCTCAATAAAAAGTGTAAGATATTGTTAGTGCAGCAGGCCATTCAGCCCATTGTGTCTGCACCATTTTGCCATAATGAACAATTCACTTTGTACAGGGTTACAGAGAGAAGGCAGGGAAAAGGCACTTTCCTCTTTTTCAGATAATAGTCACATTCCCTTTTGAATGCTTTGATTGAACCTGCCTCCATCACACTATCAGGCAGCACATTCCAGATCTCAACCCAAGTTTTTTTCTCATATACTTTTTGCTTCTTTAAATCGGTGCCCCTTGTTCTCAATCCTTTCACGAGTGAGAACAATTTCTACCCCTCTCTAATCTTTCAAGATCCCTCATGGTTTGAATACCTCTATCAAATCTCTCAGCCATGTTTTCTCCAAGGAAAACATCTCCAGTCCATCTTCCTAATTGAAGTTCCTCAGCCATGCCTTCTCTCCAATGTCTGCACATCCTTCCTAATATATGGTACCCAGAACTGAATGCAGTACTCTAGCTGAGGCTAAACTAGTTTCTTAAGTTCAACATAACTTCCTTGCTCTTGTACTCTGTCTCCTGTTAGGATACTGGAGCAGACCCCAACTTTTGTTGGAATACTGGAAGAAAACCCCAAATACATATTTTTTTAATTTGTAAAACTGAAGAAAGAACACTTCATCCCAGGAGTGATGACTCTGACCAATAGGTATCTTTAAATTAAAAGTTGTTTTAACATAAATAACTTTATGTTAAAACAACCCCTTTAGGGGCTGATTTAGTACAGTGGGCTAAACAACTGGCTTGTAATGCAGAACAATGTCAGCAGCGTGGGTTCAATTCCTGTACCGGCCTCCCCGAACAGGCGCCGGAATGTGGCGACTCGGGGCTTTTCACAGTAACTTCATTGAAGCCTACTTGTGACAATAAGCGATTGTTATTATTGTTATTGTTGTTATAGACACAGAATTAATCACATTATGAAAGAAAATAGCTTGACAGTTCTTAAACACAAGGAAAAGCTTAAACTTACTATTTACACCAGTCACTAGTTCCAATTACGCAACACAATATACTTCAAACGCCACTGATAAATACAGTTAAAAAACAGGTTACTTGCTTAGCTTGTAAAGACTTTGAGAGATCCTTCAAGAGCAGATCCAGTACACTTTTGTCTTGTCAGACTCAAATTCTATGGCAACTGCTGTTCAACTTAAATTCTTATACCGGATTGAAAAGCTACAGACCTGGTTCCTCCCATTAATTACATCATCTGTATTTTCATGACCTGCTTAGCTGGGACTAAATACAGTCCCCCATAAATTATTGACACTCCAGGGAATCTCCAGCAATCATAACAATATCCTATTTGCCCTTGTAATCAAGGAAGTGGTTGGAATGAATGATTACCTCACCTTTTATGACACTTTAATTATGGCTTTAGTTGACCCGCTGCCTGTATGCATTTTAAAGCAGAGTTGTTAATAACATTAAGCAATAGAACATAAAATGGAATATGTGACTTTCTACATTCATTACACCCCACCAATAAATCCTTGGATACGGTGTGTTTCATTAATTCCGTTCTCAACCTGTGTGTGTGTGTGTGTATATTATATATATATATATATATATATATATATATAGATATATTTATCCTCCCTCTGCTGCTGTACCCCTTGTTTTTTATTGTTTCCATATTCTTCCCATCAAAATGAATCACTTCACATTCCTCTGCATAAAACCTCATCTGGCACCTGGTTGCCAATTCCACCAACTGGTCGATGTCCTTTTGAAGTCCCACACTATCTTCATAGTTCAAAATTCATCCAAGTTTCAGATCATCTGCAAATTTTGAAATTGTGGTCTGTATATCAAGGTCTAGGTCATTAATTTGTATTAATAAAAATAAGGGTCCCTGTAGAGTTCCACTACAAGCCTTCCTACATACAAACAAATGAATTAGGAGGAGTAGGTCATTCGGCCCTTCGAGCCTGCTCTACCATTCAATAAGATATGGCTGATTTGATTGTGACCTCAACATCTGGTTGTTTCTTGACAATCGCTTGGTGCATTCTGATGCTGAATTTCCAAAGAAAGACATGTGGCATATCATAGAATTTACAGTGCAGAAGGAGGCCATTCAGCCCATAGAGTCTGCACCGGCTCATGGAAAGAGCACCCTACCCAAGGTCAACACCTCCACCCTATCCCCATAACCCAGTAACCCCACCCAACATCAAGGGCAATTTTGGACACTAAGGGCAATTTATCATGGCCAATCCACCTAACCTGCACATCTTGGGACGGTGGGAGGAAACCGGAGAACCCGGAGGAAACCCACGCACACACGGGGAGAATGTGCAGACTCCGCACAGACAGTGACCCAAGCCAGGATCAAACTTGGGACCCTGGAGCTGTGAAGCAATTGTGCTACCCACAATGCTACCGTGCTGCCCCGAATGCAACCTCACTGATAGAGCCAATAGGCCAAGTAATTTTAAGATTCATTAAGTCCAAGGGTAAAGAAAAATTTGATTCCCAAGACTTGGGAATTGCAGGGTACTAAAAATAATTTTCTGTGATTGATGCCATCTGTGCTGCTACTTATGTGTAGAACCAATGACTAAATACACCATTACTAAAGCTTGGCACGACCTGCGGTTGCAAATATGTTTAATAATTTTGAGGGTCCTGGTCTGTCAAATGAGAAGAAAATGATTTTGGAATTGTTAGCAAGTGAGAGGGTTATCTTCTCAAGCTGCCCTCTGGATCGGTCTATTGTCGTCCCCCCCCCCCCGGCTTCAGCTGTGTTTTGCTTTTATTTTCAGGGAAAGCTCCCTCCTCTTTTCTTCTTTTGTGGTTTCCCCACCTTCCTTCCATCTCCCCCCTCCCCTCCTCTCGCCCTGGGTTGCACAGTCCTTTGGTTCCTCATCTATCTTGGTTTTTTTATTCTTAACTTACTCCTCTTTGCCTGCGGCAAACAGGTTTTGGAACAGGCTGACAACCCCCCCCCCCCCCCCCCCCCCCTCCCCCGGCCCCCCAAGTATCCAGGAGGCCTTCCTCCGACCCTCGGACGGCATACTTGATCTTCTCCAGGTGGAGAAATTCTGAAAGGTCAGCGAGCCAGTCTGCAGCTGTGGGTGGTGCTGCTGATCGCCAGCCGAGCAGGATTCTCCGGCTCTGCACAATTTAAACGTACAAACCTTAGAATGGTCCATTAAGCTCTTGTGTCAAACATACTATTGGATCCAATGCAAGGTCAAGCTTTGGTCAGAAAACATATTTTTGACACAAATTACTGGAACTTTATAATCAAGTGGTTAATTGGCAAGTCAGTGTGCCACTGGGACTTTATGATGCTTCCTCAGTCTTCATCTCACACTCCAAGTGCTATCTGAAGGTCTAAGATGTGAACAGATGTTCTATATGACAACAGTCGTAGTGCAGTGGTAGCTTTTCTTTGAAGGCTGTTGACTCTGAGGCTTCAACAGGTTGCTTCTCCCAAGCCTTGAGAACTTAACAGAAAACTTAACAGATTCTGGGAACAGAATCTAGGATTAATTTCTTCCTCTCTCTTTCGACATCAAATAAACATAGAAACCTTATAATGCAGAAGGAAGCCATTCAGCCCATTGAGTTTGCACTGATCCTCTGAAACAGCACTCTACCCAGGTCCACTCCCCTACCTAAACTACACATCCCTGGACACGAAGGGGAAATTTACAATGGCTAATCTAACTAACCTGCACATATTTGGACTGTGGGAGGAAACTAGACTGTGGGCGGAAACCAGAG
Organism: Scyliorhinus torazame; assembly: GCF_047496885.1. Lineage (NCBI taxonomy): Eukaryota > Metazoa > Chordata > Chondrichthyes > Carcharhiniformes > Scyliorhinidae > Scyliorhinus > Scyliorhinus torazame. The sequence continues at coordinate 126,459,954 of NC_092717.1, read as the reverse complement.
AACCCGGAGGAAACCCACACAGACACAGGAAGAATGTGCAAACTCCACACAACTGTGCCACTTCAGGAAACTTGGAAAAGTAATCTACAACCAGTAAATACTCTTTCCCTTCGAGATAAAACAAGTCTTTCCCTGCTTTCTGCCATGGATGTGTCACAATGTCGCCCATCTGCATTGGTTCTTACATTTGACGATGTTTGAATTTTTGACATGACGTGCATTCCTACCATCCTTCAATATCCTTGATCTCCTTTTAAACTTTTCAATTCTGAGGTGGACCTCATGATTTTGTTTTGTAAAATTTCAGCTCACAGAGACTGTGGTATTATTCTTTGTTGCCTTAGTCGGAATCCACTGGCTACACATTGTTCTGTTCTAATGCTGTGGTATTTTGACCCTTTCAGCCATCCCTCGTTGAGATTGTTGATTACCATCTGCAGAACCTCATCTGTTTTGATTTCTGCCACTATTAGTTTTGATTTTGTCATCAGACACTGGCAGTGTCACGGTTATCTTGTACATCATCTTCAATATGATTGTCTTCCGGCACAGCTGTAGCTCTTGATAGCGCATCTGCAACTACAATGTGCTTGCCTGGAGTGTAAATTAGATCAAAATCATACCGCTGGAACTTCATCCTTTGGATGCATGGTGACATCTTACTTATTTTTTTCTTGACAATGGCTACCAATGGTCAGTGATCCGTTTCTACCACAAAAGTTGGTAGGCCATACACATAGCTATGAAACGTTTCCAAGCCATTAACTAGTCCAAGACATTTCTTCTCAATTTGAGCATATCAACACTCAGAGTCAGTCATGGACTAGATGTATAGGCAGCTGGCTTCCCACCATATCCATCTTCCTGCTGTAACAAAACTGCACCTAACCCATCCTTCGATGCATCAGTCGAGATTTTTGTTTTCTTGGTCGGGTCAAAAAATGCTCGCCCTGGAGCCTAAGCCATACTTGCTCATGCTTATCTGTTCATTCAAAAGTATTCATCTTCTTGATTGGTTCTCTCAGACATGTTATCTTGGCTGACAAATTCAGAATAAATATGCCTGATCATTCCTTATATCCTCAGAACTTCTTTCTCGTCCGAAGGTCGTGGCATTTTCATTATTGCCTGTATTTTCATTTGATTGAGTTCTACGCCTTGAACAGACAACTTGTCCCCCAGAAACGTGATTTCATTAACACCAAATTGATACTTGGCTTTGTTCAACCTTAGGCCATACTTCTTAACACTCTCTGTCGTACTTTGATGAGTCGGTCGTTGTGTTCTTCCTTCGTAGAACCTCATACTGTTATCTCGTCAACATACACACAAACTCCTTGATTACCTTCCACAATGTGCTCCATTGCCCTGTGAAAGGTTTCAGATGTGGATATTATCCCAAAAGGTACTCGGAATAAAATAAAAATACCCAAATAAAAGCATAAGGAATGCTTGCCTTCATTGGATGGGACATTGAGTATAAAAACTAGTTGTATAGAACCTTGGTAAGACCGGACTTGGAATATTGCGCACAATTCTGGTCGCCACATTAACAGGCGGATGTGGAGGCTTTGGAGCGGGTGCAGAGGAGGTTTACCAGGATGTTGGTGGTCTGGAGGGTGTTAGCTATGTGGAGAGGCTGAATAGACTTGGACTGTTTTCATTAGAATGACGGAAGTTGAGGGGTGACCTGATAGGGGTGTACAAGATTATGAGGGGCACGGATAGAGTGGATGGGCAGACACTCTTTCCCAGGGTGGAGGGGTCAGTCAACAGGGGGCATAGGCTTAAGGCCAATTGGGCAAAGCTTAGAGGAGATGTGCGAGGCAGGATTTTTTTTTATGCAGAGGGTTGTGAATGCCTGGAACACGTTGCGGAAGCAGATTAACGGTGTTCAAAAGGCACCTTGACTAACACATGGATGGGTACAGAGGGATATGGCACAAGGAAATGTTGAGGGTTTTGGCAAAGGTTGGTATCATGACCGATACAGGCTTGGAGGACCGAAGCGCCTATTCCTGTGCTGTATTGTTCTTTGTTCAAATGGAGTGTCAAACATACAATAGCTTGTACTCCCTTCATCCAATTTGAGTTGCATCTTGTTTACTGACGCATGTCGCACCTAACATTTCGTTCGTTATTTCTTCATGTTTTGGTATTGGATAGTATTCTCGCTTGATGTTGCCATTGAGGCCTTTCGGATCCAGACTACTTTTTCAAATTTTCTCCCAAATTTACACCCAGCAATAAACAATAATCAGTAACAAATGTAATGTCAATCCCCATATCAATAACAACGATCCCATCCTCCCACCAAACTCCCCAAAATTAGCCCGCATGTTAACATAAACAAATGACCAAGAGGAATCAGGAATCACCCATAGTCACCATTAATACACTCAGTCCCCCTCCCCCCAACCCTCTCAGCCCCCAACACCCCCAATGTTCGATGTGATCCAATTCTCGAAAGTGCATAATGAATAACGCCCATGAATTGTAGAATCCCTCCATCCTTCCCTTCAGTTCAAATTTGACCTTTTCAAGTGTCAAGAATTCCAGCAGGTCCCCCCACCACGTCAGGGCACAGGGTGGCATGGCACATTTTTATTGCATCTTCGATCTGGAACTCATTCTCCCTCAAAAGACGTTCACACATTTTATCATTTTTTAATGCCAAATACGATTTATTCCTTCATCATTGATACTTTTAATGTGGCAAAATTACAAGCTGAGCCTTTAATTTTAGATCCGTGAGAAAACTGTCAAACGACTCGCCTGTCTGCTGCGTGCAAGTTCTGAAAACGTACCTTTCAAAAGTTTTCTTGGGGAGTACAATTCTCATCGAACTTTTTAAATGATGTTAAAGTTCTCACTCTGCCTCTCTTTCAAAGACAAATGTGTCAAAGATTTTGATCACCTGTGGACCTGCTACAGTGAGCAGCAATGTTCACCAGGCTGTGTCTGTAAACCGACAGGTGCTATGTACAAATTATAATAATAATCGTTTTTAGTGTCACAAGTAGGCTGACATTAATACTGCAATGAAGTTACTGTGAAAATCCCCTAGTCGCCTGTTCAGGTACACGGAGGGAGAATTCAGAATGTCCAATTCATCTAACAAGCATATCTTTCAGGACATGTGGGAATTAAACTGCTGCTTAAAAGCTTGCCAATTTGCATCTATGTTACCAATTACACAAAGAGTTCGTGTTTTTTTCAAGCTATCCATCTTTTTCTTCGGTGAGCAGTTGAGCATTGAGATGTTCTTTTGATGCTCGTCATTGATTAGGAGATTTGTTTTTTTAGTAGTACCGTTTCCTAAATTCTTTACTTCAGATCTTCAATTCGTAGATCACAACTTATGGTACCATGTTACGTTCTAATGCATTGCAATGATTGAGTCGGTGCACCAAAGAACGTCTAGTTCGTGACGAGTTAAAATTTATTAAATTACAATAACATGGGTAGAAAACAATACTAATACGAATAACGAACAGTTAACAACTAGAACATAGACTATGAGAGCTAATACAAAACACAACGACGCCTCACCCAGACTGCAGTGTCACGGTGCAACTCTACTGCCACCTGCTGGTTGGAGGTCTAACATATATACATATGTAGAATTGCTTATGCATATCATTAAAGTTAGTATTGCTTTCATTCTGTCATCCTATGACTGTAGAATCACAGAATAGTTATGGTGCAGAAGGAGGCCATTTAGCTCATTGTATCTGCACTAAAGATTTGTGCATACAACCCAGGAATCCAATCTGGATCGCATGCATGGGAATCTTGCATGATACCATTACACCACAAGAGTGATGGAATCACTCAGTCTGCATATGGATGTGATGACTTGTGACGTCTCACAGAATATTGGGTTGGGGACCAGATTCTTTCAGCTTCCACGTTTTCCAGGATTATGAGAAGCCCTCTCTGATGTTGAAAATAATGTCATCCTACTATACTGCTAGCCGGACATCTGCACATTTTCAGGGCCTTCATGGTTGTGATACTTTGCTCATGTCTAGCACTCGGAGATCATTGTCCAATGACTCTTCATCTCAGAGGTGACATTTCCTTAATCTCTGCTCAGAAATATCATGCTACAACTGTCATGTCGCACCCAGTATCCATTTTTCATCTAGAGATTCCATATCCCGGAGTGAATTTATCAGGGCTGGTGAGTGCAAGTAAGAGAATGAATGACAATGCAGGCGAATTTCTACTGACTGTCTCTGCTATTTATAAGTGAAGAGAAGGACGGATAAACAAACTGAATTTCATGCTTTTTTCTTTTTGCTTACTATTTTGCTTATGCAAGGGCCTTTAGGAAGTTAGAAAATGGTTTTAATTTTTGTTAATTAACACACGCTCTGCACAAAAAAAAACTCGGTGCAGCATCTCATGTCTGAATCCCTTACTGCTTCAGCCGAATGGAATCTGTGTCTGAAATGCCTCATTCTTTGCCTGGTGGTTTAATGGAGAAATAGTGGCTTCTTTTCATGCAGTTGCTGCTCCTATGAGAACAGAATGTTTGTCAGGTACAGAATGGTTTATTTGACAATTATTGAACAACTAGTATCAATCCAGAGAACATAATCTCAGAGTAAGGTGTCGCTCATTTATGAAGGTGATGAGGAGGAATTTCTTCTCCGAATAGTGAATCTGTGGAATACTTTACCGCAGAGAGCTGTAGAGATTGGATTGTTAAGTATGTTTAAGGCTGGGATAGACAGATTTTTAATCAGAAAGGGAATCTAGGATTATGGGGAAAAGATGAGAAAGTGGAGATTAGGATTATATCAGATCAGCCATGATCTCATTAAATGGCAAAGCAGATGCTATGGGCCGAGTGGCCTACTGCTTCTCCTATGGAATTCCCACTATGGAATTCCCATAAAGTAAATGGTTCTTCAAAAGCCATGCACAAATTACAGAATTCTGTGATTTAACTGTTCTATTTGATACATTTAGGCTCTTTGGTTTTATAGTCTAAAATCTTTAAAAATAGAGATGCCTGGCAGCTTACTACCAACACTTACCTTTACTGATCTAGTTCATGGGAATGGTCCCAGGGATGTGTGCAGTTTGCATGCTCTCTCCGCATCTACCTGGGATTCATTCGGGTGCTCCGGTTTCTTCCCACAGTCCAAAAATGTGCAGGTTAGGTGGATTGCCCCATGGTGTCTAAAGATTATCTGGGGTTATTGGGTAGGGTGGACGACTGGGCCTAGGTCAGGTGCTCTTTCAGAGGGTCGATGCAGACTCAATGGGATTTTATGATTCTATGAAGTTGGGACTGTTCTTCTTGCCGAAGAGAAGATTGAGAGGAGATTTGATTGAGATATTCAAAGTCTTGAGGGTTCAGGACAGAGAGGAAAGGGAGAAACTATTCCCATTGGTGGAAGGATCGAGAACCAGAGGACACAGATTTAAGGTAATTGACAAGAGAAGCAATGGCCACATGAGGAAAAACTATTGAATGCAACAAGTGGTTAGGCGGAAAGGCACTCATGACAAGAAACCACAACATCATTACCCTTGTCTGGAAGAAAGAGAGCACGCCAGGTAATCTCAGAGATGCCTTAATTGTGACTATCTTCAAGAAAGGAGACAGGTCCGCTTGCGGAAATTACAGAGGGATTTCAGTACTCTGCCATAGGAAAGGTCATTGCAAGAATCCTCCTCAATCGCCTTCTCCCAATGACTGAAGATCTCCTACCCAAGTCTCCTTGTGAATTCCGCCCATAAAGCGGCTCAATGGATATGATCTTCAAAGCGCAGCAAATCCTGGAAAAGTGCAGGGAGCAGCAGCAACCTCTATATGTGGGCTTCTTCGATCTCGCAAAGGCCTTCGATTCTTCAACTGTGAGGGATTGTGGACCATCCTCCTCAAATCCAGCTGCCTACAGAAATTAGTCACCATTCTCCGCTTGCTCCATGATGATATGCTGGCAGTGACCCTCACCAATGAAATGAAAATCGCTTATTGTCACAAGTAGGCTTCAAATGAAGTTACTGTGAAAAGCCCCTAGTCGCCACATTCCGGCGCCTGTTCGGGGAGGCCGGTATGGGAATTGAACCGTGCTGCTGGCCTGCCTTGGTCTGCTTTCAAAGCCAGTGATTTAGCCCTGTGCTAAACCAGCACAGGTGGAACCATCACAGAGCCAACACGTGTGCAAACTGGGATCAAATAGGGCTGTGTCATCGCACCAACACTCCACCCCATCACCATGAAGCTTCCTGCTGGTGTGGAACCAACCTACTGGACAAGTGGGAAACTGTTCAACCTCCAATGCTTCCAGGCCAGAGCCAAGACCAACCTAACCTCTTTCTTCGAGCTGCAGTACGCAGGCGACACCTGTGTGCTCACCACTAAGCTCTGAACCATCGACATAGCATTCACCAAGGCATGAGAGAATGGACCTCAGACTAAACATTGGAAAACAAAGGTCCTCTACCAGCCCGCTCCTGCCACAAAAAAACTGTCCCTGACCATCAAGATCCACGGTGAGCCCTTGGTCTATGTGAATTATTTCCTATATCTCAGGATCCTCTCAGCGCGAAACAGACATAAAGACCATAAGAACATAAGACATAGGAGCAGAATTAGGCTGCTCTACTCATCAAGTCTGCTCCGCCATTCAATCATGGCTGATATTTCTCTCACCCCCATTCTCCTGCCTTCTCCCCATAACCCCTGATCCCCTTATTGATCAAAAACTTATCTATCTGTCTTAAAGACACTGTGATTTGGTCTCCACAGCCCCCTGCGGCAAAGAGTTCCACAGATTCACCACCCTCTGGCTGAAGAAATTCCTCATCTCTGTTTTAAAGGATTGTCCCTGGAGTCTAAGATTGTGTCCTCTGCTTCTAGTTTTTCCGACAAGTGGAAACATCCTCTCCACGTCCACTCTATCCAGGCCTCGCAGTATCCTGCAAGTTTCAATAAGATCACCCCTCATCCTTCTAAATTCCAATGAGTACAGACCCAGAGTCTTCAAGCTCTTCATTCTAGGGATGATTCTTGTGAACCTCCGCTGGACCCTTTCCAAGGCCAGCACATCCTTCCTTAGATATGGGGTCCAAAACTACTCACAATACTCCAAATGGGGTCTGACAAGAGCCTTATATAGCCTCAGAAGTACATCCCAGGTCTTGTATTCTAGCCCTCTTGACATGAATGCTAACATTGCATTTGCCTTCCTAACTGCCGACTGAACTTGCACGTTAATCTTAAGAGAATCGTGAACAATGGACTCCCACTTCCCTTTGTGCTTCTGATTTCCCCAAGCACCTTACCATTTAGAAAATAGTCTATGCCTCCATTTCTCCTTCCAAAGTGCATAACCTCACACTTTTCCACATTGTATTCCATCTGCCACCTCTTTGCCCACTCTCCTCCTAGCCTGTCCAAGTCCTTCTGCAGCCCGCCTGCATCCTCAATACTATCTGACCCTCTACATTTTTTTCATCTGTATCATCTGCAAACTTAGCAACAGCACCTTCAGTTCCTTCTTCCAGATCATTAATGTATATTGTGAAAAGTTGTCGTCCCAGCATCGACCCCTGAGGCACCCCACTCGTCATCGGCTGCCATCCTGAAAAAGACCCCTTTATCCCCACTCTCTGCTTTCTGCCAATCAGCCAATCCTTTATCCAGGCCAGGATCTTACTCTTAACACGATGGGCTCTTAACTTATTGAACAGTCTCCTATGTGGCACCTTGTCAAAGGCCTTCTGGAAATCTAAATAAATCATGTCTACTGGTTCTCCTTTGTCTAACTTCCTTGTTACATCCTCAAAGAACTCAAACAGATTTTTCAGACATGACCTCCCCTTGACGAAGCCGTGTTGACTCAGTCCTATTTTATCATGCTGTTCCAAGTACTCTGTAATCTCATCTTTAATATGGACTCTCAAATCTTACCAATGACTGAAGTCAGGCTAACCGGCCTACATTGATGATGAAATCCAGCAGAGATTCCAATGCACCAGTGCAGTCTTCGGATGCCTGAGGAACCGTGTTCGCAGACCAAGACCTCAAATCCAGCACCAAGCTCATGGTCTACAGAGCAGATGTGGTCCCCACCCTCCTGTATGCATCAGAAGCATGGACAATGTGAGCGTCCTCTCCCAGGCCACTATCCCCAGTATCGAGACACTGGTCACACTTGACCAGCTGCGATGGGCCGGCCTCATTCCCGCATGCCTGACACAAGACTCTTGAAATAAGTGCTCTACTCAGAGCCCCACAATGCCAAGCGGTCATTAGAAGGGTAGAGGAAACGCTACAAAGACACTCTGAAAGCCTCCCTAAATAAATGCAACAAACCCGTTGACATGTGGGAATTGCTTGCCTTAGAACGCACAAACTGGAGAAGCGTTTGCGAAGGTGCCAATCACCTTAAGCAATGAAGGGTGGAGCACGCGGAGGCCAAGCATAAATAGCGGAACAAGAGCGCAGAATCAGAGAGTCCCACCCACCCAACTCCTCAACCTCCACCTGCCAATTCTGTGGCAGCGTCTACGGAACCAGGACTGGACTGTTCAGCCATGGCAGACCCCACTGCCGCCACTGTGGAGGCAGGAAGAAGAACGGGGAGGTGGCACTAGATACAGGCTCCTTCAGGAGGGCCAGTACAGACACAATGGGTCAAATGGACTTCTGGCCTTTCTAGTGTATCCATTCTATGCGGAGTTGATTCCTGGGCTGAAGGAATAGCCTGAGGATTAGGATACTGCAACTTGCCACTGGTGCTACGTCTCTGTACATGGTTCTGGCTTTGGTGGCAGATTTCTTGCCATCTACACCTACTATTTTCAGTCAAAAGAATGTTCACATCACTCGGATGTTTACTTTTACTAGCTCCTATTTGGACCAACTTACTATCTGCTGGCTCTGCTTTACTTGCTGTTCAGCTCCATCTTGCAGCTGCATCTCTACAATGACCTCTGCAGGCATCACCCCAACATCATGGATTTTCCAGTCCTCCCAGGTGCGTCCTCCCAGGTGCATGCACCAATTATAAGGAGGGAAAAATTAACAAAAAGCAGACTTTTATATTTGAATGGTGAGAGATTAGGAAATGTTTGCATTCAGAGGGACATGGGTACCCTTGGACATGAATCACAAATTTAAAGACATCGCAAGAAATGAAGAAAGCTAATGGTATGCAACCCTTTGTTACAAAGAGGGATTGAAGTCTAAGAGTAAAGATGTCTTAATACAATTATACAGGGCTTTGGCAAAGTTACACCTGGAGTACTGGGTACATTTTTGATCTCTTTACCCAAGGAAGGACATGCTCGCCCTAGAGCAATTGCAGTGAATGTTCATTAGACGGATTACTGGAATATGGGAATTATCTTTTATCATCATAGAATTTACCGTGCAGAAGGAGGCCATTCGGCCCATCGAGTCTGCACCGGCTCTTGGAAAGAGCACCCTACCCAAGGTCAACACCTCCACCCTATCCCCATACCCCAGTAACCCCACCCAACACTAAGGGCAATTTTGGACACTAAGGGCAATTTATCATGGCCAATCCACCTAACCTGCACATCTTTGGACTGTGGGAGGAAACTGGAGCACCCGGAGGAAACCCACGCACACACGGGGAGGATGTGCAAACTCCGCACAGAGTGACCCAAGCCAGAATCAAACCTGGGACCCTGGAGATGTGAAGCAATTGTACTATCCACAATGCTACCGTGCTGCCTCTAAGAAAAGATTTAGTTAAAGAACAAGATTTAGGAGAATGAGGTGTGACCTAATTAGGCGTATAAAATTTGCAACTGGCATGACAGGATAGATGCAAAGAAAAAGTTTCCCTTGGCTGTGGGATCTAGAACGTGGTCAAAGTTTCACAATAAAGGGCTAGTCATTTAGGACATTTTCTATGGGGAGAAATTTTGTCAGTCAAAAGATAGATCCCAGCCCATCTCAGGCCTATTTAAAAAGGGGATTTGAAGCTCTCTCTGTGAGACAGAGAAGACACGTCGAAGAGTGAGTTTGGGAGCAGGGAATTTGAAGCTAGGTGGGATTTGAATTGGTAAGACTGTTCCTTTTTAAATTTCAGTAGTCTGAATTAATGTAGAAGTCGTGCAGTAAAAGTTAATAAGGGACTGCCCCACATACTCACACAACTGAGTGGCAGTTAACTGTCAATCACCTAAAGCCTAATTAGGAGGCAAGAGGTGCTGATTGCAGTTGTTTTGTTTTAAAGTTACCAGGTGTGTGAATCATCCCAGCCCATCGGAGGGCGGAAATTAATATTTAACATTTAATTTTACAGTAGAAATCTAGCACCAAGGACCATATAGTTAATTGCAATTTAATTTAATAAGTATTTATTTTAAATTAATTAACTAATGCTTAAATGTCACTCAGCGGGGTGCAGTGCTCTAACTGTGAGATGTGGGAGATCGGCGACGTGTCCAGTGTTCTGGTCGACTACATCTGCTGGAAGTGTAACCAATGGCAGTTCCTCACAGACCGCGTGGTTTGGTTGGAGCAGCAGTCGGATGCACTTGTGCATACAGGTGGCGGAAAGCGTCATAGATAGGAGTGAAAGAGACGTGGTTACACCCAAGGAGCAGGCAGACAATTGGGTTACCGCTAGAAAGGGAAGGCAGGCAGGCAGTGCCGGAATCCCCTGTGGCTGTCACCATCTCTAATAAGTATACCATTTTGGATACTGTTGGGGGTGGAGGAGATAGGGGATAGCCTAACAGGGGAAAACAACAGCAGCCAGAACAGTGGCACCACAGCTGTCTCTTGCTCAGCAGGGAAGAGCAGGAGAGCAATAGTTATAGGGAACTCTATAGTAAGGAGCACAGATAGGCGCTTCTGTGGACGTGAAAGAGACTCCAGGATGGTATGTTGCCTCCCTGGTGCCAGGGTCAAGGATGTCTCTGAATGAACACAAGACATCCTGAAGGGGGAGGCGGAGCAGCCAGAGGTTGTATTACACAAAGGCAGGAAGAGCGATGAGGTAATGCAGAAGGAGTTCAGGGAGTTAGGCAGTAAACTAAAAAGCAGGGCCTCTCGGGTTGTAATCTCAGGATTACTCCCTGTGCAACGTGCCAGTGAGGCTAGAAATAGGATGATAGTGCAGCTAAATACATGACTCAACTGGTGGTGTAGGAGGGAGGGTTTCAGATTTCTAGACCAGTGGATTCTCTTTCAGGGCAGATGAGACCTGTACAAAAGGATGGGTTGCATTTAAACTGGAGGGGCACCAATATCCTAGCTGGGAGGTTTGCTAGAGTCACTCGAGAGGATTTAAACTAGTATGGTAGGGGGAGGTGGACCTGACTGTTAGCTTAGAAGGTGTATTAACTGAAGGGGAGATGGAGAACAAAAATAAGAGAACAACTGTAGCCATCTGGGATGGCACTTCCAACTAGGTACAGAGAAACTTGCAAAGCCTGGCGGGTAAAATGGACAAGCCAAGACTCAGGCAGGCTCAGAGCATGAAATGCATATTCGTAAGCAAGAAATCCAGACGGTATTGAAACTCTGTCTAATTAGTATTTTAATGGGGCCGATTAGCATTTGATGGCCCACCTTCCCCAAAACAAAAGACTGGTACTCAAGCAACCGGGACAGTCCCAGACATTTCGGTGCCACTCCCTGTTCAAGGGAAACACAAACAGCGGGGTCAGTGACCGCTTGGGACACGCCCAGCCATCCAGATCCCCGCCCACTTATTGGCTAAGAAATCGAACGGAGTGATCGGGGATCACCCAATTAGTAAGGCCCAAATCGAAGGACCGCCCAAAAGAGCGCGAACCCCCGCCTCTCCTCCCCCCCCCCCCCCCCCCCGAGTATAAGAAGAAGAGTTTGCCATATGTTCGCTCTCGTTTGGCGCCCTCTTGGCCTTGGTACCCTGATCACGGCCATCTCCAATTGCAGCAACACCAGAAACGAGTCCAAGTTCAATGCCCGCTACCAGATGGATGAGCCCAGCTGAGCAGCAGTTACTCCTTCGAACCCGAGAGATCCAGAATTGAACTGCGGCCACTGTTTTCTGACCTAAGCCGGGTGCCCGAAGTGAAGTACAGGTTGTCTTAGCTGATAGGTGTAATTAACTAGTAGTGTTTATGTTGCATGACTGATTGTGTGTAAATAAAGTACCCTTGACCTTGAACTAACGAACTGGTGATTGGCTCTGTGATCGATAGCCGGTTGAAACGTGTGGTGGTATCATTCGATACCTGGCGACTCTAAGCATTAAGACATAGATAACATAGAAAGGCAAACTCACTGATTGCCATAATTGGAACCGAGCCACAGAAAAGACAGAGTGAAAGAAAAGGCAACACAACAACATCACCCTGTCTGCTCACACTGGTCTGAAGTGCATTTGTTTCAATGCCAGAGGTATAGCAGATAAGGCAGATGCAATTAGAGCACTGATTAATACTCCGTTGGGAGGATATAGATACTTCAGGAGAAATAGAGAGAGATGTAAAAGGGGTGGGGGAGTAGCATTACTGGTTAAGGAAAATATTATAGCCGTACTGTGGGAGGACACCTCGGAGGGCTCAGACAATGAAGCAATCTGGGTAGAGCTCAGGAACAGGAATGAGGCAATCACAATGTTGGGGGTTTATTACAGGCCCCCCAACTGCCAGCAAGAGATAGAGGAGCAGATAGGTAGAGAGATTTTGGATAGGTGCAGAAGTGGCAGGGGATTTTAACTTCCCCTATATTGACTGGGACTCACTTAGTGCCCGGGGCTTGGATGGGGCAGAGTTTGTAAGGTGTATCCAAGAAGGGTTCTTGATGCAATATGTAGATAGTCCAACTAGGGAAGGGGCAGTACTAGACCTGGTATTGGGGAATGAGCCTGGACATGTGGTTTTTGTTTCAGCCGGGGAACATTTTGGGAGTCGTGACCACAATTCCATATGTTTTAGGGTACTTTTGGATAAGGATGAGGGTAACCCTCGGGTTAAGGTGCTAAACTGGGGAAAGGCAAATTGCGATAAAGTTAGACAGGAATTGAAAAATTTGGATTGGGTGCGGCAGTTGGAGGGTAAATCAACATCAGATATGTGGGAGTCTTTCAAGCGACAGTTGATTGGGATTCAGGAACGTCATGTTCCTGAGAGAACAAATGCTAAGTATGGGCAGGTTAGGGAGCCTTGGATAACAAGGGATAATGTGAACCTCGTCAAAAAGAATAAGGAGGTTTCTGTGTGGTCCAGAAGGGTGGGGACAGACAAAACCGAGGAGTAGAAAGAAAGTAAGAAAGAAGGTACTTCAGCAAGAAATTAGGAGGGGTCATGAAAAGTCCTTCGCAAGTAGGATTAAGGTGAATCCCAAAGCTTTTCATTCATATGTTAAAAGCAAGAGGGTGGCCAGGGAAAAGATTAGACCACTTAAGGAACTTGTGGAGGGGAGTCTATTTGTTGAGCCAGAGGAAATTGGAGTACTTTGCATCAGTGTTCACCAAGAAAAGGACTTTGTGGAAGATGATTCTTGGGTAGGGTGTGTGGATAGTCTGGGTCATGTTGATATCAATGGGGAGTTTAAAAGACATTAAGGTAGATAAGTCTCCTGGGCCAGATGGGATTTACCCCAGAATGGGGAGTGAAGCAAGGGAGGAAATTGCTGGGGTCTTGACTGTCATCTTTGTATCCTCATTTGCTACAGGTGAGATTCCAGAGGACTGGAGAATAGCTAATGTGGTACCGCTGTTTAAGAAAGGTAGCAGGGATAATCCAGGAAACTATAGGCTGGTGAGCCTCACGTCGGTAGTCAGTAAATTATTGGAGAGAATTCTCAGTGACAGGATTTCTACCCATTTTTTCTAAATCATCAGTGATAGGCAGCATGGTTTTGTGACAGGGAGGTCGTGCCTCACTAACTTGATCAAGTTTTTTGAGGAGGTGACAAAGATGATTGATGTGGGGAGGGCAGTGGATGTTGTTTACATGGACTTCAGTAAAGCCTTTGCCAAGGTGCCTCATGGCAGACTGGTACAAATGGTGATGTCACACAGGATCAGAGGTGAGGTGACAAGATGGATACAGAAATGGCTCGGTCACAGAAGTTAGCAGTAGAAGGGTCTTTTTCTGAATGGAAGGTTGTGACCAGTGGTGTTACACAGGGATCAGTGCTGGGGCCTCTATTGTTTTTAGTATACATAAACGATTTGGACGAAAACGTAGCTGGTCTGATTAGTAAGTTCGCGGAGTGGCAGATAGTGTTGAGGATTGTCAGAGGATACAGTAGGACATAGATAGGTTAAAGACTTGGGCAGAGAAATGGTAAAAGAAGTTTAATCCGGACAAATGTGAAGTAATGCATTTTGGTAGATTTAACATAAGAGGGGAAATGTACAGCAAATGGCAAAACTCTTAGGAATATAAAAAGTCAGAGATCTGGGTGTGCAGGTCCACAGATCTTTGAAAGTGGCAACACAAGTGGACAAGGTAGTTAAGAAAGCATATGGAATGCTCGTCTTCATTGGGTGGGGCAGAGTATAAAAGCTGGCTAGTTATGCTGCAGTTGTATAGAACCATGGTAAGGCCGCACTTGGAATATTGCGCACAATTCTAGTCGCCACGCTCTCAGAAGGATGTGGAGGCTTTGGAGAGGGTGCAGAGGAGGTTTACCAGGATGTTGCCTGGTCTGGAGGGTGTTAGATATGCGGAGAGGCTGAATAGACTCAGACTGTTTTCATTAGAACGACGGAGGTTGAGGGGAGGTCTACAAGATTATGAGAGGCACGGATAGAGTGGATAGGCAGACACTTTTTCCCAGACTGGAGGGGTCAGTCACTAGGGGGCATAAGTTTAAGGTCCATGGGGCAAAGTTTAGAGAAGATGTGCGAGGCAGGTTTTTTTACACAGAAGGTGGCGAGTGCATGGAATGCGCTGGCAGGGGAGGTTGTGGAAGCAGCTACATTAACGGCGTTCAAAAGGCATCTCAACAAATACATGGATAGGATGGGTATAGAGGGATATGGCACTAGAAAGTGCTGAGGGTTTTGGCCAAGGGTGGTAGCCTGACCGGTGCAGGCTTGGAGGGTCAAAGGGCCTGCTTTTGTGCTGTATTGTTATTTGTTCTTGTGAATCTTTGTAATGCTCTACCCCAGAGAACTGTAGGTGCTCAGTCATTGGGAATGTTTAAGACAGAAGGAGATATATTTTTGGGTACTAGGGGAACTAAGGGGAATTAAAGGTTTTTTGAGGACTAAGAGAGTTGAGGAATATGGGATGAATGTGGGAAGGTGGAGTTGTGATGGAAAAGGATCAGTCATGATGTTGAATGATGGAGCAAGCTTGAAGTGTGAAACTAGTTACTCCAACTCCTATTTCTCATGTTCATGCATTGTATCCTGGCTATTACTATTAAAATTGGTCAGAATTCATTGGTTTATATCCTATTGCAGCAGAGTTTTGCATCACACAATTGGTAAAGAATAAGATGCTATTAAATTTACGTCTCAAATTTAGCACTGCTGCCTCACAGCGCAGAGGACCCAGGTTCGGCCCTGGCCCCAGGTCACTGTCCGTGTGAGTTTGCACATTCTCCCCATGTCTGTGTGGGTCTCACGCCCACAACCCAAAAAGGTGTGCCGGGTAGGTGAATTGGTCATGCTATATTGCCCCTTAATTGAAAAAAAACTATTGGGAATGAAATTTATAAAAAAGTTTATTTTTCAAAATATCTTATTGAGGGAATGGGAAAAAATATTCTATTTGCTAGGTTGCCTGCAGTTCTAAATATCATGCACATAATTTGGAGCGGATGATTTCTGGAGAGGTCGGTTTGGGAGCATTGGATGGGGAGAAGTCCTATTCTGCCTCACTTCAGTGGTGGATCACAACCCAATTTTGTGTTTGAGTAGACAGTTAAAAGTTTGCAATCTGCAATTGATTTCACTATGGTTTGGGATGGCGACTCTTGCTCAATATGCATGCAATTCCAATATATTTTACTTGTTAATAGTCTAAAATTCAGATCACAAAATAAAAATTAATTGTTGTAATAGTTGGGGCAGCACGGTGGTTAGCACTGCTGCTTCACAGCTCCAGGGACCTGGGTTCAATTCCGGCCTCAGGTGACTGTGTGGAGTTTGCACTTCTTCCCAGTGTCTGCGTGGGTTTCCTCCGGGTGCTCCGGTTTCCTCCCACAGTCCAGGATGTGCTGGTTAGGTGGATTGGCCATGCTAAATTGCCCCATAGTGTCTAAAAGGTTAGGTGGGTTTACTGGGTTACGGGGATAGGGTGGAGGCGTGGGCTTAAGTAGGGTGCTCTTCTCAAGGACCAGTGTAGACTCGATGGGCCGAATGGTCTCCTCCTGCACTGTATATTCTATGATTTTAATTTTTATTTAAAATGATATACAGTACTATGTATTTTTGGCCCTACGAAAGAATATTAAAGAGGAAAGTACAGGCTGGAAAGACTCGGCGGTCCATCTGGTCCAGTCCAAAAAAATGTTGAAATCACCTGTCTCAAACATAAATTCTTAGTAAGACCATATAAAAGGTCAAACATAAATTCCTCCAATCCCTTGAACAGTTACACAACTTTACAATTTTCTAGCCATCATCATTATATGGGGGTTCATCTTTCTATCTAGTAAACAATTTTGAAGGCATGTTCTGAAAGAGTAATTTTGTTTAGCAGATAGCTCTTATTAATTTTAATGTACTGATTATAGAATGACTTCAATTGTATTTCAAAATTAAGTGCTCAATTTTAGAATTGTAAATGCACACACGTTCCCATCCCTTTTTTTGTGATGAAAATTAATTTGATAGAATTGTATTACTAAATGCAAAGCTCAGCTGCATTACATAAACCATTGAATACCAGTATTCAAGACAAAGAGTACTAATCAAATTGTTCCCAAAATTAAATGCTAAACCGTGATATGCCGAATGTCATTTAGGAAGATTCCATCAAAGATTCTTTAGGAAGCTGCTTCCAGTAACACTCAGGAGCTCTTCTGTGAGCTGTTTATACTTGTTACAGTTTCATCCATGTAAATTAATTAACATATTTAAATAAATTTAGAGAATAAATTAAAAACCATTTCTTATAACACGGTAGAAATGCGTGTTTATCATGTAAAACTGGTAAAATAGCGAGGAACAATGATATTTTACAATAGTTGATATAATTCCAGCATCAGGGTCCTATCCAGTTCTGAAATTAAAACCAAAGAAAGTTTTGCCTGTTCAGCGAAGTTAACACAAAAATCCTGGATTTTTACATAATTTTTATTGTTAAAGTGAAGCAAAAACCTTTTCCTTTTCATTGTAGTGTAAATGCATCCTTCTGAACAAATATATACTTCTAAGCAATCTGAGATTGTGACTATGAATATACAAATATTAATCAAAATATGACCTCATTGCTGTTGGAATTACATCCCTTTGTTAGAAGGGCAACCAATTAGTTGTCACTCATTTTAGAAGTATTATTCATTAAAAAAAAAACAGCATTTGATATATTGTACTTATTTACAACAAGCATATTCCTTGAAATGTCTGGTTATTTGAATTTAATTGTTTAGTCCTGTTCCATGAACGGGTTCACTAACTGCAGATATAAATAGGATTCTATTACATTTCTGCAAAACACAACATACATCTATCACCTTTGTTACAGATGCCTGGTCAGAACTCAACAATGGCTAAGATACTGAACCAGATGCATAACGTTTTTTAAGACTGCAGAAATTCACTCCAGGAGTGATAATATAAGAAATATGGCTTGGTTATTTCATATTAAAACAAAAGAAAACAATATTTAAACTTTTACTTCACAGTTCTAACACTAACAGATTACATGCAGTTTCTTAACCTTAACACAATCAGTTCCCATTGAACATCACTCTAAATAACACATAGCTCTCTTTCCACTTACAAAGACAGGCAAAGATGATTCTTGTATTTGGGAAGAAATCTTTCTTCTGTTAGGGCATTGCTTTCAGAATTCCTTTTCTCTTTGGCAGTTTTCATGACCTGTTCCATGGCTGCTCACATCCTTCTCTGTCTGATCCAACTCTATTCTCTCCTTCTCGAAGCTCCGTCCAGCCCTTCAAACAGAGGCCTTCCTCAGCAATGTCCAGACTGGAACATACTGTAATTGGGCTGTTTGATGTCCCGTTTACACAAAATACCAGAACTATGCAATTAATATGCAACTACCTTCCATTGATGGACAAATTAGTCATCTGACTCATTGGATAATGGTTGGTCATGCAAGAATGTCCCAAAAGACAACAATCTTGGGTGAATCACCTTATGCATTCCCCAACGGGTTTAAGTCTGAATGGGACCATGTGACACATCCTAGGTGTTGGTGTATCTCTTGGCATCTGGGCTAACAATATTTTTCTTCAGGCTGTTTAACCCTTAAATTGCCTGCTACATTTTGGACCCCGTTTCCTCATTTCTCTCTATCATGACACGTTTTAAGTACATCAATGAACACCACAAGTGAAAAAATTCTAAGAAATTTAGGTGAACTAAATTTGAAAAAAAGGTGACATCTGTATATACCTCATAGATTTTGAAATAAAAATCCACAACACATTTGTTTCTTCCATTTCCCTAATGCCCAGGCGGTACACTTTATTAATCTTGGGTTGTGTCAACAAATTTCAATGACAGAGATCATCAACATCTTATTTCCTCTTTTGCGCATCTAGATAGGGAAAATATGTTTATGTTAAAAATAGTTACTTAATGATAGACAAAATTATGATGTACATTGCAGGATTCCAAAAGGAATACAAGGGAGAAAATTAAGACCCCTTCTAGTAGATCATGCTGGTGGTCAATCTCTTTCCACTAGCACGATGTGAATGGTACATGAAGAAAGTTCTGTCATGTGCAATAAATGAGAAACAGCATAGCTAGAGACCAAACCTATTACAAGATCAAGCTTATCCAGACAACAGTAGCCATATTATCTGGCTCAAAGAGCCTATACAGGCTGTTAACACTACTAATTGCCGGTACTTACAATTTTCAAACTAGTTCCCAACATACAGAAAGACATCTCGAAGAAACACTGGTGGCTAAATAGTGAGGAAAATGAGAAGCATGGTCAAAGAGAAAGTTTAAAGTCTCAGATCAGAGAAGTCCATGAAAGGAGTCCCAGAAGACAGGTGCAGTGTGGAAACAAACTCAGATCAGAGAAGTAAATGAAAGGAGTCCCAGAAGACAGGTGCAGTGTGGAGAATGAGAATGTGTTCAGGGATGTATGGCTTGGGCAGCATGGTAGCACAGTGGTTAGCACTGTTGCTTCACAACGCCAGGGACCCGGGTTAGATTCCCAGTTTGGGTCACTGTCTGTGTGGAATCCGCATATTCTCTCCGTGTCTGCGTGGGTTTCCTCCCACAAGTCCCGAAAGATGTGCTTGTTAGGTGAATTGGATATTCTGAATTCTCCCTCAGTATATCCGAACAGGCGCATCGGGGATTTTCACAGTAAATTCATTGCAGTGTTAATGTAAGCCTACTTGTGACACTAATAAAGATTATTATGAGATCAATGAAGTAAGATGGTGGAGGGAACCAAGAAGAACTTGAAGTCAATTTGATGGATTACAGGCAGTCGATAGAACTTGGTCAAGACAAGATCAATTGAGGGGAATAATTTGGGCCAGTGAAATAAACAGGTTGTGCATTTTGGTGGGCTCGGGTGCAGAGATGGACTATGATCGTATTGGAGAAGCTACCTCTCAAGGAGTTGAAGACAATTTTGTGTTTTAGCAGGAATGGGCAAGGGCATGATTGGCCAGAAATACTCAGGAGGAAGAAAACAGACTTGGTAGAAGAATTGACATTAGGGACAAAAGCTTGATGTAGGTGGGGTGAAATGCAGGTTTTTCCACAACTTCAGGATTAGCCTTGGGTGGCAGTGAGGCAGGTAGCAACGTCATTCAGAATGTTTATTTGATTGACCTACCAAAGGACTATGATACATATGGATGGTGTTATGAGGCAAGAATTCATAGAATAAAAGTAAAGAGCCAGGCCAATTGGCCCAAGTCTGTGCTGGTTCTTTGAAAGAGTTATCCAATTAGTCTCAGTCCTTTCAAATGTCTCTTTTCAAGCATGTATCCACTTCCATTTTGAAAGTTTAAAATGGAATCTTCCTCCACCCCCCCCCCCCTTTAAACAGTGTATTCCAGTTCACTCCTAACAGTCTGAAAAACATCATTCACCACTACTGTCTCAACCAATTTTGTACCCACACTGTTACTGTCCCTTTTAATTTTGTGGGCTTCAATCTTGCTAAAAAAATCTATATCAAAAAATTACTTTATTAAGTGTCTTCTGAAATTCCACATAAACATCAACTGCACTATTACATAAGTAGAATTCCATGGATGCTGGAAACCTACAATAAAAACAGAAAATGTTGGAAAGACTCACCAAAGCTGGCAGCATCTATGGACGGCAACAGAATTAATGTTTCAGGTTGATAAGTAAAGATAATTGACCCAAAATATCAACTTCTATTTCTCTCTCCACAGGTGCTGCCAGACCGGAGTATTTCCAGCATTTTCTGTTTTATATCAATTGTACCATCTTTTGCAATCTGTCAGTATTTAATTGATTCAGATCAGAAATTCACCATTTGATAAATGGTGAATTTTTGACAGTTTTGATAAATCAAGGGTCCCCATTACTGCGAAGGTTAAAAAAAATATTTGTTAGATTCTGCATAAATGCATCAACAGTTTGTCAAGTACCAACATAGTGATCCTGCAAAGTAAATTAATCCAATCCTATTTTACATAGTGATATACAATCTTGATTGGAGGTTGTAGGGGAAAATTATGTAGGATCCTTCATCTCTTGATAATGTAGAACCAAAATTACGAAGGTTAGTGGTCTCCTTCTGCACTGCAGGGATTCTACCAAATAAGCAGAGCCAATCTCTGTACAAGTAGAATCCGTCCAGGCCGCCAAGGGTTGTGGAACTGAAGGTAAATTATTAACCTGACTATTGAGAAAACTTAAAATGTGCAGGTGTTGTGTTGTGAACCTGGGCTCAGGATTGCCTTTTTGCCTGGTTGCATCGGCCATCTTACATATATTAAATGACTAGAATATTTGTTTAATGTTTAACATATAATCTAATATAAATTAAATTCAGAACAGCTATTATTGCCGTTTAAACTTAAAAGCTTTGCAAAATTGAAAGACAAATGCTAATTTAGTCACTCACTTACTCACTCTTCCAACTTCTTCCATCGGGCAGGAGATACAGAAGTCTGAGAACACACCGAACAGACTCAAAAACAGCTTCTTCCCCACTGTCACCAGACTCCTAAATGACCCTCTTATGGACTGACCTCATTAACACTACACCCTGTATGCTTCAACCGATGCCAGTGCTTATGTAGTTACAGTTGTGTTGCCCTATTATGTATTTTCTTTTGTTCCCTTTTCTTCCCATGTACTTAATGATCTGTTGAGCTGCTCGCAGAAAAATACTTTTCACTGTACCTCGGTACACGTGACAATAAACAAATTCAATCCAATCCAATCCAAGGTACTTCCTCAGATTATCCAGAACCAGGTCAGTAGTGGAAGTGGAGAGACTGATCATGTTAGTATGAGTATCTGGTTTCCAGCAAGCATGAACGCTCAGCAAAAGAACCAAATTGATAGATCTGGTATAAGAGTAGGAGGGTTCCTTTAATTATGAAATTACTTATCAACAAACAGCTCATTGCCATGCACTTTTGCATCATCATGAAAAGATGAAAATTAATCCTAGGGAACTGTTAAACTCCCTTATTTGTCCAATTAGGATAATTTATTTATGAAGATGCAACCAATTCTGCAAAGTTGAATGGAGTGGATGGGGAAGGAATGCTCCAAACTACTTTTTTAAAAAAATATAAGTTGCAACAATATCACTGCAGGAGTTAAAGACCAAATCTATCATCAAGCTGAGACAAATGTTGCAACAGATCTGAGACAAAAAGATCATTGGTTTTGACACAGGATTTTAATTCTCTTGTAGAGAAAGTCTGTATACACTTCCAAATAGTCAGCTACTTGGTGTGCAGCAAGTGATTAAGGTCAGAGAGAAAGCTGTAAAATGGGATGTGGCAAAGCCATTAAATGAAACACCTGTTGCATTTATTTTCCAAAATGTCCTACCTGTGTTTAAGGAAATGAATTGTCAATTCAGCAAAATAGGACACTTTACAGTTCTCAAACAATTTTTATTAGCAACAAAAAAACAACAAGTTAACATATTCAGAAAATGTTTAGCCTAAACTCCGATCTTGTGTTGGTTTTCAGTTAATTAAAATATAATTGATGACTTCATGTGGCCAGCGCACCACAGCTAACTTCCTTACACTCAGTAAAATATTTGTTTCAATACTTAAATGTATGTTGGCTAAAAATATGAAGAAAGCCTTCAATGGAACAAACATATTAAATGGACTTTGCAAACTCTTGTTAAAACAAAACAAACAAATTGAACTTCTGAAAAAAAAGAATAAGCTATTAGGGATAAGAGTTTATTAAAGATACAGTTTTGTTTAAAACATGCGATAAATAAACTTCAATAAGCACCCAAGTTGCATTTGAATACAAATTTATGAACTGTGCATAAACAGAACATTGTGCAATTTGACAAGTCAAATAGCAAAGTGGTATTTAAACATATTTGTATATGTTTTAAACACATATTTTGAAAGATGTACAAATCAAAGTACTAAAATTTGAGGTCAAGTGCATCAAAACCCGAGTCATGAAACTAACAGGAATGAAACTAACAACCAGTTTTATTATCTCCCAAGAATACAAAATCACAAGTAGTTGAAATAACTGTAAAATCCAAAGTTCAGTACATGAACTGGGAAACGTAGAAGTGGTGCGCACAAAGAAAACAGCAGTATGCACTCATTATAAAACATTGTGAGCCCACCCTATGCTCAGTAAGTGTCAGGGAGTTGACATAATTTGGAATGCCAATGAGCACAGAAATGCGAATATGGCCATCACTGTCTAGACAAAAGGGGATTAAAACCCATTATCTATACCTTTCCTTAAATGTATAGTTTCAGCAACATGTAATCTGTAAACATATTTACATATTCATTAAAATGAATAGAGGAAAACAGCTGCACAATTAATGTGGCATTTGAAAATCATGCTTGGTGATACCACTGTATAAATATTAACTTTAATATCAAGTTTTTCTATCCACTTAATTTAATTACACTTTTAAACAGGTTTAAAAATAAAACTGGGTAATGTTCTGTTAAAACGGTGGACCGAGAATTTTAATGCAAATCTATTTAACCTTCAAAAATAATAATCACAAGTAGCTGTGTTTGCTCACCGAACATAATATTAAGTAACATTCTGGAATTTTAAATAATTTATAATTTTTACTTTTGAATGTTAAAATAGAGAACAGAATGTTGAAGACTAATATTTGGATAGCAAGAGAAAATTTAGCATATGATTATGAATTAATCTAATAGTATGTCTTAACCATTGATGACCTATCTCAACAAAAATGCTAAAAATATACAGCGCTGAAACAGACCAATCAAGCCAACTTGTTCATCTCAGTATTTAGGTTCTGTGCAAGCTTTCTCTCACCCAACGATACCTAACCCTATTAGCACCTTGTTCTATTCCTTTCTCCCCTCAGATGCTATTTATATTCCCCTTAAAAATTCATTATGCCATTCACCCTACTACTCATGATAGTGAATTTTACATTCTAAATCACTCTTTAGTTGAAGAAGTTTCTCCTGAATTGCCTCTGGATTTATCAATGACTTATATTTATTGTTCCTAGTTTTCGTCTCCCCACAAATCCTTTCATAATAACAAACACCTCTATCAGGTCACCCCCCAGTCTTCTCTTTTCTAGAGAAAAGAACCACAATCTGATCATTATTCCCTGATCTGGTTATTATCCTGTAATTTTCCAGTGCCTCAACATCGTTTATGTGATATGGAGACCAAAATTATAGTACTCCAATTATGTTCTAATCAAGGTTCTATACAAAGCTTGACAAATTTCAATTCTATCCCTCTAGAAATTAACCCCAATGCTTTGTTTGCTTTTTTTGCTAAAAGTCTTATTAACCTGTGCCAGTGCTTTCAGTGATTTGTGTATCTGTACCCAGAGACCCCTTTGCTCAAAAAAAATGACAGATTACTTCCTTAATTACATATATCCATGGATTACTAGGATAGTGCAGCATTTTTCCTTGACAAGTACATCAATTCTAAATTAGTCGTTTTAGTGTGATGAATGAACATCAGCTGACATTTCAATTTTATTTTGGTTTCAAAGTTACGTAATATATCTGGTATGAAGGTTCTCTATGGATATGTCTTCTATAATTGTACATGTTAATTTGGCTTGTTAGACACATTTAACAAAAAAAGCACAGGCAGTTATACAAGTGTGTTGAACACATTTCTTTTTCCCTTCAATATATTCCAAAGAATCCAAAAGATGATTCAGATTGTAATTTATTTTTCAGTTAGTTACTACTCATAATTTTAAACTTTAAATATTACTTGATATGGATTAGAGGGTATACAATTGTTTCATTATTATTATTATATTAGATTATCATTTAGCTCTTCTCTAAAAGAGTTTGAAATAAAGTCCAGTACTGAATAACTATCAAAACTAGATTTAACGTCCTCACACATTTAAAGTATAGATAAAATATGCAAGCACAGTGGAATAATTCTCAACAGTATGTAGTAATTGTATTTACTGACTGAGCTTTTGCTTTTTGAGTAATTATTTTTGACATTCGATAAGTTTAATTTAATTGGAGCAATTGTGAAAGTTAGCAACTGTCTTATTCTTTTACATTGTGGCTTTGTTCAATAGGATAGTAAAATGAGTACATGTTGCATAGACTGCATAATCCAGAATAATCAGAGTAAACATAATGAAAGATGGGAACTAATGTCAGAGAAGGAAAAAAAAATATTGAAGTTTGTAATGATTTTTTATTTTATACCACCTCCTGTAGGAATATTGGACAATACTTCACATTTTAAAATAAAGCTATATTTTGTGTTTAAATTTGCAATGAACAGGTATGAAGCCAAAATAATGCTGCAATTAGCAGATATGAAGCCAAAATAATGCTACCTCAAATGCGCTTTTTAAAAAAGAAACCAGATATTCTTGACCAACTATTTCTATTATATAAACTCAATAAAATTTATTGCACACCCCAATTTCATGGAAGATATTTTCATACTCATTGATATAAAGCATGTTTAGCTGACCACTTTTTAAATTTGTCAGGAGCCAATAATACGACAAAACGTAACAACTATATTCTGAAACCCTAATTTAAAGCTTACTCTTAAACTTTCTCATTTTAAAAAGTAATTAAAATAACATATTTGGTACTTCAAAACAATTAGTTATGCAACATATATTTCAATCCTTTTGGTTTTAAACCCATGATTATTTTTTTATCTACAGACAAAAGCATTGCTTAAAACATTATACCATACCAAGTTTTCTTTTAACCAGTTTTAAGTTTTGTTTTTGTTTCTATATTAGCACAACAACATCAAAACCCAACAGTTGCTTTTGTGGTGATTAATCGTAAAACTAAAATAAAATGAGCATGAAACAACAAAGCTAAAGTGAATTCATCTGGGTTTATCCATATCCACCAACTGTATTTATACACTACCATCCTTTATATCAGTTCATAATGCTGTAATATCATTTTATTTACCACTAGGCATACACCAGTATTTCAAGAAGGAACTTCTACAACACTATTAACAACTGATTTTGTTACAGTGTTACTGTGATTTTAAGAAACTAAAATGATGCAAAATTGTAACAAAGGGATTGCATATTTTAAACTTTACTAATCCTCTTTTAAAACTAAAATGTTGAATCCAATTTATTGGACAATTTTACAAGACAACATTGTAGTATTGTGAGTAAACTATTGGTAAACGCTAATGGTTATATATGAGAACAAACTGAAGAAAATACTGAGTATTACGATATTATAGATTTAGTTCTTCCAAACTAGAAATATATATGGCAAGCACTTTTGTTTAATTCAAACGTAGTATACCTTCGTTGCTGGCAATGGTACAAACAATTCCGACGTGTCAACAAGAAATGCACTAGGACAACATTAAAGGCAGACTAGATTAAATGTGAATTTTCCTGTAGCATGTTGGTACTACGGTGATAAGAAGACTATTAACTTTAAATATCTATACACTTAGAATATGTGCTTAAATTGTTTATTAATGCTCAATTTGTTTGGTGCATGTAGCATGTAAATTATATTCAGTAAAACATAATTGGGACTGTTGGGTTACATCTGTAAATCATCAAAAATATTACAACTCTTGTCTAAAACAACAGGATTTTCTTTTTAAAATCAATGTATTAAGAGTAGGGAGACCTACATTGTCAAAAGAAAAAAATATTTCTGCCATTAAATGCCCTGAATATTTGCACAAACTTTAAAAAAAAAAGTTTTAACAGTAACGTTTTAAAACTTTTGCTCCGATTGAAAATGGACCTGGGTACTGAAATGCTGAATATTATACTAAATTAATATAATTTTAAAACTCTTACTGACTGTAATTAGCAGACTCATAACAGCCTAATAATACATACTTAAAAGTTAATTATTCCTTATTGTATTTCTTAAATTATAAAACTTTATACATATAGCTAATGGCTAATGGCTGAACTACTTGTATTCCGACAAGAGAATCTGAAAATAATGTATTTCTACATCAATAAAGGAATAATATCAAATTAATAGAAATACAATCTAACATACAATTTCTAAAATTACAATAATTCTAATTAAACAATTATGTTTATATAGCATATTATTGTTTCCTCTAGAAAATATTTATCTGTGAATGTTGTTTGGGTGTCTGGATAATATTCCTATGATTAGCAAACACTTTCTAAGCTGCATGTAAATCTTGTGCAGAAAGGATTGGCAATTCACATGATGAAATACAAGAGTGAGAATTCGAAAGAAACCAATACCAAGCAAACATTTCCAGCACAAAGATTAGAAATATTTTAAACATATTCTGAAGTGTTTTATGAATTGTCATATTTTACAGTAACATTTTAAATAAAAGAGTTTAACATAAAATAATCAGGATTTTGTTTTGTTTCAAGGTGCACTTCAAAACTTCAGAAAATGAACATCTTATCCATGTACCTTTTCGGCAAGTTTCCCAATCAGGTGTTGTTCTCAGAATCATTTTCTATCAATGATATTAAACTTGCTTCTTCATCTCATTTATCACCCCATATTCAAAAGAGCTTCTGTAATTTATATGCTGAAGATTTTTAACTTTTACAAAAGTTATTTTGTACAACTATACATTTTAGAAAATACTGTTTAATACTGAATCACTTGCACCGAGTTAACTCATAGAAAAAATGTCACCCTCTGAATAACACCTGTACAAAGAAAGAGTCTGAAGAGGAGGTAACAGAAGTATTTTCCTGATTTTATATTCTCATCGGTCAACATGTGCTGCTGTTTACAGGCTAACATTGTATTCAACACCAAAAGCTTTATGTTTGATTGTGACTTTCCTTACACAATTAATTTGTGGATCTTTTGGAGAAATATTGTCCCAGATTAAGGAAACATTTACATGAGAATATAACAATGGGAGAGTATAAAGGCAAACAAGATGCAAGGTAAGTGAAGAATTATAACAATAAAAACAATCAAAGATTTCCTGAATTTTAAACAGAAATTTCTAAAGATATTCTGAGATAGCTGCTAAAAACTAGAATACCTGGACTTTCTAATATGTTTAACTTCTCAGCTTGTTTTAGAAGGGAAAGTTTTATGCATTGTAATCAGCAAGCAAAATTATTTCAGGTGGCTAATGCGCGCTTGAACATTTTTAAACTCAGGGCATTTAGTGAGTTAGACTTTATTGCAGTAGTAGACAGATGACATTACCTTCATGGATCCCACTTTAATGGAAAAATAAGGTATTCACTTTTATTTTAGCCTTCCTAAATTATCCAGATTATTTCCTGAATCTCTGAAATGACACCATTTTTCAAATACTGCATTGTACCAATGCCTGTCAAAATAGTTTGAAACAAGTGGTGGGGTGGGAGGTAATCATTGACAATAAAAGATAATGTTGAATGGAAGAAACTTTACAAATATTGATAATGCTGAAGTTTCATACTATCAAAAGCTCAATTATACAAGTAAATTAGTCTCAAGCATACACTAAAATAAGAAACATTTTTGATAACCAATATAAAGGGCTACTATTCATTGCCTCAAATTACTTCTTAAAGGTGCAGTGTTTTTAACTATGAATGTTTCAATGTCAACACAAGATAGAAAGAAAGAGGAAATTGTGTACCTGGTGTAGCTGGGTGGATTGTATTATGTTACTACAATGAAGTTTAAGAAATTCAAGTGGCATAATGTGTTTATATTTCCTCCAGTTCACAAGGCTATACAAATGCTTGTAATAAATGAAACTGTACATAGAGGTTTCAGAGTTAGTTTAAATATCTTTAGATTACAATACATTTCTGAAATACATTTTCAGATAAGACACTTAAATTCAACTCCAACAATTAAACAAATCTTCAAAACAAACATCATTTGAGAGTGTTATTTGAGAATCGCTTTCAAAATTCAACTTTGATTTGAGTTCACAGTTTGCTTTTAAACAATTGTTTTAACAGTTATTAAATATCAATAAATATCATGGAAACAAAGCACAAGCTATAATTATTTAGATCCATTCAGAACTGGTAAAGAACAAGAGGCTAAGATGAAACATATTCCCGAGTGTGCCAAACTTTGTTCTCAACATCTTCCTCTTTTTGAAAACTCCACCTTTTTCATAAATGGATTCAACTAAACTAAGCTCCTCCCGAAAATGACATTTTATAAATATAATTAAGCATTTCTCATGAAACTGGAAAACACTGCCTACAATTCAAATAGTTTTTAAGGTTTCCCTTTTTTAAAGACTTGCATTCAGTCTCATTAACTATCCTTTATCCCAAAATTAACATAGATTTCTGAAGTATCTAATGCAAACAAGCTAAAAAGATTATGATGTAAGAAAACCTTATTTCAGTAACACTGATATTTACTGTATTTCAAATTTTAAGATTATGAAAACTTACCAGATGGCTGTGTAGATATTAGGAAATATATAACTAAACTGAGCATGGTCAACGTGTAGTTAAGTATTTTGTTAAACTGAAATGTTGAATATTGAATGATAGACTTTTTACAGTCCAACAACAGACTTTAGTAGATTATTTTTTAAAGCAATATGCTGTATGATGACAGCAATTTCTACTTTGATAAATAGAAAAATGTCTGTTGCAATGTTTCCTACACAATTTGGATACAAAAATGACAAATTACAGCAGAGAAACAGGCTCAATAAATTTATGCCTGTGATTATGCTGCACACAACTCTCTTCATCTCATTAATATAGACTTCCTTTCTCCCTCATGCACTTATCAAACTTAAAACATTACTTTGCAATTTGCCTCAACCACTTCATGTTGGTAACAAGTTCCAGCTTCCCACCAATGAGTAAAGTAGCAGCTCCTCAATTCCTTATTGTGTCTGTTGGTGACTATTGTGCCCTTGTAGCCCTGAGTTTTTGACCATCCCAAAAGTGAAAATGTTTTCTCTACACCACCTTGTGAAGCCCCTTCATATTTTCTAAGACCTTCATCACTGATTACCTCTATCTCTTTTCGCAAGAACCTCAGCCTGTTCAGCCTTTCCTGATGGTTGTAGCCTCTGGCTGCATGCATCCTAGTCATTTATTTGGCACTTTCTCCAGTGCCTCTGTATTCATTTTGTAATATGGAGACCAGAATTGTCCACAGCATTCAACATGGTCTATCCGAGGATCTAATATGTTTAACTATTTATCTGCTTTTGAATTCTATTCATCTAGAAATGAATTCCCGGACATTGTTACGTTTTTGTTAACCTGCTTTGCTATTTTACTGATTTGTAGCCGTAGGCACAGGCAAAGTGCAAAGGGATCTATGAATTTACATTGTGTATTTATGCATATCCTATTTTTTTCATGTATGAAACGATCTGTCTGGACTGTACACAGAACAATACTTTCACTGGACCTCGGTACCAGTTACAATAAAGCAAATTCAATCCAAACGTCTGCCCATTTAAACTTTTAATTTTCCAAAGAGTAGGTCTCTTCCTTATTTCTCCTACCAGACTCCTCCCTTATCTCTATTGATTTTAAAAAATCATTGACATGTCCATTCTGCAAGTATTTTATAGCTGAACTCATTGAAATCTTTTAGTTTGTCATGTACAAACTTTTTAAAAAAAACTTCTCAAATGGCTTGGATATAGTAAGAAGTCTTACAACACCAGGTTAAAGTCCAACAGGTGTGTTTCAAATCACTAGCTTTCGGAGCACTACTCCTTCCTCCGGTGAATCAATGCTCCGAAAGCTAGTGATTTGAAACAAACCTGTTGGACTTTAACCTGGTGTTTGTGTAAGACTTCTTACTGTGCTCACCCCAGTCCAACGCCGGCATCGCCACATCATGGCAGGGAGATAAAATAATAACGCGCTAACACTTGAGGAACGTCACTCCGTTACGGATATGTATCGACAAACAATCTAAAAGTCCAAGGTGAGGCATATATATTTGTGCACTTAGTAATAATTTGAAAGTTTTCAATAGCCCATTCCGCATGTCACTATACTAATAACTGCAAGCAGCAGCAAGAGAATTTCCTATGTCGTTAACGTGCTGTACGTCAATACAAGTTATTAGAATAGCAATCATAATGCGACCAGCCAAGTAACAAATATAAAGTGCTGAAATTGTTTAGTTCTCGAGCGTTAAAAATGACTGAACTAAAACTGAACTATCCAACTTCAATCATTTTCCAGTAATAAACCTTTTGTCTTGAACCAGCACCGCACTCCCCGCCCTCTCGTGCAACATGTCAGAAATGCAGCACATCTTCACAAGTGCAAAATAACACACAATTTGCGTCAGCGAATTAGAAACAAAAAAGCAGGAAAAGTTGTGATTCAATAGAAATAAACATTGTTTCTTCTAGTCTTAACTCTTCTAACCACTAATTAATCGTACCGACTTAGAAATGTTTACTAACATATTGTTAACGTATTGTTATTAATTCACGAAATTCACTTCTCCTACTATTCTCCACAATGTTAATACTTTTATTCCCAAAAGTGTCAAATTGCTTCAGATACTTCGCAATTAAAGAGAGGAAAACAAACATCATTGCACTCTCAAATGTAATACCCCTTTTCAAACATTTGCTCCAAATCGAAATTGTGCATTATCCGTTTAAACGAAATATTTCCTGCGTCTTTCTCGATAAAGTAGTTTATTTTAAAGTTGCAATGTTTATACTTAATTACATAAACCTAGTTTCTATTAACACTACTAAACGTTTAAGAGGCGATCTATATTTGTGTTACCCCTGGAACTCGTTGGAGCTACACAACATAATGTGTATTGATATTTCCCACTTTTTTTGGTAAAATTCCTAAACGTCTTAATTATATATGTAAAATCAGTAAAATGTAATATATAACTCTTAGAAATCCTGGTCTACCCTCCCCCTTCCTCAACACCACGATTGCATGTTTGTATAAAGCTGCTCGCTGCTCTCAATCGCTCAAAATCAAATATAGAGAAATTGCAACTTTATAACGTTTTTGGCATTTCCGACCCCCCCCCCCCCCCCCCCCCCCGAAAGCGTCTGGACTTCCAAGACCCGATTAAAAAATGTGTTCAGATGAAGGGGCGACTGATCTTTGCTTCAGTTTCTTCCAGAATCGTATTCGAAACAAAAACAAACACGGGGGGGGGGGGGGGGGGGGGGGGCAGTGTGGTCTTTTAACACTAAATTTCCGCGAAAGGTTCGTTTTAGGGGGGAAAAAATCTTTAAATTCTTTCGGGTCTCGTTGAAGCTTTGACAGAAGAAGTTGCTTCAAGTTTCCCTTTCCCTCTTCAGCGCTGTCGCTAAATACACGGCAACAAAAAAAAAACACATAATAAAATAAACCAATTCCAAACGGAGCACCAGCAAGAAAGTGAATAAAGTGGTTCAACTCTCCAATCCTATTAAGAAGGCGGCTGAGGTTATCCTCAGCCTTGGCGATGAGTTGGGATCAGTTTTGGAGAAAGTTGTTTCCTCTTTTCCCCCTCTCTGCTGCCCTTTCCCTCCGTCTCTCTCAGACTCTGAGATACACACGGGGGCACAAACTCCCCCCCCCCCCCCCCTCCTCACAACATGATTTAAATAACCCTGATAAACTATTTCAAAAAGGGGACAACACCTGGCAAAATTCAACTGGAACTTACCGCGGGACATTCAACATCACTTTCCCGTATTTTTTTCCAGCTTTAAACAATTATCCGAATTTTTAAAAATTTTTTTCTCATATTTTTGTTTCACCGCGGGCCTAAAAATTGTTTGCTTTAGCCTCCTTCCAGCGGCCATTGTATACGCGCTGCGCCTCCACCGACCCTGATGGCGGACGTCCCTCCCCCTCCGCCCCTTTCCGATTGGAGCAGAAGCGGCAAGGGGTGGGGATTTCGCTGATATAGAACGCGGGATCCGGAATCCGATTGGGCGGCCTCTGCTGTCCGTCAACGTCAATCCAAGGTTTCCGCCATCAGGTTAGGTTCCACTCATAGCGCGCGGCTGTCTGACGTCGCTGGTTGATGTGTCCTGATGTTGGAGGTAAGGACAAAGTGAGAGGGGGACTTGGGGAGAGAGAGGGTGGAGGAGGAGGAGGAGGAGGAGGAGGAGGAGGGGGGAATTCGAGAGCCATAGCTGTAGCTTCTTGCTCCCTAGCTCCTAGGAGAGGGAGGCAAGAGGGTTTGTCATAGAATTTACAGTACAGAAGGAGGCCATTCGGCCCATCGAGTCTGCACCGGCTCTTGGAAAGAGCACCCTACCCAAGGTCAACACCGCCACCCTATCCCCATAACCCAGTAACCCATGGGTTAGAGGGCCATGGGAGAGGGTTAGAGGTCCATAGGAGGGCAGAGGCTACAGGAGGGGATAGAGAGGGCAGGGGGGTTGGAGGGGTCAGGAAACAATAAAGAGGGCAGGAGGGGATTGAGGGTTAGGGAGGTGGTGGGCCATAGGAGAGGGGGGCAGGAGGGGATAGAGGGCCATGGGATAGGGTTAGAGGGCCATAATAGGGCAGAGGGGATAGAGAGAGCAGGGGGGGGGGCAGGTTGGAGGGGCCAGGAAACAATAAATAGGGCAAGAGGGGGTTGAGGGTTAGAGGACCATAGGAGGGGCATGGGGGTCATGGGTAGATAGTCATTGGAGGAAGGAGAAGGCCTTGGGAGAGGTTATGTGGTGCTAGAGGGCCATGGGGGAGGGTGGAGGCTTGGGCCATGTGGGGCAGAAATGGATTAGACAGACATTAAAGGGTAACAGAAGGTCATGGGAGGGAGGAGAAGGGGTGGCAGAGAGTGATAGGTGCAGGACAAGAGGCAAGGGAATTGGAGAGAATGTAAAACAGATTGGGATTGAGAAAGGACACTAGGAGAGGTACCAATAGATGGAATAGGAGAGTATGTAAGATAACTGAAGTCTGGGAAAATTAGGGAATGGGATAACTGGAATAGGGTAAAGCCCATTCCAGTTATCCCATTCCCTAATTGTGGGAGATAATTGGGTGGGGGAGAAGAATAGAGGGTGAAAAAGTAAAATTAAGATAAGGTGAGAATCAAGTGCATGAAAGGGGAGAGAAACAGACAAAAAACATGCAGCAAAAATGGGAAAGTGAAATACATATAGCGGAAAGGAGAGAGGATAAGGTAGACCTGGAATGATGAGGGTAGAGGAAGAGATTGAGATGGCAGGATGGAGGTTTTTCTTTTGTGGGGGGGTTAAACAAAGGATTAGGAAAGAACAAACTTGCACTTATTTTCCTTTTATGTTCCTGAGTCCATTAAAAAGTGTCATAGCTAATGAATGACTTTTGAAGTGCCGTCATGTCATCAGACAAATGCAGCAGCCAGTTTGTACAGTGGAAGGTCAAATAATACATCTTGAAATAAAAACATGAGATCAGATGAATACCAGAGCAAAGCCCTGCACATGCTGGAAGTCTGAAATAAAGACAGAAAATACTTAAATGCTCAGCAAACCTGGCAGCACCCACAGAGAGAAAAATAGAGTTCATGTTTCAGGTTAATGATCTGAAAGTTCAGATCTATTTTCATTTATATTTTTAAGATTGGCCTTGGAAAGTAGTATTCAGTGAGATTGTAAGGATGCAAAATTAGTCACCGAGTCAAGTGTAACTTTGGTTGAATTATTTTGAGGGCTGGAGATTACATTGCAGAACCTTTGTCCAGAAGATTAAATACATTGAGTGGTCTAATGGGATAATGCATAAATTGAGCATGACCTGTGACGGGAAGAATAACGTTTTCTGGTTCCACACAAGCTTGTGTTCTTTATGACACAATGTGGAGATGCCGGCGTTGGACTGGGGTGAGCACAGTACGAAGTCTTACAACACCAGGTTAAAGTCCAACTGGTTTGTTTCGATGTCACTCGCTTTCGGAGCGCTGCTCCTTCCTCAGGTGAATGAAGAGGTCTGTTCCAGAAACCCATATATAGACAAATTCAAAGATGCCAAACAATGCTAGGAATGCGAGCATTAGCAGGTGATTAAATCTTTACAGATCCAGAGATGGGGTAACCCCAGGTTAAAGAGGTGTGAATTGTACCACGCCAGGACAGTTGGTAGGATTTCGCAGGCCAGATGGTGGGGGATGAATGTAATGCGACATGAATCCCAGGTCCCGGTTGAGGCCGCACTCATGTGTGCGGAACTTGGCTATAAGTTTCTGCTCGGCGATTCTGCGTTGTCGCGGGTCCTGAAGGCCGCCTTGGAGAACGCTTACCCGGAGATCAGAGGCTGAATGCCCTTGACTGCTGAAGTGTTCCCCGACTGGAAGGGAACATTCCTGCCTGGTGATTGTTGCGCGATGTCTGTTCATTCGTTGTCGCAGCGCCTGCATGGTCTCGCCAATGTACCATGCTTCGGGACATCCTTTCCTGCAGCGTATGAGGTAGACAACGTTGGCCGAGTCGCACGAGTATGTACCGCGTACCTGGTGGGTGGTGTTCTCACGTGTAATAGTGGTATCCATGTCGATGATCTGGCACGTCTTGCAGAGATTGCCATGACAGGGTTGTGTGGTGTCATGGTCACTGTTCTGAAGACTGGGTAGTTTGCTGCAAACAATGGTTCGTTTGAGGTTGCCCGGTTGTTTGAAGGCAAGTAGTGGGGGTGTGGGGATGACCTTGGCAAGATGTTCATCGTCATCAATGACGTGTTGAAGGCTGTGAAGAAGATGACGTAGTTTCTCCGCTCCGGGGAAGTACTGGACGACGAAGGGTATTCTGTCGGTTGTGTCCCATGTTTGTCTTCTGAGGAGGTCGGTCCGGTTTTTCGCTGTGGCGCGTTGGAACTGTCGATCGATGAGTCGCGTGCCATATCCCGTTCGTACGAGGGCATCTTTCCCTCGATGCCCTCGTACGAACGGGATATGGCACTCGACTCATCGATCGACAGTTCCAAAGCGCCACAGCGAAAAACCGGACCGACCTCCTCAGAAGACAAACATGGGACACAACCGACAGAATACCCTTCGTCGTCCAGTACTTCCCCGGAGCGGAGAAACTACGTCATCTTCTTCACAGCCTTCAACACGTCATTGATGACGATGAACATCTTGCCAAGGTCATCCCCACACCCCCACTACTTGCCTTCAAACAACCGGGCAACCTCAAACGAACCATTGTTTGCAGCAAACTACCCAGTCTTTAGAACAGTGACCACGACACCACACAACCCTGTCATGGCAATCTCTGCAAGACGTGCCAGATCATCGACATGGATACCACTATTACACGTGAGAACACCACCCACCAGGTACGCGGTATATACTCGTGCGACTCGGCCAACGTTGTCTACCTCATACGCTGCAGGAAAGGATGTCCCGAAGCATGGTACATTGGCGAGACCATGCAGGCGCTGCGACAACGAATGAACGGACATCGCGCAACAATCACCAGGCAGGAATGTTCCCTTCCAGTCGGGGAACACTTCAGCAGTCAAGGGCATTCAGCCTCTGATCTCCGGGTAAGCGTTCTCCAAGGCGGCCTTCAGGACCCGCGACAACGCAGAATCGCCGAGCAGAAACTTATAGCCAAGTTCCGCACACATGAGTGCGGCCTCAACCGGGACCTGGGATTCATGTCGCATTACATTCATCCCCCACCATCTGGCCTGCGAAATCCTACCAACTGTCCTGGCTTGGTACAATTCACACCTCTTTAACCTGGGGTTACCCCATCTCTGGATCTGTAAAGATTTAATCACCTGCTAATGCTCGCATTCCTAGCATTGTTTGGCATCTTTGAATTTGTCTATATATGGGTTTATGACACAAGTTATAGACTTTGTTTCTATTGCACACTCGTGTAAACTTCCTAGGATGTTAATAAAATGGCAACAGTCTGTTTTGGATGTACACAGGCAGACAAAGTTGGCATACACTTTTTATAATGATAATCTGTGTCACAAGTAGGCTTACATTACTTTTGTGAGGGCCACGAAGAATCCAGCACAAGTTTCAAGGCTACAAAGAAATAACATTTATTTACAATAACCTATATACACAGCAGCCACTTCGCTTGCTGCTTACT
Source organism: Scyliorhinus torazame (assembly GCF_047496885.1). Lineage (NCBI taxonomy): Eukaryota > Metazoa > Chordata > Chondrichthyes > Carcharhiniformes > Scyliorhinidae > Scyliorhinus > Scyliorhinus torazame. The sequence goes on along the minus strand of NC_092717.1, from coordinate 126,423,142 downwards.
CCTTCCTGCTGGTTCCAAACTGGTCAGCTTTATTTATACCGGGGAGTCTGCTAATGATTTCTCCGCCCCCCTCATTGGGGAAGCTCATACTCCCACAGGATTGTGGGATTGTCATTAGTCCCCAGCCAATGGTAAGCAGGCAGGTTATAACATCCCCCCCAAAGTCCAAGGAATCCACCGAAGACCCTGGTGAAGGAGGGCGTCGGACTCTTTATGCCGCAGGCCGGACACCATTTGCACGAGGCGCTGGATCGGGTGGCGTGTAACGAGATGGAGACCTGTGCTTCTTTAGGCCTCTTTTGAATGTCTGCACTGCACGCTCTGCCAACCCATTTGAAGCCAGGTGGTAAGGGGCAGTGGGGATATGGCGTATGCCATTCATCTTCATGAACCTTGCAAACTCCTCACTTGTGAATGGAGTGGCGTTATCCGTGACCAGCACCTCGGGGAGGCCATGCATACTAAAAGACAAACGCATCTTCTTAATTGTTGCGCAGGACGTTGTGCCTGGCATCTTATGCACCTCTAGCCATTTAGACTGGGCGTCGATTAATAAAAGAAACATGGATCCTTGAAAAGGGCTGGCGAAATCTGCATGCAAGGCCGCCTTGGCCATTCCCAGTGATGTAGGGGCACGGCCGGCAGAAGCTTCTGATGCCTGGGAGCTGTCTATGCTGCCCACCATACAGGACTATGTGTCGAACCTTTGACAGGACTGGCTCTGTCTGGGTCCACTCACGGATCTGTGATGCCGTGACAGGCAAGGTGTCCGTATAATTTAGGGTTGCAACCCCTCACCGGTCGTGGGGGTCGACATGGGGCCGATCGATAAAGGCAATCGGCTCAGTGCGTTGGCATTCGCTATCTGCGTTCCTGGTTTGTGCTCCAGAGAATACTTGTATGCAGCGAGCAACAAAGCCCAGCGCTGGATCTGTGCGGAAGCAATGGGCGGTATTGGCTTATCCTCTCTGAAAAGTCCCATCAGAGGCTTATGATCAGTCACGATAGTGAAGTGGCGGCCATTCACATACTGGTGGAAACATTTCACCGCAAAGACCACTGCCAGGCCCTCCTCGATCTGCGCATACTTTTTTTCCGCTGCAGTCAATGTGCGGGAGGCGAAAGCTATCGGCCGCTCGGCCTCGTTCTCCATCTTGTGGGACAGGACAGCCCCAATACCATACGGGGATGCATCACGTGACGAGCTTTCCAGGATCATAGTGGGTTAGTAACCCAGACGACGACAATTGTTGTTTTACCCTCCGGAAAGTGGTTTCTTGCGGCTGACCCCAAACCCAGGTGTGATTTTTCTCTAACGGAAGGTGCAACGTAGTCCAGCGTAGTTGCCAGATTGGGGAGGAACTTCCCGTAATAGTTTACGAGGCCAAGAAAAGAACGAAGATGCGAAGTGTCAGTCGGGGCGGGGGCCTGTTGAATCGCGCGCACCTTCTCTGCGACGGGGTGCAAACATTCGCGGTCCACCCGATAACCCAGGTAGACTACTTCCTTCGCCTGAAAGACGCACTTTGTGCGACGTAAACGGACTCCAGTCTCTGAAAAGCGTCTAAGGACAGCCTCCAGACTTTCCAAATGTTCCTGCTCCGACGTCCCTGTGATCAAAACGTCATCTAAGTAGACAGCGACACGCGGTATACCTATCAAAATGCCCTCCATAACGCGTTGAAAAATAGCGCAGGCAGAGGATACTCCAAAGGGCAAACGTGTATATTCATACAGGCCCTGGTGTGTATTAATCGTTACATATGGTCGGGAGGCAGGGTCCAGCTCCAACTGTAGGTAGGCGTGACTCATATCTAATTTTGTGAATGAGAGTCTGCCTGAAAGCTTTGCATAGAGATCCTCTATGCGAGGCATTGGATATCGGTCGAGTCGGGAAGCCGTATTCACTAAGTTTATAGTCGCCGCACAAGCGAACTGTGGCATCTGGCTTCATTACAAGTACAATTAGTGCTGCCCAGTCAGCGAAACCAGTCACTGATAATACCCAAAGTATTATCTCCAAACGAGTGAGCTCCCCTTCTACCTTCTCGAGCAAGGCGTAAGACACCGGGCGCGCCCGGAAATAGCGCGGCGTGGCTCCTGGTTCGACTTGGATACGGGCTACGGCCCCTTTTATTTTCCCCAAACCGGGCTGGAATACATCTGGGTATCGTCCTAGCACCTCAGTCAACCCTCCAGAAACTGTTTGGACGATGTGCTGCCACTGCAACCGCAAATGGCGCAACCAGTCCCGACCCAACAGACTGGGCCCATGGCCGCACACCACGATAAGTGGGAAACGCCCCTCCTGGCGTCCATAAACAACAGGGGTCATCGTCGTTCCTGCAATGTCCAATGGTTCCCCCGTATAGGTGCGAACCTGGCCTGTGTGTCGGTTAATGTAAGGGTCTGTATACCCTGCTTGATGTGGTCTAATGTCCTCTGGGCGATCACTGAGACCGCTGCGCCAGTGACCAACTCCATCTCGAGCGGGTGACCATTGATCCGTACTGTCACCTTAATGGGGGCCACACAGGGAGCTGCCACAAATGCAGCTGCAGGCAGTCGTCCTCCATCTCCACGTCCTCAGGAGTAGTCGCCGCAGGTTCATCCACATGGAAGGTACGGCCCCTGGGCTGGTCCCAGTTTAGGTCGGAACGACGGCGCCTCTTGCACCCCCAGGACTGGCGGCCGCGACGGGGTCGGCGCCTACAAGTCTGACACGGACATGGCTCCTCATCCATTGGTTCTGAAGAAGGCTTCCTTCGGGGAGGAATATCCGACGGCCACTGGCGTCGATCCGGACATCGCCTTGCCCAAGGTACCGCAGGAGTGCAGGGGGATGTTTTTGGACGGAAGGGGTTGCGCCCCAAGGCACGCACCTCCATTCCCTGTAGCTCCTGCACTCCTCATTCTGCGCTCTCTCTGGACAATACTATTTGAATGGCCTGTTGAAAAGTCAATGTTGGCTCAGCTAACAACTTTCTCTGGGTGGCCGCATTGTTAATACCGCAAACCAAACAGTCGCGTAACATTTTTGACAAGGTCTCACCATAGTCACAGTACTCCGCAATCTTGCATAGCCTGGATATAAAGTCGGCAAGGGATTCTCCTGGGGTCCTCTCAGCGGTATTAAACCGGAAACGTTGGACTATCGTGGATGGGGTTGGGTTAAAATGTTGCCCCACTAAATTCACAAGTTCATCAAAAGTTTTGGTGTCCAGCGCAGCTGGGTACGTAAGGCTCCTAATCACCCCAAACGTATGCGGGCCGCAGGCGGTGAGCAATATGAACACCTGGCGCTCGTTTTCGGTGTTATTGTTTGCCCGGAAATAGTAACGCATCCGTTGTGTGTACTGGTTCCAGCTTTCCAGCGCAGCATCAAAAACATCCAAACGTCCGTACAGAGGCATGGTGCAATAGAAAACAACTTCCAACCTGTATCCAACAAAAATCCAGGGAGGTGGCTTTAAACTGGCCAGCTTTATTTATACCGGGAGTCTGCTAATGATTTCTCTGCTGCTGCACCTCCCCATTAAGACTCACCATGAAGCCAATGTCTTTGACCAAACTTTTCGTTATCACTCTGAAGTGTCTTGAGAAATGTTGCTGCATTAAGGTTCTATATAAATGCAATTAGTTGTTGATGAAGCATTGTATTACCAGCCATTATCAACCCCCATCTTGATCAGCATAGATCAAAATACTGGGTTACTCTTTCACCCAACTGACCAATTTTCAAAAGTGATTTTATAATTTGGATGTTTTTTCCAGGGATTCATGGCAAAGGGGAGGATTTCATTTCAAAAATAAAATTCCCTAAAACCAACAGACAAATGTTAAATACCCACTACGTTTTTGAGTAAAGTAAGTTATATATTTTTGACATTGCTGAAAAGAGAGACATGTTCCCAAAGCTTTTGGTCTTCACCACTTTCTTAAGATTGGCTAATATAACTTTTATTGATGCCAGGTGCTCTCAAAAGATAACTTGGAATGCCTAGAAATGTACGAAAGTTAAGAGATGAAGACGTTAATCCATGTCTTGAGGTAGGAACTTTGTTAAACTCCAGCTGTCATTTTAACTATGCATGTTAGCTGATCTGACTAATGGTTTGTCTCTTTTTAAAGGAAATGGATGCCTCCAGAATGTGCCTAGAAGCAAATGATTACAACAGAGACATGTGCACCCAGTATTTTCTGAGGTATAAAATGTGTAGGAAATTCTGGGTAAGTGTGACTGAAGGTTTAACTCGTATCAGAAGAATCTTTGAGACATATGAGAAAGAAAATCAACCACAAAGTTGTTTGGTCTCTGTGGTATTGCTTAACACCGGGATTTCCTAATCAAGTTAAACTACCCCATCTTCAGCACGAATGTCGGTGGAAAGCTCTTGGGCCTCTTGTAACGCTGCCATTTCCAGGATCTTCTGTCAGAGGTGATGCAGGACTTGTAATATATTGGCATAATGAGTCCCAATTATGAATTATGATTTGTTTAACTCATCAATAGCCATTGACCAAGAATGCAACTATGGTAAATCGATTGTGTATCTCAGTTAGTTCATGTTGTAATATCTTGAAGACGCTTTGCAGAAATAATTATTTACTTTGACACATTTGTTTCCCCTTTAAAAGAACAACATAATGATTCAAAGACGAAGAAATGGCATTAGCCCTAACATGCCAACGGCAAAGGACAGAAAAGAAATTTTGGAAGAATACAAAGAGAAGCCCTACTGATGATCTTGGTTCTGAAACATGATCACTGTGAATGAATCCACTTGAATAATTTAGAATGTGACATTTTATATCTAAATAAAACTTTATCAAATTAATAGCTTACAATAAAAGAGCAAAAGGATTTCACACAATACATGTATGCAACTTTTACAAAATATCTAACAGTGCTGCCTTTTTTTGCATTGTGGGAAATATCCTACAAACTACTATTAAAAATATGCAAATTTAATAACAAAAATAAATCTTTAAAAATTGATCAAGTACGGCCTGCCAAGAAAGGTGATCAAAAGCTAGGAATTCTCATTTAGATATAATTTGGCAACTATTAATTTGCATATGCCAATAAATACTCAAGCATTGCCTGGATTTTGCAGTCGTCAACAAAATGATAGAACATGCTGCTGACCTTGAAGAAAGTGGCCTATAAAGGATCGAGCGATCTCTGTGATATGGGTTTTATTATGCCCAATGTTAATTTCACTTTGGTGTCAGCACAAGAGGATTGCTGATGTTCAGCAATTGGGCTGTCATTACCAGCCAGTCACCTGGAAGAATTCTCATAGGAAAATAACTGATTATCCGTTGGAATAATTTTTCAAACAGCAAAAATATGCACGGGGCTTAAGGTAGAAGCCAAAATGTAAAACTTTTCACTTTTTGCATTTTAAAATATCTGGGAGTTTTTTTATAATGGAGAAGATTGTCATTTAACATGTATATTTTTGAGGGCCGGAGAAGTTGTTCAACAATAATTATGAACCTAGTTGCGAATGCAATCATCTCATTCAGTAAGGCTTAACTTTCCTAATAGTTGTCATAATGAGACTAATGATCGAAAATTGAAAGCTTGTGTCAATTTAAGTGATTTCTAAGATTACCATCTGTGGGGACTTTGACAGCACACCCTATGGAGGATGGGGTATCACTGAACACCTTCAGGATTTCTGTGCTTAATTACATGAGAGTGGAAGTCAGAACGTTTGCCAATTTTATAGTTGTATGCTGTATGTCTGTTCGGTAGTTCTCAGAGGTTCGGAGTCTTGTACCATTGAACATTACCTGTTTATTGGTAACGCATAACCATATATATATATACAGGGTGTAGTCCAAGCTGTGAGCTAACTCCATGCTTGCTTCTACACAGGTCATTGTCCAGTCTACAGCTGACTCTGGTCTCAGGACATGTCTTTACATCACACTGTAGTGAGTATGTTTCCCAGTCCCACATCAACCCTTGGCTTGACAATTCTTCCAGGTTTTGTGTGATCACATTCGGAGGAGTGGTAAGCTCCAATAGTTTGAGCAACCTTTGCTGATTCGGCACTTAGTGCTTCTGGCACTTAGTTGTCTTTTTACCCCCCTTAAGAGTTGAACCCTTTCTAGATCCCCATTTGCTCTGCTCAGGGTCCACCATCATGTTCTTTTTTTTTCCCAGAGAGACTGTTCATTCCATTAATTCGTGGTAAAATCGAAGTTTTAATTTTTCCATGTTTCCATGTATCTGCCATGAACTTTGTGGGAGTTGAAGGTGTATTTCCCTGTCGTTTGGATAACCTCATCAAGTGGGTTCATCTTTCGGTTTGGCTTTTATCGCGACACTTCCATGTGTTTCTGTCTCTTACGGAGGTGTGCTCTGGTGAGTTGATGTCTTTAGTCCCTTGCTCCAGTGTTATTTTGCAGCTTTGCACGTTGGCTCGAGGTGCTGGGGTGTTTACAGATCGTCTGACAGCAGCAGTTGGAGTCTGGGGTTGGTGCTTATGGTCATTTTCCTATGTGCCTTCCACTCGAGGTACTGTAGTAATTATCTGAAGGTTTGCCTGGCCTGATGAGCTCCTGCCACCTGCAAAGAAATTCGACTAACTGACTCTCTGAAGGGTGTCAGAGACAAAATCGCAGTTGAGAATTTCTTGACTGGTTGGCCTCTTGGAAGCTTGCAGTTCTGTGTAAAGGTTGCATTGACGCCATTTTTAGAACGTTAAAGGTAACAACAGCATCTCTGCTCAAGAGAGAAAATGTTTGGTTTTGAATTGCGTACATTACTTTTGAGTATCTGCTTGTTGCTGTACCTCCGTGCTTCTTGGATCATGCCTGTGATTGGAAGTTGGATTCCTTCAGGCTCATCCAGTGCTATGTCTGTCGATTATTGTTAGAGGTCTCTCAGTCACAGTTCATTATCTGACAGGACCATAATACTGGCTCCCATGTCTAATTTGATGTTGAGATCAATTTGGTGACTGAGATAACTGCAATACAAAAAGAGAATCCAGGATTCTTGACCTCACTGAAGAAGCACGATTGTGTCTCTTCCTGGTGTGGTACCTCTGTCCCATTGAATGTCTTGGGGTCCACTACCCATCTGGGTGTCTCAACTTTGCATAGCTTTGATGGTTGCAGTTGTAACACTGCAATGAGATTGTTGGACATTGCTCACAGCTCCATAGTGCTGGCATGGGCAGTTTGGGTTTTGTATTCTTTGGCCTGGACTCTCTCTGCCCCTTTGGTGTTTCACTAGCTGGATGGTTAGGGCTGCTCTGTACCATGACTTTCGCTTGTAAAATAGATTGGTGCTTACGGCAAATTTCAGAGTGCCTGATTATTTCGATGGCCTTTTCTAGAGTCAGAACGTCCTTGGCCTGTAGTATGTCTGCAAGGGCATTTTCAGTACTCTGACAATAATTCTGTCCCTTGTGAGATCTGACTTGAGGTTACTGTAGTCAGCCAATCGGTATAATTGGTTTATAAAAGAGTCAACTAGTTCTCCGGGATGTTGGGCACATTTATTGAATTATGCTCTCTAAAATTGTGTTGCCTCTTAGATTAAAATATGTATCACTAAGAACTTCTTCAAATTTATGAGGATTTATTTATTCCATGTCTCAATAATGTCATTGGGTGTTGGACTGACTGAATAAAGTAGTGTATTCATTGGTTCAGCTTCGGTCTTTTCTTGAATCCTGAAGCTATCTTGTACCTTAAAGATTCGTACTGTTTGACAAATTCCTCAATTTTGTGTTAGGTGTGGCCCTTTGATTAGTCTAAATTAGTCTGGTAATGTTCATTTGTTGTCCATGATTGCTTTAAAGTTCAGGGAGTATAGCTTTAAATACTGTGCAGATTTTAAAGATGGTGCAACAAAAACCTTTTTTTCCCAGTCCACTCTTCTGTACAAAGTCATTTGCCTCCTCCGGCGTTTTAAAGAAATGGTCCCTATCCTTGGAAGTGACCCAATGTTTTGCCGGGTACAACATGCCAAATCGGACTTTACTTTTAAATGGTGCCATCTTGGCTTTATTAAATTCCAGTCCACATTTAGCCAGGTTGTCGCCAATGTCTTGGTTAGATACTAATGGAATGTCCTTCCCAATCACAGGTCTCCATGGTCTTCGCCCATTGTAGGGTACACTCCTTGTCTTGAACGTGTGGGGTTTGATGACTACAGCCCACAATGATTTCCCGGGCTATACTTTCTGGTGAAGCGACATATGGGCATGGTCCACCTTGGGGGGGGGGTGGGGGTGGTAGTGATGACCCCTTCCCGACCAGCTTTCCGAGCATCTTTGAGATTATTCAATGGGCTCTTACCTTCTGTGCCCTCTGGTACCTGGTGATCTGGAGTTTCAGGCCCGAGACCAGGTCTCCTGGTTGTCAATTCTGCTCTTCAGGAATTTTTGGGACGTCGCCAACACTTGTTTTTTCGGCCTCTAACAAGACAATTTGTTCTTCCTCTGTGATCATCCTCTCCATTTCCCGGATCATCGCTCCCTGATACTTCAGCTGCCACCCCACCCTGTCCATCGACCCATGTAGGGGGGGGGGCACCACTGCTTTGATACCCATCTCCATTGCTGGTCCCCCTTCACTCCTTTTCTGTGTTTTTGGAGTTCTACTGCGATTAACTATTGCCAGCTTCACTGTCAAGGACTGGGATGGCGGCAACGACTCTGCAGTTCGACTTTGCGCTGCCACGAGGGTCCTCTGACTCCGATACGAGAGTATCGTTCTGTTCATTTTTATTCACTTTGTGTGTCGTTTGGTAGCCCGCCGACATTCCAAACCGGCCGAGCTATCGACGAGGGTCAAGTTTGTATGATTTTTTTCAGTTTGGTGCCCGTAAATTGGGATAAAAAGGCCCCAGAACAAAGTTTCCAGATGGGAGCTACCTTTTGTGCAGCCGCTTAGTTCATGGCCGGTTATTACATTTTAGCTGGCTTCACTGACAATGGCTGTCCCAATCTCTTTGTCATTAGTTTTGTGCAGCAATTTACTATGTACTATTCTGGGCCTTCCCTACGATTATCACGGATTCTTGGGTATTTTACAGTGGACTCCTGTCTAAGGTTTTCAAACCTGCTGATTCATTTCTGTTTTATTTTCAAACCAGCTTGGCTGCCAAATGGTTTGGCGCTGACTCTGAATCTGACTGGCCATGGTGATTTTTGCAAAAAGGCTGCTTTGACTTCTTGTACAGGACTGCAGCTTCTTAAACTAGGCCTGGCTTAGAACTAAACTTTTTGCTCACCCCTGCTAGGTCCTTTGACTTTGTACTCTGTGAACATTCACAATGGATCTCTCATGAGATCTTGTGGAGTCCTCATGTGTACAGTGGAATTTGTTCTCTGTCTTTCTGCTTCAGATTCTGCAATGGCGCTTCTTTCAGGCAGTATGCCTCTGTTTCTACACTTCACCTGCTTTCAGTCAGGTCAGAATGCTGCTCTTTTAATTTTCCAGCGTTTGAATTTCTGACCCAGATTCTCTGTTATAGAGTCCGTTAAAGACCTGGGAGAGAGAGAGGTTAGAGTCTATTTTAGAAAGGCAGGGGAACTGGGAGAGAGAGGTGAGAGTCTGTTAAAGAAGAGAGAGAAGAGAAAGTCCACTAAAGAGAGCAGAGAGAGGTGAGTGTCCGTTGAAGAGCGCGGCGAGAGTTGAGAGTTCATTAAAGAGCGGGGAGAGATAGTGAGAGTCCATTAAAGAGCAGAGCCATTACAGGTGCTCAGTCTGTGGACCAATCGCATTTGGAGAATTATCAAATCATGAGGTTACATGAAAGTTGGTAAGTGCTTGGATGGTGAATATTTTGCTCCTTTTTATTTTAGAAGTATAATTTATTATAATTGCTTGGCTTTTTTGGTAGAATTAAGGTTTGCTAGCACTCGTAAAGGTTATTGGGAGTAATTAATTAGTTTATTTATTATAAATATTAATTAGTTTATAGTTCATTTAATTAAGAGCAATGTGATGTGACTACGAAATGGTGAAGCTCCTGGACACCAGTGTGATCTAGGGCAAGTAATTTCAAAGTGGGGGTCGGGACCTGCGGGTGGGTGTCAGGAGGGTCGCGGAGTCATCCATCGCTTCATTCCCAATTGCGGGGATTCAGGTGCAACGGCCGCAGCAGCCGGCTTTTTAAAATGCCGACTGCGAGTGGCTTTAAAAATGCGGACACACTGTGCCATGCGTGCCTGCTCATCGGTGTGCATGCCCGGAGCCCAGAGAGAAACACCGCCCCCTCCTGATGTCAGCGCAATGACCCAGGAGAAGATTAAAAAAAAAAAAAAAATTCAATTCAGTCTTCCTGCCTGAAGAGAGACAGCGAGCAGGTCACGCGCCCTGAACGCTGACATCATGTGCTCTGGGCGCGATTGTGATTCCTCCATTTTGTCAGCAGCAAACGAGCAACAGGACTGTACAATTTAAAATGGAATGGATTGTTTTGTAATAAGGAAGAGGGCCAGAGGCACCAACAGGCCAGGATCTCACAACTAAACCTGATGGAGAGAGGGGCTCAGGAGAATCCATAGCAGGACAAAGCAGTGCTGGTGTGAGCTGTTCAGGAGAGTCCACACCAGGACAAAGCAGTGCTGGTGTGAGCTGTTCAGGAGAGTCCACAACAGGACAAAGCAGTGCTGGTGTGAGCTCCAGGGACTCTGGTGAATAGCCCATTAAGAAGAAGCTGAAATCAGGCACAAAGCAGTATAAAGATGATTTTTTAAGTTAAGGATTTATTAATTGTGCCAATGCAAATCAGGATGCAAGGCCCATGTGTATTATATGCAGGGAAGTACGAGCAAATGAAAGTTTAAAACCCTCAAAACTTCAACTGCATTTGAAGACTAAGCATCGTGAGTTTGAGGACAAACCTCTTGATTTTTTTCAAAGGATGCACCAAAAACTTAAATGTCAGTTGAAGTCCTTCTCAGCAGAAACGTTACATTGAACGACAAAGTACAATTAGCCTCTTACATGGCAGCTTACCGTGTAGCTAAAGAGAAAATGCCCCACACTGTAGCAGAGAGATTAATTCTCCCTGCAGCATTAGATATATTTTGTACGGTCATAGATGAGAGGTTCGTTGAAAAAGTGAAATGCATCCCACTTAGTGATAACACAGTGGTTCGCTGAATTTGTGATATTGCTGAGAATTTAGAAGCCCAGCTTATTTCTCATTGAATATCAGCGCCGGTGTTCTCAAAATCAGCGCAGGAGTTCTCATTACAACTGGATGAAAGTACAGATGTTTCAGATTGTACCACCTTGCTGGTTTACATTAGGTATGTTTGGCACAGGGCAGCAGTGTGGCGCAGTGGTTAGCACTACTGCTTCACCGCGCCGAGGTCCCAGGTTTGATCCCGGCACTGGGTCACTGACCGTGTGGAGTTTGCACATTCTCCCCACATTTGCGTGGGTTTCACCCCCACAATCCAAAGATGCGCAGAGTGGTTGAATTGGTCACGCTAAATTACCCCTTAATTGTAAAATGAATTGGGTACTCAAAACATTTTTAAAAAAATGTTTGGCACAATTAATTTGTTGAGGATTTGCTGTGCTACCTGACTTTACCAACCCACACAACTAGCGCAGTGATTTTTGAAGCATTTAATAGTTTTGTGGTTGAAAAGTGCAAGTTCGACTGGGTTCGTTGCAGAGGAATCACAAGCAATGGAGCAGCCAACATGACTGGGAAAATCAGCGGAGTTATAATGGTTAAGGAGGCAGCTGGTCGGGACATTGTTTGGAATCATTGTTTTATTCACCGTGAGGCACTGGCATCGAAAGGAAAGAAGTGGCGTTGAAAGGAATTGTGAAGTTGTGAATTTCATTAAACGCAGCGCACTCAATACCAGACTTTTTAAGACTCTGTTCCGATATGGGGGGTCGAGCACACACAGAAGTACGTTGGCTGTCAAGGGGTCGGGTGCTCCTCAAGAGTTTACGAACTGAGGAATGAAATCCACGCTCTCCTCAAGAAATTGTCCTCTCTGGCTGATTTTTGTTTGTTGATGAAACTTGGATGCTAACTATGTCTTACCTTGCAGACATCTTTTCAATTCTAAATGAACTAAATGTCAAATTGCAAGGGAAGGATGATGATTGCTTTCAGCACTGTGAAGAAATCACAGCTTTCCAAAAGTCATTGAAAGTTTGGCAATTGCGAGCCCAAAGTCAAAATTATTACATGTTCCCCACACTGCGACGGCACATCAAAGAAAACAGCATTAGTAAGGAAACTATAAATGGCTGGCAAGCCTTATTCAGTTGCATTTGGCTGCGCTGATCAACAATTTTGGTCGCTACTTTCCAGAGGAGAAGTTTTAAGATTTTGATAAAGAGGTGGGTGAAAAATCCCTGAGTTTGAGACCCCAGAATCAGTTGTTAACTTGCAGCTGACTCCAAATGAAGAAACTGAACTTCTGCACCTCAGCTGTGACAGCACATTAAAAACACGGCACAAGTCAATGAGGCTGTCACCATTCTGGAGTAGCGTGTCCGAGGAGTATCTGGAGCTGAGTAAAACAAGCATTTTGTTGCTTTTGCCCTTCACAACGACCTACATGTGCGAGGTTGGATTTTGCGTCCTCACAAAGGTGAAGACGGCACAAAGGAACTGGCTGAATCCTGCACCTGATATACGCAGAATCCCCTCCTCCTGTGAACCTGATTAGAGAGATCATGAGGACCAAGCAGGCTCACCTCTCGCATTAAAGGTAAGAGAAAATGGTGGGTCACGAAGGTCGGCCGGCGTGGGTCCCGAAGGTTGGCCAGTTGATTAAAAATCGGTCCCCAGAAAAAAAGTTTGAAAAACACTGATCTAGGGTAAACAAGTCAGCAATAAGTGTCTACAACCTGAGGAATTTTGACTCAGCCATTGAGCTGAAGACTGAACTTTGGACACTGCGATACATCAGGGAGAGGGAAAGTTAACTTAACACTTAATTCCAGGAGATATTCACACCCCTTTAGAATTTCCATGTGGGAACCAATGACTGGTAGCACCACTAATGATGTTCTGCTAAGAGAATTTGAGGAGTTGGGATCCAAATGAAAATGCAGAATATCAAAGGTAATTATTTCTGGATTGTTAACAGCCACACACCAATTGGCGTAAGATTGAACTTATTAGGGAATTTAAAAATGCGGCTCAAAGGATGGTGTCTGTAGAAAGGGTTTTGATTAATGGAGAACTGGCATCATAACTCAGGGGCGGGTGAGCTTTTTTGTTGAGGTGGGCTCCATTTGAGCCAGGCTGGAACTAGTTAGTGTCCTGACCAATCATAAAACCAGGGCAGTGGCAGGGCTTTAAGCTAAGTGGTGGTTTGTTGGGGGGGGGGGGGGGGTGTAGCGCACAAAGACTCCGTGAGACGAATAGAGTGAAGTCGATGAGGCTTTATTAAGCGTGTCTGTTCCCCAGCAGCCCGATAGTAAACTGGCCTGCGGGGGAAGGCACCGGCTTCTTATACTTCGCCTTCAGGGCGGAGCATGAGGTCAACGGCCAACCAGGACCCGGGATCTGTCAGCCAATGACATTTGGGCTTCCAGTCCCACATGACCCCCAATACATACTACCACATTCACCCCTTGTCAAAAATGAACCCGGCGGGGTGATGCTTCGTATGGTGGTAAGGGTTTACAGGGCTGGTCCTGGGAGGATAGAACAGTTACATGGTAGTACAGTATTGGACAGTATCGTCCTGTTACAACTATTTACAGAGGGTATAGGAAAAACAAAATGTTCATTGGACAGTCCATCTTTGTTTTACATCGACGCCACGAGTCGGTCGGGCGGTCTGGTCGTCCGTGTCGATCGCCTCGGCGGTGGTGGTGGTGCTTGTACCAGTGTTGTCGCCTCCGGGAGCCGCACGGTTTCAGCTGTCGGTGCAAAGGGGAGGGGGACTGATCCTCCTGAGAAGGGGGCGGTCGCGGGGTGCGGCGGTGGCAGGAAGGGGGGCGGTTGGGTTGATGGTGTCGGGGGGGTGTGCGTGGTGCCGGCGGGCGCCAGATCCCGCAGGGAGACCGTGTCCTGTCGGCCGTCGGGGTACTCCACGTAGGCGTACTGGGGGTTTGCGTGGAGGAGGTGAACCCTTTCGACCAACGGGTCCGCCTTATGTGCCCGCACGTGCTTTCGGAGCAGGATGGGTCCTGGGGCCGCCAGCCAGGTTGGCAGCGACGTTCCAGAGGAGGACCTCCTAGGGAAGACAAGGAGACGCTCGTGCGGCGTTTGATTAGTGCCTGTACATAATAACGACCGGATGGAATGGAGAGCGTCCGGGAGGACCTCCTGCCACCGTGAAACTGGGAGATCCCTGGACCGTAGGGCCAGTAGGACGGCCTTCCAGACCGTGCCGTTCTCCCTTTCTACTTGCCCGTTCCCCCGGGGGTTGTAGCTGGTCGTCCTGCTTGAAGCTATGCCCTTGCTGAGCAGGAACTGGCGCAGCTCGTCACTCATGAAAGAGGACCCCCTGTCGCTGTGGACGTATGCGGGGTAACCGAACAGCGTGAAGATGCTGTTCAGGGCTTTAATGACTGTGGCCGCGGTCATGTCGGAGCAGGGAATGGCAAAAGGGAAGCGGGAGTATTCGTCCACTACATTAAGGAAATACGCGTTGCGGTCGGTGGAGGGGAGGGGCCCTTTGAAATCGAGACTGAGGCGTTCAAAGGGGCGGGAAGCCTTAATCAGGTGCGCTCCATCTGGCCTGAAAAAATGCGGTTTGCATTCTGCGCAGATGTGGCAGTCCCTTGTGACTGTACGGACCTCCTCTAAAGAGTATGGGAGATTGCGGGACTTGATGAAGTGGTAAAACCGAGTGACCCCCCGGGTGGCAGAGGTCCTCGTGGAGGGCTTGGAGGTGGTCAATTTGTGCGTTGGCACATGTGCCGCGGGATAGGGCATTGGACGGCTCGTTCAGCTTTCCGGGCCGGTACAAGATCTCATAGTTGAAGGTGGAGAGCTCGATCCTCCACCTTAAGATCTTGTCATTTTTAATCTTGCCCCGCTGTGCATTATCGAACATGAAGGCTACCGACCGTTGGTCAGTGAGGAGAGTGAATCTCCTGCCGGCCAGGTAATGCCTCCAATGTCGCACAGCTTCCACTATGGCTTGGGCTTCCTTTTCCACTGAGGAGTGGCGGATTTCTGAGGCGTGGAGGGTTCGGGAGAAGAAGGCCACGGGTCTGCCCGCTTGGTTAAGGGTAGCCGCTAGAGCTACGTCAGAGGCGTCGCTCTCGACCTGGAAGGGGAGGGACTCGTCGATGGCGCGCATCGTGGCCTTTGCGATGTCCGCTTTGATGCGGCTGAAGGCCTGGCAAGCCTCTGTCGACAGAGAGAAAGTCGTGGTCTGTATTAGGGGGCGGGCCTTGTCTGCGTACTGGGGGACCCACTGGGCGTAGTACGAAAAGAACCCCAGGCAGCGTTTCAGGGCTTTTGGGCAGTGCGGGAGGGGAAATTCCATGAGTGCGCGCATACGTTCGGGGTCGGGGCCTATTATCCCATTGCGCACTATGTAGCCCAGAATGGCTAGCCGATCGGTGCTAAAAATGCACTTGTCCTCGTTGTACGTGAGGTTCAAGGCTTTGGCGGTCTGGAGGAATTTTTGGAGGTTGGCGTCGTGGTCCTGCTGATCGTGGCCGCAGATGGTTACATTGTCGAGGTACGGGAACGTGGCCCGTAACCCATGTTGATCAACCATTCGGTCCATCTCCCGTTGGAAGACCGAGACCCCGTTTGTGACGCCAAAAGGGACCCGTAGGAAATGGTATAATCGCCCGTCTGCCTCGAAGGCTGTGTACTTGCGGTCACTTGGGCGGATGGGGAGCTGATGGTAGGCGGACTTGAGGTCCACGGTGGAGAAGACTTTATACTGGGCAATCCGATTGACCATGTCGGATATGCGGGGGAGAGGGTACGCGTCTAGTTGTGTGTACCTGTTGATGGTCTGGCTATAGTCAATGACCATCCTTTGTTTCTCCCCTGTCTTCACTACTACCACCTGCGCTCTCCAGGGACTATTGCTGGCCTGGATTATGCCCTCCTTTAGTAGCCGCTGGACTTCGGAGCGAATGAAGGTCCGGTCCTGGGCGCTGTACCGTCTGCTCTTAGTGGCGACGGGTTTGCAATCCGGGGTGAGGTTCGCAAACAAGGACGGGGGTTGCACCTTGAGGGTGGCGAGGCCGCAGATAGTGAGTGGGGGTATGGGGCCGCCGAATTTAAACGTAAGGCTCTGTAGGTTACATTGAAAATCTAAGCCCAGCAAGGTGGGGGCACAGAGTTGGGGAAGGACGTTAAGTTTGTAGTTTTTGAATTCCCTCCCCTGTACCGTTAGGGTAACTATGCAGAATCCCTGGATCTGTACGGAGTGGGATCTTGCAGCTAGGCAAATCTTTTGTGCGCTGGGGTAGGTAGTTAAGGAACAGCGTCTTACCGTGTCGGGATATATAAAACTTTCCGTGCTCCCGGAGTCAACTAGGCATGGCGTCTCGTGGCCGTTAATTAGGACCGTTGTCGTCGTCGTCTGGAGAGTCCGGGGCCGAGCCTGATCGAGCGTAACCGAAGCGAGCCGTGGTTGTAGTAGTGGGGTGGGGTCCGTTGTTGCCATCCAAGATGGCGTCAGGGATGGACAAAATGGCCGCCCCCATACATCGCACATGGCTGAGGGGTCACAAGATGGCGTCGGGGGTGGACAAAATGGCCGCCCCATGCGTCGTACAGGTCGGGGGCAGTCCAAGATGGCGGCGCCCCTCCTCCCCTCGTGGTGGTCGGGACCCAAAATGGCGGCATCTGCGGGTCGCACATGGTGTGCTGGGGGGTCTGGGGAGGGCTAGGACCGCGCGGAGTTCCTGCACTGCGAGCGCCAGGGCCGCGGGCGCTAGGACCGCGCGGAGCTCCCTCGCCGGGGACAGCGGTGGTCGGGGCCCAGGTCGGCGGCGCCGGTGGGTCAGTCGTGCGGCCGCGAGCGCTGGGACCGTGCGGAGCTCCCTCGCCGGGAACAGCGGTGGTCGGGGTCCAGGTAGGTCGCGCCGGCGGGTCAGTCGTGGGGCCGCAAGCGCTGGGACCGCGCGGAGCTCCCTCGCCGGGGACAGCGGTGGTCGGGGCCCAGGCCGGCGGCGCCGGCGGGTCAGTCGTGGGGCCGCGAGCGCTGGGACCGTGCGGAGCTCCCTCGCCGGGTACAGCGGTGGTCAGGGTCCAGGTAGGTTGCGCCGGCGGGTCAGGCGTGGGGCGCGGGACGGGGGTGAGGGTGGCGTTCGGGACGCGAAAAACCCCTTCCTCTCCGTGGAGAGTGTTGGCCGGCACCCAAATCGGGAGAGCTGGCGGCGGGTCGTACATGGACTGCGGGGAGGGGGGTTGGGGAGCGTAGGCGGCGTGCAGGGCTCCCAGTTCTCCCGGGACCGCGGTGGTCGGGACCCAAAATGGCGGCATCTGCGGGTCGCACATGGCGTGCTGGGGGGGTTGGGAGGCATAGACTGCCTGTAGGGCTCCCTGTGGCCCCGGGACGGCGGCGACCTCGCGGGATCGGCACACCACCGCATAGTGGCCCTTTTTCCCGCAGCTTTTGCAGATGGCTGTGCGGGCCGGACAGCGTTGTCGGGGGTGCTTCGCCTGGCCGCAGAAATAACAGCGGGTGCCCCCGGTGCGACTCGGCATTTGGACTGCGCAAGCCTGTGGGGTGTCCGGGGGGGGGGGGGGGTTTGCCGCGACGGGTACGTATGGGGCCCAATGGCCTGCCGCGCGGTCGGGGCCGTAGGCGCGGGTATTACGCGCGGCTACGTCCAGGGAGGCTGCCAGGGCCCGTGCCTCAGAGTCCTAGCGACTCTTTTTCTGGAAGTCTTTGGCGGATTTGGGAGGATTGCATACCTGCCACAAAAGCGTCGCGCATTAACATGTCCGTATGTTCGTTTGCATTCACCGACGGGCAGCTGCAGGCTCGTCCCAAAATCAGCAGCGCGGCGTAGAACTCGTCCATCGATTCTCCGGGAGCTTGCCGTCTTGTCGCGAGCTGGTAGCGAGCGTAGATTTGGTTAACTGGGCGAACGTAGAGACTTCTCAGTGCTGTGAACGCCATCTGGAAATCGTCGGTGTCTTCAATGAGGGTGAAAATCTCCGTGCTCACCCTGGAGTGCAGGACCTGCAGTTTTTGTTCGTCTGAGACTCGGCGTGTGGTCGATCTGATGTAGGCCTCGAAGCAAGACTGCCAGTGTTTGAAGGCTGCTGCCGCATTCACTGCGTGGGGGCTGATCCTCAGGCATTCTGGAATGATCCTGAGCTCCATAGTCCTTTTTAGGCACGCTTAATAAATTGTAGCGCACAAAGACTCCGTGAGACGAATAGAGTGAAGTCGATGAGGCTTTATTAAGCGTGTCTGTTCCCCAGCAGCCCGATAGTAAACTGGCCTGCGGGGGAAGGCACCGGCTTCTTATACTTCGCCTTCAGAGCGGAGCATGAGGTCAACGGCCAACCAGGACCCGGGATCTGTCAGCCAATGATCATGTGGGCTTCCAGTCCCACATGACCCCCAATACATACTACCACAGGGGGGGGGGGGGGGGGGGGGGGGTTAAAAATTCAAAGAGAAAGGCTGAGATACTGGAATAGTATAATGCTGTGGGTAAAGACAAGTGGAATGGGACTGGAAGGGACAGAGTTTAACAAAAAAATGTACATTGTTGAATAAGGTCATTGCAGGGAATAGAAGTTTTTTTAAAAATGACATTAACGGTTCTTTATCTGCATGAAGCATCTGCAATAAGATAAATGAATTAGTGGCACAAACAGAGTGAAGTGATTTAAATCTCATCGCTATGACATAAACATGGTTACAAAACAAGGTTGGGAAATAAATATCCAGGGTACACAATTTTTCAGAAAGACAGGCAGAATGGTGAAGGATATGGGGTAGCCCTTCTAGTAAGGGATGACATAAGGTCATTATTGAGAGAGGATCTGGCATTTGAGGATCATGAAATAGAATCAATACGGTCAGAAATTAGGAATAGCCAAAGTCTGAAAACAGTGGTGGGTGTAGGTTATAGAACCCCTAACAGCAGTTATACCATTGGGTAGAGCATCAAACAAACAATTATTGGAGCCTCCAACAAAGGTAATGTAATAATTGTGGGCGGCTTTAATTTTCATATAGACTGTGACAATCAAATTGGTAAGAATGGTCTGGAAGATGTTTGTAAAATGTTTTTTGTGATAGTTTATTGGAGCAGTAAGCAGTACATAGTAGAACTAAGAATAAAGCTATCTTAGATAAACATAGAATCTGTACAGTGGAGAAGGAGGCTATTGAGCGCATTGAGTCTGCAGCAACCCTCCAAAGGAGCATGATTCTTAGGCCCACTCCTAGCGCCCCCCCCCCCCCCCCCCCCCTATCCCCGTAACCCCACCTAACCTTTCGACAGTAAGAGGCAATTTAATATGGCCAATCCATCTTTGGGCTGTGGGAGAAAATGAGCACCCGGAGAAAACCCATGCAAACGTGGAGAACGTGCAAACTCCACCCAGTCACCCAAGGTCGGAATCAAACCCGGATCCTGCACTGGAGGCAGCAGTGCTAACCACTGTGCCACCCCAAATCCTGCAGTTGTGTAGCAAGATATAGATCTAGCTTGGTGTAATGAAGCAGGGTTAATTAATGATGCCATTGTAAAAGATCCACTTGGCGATAGTGACCATCCAACTGCACATTAAGTTTGAAAGTGACGTGTTACAATCACACAAAAAAATTAAACTTAATGCCAATTACTTAAGTATGAGGGGAGAACTTGCTATGATTAATTGGGTAAATAGACTAAAAGGTATGGAAGTGAACGAATAGTGGAAATGTTAAAGAAACACTTCAAATGGTCAATAAAAATACATTCCACTGAAGGACAAAAACTCACCTATCTGTGGCTCACTCAGGAAATTAAGGATAGTATTAGATTAAAAAGAGGTTTTCAATGTCGCAAAAAAAACTAGCTAGTCTGAGTGTTGGGCGTGTTTTGAAACCAGCAGAGTTGATAAAAATTGAATAAAAATAGAATGAGAGGAAATTAGCCAGGAATATAAAAAAAGATTATAAGAGCTTTTCTAAATATATACAAAGCAAGAAAGTAGCTAAAGGAACCATTGATCCCTTGGAAACAGAGGCAGGAGAATGAGGAAATTACAGAGGCATTGTACAAATATTATGTCTGTTTTCACAGTAGAAGACACAAGTTACATACGAGAAATAGTTGATACTCTGGAGGTTAAAAAGAGTGAGGAAATTAAGGAAATTAATATCAGCAGACATAATGGCCGGAATTCTCTGGACATAGGGATTCCATCTCCTCCTGGCATCAGAACTCCACCAATGGGTTTTGCGCTGGTGTGGGGTAGTTTCAATGGGAAATCCCATTGACAAGCAGTGTGAGGATAGAATCCCGCCCCCAGTGAATGGTACATGGCCAAGAAACACGTGACCTGGGAACTGGAGAATCCCGCCCAATGTATTGGAGAAGGACTTGAGGACTAAAATCCGACCAATATCCTAGACTTGATGGTCCACATTCTAGTGTTCTAAAAGCAATAGCGGTAGGAATAGGGAATATGTTAGCAGTTATTTTCCAAAATTTCTTGGATTCAGGAACAATCCCACCAGGCTGGGAGTTGACAAATGTTGCACTGCTTTTCAAGAAAGGAGGGAGAGAGAAAACCGTGAACTACAGGCCAGTTAGTTTAACATAAGTTGTTGGAAAAATATTGAAATCACTCATCAAGGAAGCCTCAACAATGCCCTTAGAAAAGTATAGTATGATTAGAATTAGTCACCTGGTTTTACTAATGGGTAATCCTGTTTGACAAATTTATTTGAGTTTATTTGAAGATGTAATTAGTAGGGTAGATCGAGGGGAACCAGTTGATGTAGTGTATCTGGATTTTTAAAAAAACATTGAATAAATGTTTAAAAAAGGGCTCATGGAGTTGGGGTAATATATTAGCATGGATAGAGGATTGGTTAATGATAGAAAGCAGAAAGTGCATTAACTGGGCTTTTTTCAAGTCGGAAGTGAATATTGGAATTCTGCAAGGATCACTGCTAGTCCTCAACTATTTAGAATCTATGCTAATGACTTTGAAGTGACATAGAGTAATGTATCTACATTTGCTGATGATACCAAGTTCGGTGGAAAGGTAAGGTGTGGAGAGGACACAGAGGAACTAAATATATAACAACAGGTTACGTAAGTGGGCATCAAGATGGCAGATGGAGTATAAGATAGGAAATTCTGAAGTTATTCACTTTGATCCCCAATAATGAAAAAGCAGAATGCTTTTTAAAAGGTGAGAAATTGTGATGTTAAGGAGACTTGTGTGTGCTTGGTACAAGGAACGCAGAAATGTAGCACGCAGCAAGCAATTAGGAGGGCAAACAGCATGTTGGCCTTTTTACAAGGGGATTGAAGTACAAGAATAAAGATGTCTTGCTACAGTTGTAGAGGGTTTTGGAGATACCGGAATACTGAATACAGTTTTGGTCTCCATGCTTAAGAAAGGCTATACTGGCATTGGAGGTGGTACAGAGAATATTCACTAAATTGGTAACTGGAATGAGGGGGTCGTCCTTTGATGAAAGGCTGAGTAATTGGGCTTTTATTCGTGGGAGTTTAGAAGAGGCCACCTTGTTGAAACTTACAAAATTCTGAAGGGGCTTGATACGGTAGATTCTGAGAGATCATTTCCATTGGTCAGGGTATCTAAATCAGGAGGACACAGTCTCAGGATAAAGGATCAATCATTTAGGACAGAGATGCAGAGAAATTTCTTCTCTCAGAGGGTTGTGAATCTGAAATTCTTTAGTCCTGAGGGTTGTGGATGCTCCATTATTGAATACCTTTCTGGCTGGGATAGACAGATTTTTGATTTCCCAGAGAATTCCAGGATATGGGGAGTTGAAGCACAAGATCAGCCGGGATGATAACTCCTATTTCTTACGTTCTTGTGTTTTCCTTCTCAGACCTTTTTTTCACATAGTGGAGCGATATGTACAATTTTCCAATCTAAAGGAATGGTTCCAAAATCTTCCAAACTTCCTTCGATCCTGCAAGGGTCCCAGTGGATGGAAAATAGTTAAAGTAACATGTTTGTTCAAGAAGTGAGGGAGGCAGAAAGCAGGAAACTACAGGCCAGTTAGTCACATGAACCCATTATTAAGGAGGTCATGGCAGGATACTTAGAAAATCAACATTTGATCAGGCATAATCAACATGGGTTTGTGAAAGGAAAATTGAGTTTAGTCAATTTAGTTTT
The DNA here is from genome assembly GCF_047496885.1 of Scyliorhinus torazame. NCBI lineage: Eukaryota > Metazoa > Chordata > Chondrichthyes > Carcharhiniformes > Scyliorhinidae > Scyliorhinus > Scyliorhinus torazame. Next base: position 126,400,854 of record NC_092717.1, on the reverse strand, counting down.
TCTGAAGAAGTAACAAGGTAGATTAAGGGAAACTTGTAGTACCCTGGTATAGATTGCATGGCGATTGCCCGGGATTTTGAGAACTTCCATTGGACAATTACCCTACACTGGGAACTATCCGAAAGTATGCTTTAAATCAAACATCAGATGGTTCTGACCATCAGAATAGCTACCCAGAGGGCAGCATGGTAGCGCAGTGGATAGCATTGCTGCCTCATGGCGCTGAGGTCCCAGGTTCGATCCCGGCTCTGGGTCACTGTCTGTGCGGAGTTTGCACATTCTCCCCGTGTCTGCGTGGGTTTCATCCCCACAACCCAAAGATGTGCCTGCTAGATGGATTGTCCACACTAAATTGGCCCTTAATTGGAAAAAAAATTGGGTACTCTAAATTTATTTAAAAAAAACAAAGAATAGCTACCCAGGAAATGTTAGACAAATTAAAATAATTTCAAACTCCTGGGTAATTATAATTCTGACCCCAAACCCCACGGGGTCCCTCCACTCCACCCACTTGACTATCCCCTTCAACCACTAAACTCTTACAGCTGCCCGACAAACCCCAACCTCACCACCGGATCCTCGATGACCACCTGACCCCCTCCCCCACTGACCACGTGATCCCCCTCCATTCGACCACCCAACGCCACCCCCTATCCACCAACCATCCAACACCCAGCCCCCACTGATCAACCACCCGACACCCATCCCCCCTAGGCATAAGGCCTCAGGAGCCCACAGCGCTGGGCTGCTCTCGCCCAGCTTAAGAAAGAAGGTGGATTTTAGGGTACAAAACTAACAGCAAAGTAGCAAACTGACTCTTGATTGGCACTCCGCAGATGCTCAGGGCCATTAAGGTTTATGGTCAAACCCACTGGCTTAAGATGACTGAATCTTAATTGCATTTCTTTTAATTATAATGGCTGAAATCTTCCAACTCTGATCAGACAGAAAATGGCCACTTACCTTCCTTTGATTTTTCTGGACAATCTTCCAACGGAGCATCCTTCCAAACTCAGCCAGCGGAGAGAATCTTGGAGATATCAGCAAAGGGGTCCCACGTATAAGCCATGCCCTCTTCAATGGCACTAGCTACCATATTCTGGTATTTAAAAAAAAAATAGATTTCGAGTACCCCATTTTTTTTTTCTAATTAAGGGCAATTTAGCGTGGCCAATCCACCTACCCTGCACATCTTTGGTTGTGGGGGTGAGACCCACGCAAACACGGGGAGCATGTGCAAACTCCACATGGATGGTGTTTCGGGGCTGAGATCGAAGCCGGGTCCTCAGTGCCATGAGGCAGCAGTGCTAACCACTGCGCCACTGTGCCACCACCTATTCCGGTAAAGAGTTTAAATGTCCCAAAGTTTCTTTGAAAAGCTACAGAGAGAAGGTAAGTGGACAAGGGGGCAGGGTACGGTAATGGCTGGGGTGGCAGCTGGGTAGGATGATGAGGTCAGCTCGGCTCCTGGGGGGGGGGGGGATGGTTAGAGGGAACTTGGGTGTTGGGAGCTGGGGGAAGTCAGAAATGGGTGGGGTGGGAAGTGGTGGAGAGTGTCAGTTGTATAGTTACCCAAGAATTATACAGATTTTAATGTTTCCTGGGTAATTATTCAGACTAAGAAGTTGGAATTGTCTGACATCCAGACTCTTAACGCGTTGGAGACCTTTTCAGGTGACCCCGGGGAGAAGGCGAATTGCCGAAGAGAAAGGAAAACTTCCTGGACAGCCTCCACAGAGTCATTACATTGGGATGTTTGAGGAATCCCGTAGTGCATTTTAGGAACACATCCGGTTTCTGATGATCAAGAGACTAGAAGATCTGGGCCACTATGTTTTGGGATTCTTACTGGTGTTTTAGAATCATGCTCTGCAATTTAGTTGATTTCTGGTGATAATTGAAACCTAATCAGCGGGATTCTTCATTAGCTGAGGCCAAAATAGCGAAACACGATTTGGGCAGAGAATAGGCTCTGATGACAAAATCGCGGCGGGTGCTGATTTGACACCAAATCGCAATTTTCCATCACCTCGACAGCAGCGTCAATGCGATCTGGAACGCACGCACAGTTGATCATTAGCGGACCTCACCCGGTATTCTCCGGGGCCTCTGTGATTCTCCGCCTTCAGTGGGCCAAGATCCCGATGGTGCGGTTCACTTGTGCTTTTAAACATCGTGAAACCGCAATCGTGGTTGATGAGGGAGGGAGAGTAGGACACAGTTGCGACTATGGACTGCCAAGCCGGACACTGGCTGGGAGGGGGGGGTGGGCGGTGGTGTTGACAGGGAAATAGGCTGAGTGGCTGGCGTGACCCCCCATGGGACTGGGATGGTGTCAAGTCATGGGCTGCCATTGCCGTGGCCTGCAATGCAGCCATCTTACTGCACACCCACTGACCACCCACCTTGGCCCCTGGCTCTGCAGAGTGACACTGGCCTGGCCATATGGGTGCCTCAACGCTCCGCCATACCTGTCCCGCCCCCCACAACCCGGCTGCCACCTGCCGGCAACCCACCCAGGGCAACGCCCACTGTAGCCCCTACAGGGGTCCTGGGTGGGGGCCGTAGAGCGTTCCACTGGCAAGCGCAGCTGATGGTCCCCTGGTAGCAGGGACAGGTGCCAAGGCCAGAGGCCCCCATTGTGCTGGCCTCTGACAAGTGGGGACGGGGAGCGGAGAGACGTGGGGGCAGAGCCTGCAGTGCCAACTGGGGGTATCGTTTAGCCCGTTGGACCTGGTTGGGCACAGAAGTACGCACCATGCTAACTTGTCAGCCTTTCACCCTCTGCAAACAATGGATATTGGAATTCAGCCAGCAGTGGTGGCCTTCCTGCTAGTCACCAGAGCCCTGAGGGATGCCCTGCGGCTGTACGTGCTGGGGGATGCCCTGTGGCTGTACGAGTTGGAGCTGTTCGAGGAGGAGGAAGCTGCAACAGCAGAGGAACTGGAGGCAGCTGACCAGGATGGAGAGCAGGCTGTCCAACATGCTGAGGAAGAGAAGGTGCAAAGGAGGCGCCTTGTGAGGCTTCGTGTGTACTGGCAGCACCTGTCATTCGAAGACCTGCCGGACCAGGCATGCCATTGAAGACTCTGGCTGAGCAGGGAGACTGTGTGACATACCTGCCAAATCATGGCACATCTGGCACCGTGGGTGTATGGGGCAGGAAAGCAGTACTCCAACTCCACCCTGGACGAGCACGGAGACAAAGCCAGCCGCCTGCTGGCTCACCAGCTGAAAATGCAGGCTGCCATGAGGGAAATAGCCCAGATTAAAGACAACAAAGGCAAACTAGTAGTGGAGCCGGAAAAGGTCAATGAAGCATTCAGGACCTTCTACCGGGGGCTGTACATCTCCGAGCCCCCACCAGGGGACTTGAGGATGAAGCAGTTTCTCGATGGACTGGGCATGCCAGTTGTGGGGGTGGATAGGAGATGGGGCCTGAAAACACCGCTAGAGTTGGGGAAGTCATGGAGAGTATTAACTCTATGCAGGCGGGGAAGGTGCCTGGACCGGACGGTTTCCCAGCTGACTTCTACAAAAGATTTGCGACAGCTCTGGCCCCGTACCTGCAGCAGATGTTCATAGACTCACTGGCGCGGGTCACCCTGCTGCCTAAGCCAGCACAAGCCTCAATCTCGCTGATACCCAAGAAAGACAAAGACCCAACAGAAGTGCAGACCCATCTCACTGCTAAATGGAGACGCGAAAATACTGGCCTAATTCCTGGCCAAGAGGCTGGAGGACTGCGTTCCAGATGTGGTAACCAAAGACAAAACTGGCTTTAAGGGTAGTGTCATGTGAGGGTACCTTTAAGACATGGATGTTTAAGCAATGTACCTTTAAGAAAACAGTGATGTCAGAGAGTGGGTGGGGCTGAGCTCAGGTCAGCCATTTTGCAGGTTTTTAGTTTCAGTTTTGAAAAAGAGCTGGTGTGTGTCTGTGTGTTTCCAGAGAGCTGCAGTTAGTTTGAAAAGAGCTTGTGAGTGTCTGTATTTTGCAGTGAGCTGGATTTGCTGTGATGTGAGCCATAAAAGACCGTCTCTGGATCATTTGGGTGATTTAAACTCATAAGAGTAAAACCTTTAACTTGATGTGATTTTGTTTAAAGGTGTTAAGTCTCTTGGAAGTTTGAAGGAACATTTTAAGGAATTATTTACTGTTGCAATATTTTCTGAGTTATCTTTGAAGTAAGGGGTGTTAAGAGATCCAATGTTTATTTAAGATGTTAAGTTGAGTTCATGGAATAAACAGTGTTTTGTGTTTAAAAACCCACGTGTCCATAATTATATCCCACACCTAGGAAAAAGCCGTGTGCTTGGAAAAGCAACAAATCCATTAAAGGGAGAGGTTGGTTGAACTCCATGATACATTTTGGGGTTCTGAAAACGCCTCGCCCATAACAGAAGACAGCTAACATCAAAAATTAGGTACCTGCTGAATGTGATCATGACACCATCCGGGGAAAGAACACCTGAGGGGATCATCTGCCTGGACGCAGAAAAGGCCTTCGACAGAGTCGAATGGAAGTACATTATAGAGGTACTGGAGCAGTTCGGGCTTGGAATGGAGTTCACCGCCTGGGTGCAACTCCTGTACAACACTCCCACAGCGAGCATATGGACAAATACCACCATCTCCAAGTACATGCAGCTGCACCGAGGCTGCAGTGAGGCAGCAGTGCTAATCATAATGCACTGTTGTCCCCGCTGCTGTTTGTCCTGGCGATCGGATCACTGGTGATTGCGCTTAAGGGCGGCAAGGAACTGGATGGGGATCTGGAGAGGCGACCGAGAGCACAAGAGTACTCTATGCGGATGACCTGCTCCTCTGCCTCTCAGACTTGCAAGGCAGCATGGAAGGAATCATGGCGTTCTTGAAAGAATTTGGTGCCTTGGGCTACAAACCTAACCTGAGCAAAAGCGAGATCTTCCCGGTGAACCCGCAAGGGGGAGGGGCAGAGCTGGAGGGAATGCCTTTTAAACAGACCAAACACAAATTCCATTACCCGGGGATCCAAATCGCTCATGACTGGAGAGTGATTCACAAGTAGAACCTGACCAGCCTGTTGGAGGAAGTAAAAAAGGACCTGCAGAGGCGGAACACACTCCCATTATGATTAGCACTGCTGCCTCACTGCGCCGAGAACCTGGGTTCGATCCCGGCCCCAGGTCACTGTCCATGTGGAGTTTGCACATTGTCCTGAATCTGCGTGGGTCTCACCCCAACAACCTAAAGATGCAAAGGATAGATCGGTTAGCCACGCTAAATTTCCCCTTAATTGGAAAAAAAATCATTGGGTACTTTAAATTTATTTAAAAAAAGGATAGAACCAGCTGAATGAAGGGTAGAGCTATAAACCTGGAAGGCGTTACAGACTTGGGTAGGTGAAAATATGCAGCAGAGATTTGGAAAAGTTAGAATTAATTGAGGAGATGGATGGAAAACCAACAAGGATGATATTAAAATAGTTGTGCGGAAGTGACAGTATTATGCTAAAGGATCGTAGCAGCATCGGAGTGAATTGAGGATTGGAAGCAAGTAACGTTGGAGATGGAAATAGATGTTCCTTACAATGGGGAACATAGGGGGTTAAAATTAACTCCAAATAGGATTATGAACCGTTCTGTTCCCTTTTTTTTGGTTGAGAGCAGCAGGGAGATTGGGGGTTGAAGATGAAATTAATCCATGACTTGTTGGGCAAGAAGTGTGACAGCTCACTGTCAGTTGGGATTGAGCGAAGTGGTGGTTAGATAGAGCTGGCTGTTATCCGACATACACCTGGAAGCTAATCCTGCGTGTATGAATAAGGTGTGGGATACTGATCAGGATGAGTTGGGAACCACCCTTGGGGAAATCTAGAGGTGCCCAAGTGGGGAAAGGAAGAGGATGCTCAGGAAATGTGCTGACTTAACTAAGAATGGAGCCATGGAGCGGTCGTCCTATGGAGCAGAATGGGGCAGCACAGTGGTTAGCACTGCTGCCTCAACACCAAGGATCTGGGTTCAATTCAGACCTCTGGTAACTCGATGTGGAGTTTGCACATTCTCCCAGTGTCTGCCTGGGTTTCCTCTGGATGCTCCGGCTTTCTCCCACAGTCCAAAGATGCGGCGGTTAGGTGGATTGGCCAAGCTAAACTGCTCCTAGTTGGGGTTATGGAGATAGGTGGAGGATTGGGCCTCGGTAGGTACTCTTACGGTGGGTCAGTGCAGACTCATTGGGCAGAATGGCCTCCTGCACTGTAGTGATTCTATGAATTGCAGAGGAAGAGAGGTATTGAAGGATGATAGTGATTAAGAGATCATGTCAAATGTTACAGTTCGGTTGCGTAGCACGGTGCAGTGGTTAGCACTGCTGCCTCACGGCGCCGAGGTCCCAGGTTCGATCCCGGCCCTGGGTCACTGTCCGTGTGGAGTTTGCACATTCTCCCGTGTTTGCGTGGGTTTCGCCCCCACAACCCAAAAGATGTGCAGGGTAGGTGGATGGGCCACGCTAAGTTGCCCCTTAATTGGAAAAAATGAATTGGGCACTCTAAATTTTTTTTAAAATGTTACACATAGGTTAATGCATCACAAAAGTTAACTATTCTCATTTCACTTGGATGGTTAACTTTTCCTTCATTCAGTCATACTGTTAATGGGACACTGAAAATTGGCCTGGTTGGAAAGCTGGTATTTAACTTTAAGATCAAAAATGGACACTTGTAGAGTGCAACAGACACTAGAATTCACCTAATGAGTTGAATGCCCCATTTTTTTTATTCCAGTAGCATTGGGTACACAGAGTTCATCATTGGATTGGATTGGATTTGTTTATTGTCACATGTACCGAGGTACAATGAAAAGTATTTTTCTGCGAGCAGCTCAAACAGATCATTTAGTGCATGAAAAGAAAAGAAAAAGAAAATGCATAGATCAGATTAACAAGGTCTTTAGATCAGATTAACAAGGTCTTTAGATCAGAAAGCAGTGGCAGGATCAGTCAGAGTCAGCGTGGATTTATGAAGGGAAAATCATGCTTGACAAATCTGTTGGAATTCTTTGAAGAGGTAACCAGTACAGTCGACAAGGGGGAGCCAGTCGATGTGGTATATTTGGACTTTGAGAAGGCGTTTGACAAAGTCCTGCATAAGAGATTATGGTGCAAATTTAAAGCGCATGGGATTGGGGGAAATGCATTGAGGAGGATAGAAAACTGGTTGGTGGCGAGGAAACAAAGAGTAGGGATTAATGGGTCCTTTTCAAATTGGCAGGCAGTAGCCAATTGGGTACCACAGGGATCGGTGCTGGGACCCCAGCTATTCACAATATATATTAATGATTTGGGTGAGGGAACAAAATGTCACATCTCAAAGTTTGCAGATGATACCAAATTAGGTGGGAGGGTGAATTGTGACGAGGATGCAGAGATCCTACAGCAAGATCTGGACAGGTTGGGCGAGTGGGCAAACCAATGGCAGATGCAGTATAATTTGGATAAGTGTGAGGTTATTCATTTTGGAAGCAAAAACAGGAAGGCAGATTACTACTTGAATGGTTGTAAATTGGGAGAGGGGAGTGTGCAGTGGGACCTGGGTTTCCTTGTGCACCAGTCGCTGAAGGTAAGCATGCAGGTGCAGCAGACGGTAAAGAAGGCTAATGGTATGTTGGTCTTCATTGCAAGAGGTTTCGAGTATAGAAGCAGGGATGTGTTGCTACAATTGTACAGGGCCTTGGTGAGGCCACACTTGAAGTATTGTGTGCAGTTTTGGTCTCCATGTCTGAGGAAGGATGTTTTTGTTCTCGAGGGAGTGCAGAGAAAGCTTACCAGACTGATTCCAGGGTTGGCGGGACTATCATATGAGGAGAGATTGACTAAGTTGGGATTGTTCTCGCTGGAGTTCCCAGAAGAATGAGGGGGAATCTCATGGAGACTTATAAAAGTCTAACAGGACTAGACAGGGTAGATGCAGGAAAGATGTTACCAATGATGGGTGTGTCCAGAATTAGGGGTCACAGCCCGAGGATTCAGGCCATTTTGGACAGTGATAAGGAGACATTTCTTCACACAAAGACTGGTGAGCCTGTGGAATTCAATACCACAGGAAGTAGTTGATGCTAAAACTTTGAATATATTCAAGAGGCGGCTGGATATAGCACTTGGGGAGAATGGGGTCAAAGGCTATAGGGAGAAAGCAAAATTAGGCTATTGAGTTGGATGATCAGCCATGATCGTGATGAATGGCGGAGCAGGCCCGAAGGGCCAAAAGGCCTCCTCCTGCTCCGATCTTCTATGTATCTTCTATGTATGACATTTGCTGCCGGTGGCCATTAAGGTGACGGTCACTCTGAACTTTTATGCCACGGGGTCCTTCCAAGTGCAAAGTGGAGACCTGCCCGGGATCTCACAGACCTCGGTGCACAGGTCCATCCATGTCGTCATGAAGGCCCTATATGCCCAAGCGGCTCAATACATCTATTTCAATGTGGATGGAGCCCACTAGGGTGCCCAGTCAGTAGGGTTTGCCGCTGTCCAGGTGGTAATTGTCAGGATGCATATCCCCCTACGATCACTGCAGATGATAGGACGCTCCACACAAATAGAAGGGGTTCCACACGATGAATGTGCAGCTGATATCCGATGCGCATCATGCAAGTCTGTGCCTGATACTCGGGCAGTGTGCATGACACCTTCATCCTGGCTCACCTGACAATTCTTGACATGTTTGAGAAGCGCCCGCCGGCTGGGGGGTTGGCTCCTGGGTGACGGGTTATCCACTGCGATCATGGCTGATGACGTCTATCCGGTGGCCACAAACTGACGCGAAGGTCCGGTACAAGGACACCCATACAGTGACCGGGTCTGTGATCGAGTGGTGCTTTGGCCTCCTGAAGAAGCGGTTTAGATGCCTGGAACACTCTGGAGGGGCCTCATGTATGATGCTGAGAGGGTCGCCCACATCATGGTGGCCTGCTGTGTTTTCCACAACATCGCGCAGCATTGGGGCCATGTGCTGGAGGAGGAATTCCAGGCCTCGGCTGATGAGGAGGATGTGGGGAAGGGGGAGGATGGGCAGGGCATGGAGCCCAGGCAGGCAAGGGAGGCCGCACAATGTGTGCGCCATGGTCTCCAGGTTCACCAACTGGGGGGGGGGGGAAGACTGGCGAGGAGCATGGACACCGCATCCCCCCCCCCCCCCCCCCATGCGGTGGTCAGGTGGGAGGGGGGCACCCAAAACATCATGCCATTCGCCCCACCCCACCCCATACAACCATCTGACAGAGCACCAAGAGGTAGTAATGGTGTTGTAACAGTCTGAACAGGTCTTTAATGTGATAACATATATACATATTTGTGCCCGAGCCCTTATAACTAAACTGTGCCCTGCACCCGTGCCATCTTAACTACTGTCTAACTTTAGGGCCTTACAGGCCCTAAAGCTACGTCTTGGTGATTCTCAAACGGTACAGCACGACTGGAGGCGCACTGCTGTGTTTCCCGCCCTGCGACCCCGTTTGTGGCCGTCTTCTGGGGCGGTCGGGCCTCAATGGGCTCGGCTGCTGCATGAGCGTCGCAGGTGGCATGGTGCCACACTGTTCTGCTCACTGCCCACCAGATGCACCAGGGACAGGAGGGGGGTGGGGGGAATCCGAGGTGCTGTGATGTTCCGGCATCTCCCTTGCGGGAGTCACCGGCACAGGTTTCATCACCCCCTCCTCCCTCAGGGTGCCCGATAGTCCCCAGGCAACTCCATGGGACGGGGGTGCGAGTGGAGTTAACCCCTGAGGCTCCCCTGCCACCTTGCGCTGCAAGTCCTAGAACCCGCTCTGGTCTTGACCAGGGTCTGCAAGCTCGTGGCCATGGCGCACAGGGAGTGGGTGATCTCCATCACCCATTATCTGTGCCACCACCTTCTGGATATGTGTCACATCAGCCAGTGACTGTGCCATCTCCCTCTGGGACTGGGCCACCTACCCCTGTGTCTGTGCCATGTTGGCCAGTTCCTGGGCAAGGCCCCCAAAGTTCCCAACCATGGCCTGCTGTGCTCAGGGGTGCCATTGTGATTTCCTGGTGGCTCTGGCACATGGTCGCTTGTGAGGTGTCAACGTTATCCTGGGCCTCGGCCAGCGCCTGCACCGAATTCTCCAGGCCATGGACATACTGATCCATAGCCAAAACTGTCGCCCCCAATGCCTTCATCGCGGATCCCACCCATGCGGTGTTAGCCTGGGTGACATGCATGGTAGGCACTACCTCCTACTCCTGCATGCGGTTGGACTCCTCCTACTGCACCTGCAGGTGCTGGATGCTCCCCGACAACCCCTCATGTAGCCTCTGGCTCTGCGACTGCATCTCCACAATTGATGGGAATGTCCGTTCCAGAATCCTGAAACCCGTCTGGATGACCGTCCACCCCCTTGGGTGTTTCTACTTACACCTGATGTACCAGATCAGCTGTGTGGTCCGCACCAGAGAGTGTCCCAGGAACCTCTTCATTAAAGTACCTGACCGAGGGGAGTGTCTCTGGGATGGTGGAGTGAGATAGCTGTGACGGGAAATCAGTGTCATCCCCGGACTTATCCTGCATCTCGGGTCGAGGGCTGCCGTCCGAGCTGCTCTCAGCGTCGCTGCTCAGCTCACGGGGGGCCTCGGGCTCTGGTTGGGGCAGAGGCGCCCGATGTATCTGCTTCATCTCCAGCAGGTCCTGCAAGGGAAGATGCATGATTAGACTGCGGGCGGGGGGGGGGGGGGGGGGGGGGGAGGGGAAGTGTGAGGGGAGGGGGTGGGGTGGTGTTGGTGGGGTTGACACACGTATCATGAGGAACCACTACTCACCAGGGTCTCCCATCCTCGCCCGCGGCGGAACTCCACCCCGATAACCTCCCTTTCCTCCGGACCGCCTACCACGTCCAGGAGGACGTGCTCTGACATGGTTAGAGGCCGCAGGTCCAGCAGTCTGCCTCTAGTCTCCCTCTCCCGGCAGTTATGGGTGGCCTTCTCCTGGGAGGCGGGGGATGCAAAGAAAAAGCGACAATGTTAGACATTCCGACACATGCAGCCCAGGTGCGGGTAACTGGTGGTCTCAGTGGACAGGGCATCCACCCATGGCGGCCAGTATGTGTGCTGAAATGTACAGGGTGGGGTTCGCTGCCCTCCAGGTGGGGGGGTGGTAGGGGTACGTGAGTGTGGGACGAGGGTTGGTGCCAGGGGCACGGTGTTGCCTACTCACTGTGGAGCCTGAGGAGGTTATGCAGTTTTTTCCGGCACTGCTGTCCAGTCTGGAAGGTGTTACCCAGGGCACTGACCACCTCTGCCACCTGCGTCCAGGCATGGCGAATGGTGGCAACTGGCAGCCTCCTTCCCAGGCCAGGTACGAGGTGGCCTGCTGCTCCTCTACCACATCCAGGAGGGTCTCCAGCTTGGCACCTATGAAGCATCGGGCCACGCGTGTTGCTGTCATGTTGGCTGAGATGGTGTGTATGAAATGTAAAGTGTACACATGTGACTGCAGCTTGTCAGCCTCCTGAGTGTCAATCGTAAATCTGGCAAATTCCGCACTGAGTCTCATTGGAATCGATGATGTTCCACGAGGCACCGGTGCTAGCTCCTTAACAGTAGCAAAATCAGTCCAGGTGCAGCGCCAGTTTTGTTGCCGTGGAACTCCACAAATTCTGCGCCAGCGTCAACACTTAGTCTCAGGAAAGGAGAATCCTGCCCAATATCTTCAAATACAAATGATAATAGTTACAATAGCTTTATAATGGGTCATGAATGTGTAATGACCTGTTGCAGCTTTATCCAATGTTCTATGAGTTGTATTATGGGCGGCTAAAAATAACAATTCAGTGATAGATTTGGAAGATTTTTGAACACGAAAAGTGGTCCAGAAGGTACTACGCTAATTTTCCAAAAGAGATGAACTGCGATGGTCAGGGAACATATCCCCGTGTTGTATAATATTTCGACATTTGTTTCTGCGTTTTAGCATTTGGAAGTGTATTGTGATTTTTTTCTTTTCTTTTTTTTTTGCTTCCTTTCTCTATTCTTTTCCTCAGCTCTCCTTCTTTTGTAGACTTTTCTGAACTTTTTTTTGTATTTTGCAATTCAACCCAATTATGCACCTTTACCACCTTCTACATGTATGGTTAAGTGGTCCTGTTCTTTCGCCCCCTTAGCACTGCCGTGAAACTTCAACATGTTCAATTAGAAAACCCAAAACAATTCAAAATGACTATGGCCAGAACTTTCCAGCCGTTCACACCGGCGGGATCTTCCGTTCCCGCTGACGACGCAGCCCCGGCGGCGCGGTGTGCATTCAAACTAAAATGCCATTGACAAGGGCGGGACCAGAAGATCCTGCTGCCGGCCAATGGTAAGCAGCCTCCAGGTGGTGCGTTGCGTGGAAAATCCCGCCCACTGTCTCAGGTAAGCAAACAAACAACATAAAATTAGTTGCATTCTGTTAATTAAAAGAGCTATTGAGCATTTTGTATTTTGTGCAATTTGATTTCATGTGTAGTTTGACTAATTTGGGAATTAAATAACTCCGAGCTGTATAATGTACAATTATTTCTACATTTTGCTGAGGCCAATGGGTGCATTAAAGCATTCAGGTTTTAATACTATCAGATTTATTTTTAGAGCTCAAAATCACCATTAGTTTCAGTTAACCTAAGCATGAAAAGGTTATATCATTATTATTATTTATTCATAGAAATAAAAGGGAGTTCCTTTGCTGAGCGCTGTCACTGTTTCCCTTGATTAGTGTTATCTGCTTTTATGCTTGAAATTTCTCAAAGTATACAATCTGTTCTCTGAGTTTGTAGCAAGGGGTATTAAAACCATGGACGGGATTCTCCGTTGCCCAACACAGAAATAGTGTTCGGTGATTGGGCAGAGAATGGACTCTGGCGAAATTGGGGGCGGCGCTGGTTTGTCGCTGGTCAGCCAGGCTCTGCCCCCGCGGAAATGGCGAAACCGTGACGCGTACCAAGTGCTGTTGCAACAACATTGGCGTGTCATCGGCCGGTCCACCCAAGATGCTCCGCCCCCGATGGGCCGAGTTCTCGATGGGGCGGGACACGTGTGGTCTCAGCCATGCGGGAACCCAGCGTGGTGGCTGTGGATTGTGTCCAGCGCCGCCACTCTTGCCCGGGATCCGTGCTGCTGGCCTGGGGCTAGGGGAACTGTTGGGGGGTGTCCAGGGGTTCTGTTGTCATGTCATGGATGGCGGTTGGGTCTGTGCACAGCCGACGCCATGTTGTACTATGCGACTGCTGCAGTTCGTCAGCCATGCGCATGCGCGGACCGGGACCGAGCCATTCTCCAGTTCTTTTCGGCGTGGGAGGCGGGGATTTCACTCGGCGCCGGTGCTAGCCCCTCACGGTCCTGGAATCGGTGAGGGCTTCACGCCGATTCTTTGGTCATAAAAGACCACACATGCTGCGCTGGCACCGGCACTTAGTCACTGCAGTGGAGAATCCAGCCCCATGGCTGTGGTCCACTGCGTTCTGAAGAAGTCATTTTGGACTCAGAATGTTAATTTTGTTTCTCTCTCCACAGATACTGCCAGATCTGTGCTTTTCCAGCGTTTTCTGCTATTGTTTAAAACCAAGGCACACACAGTTTGCCACACATACAGTAGATCACACAAAACATTACTGACTTGCATTATTTTTATGATCCATATTTCAGCCTCATTTAATGGCCACACAAACATTTTTGAGATTATATTTCACTCAAAATCACCATTTATTTGCCGAATGAACAAGAACATGAGGTGCAATAGCAAGTAAATATTTTTTAAAAATCAAGATTTAGGAGGGGGTTCACCAGAGCCACTAGCCAATGGTGGGAATCCCAGGGGCCAGGTGATTCAGGCATCGGGCAAAGAAGGGGTTGACTGTGAAAAAAACATTCCAAAGGTTTCCACCACATTAAAGGGAATCCTTTTACCTTCATCTCACAAATTTTTGAACTTCGAATGCTGACAGATAGTTTAAAGGGTTTAAGGCTGCAGAGGAGAAGACTTTCACTTTATTGTCAGAGAAATTTAATTTTGTGATGCTGACAGACTGTTTAAAGGGTTTGTGATGCTGACAGACTGTTTAAAGGGTTTGTGATGCTGACAGACTGTTTAAAGGGTTTAAAGACTGCAGATGGGATTTTGGCTAAAAGAGCAGCCAAACAACCCCATCCCAGGAATGACCGCCCTCGGCACACTGAAGGGTACTCACCCCATCGCCCCCAACCTTCACAATGCAGGCCGCCAAGTTGGAACTATCAAAGGGTAGGGTACGAAGGGGGGAGAACTGTGGGGGGGGGGGGGGGGGTTGGGGGTGTGCTTACGCAGCAGCATTTTGAGATTGGGGCACACTTTTCAAAAGGTAGTGGGACCTGTCAGGGAGATTGGTTCGCACCCCTCACAGATCCAGTGAGATCCCTGATGTGCCATTGAATGGCATGTTGGGTTTGCTCCGGTTTTCCCACTGGCAGGAGCAGTTAGGGCGTGGTTCAACAATCGTAGTGCACCCGGCGAGGGCGGTATGTGCTGGATGAATCGTGGGAGAGGGCAAAATCGAGATTTGCTTCAGGCGCAAACTATTTTCTGATTCATCCGGCCCACTCCCGAGGGTGAGTTCCAGACCTTGCCCCAAAATGCCGCGAATATCATTAACCCTAATTTGCATTCATCTCAATCTCATTAACGAGATTGGCATTGAAAGCAGCAGGCTCCCGGGAGTTACCTGGCTCCCCAACGGAAAGTCATGAGGGCATCGTTTGGTACTCCTTTTCAAAAACGTGAAGCTGGTGCAGTGGCGACTAAGAGAAACTGAGGAGGTGAGTAACCCTTTCCATTTTCCGGCATGCAGCTCGGGGGTGGGGAGGGGGTCGGGGAGAGGTTGGTCAGGGGGCTGAAGCGTTACAAGTCAGGGGTCACCTCTGGGCTGGAGTGTGAGGATCTTTGCATCTGTGAGACCTTAAATATTGTGGAGACCTATAATAGGAACAACCACAGCTGCAGCCTGTCTGTGCTCCCAAACACTTCCAGGACAGAACGCTGCTGTAGTTTCCTGAAACTCATTTTCACTCCCTTTGACTGTGAGCAGCCTCTGGCTTCACAGCTAAAGGCTATTTCAAATGAGGAATAAGCCTTGTTAGTAGTGATAGCACGTAGTGAGTTAGTAGTGAGTTCACTCTCCTGAACTCTCAAGTGCCTGCTCAAGGGCACACGTGCCATGTCTCAGAGGAGGATTAACGCACTACATGTCCAGCAACCTTTGATACCTGAACAGTGTACCCAAACTCTAGGAGCATCAGCACCATAGAGGCAGCTTCCAACAATCAAACACTAAAGATCAAGGCTTCACCACTGAGAATCCTCTCATGGCCAAAGGTGTGTGGATGAGCGGAAGGCAGCTGAGCACGTCCTCCATAATTTTCCCGGCAGAGGTCTGGGCTCTAGGAGCTCCTGATGTGGCTGGGGGTGAGTGTGCAGGGCAAGGTTTGTGGCCACAATTGGCTCATTGTATAGTACTCCGAGAAGACAGGGTAGTCATGGTAAGGGTGGGGGAGGCTTGGGTGATTTGAATGTCCCTACTGATTGTTGGTCTCTCTCCTGCAATTCCTTCCAGATAAAACAATGTTTGCTGGCAGAGGCTGCCCTTGTGTTGCTTGTGCCATCCGAGGTGGGCAGATGCAGTAGAAGGCCAGCAATGCCAACTCAGGCTGGAGGCAGAACCCCATGTTCAGGGGGCCACCGCAAACTCTGAAGATCTGGCCACCCATCAGGCTGAGGAGGGAGGCAGAAGGTGAGGCCAGTAACAACCCATTGTATACAGGCATCGTGGGTCATTCCATCAGCTTACGGACAGCATATTCATCAGAAGATTGCGTATCAGCAGAGACAGTGCGGGACCCGTGCTACATCATCGGGGATATGACATCCCGTGGAGGAGTAGGACACCAACTTGCAATGGCAGTAAAGGTCACTGCAGTCTTAAACCTTTGTGCCACTGGGTCATTCCAGGGCTCGAGCGGGGACCTGTGTGGCATCTCACAGTCTTGTACCTTGTGGACTGAGGTAAACCTGGTCTTCTGAATCCTCGAACTAAAGCGAAGATTCAACTCCATTCTTCCAGAACTGTGGTGGTGACGAGATCGGGAACTGTCAAGACATCCTTTTGCCTCATTGAAGTCTTTGTTGTGGTCATCCGATTTATTTGCCTCGCTATTGGAGGAACATGACATCTTTGTCCCAGTCGATGACAATGATGATGATTAGCTGCCCATAGGCTCATCCGAGAGGTTATGGATGTACTGAGGTCCGGGCATCAGACTACATTAACTTCAATCTGGACTAGGCCCACCAAGATGCCCGGGCTGCAAGGTTTGCCGCCATCGATGGGATGTCTCACGTTCGGGGGCAATCAATGGCAAGCATGTTGCCCTGCGAGCACTGGGGCATCAAGGAGTGCCCTATACTAACAAGAAGGGGTTCCACTCCCTGAATATTTATATTGTGTGCAACCACCGCCTCAGAATTATGCACATGTGTGTCCGCTACCCTGTGAGCGTGCATGACAGCTACAACCTGGGGGACTGTAAGGTCCAAAGTGTCTCTGAGGACCACCCCAGGATGATGGGATAGCTCGTGGAGGACAAAGGATACCCGCTGACGTCATGGCTGTTGACGCCGGTCCTGTGGCCTGAGACCAAGGCAGAGACCCGATACAATGAGGCCCACATTCCCAGCCATGCTGTCAATGAGTGGTGTACCAGACTGCTCAAGGTGAGGTTCCGATGCCTTGACTGCTCTAGCGATGTCCTGTAGTGCAGCCCCCAGAGGGTCTTTCGGTTTGTGGTGGTCTGCTATGCTCTCCACAATCTGGCACAGTGGCACGGTGACATGATGGAGGAGTAGGAGGTGGTGCAGGATAGTGCAGTTTTGTCTGAGGTGGAGGATGAGGCTGGACGACGAGCCCGAGGAGGAGCCGGAGTAAGGGAGAACAGGCGGTGGCAAGGGTCCAGCATGGCAGGAGGAACAGGGAAGTCCTCATCGTCTCTAGATTCTTCTAGGACAAAGCCATGTCCGTCAGCTCATTGGCACTGTTGGCAGGTCACTATACAAGGCAGGGGCAACTCGCTGTGAGAAAAGCCCTGGCACTCCTCTGTTTCTGTTAAAGTCTGACTCTTGTCTTTCTGCTGACAGCATGCTCACACCCATCCACTGCATCGGGACTTTTGATCTTGGACCACTCTGGCAGGGGGTGGGGACCACTGTGCCAGGGGGCAGAGGGTGGGGAGAGCAGAGGGCAACAGATAGTGGGGGTGCGGGCAGGCCCACTGTGAAGATTAAAGTGACAGAGGCTTCATATGTGTCAGGTGTGACACGTTTTAATAATGAACATTTCACTGTGACAGATTTCCATTCCCCCTAGCTACAGATAGTGACCCCATCAGTGCCCACTCAGTGCTCCTCATTCTAGTTGATCTTCTGTGAGTTAGTACTACATCGATATGTGCCCCCAAGATGCGCATCAGAGGTGGAGGCAGCCTGCTGCTTTCTACATCCTGTGGCCTTTAATGTTATTGGCGGTTGTCCACTGGAGGGCCTGAAGCTGGAGTCGTGCCCCGCCTGACTTACTGTTGCACCCTGTTCTGCTGCTGCCCTTGAGATGCGCCAGTGTCAGGAGGTGGGGTGGGGGGTAGTCGGAAGAACTGGAGATGAGTTGGCCTTAGTCTCCTTGGTAGCAGACCCCAGAATGGCCTCCTGTTCTTCCTTCTCCATGAGGGTCCCGTAGGGCCCTGGGGGACACCATGGGATGGAGGGGCAGCTGGAGTGAGCTTCAGAGGCCTCTGAGTAATCTGCTGCCAGCTCCCCATTGTCTGCTCCATGGTGTCGACGCCCTCAGCGATAGTCCTCAGTGGATGAGCCATGCTCTGGCAATGACCACTCGTCCCTCAATGACTGGGACATGATGTTGATGCGCTCAACCATGGTTGTCACTGACTGAGCCATGCCTTGGACACCACCGTTCAAGCCGCAGGCTTTCCACTGCAGTCGCCAGCCTAGCAGTGTTGGCTTTGATGCCACGCATTGTCGGCACCATTGCCTGTGTCTGAACCCTTTCGGACTCCTCCAATCTGCCTTGTAGTTGCTAGGATGCCGCTGATGCCTCCTCCTGAAGCCCACGGTTGTCCTACCATCTACAGCAATTCTGGGAGAACCTTGTCCAGTGGCTCAGCATCAGGCTGGGACCCAGCTGTGTCCTGGGATCCAGCAGAGCTCCGACTGCTGGCTCCCTTGGATGTTCCTACCTCCACCTGATGTGCATCAGCAACCGTGTGGTGCTCACCAGATGGTGCCCCCGAAGCCTGTCCACTCATGTCACCCACCGAGATGTGTGTCTCTGCACTTGGAGAAGGTGCGGTTGATAGCTGCAATGCCTCACCTGTGGTCTTCTCAGAGCTCTTCTCTAGAGGTGTTTCCTTGGGTGGCAGGTGTGGGGTACAACTCTGGATGGCGCTGCCTCATCAATGGTGATCCTGCAAGACAATGGACATGCAGTCAGTGAGAGGGAAGGATAATGTTGTTTGACATGAACAACCCACTTGAGACAGGTCATCTGGATGAAGGGGCAGTGGATCCGCACCTCTCTGGCACAGGCATCCTCACTGTCGGTGACTGCTCTCTCCTCAGGGCAACCCCGTGATTTCCAGAGCCATTCCTCATAATCTCTGGGATTCCTCCCCCATATTGGCCCTTTCCTGTTAATTTTAGGCTTTCTTCCCCTGCGGGGACAAAGTGAAGGTTTTGTGAGCCACACGCTTGATGGATCAGGGGGTCTATAGCAAGCAGCACGTGTGAGCACCGCACCTGGACAGGAAGCGGTTGGGCTGGTGGGTGCCAAGGAACAAGTTTGAAGATCGGATGTGGGGAAGGTGCAAGGTGTCAGCCAATGATTTGCGATGGGGTGGGTTGGGGGGTGAAGAGTGGGAACTTGAGGACTGGCAGGCTGAACTGATGCCAGAAGAGAGGTGGTAACATACCCTTGCAGCTCGTTGGAGGTCATTGGTCTTCTGACATTGGACAGCTGTCCTCCTTGTCATGTCATTTTTGGCACTAAGTGCCATTGAATACGGGCGCCATCTCGCCAAGGAAGCCGTTGCGAAGGTCTTCGCCAAACACACCCAAAATCAGCCTTTAACTTTAGTCTGCTGAACTGCATCCTTGGTCACCAATCGGGAGAAATGCACACATAAGAGCATAAGAACTAGGAACAGGAGTAGGCCATCTGGCCCCTCGAGCCTGCTCCGCCATTCAATGAGATCATGGCTGATCTTTTGTGGACTCAGCTCCACTTTCCGGCCCGAACACCATAACCCTTAATCCCTTTATTCTTCAAAAAACTATCTATCTTTATCTTAAAAACATTTAATGAAGGAGCCTCTACTGCTTCACTGGGCACACCTCACATTTACAAAGACAGCAGGGCTATGCCATTGAGGAAAGGGCCCAGAAAATGCAATTTTCTTTTGGCCTTTGGAACGGGATTCAGATTCAGAAATCAAAACGTAGTTTAATCAAATTTGAATGTCGACAAAGATTGTCTTCGATAGAATATAATGATAGTGCTGCATGCAGTAATAAGGCTCAGCCACCAGAGGGTGACAAAATGAGATTCACTTCACCACAGGGTGTGACAGTTCTCGGGCTCAACGAGGAACAGAAAATATACCAGGATTATGCAATATGTTAGCCACAAGCCTGTGGATGCTAATTGGGCAGCCAGATATGGCATCTTTGATTAGTAACTCAAAAAATGAATGATAGATACTTGAGCAAACTCAAAAAATGAATGATAGATACTTGAGCAAATTAGACCAATGTTCATATATACATGGTAAGAAGTCTTACAACACCAGGTTAAAGTCCAACAGGTTTGTTTTGATGTCACTAGCTTTCGGAGCGCTGCTCCTTCCTCAGGTGAATGAAGAGGTCTGTTCCAGAAACATATATATAGACAAATTCAAAGATGCCAGACAATGCTTGGAATGCGAGCATTAGCAGGTGATTAAATCTTTACAGATCCAGAGATAGGGTAACCCCAGGTTAAAGAGGTGTGAATTGTATCAAGCCAGGACAGTTGGTAGGATTTCACAGGCCAGATGGTAGGGGATGAATGTAATGCGACATGAATCCCAGGTCCCGGTTGAGGCCGCACTCATGTATGCCGAACTTGGCTATAAGTTTCTGCTCGCTGAAAGATGTAATCACCTGCTAATGCTCGCATTCCAAGCATTGTTTGGCATCTTTGAATTTGTCTATATATATGTTTCTGGAACATACCTCTTCATTCACCTGAGGAAGGAGCAGCGCTCCGAAAGCTAGTGATTTGAAACAAACCTGTTGGACTTTAACCTGGTGTTGTAAGACTTTGTACTGTGCTCACCCCAGTCCAACGCCGGCATCTCCACATCATAAAAACATGGTGTATGCACCCTTGTGACACTTGTGCCATATGCCAGTGAATTTATGGAGGCGATGAATGTTTTCACTTTTTTTAAAAACAGTATGACATATGGAGAATTTAGCTGAATTCAAGATGGAGTCCAGGGAGTGAAGTGACTTTTGTGATTTCTGCTCTGACAAGGACTAACTCATAACTCTGAAAGTCATTAAGATGGAAATGTTTATTGGTGGTAGACCCTCTCTTGAAAGAACATTCAAAATGCAAGATTAGTTGCGTAATTGACAAATCCTATATATATGTGTATTTACAGAGTCTCAAATACAATGGTCCCCCGGTGTGAAACCTATCAAGGAGAGGTATATAGATCCCAATTTATCACAAATAGGTGCGAATGGGCACCGTTATCTATGTGGATAATAGATGAAGTGATCATGTGGTCACATGACTGAAACTGACTTGAGAAAAGCTTGGCCACAACTTTGTCTGAAAAGCCAGAAGTTCTCAGAGAACGAAGAGATATAACTCATCAGAACTGCAAAACTCTCCAGGACTAATTTAAACATGTGAAATGTGTTTTGTTATTCTATTAACACCCTAAGTGCTTCATCTCTAGAATTCATCTTTTCTTATATGTATTTGCCTGTGTGTTTGAGTGAGTGAGTGGTTTTGTTGTGTTTACATTTCGGGTGTTGTATGAATAAACATTTACCTTTTAACTTGATTTAAACTTACCAGAAAACTTATTTTGTGTCTGTTCTTTAAAGTGTTAAGACTCAAAAGATTTAAATCTCTGCCTTTGAAAAAATATATAACCTTTTGTGGTCACCAAGGGGTGAGAATAAAGTGGAAAGGTTGTCCCGTCACCTCTCTCCCATCTGTAACAATACGTAGTTTAACCTTTGCATGTGTTTCTTGATAATAAGGTAAGATGAAATGCAGAATGTGTGCTTTATTTCGTTGGTTACTGCTGATCGGCAACCAATTAAAATGGTGTGTAACATAAATATAAATGTTTCTTATTGGCATCATGGAGCTACCAGCAGCCTTGGAGAGAGGGGCACTGTCATCATGATCAGTTTGACCAATAACAGCTTCAGCCAATCAGAATAAGGAAATTCCATAAATAATAAACAGCTGCATTGGGGTATGTCATTGCAAAGAGAAAACAGCATTCAGTCATGTTCTGGAAGAAGACCATGCATGTTGTGTCAATGAACATGTTCAACCACTCGGAAGAAGACAAAGTGCCACTCGCAATAATAAAAGCAAAATACTTCAGATGTTGTAAATCTTAAATAAAACAAAATACTGAAAAATCTCAGAAGGTTTGGCAGCATCTGTGAAGAGAGAAGCAGAGTTAACGTTTTCTGTTGAATGATTGTTATTCAGAACGGAGTTGTGAAGAAGAGCGATTTGATTTGAAACATTAACTCTGTTTGTCTCAAGGGCAGCACGATGGCGCAGTGTCCCAGGTGCGATCCCGGCTCTGGGTCACTGTCCGTGTGGAGTTTGCACATTCTCCCCGTGTTTGCGTGGGTTTCACCCCCACAACCCAAAGATGTGCAGGGTAGGTGGATTGGCCACACTAAATTGCCCCTTAATTGGAAAAAATCAATTGGGTACGCAAAATTTATTTTTAAAAACCTGTTTCT
The DNA here is from genome assembly GCF_047496885.1 of Scyliorhinus torazame. Lineage (NCBI taxonomy): Eukaryota > Metazoa > Chordata > Chondrichthyes > Carcharhiniformes > Scyliorhinidae > Scyliorhinus > Scyliorhinus torazame. The sequence continues at coordinate 126,378,749 of NC_092717.1, read as the reverse complement.
CTCAAATACTTCCAGTGCGGCAGCATGAAGTAGCGGCTGCATCTCGGTGACTCCTGCGCAGGCTCTGGCACTTTGGGCTTATCTGCCCGATTGGAGGAATTTCTTTTGAAAACAGATTTGCCCAGCAGAGCAATCAGCTGGAAATCCTGCAATGTCAAAATTGATATCAACGAGGGACGGAGGGGTGAAGCTGCAGACGTTGATCCCGAACAAGGAGGCATCAAAGATGGCAGAAGAAGAATCCATGCCTATCACTCTCGACATGATAGTAGGGGTGGTAGCCAGAGAATTAAAAAAAAATTAGTGGCAAAATGGACGAACGCTTCAAGAAACATGGTCAGAAATTGAGGGCTTCACTTAAAACCACGGTGGAGGAAGCTTTGGGCCCAGTCAAGGAGCAACTGAACAAAACAACTAAAGTGGTGAGCGCGCAGGCGGAGAAATTAATGAATGTGGAGGAGGCCTTATCCCAGGCAGACTTGCATCCTTGGAGACCGCAATGGTGATCGTCAGAGACAGGAACAAGGGCCTCAAGGCATATGAACCTGAGGCTGGTGGGTTTACCCGAGGGAGTTGAGGGCGCAAGGCCGACCAAAAACTTTGCTGTGAAGTTCTCCCAATTGATGAACGGTGATGAGATATTTGCTGTGCCGGAGCACAGAAGGCCTTGAGGCAGAAAACCGACCGAATGAGCCACCTCGAGCGGTGATCATTCAGTTTCCTAATTTTCAGAGAATAATAATCTTTATTATTGTCACAAGTAGGCTTACATTAACATTGCAATGAAGTTACTGTGGAAATCCCCGAGCTGCCACACTCCGGCGCCTGTTCGGGTACACAGAGGGAGAATTCAGAATGTCCAAATTACCTAACAGCATGTCTTTCGGGTCTTGTGGGAGGAAACCGGAGCACCCGGAGGAAACCCACGCTGACACAGGGAGAATGTGGAAAAGGAGCGGGTTCTGGAATGGGGCCAATGAAGCCTGAAACATCAACTGGGACAGCACCATGGTAAAGATTTATCAGGACATTGGCACGGAACTGGAAAAACAACAGGCGGCCTTCAATAACGTGAAGACGGTCCTGATTAATCGAGGAGTCCGATTTGGGATTACGTAACCAGTGAAATTAAGGGTCACATTTGACTCAAAAGACTCCTGAGCAGGTGGAGGATCTTATCAAAGGTTGTGTTCTGGACACGGCTTGAGGGATGCGGGTGAGCGGTTGGTTGGTTGGGGCGTTAATATTTTACTGTTTTTGTTGTTCATGTTGTTAAGGTGTCGAGTTGGGTTAATGGTGGAGGTGTTTGGATGGGGTTATTTCCTCAGTTCTGGTTTTTTGTAAGATTGTTCTTTACAGGTTTAGTTGCTGGAATGCCGCGGGGATGGGGGTGTCTTTTCTCAGTTTAAGGCCTTTGTTTCTTATGGACGGGAACGAGGAACGGGGGAAGAAATGTGTTTGGGACAGATATGAAGGCAATGGTTAAGGAATAGTTGGGACCTGGGGTGGGGTGGTTTCCTTACTAGCACTAGAAAGTTTGCTAGTTAACGGAAGTCAAAGGGGGATGGGGCAGCAACGTATAGGGCCAGTTTGGTTAAGCTCGATTGGGCTAGAAGGGGGGAGAGGAGAGGGGGCTAGATGATACTATCTGTTGACTGGGGGCGGCGAGGGGGGGGGAACTGACAGTGACCAGTTATCTTTTTCTGCTCCACCATTTAGGTGGGAAGTGTCGCCATTGGCCTGCGGCCTGGGAATCATCGGCGAAGCTATGACATTTTGTTGTGGCAATGACTGACCTGAGGCTAGTGGATGGCGGGGTGGGGGTGGGTGGGTGGGGGGAGGGGGGGTGGTAAAGTGACCCCTAACAAGGGTGGTCACCTGGAATCTGCAGAACCTTGGGGGCCCAGTCAAAAGGGCACGGGTTTTTGCTCATTTAAAGAAAGTGGGAGCCGATGTGACATTCCTCCAAATGACCCACATGTGTGAGTGCGATCAGGGATGGCTTTGGAAGGCTTGGGTGAGCCAACTCTGGATTTGACAGTAGGAGCCGGGGTGGGTGGCGATCTTCATTATTAAAAGGGTCTGGGGTTGTTCGGAGACGGCATTAGCAGATGCGGGAGGGAGGGAGATATGTTATAAAATGGGGGGGGGGGGGGGGGTTCGAAGGTATACGGATGTTGTTGTTGAATGTGCCCTGAATTGGGATGATATGATGTTCATGAAACGGCTGCTGGCAATGATACCGGATCAAGACACCCATCAGCTTATTCTGGAGGAGACATGAATTGTGTGCTAGACCCAAGGGTACCTCATTCTAGGCCAGGATTGCTGGTCCTGGAGGTATGGCAAAGGCGTTAATTGTTTTTATGGAAGAATCAGGGGACAGTCCCTTGGTGGTTCGGACACCCAGGGGAAAAAGAGGTTTTGTTCTTCTCAGTACATAATGTTTTTTCCAGGATTTACTATTTTGTCATAAGCTGAGTGCTAGTGGCAAGGGTGAAGAAGTCTGAGTACTCGACACTGGTAATTTCTGGCCCACATTGGATGGACCTTGAGTTGGGGGCAAGGAGTGGTGGCTTGATATGGGTCTGCCAGTGAACATTGGGTTCTGTGCAAGGATCTCAGGGGCTATCCAGGATTATATTTTGAACAATGACAGTGGGGAGTCTCTTCCTCGACACTATGGGAAGCACTGAAGTTTGTACTTAGAGGAGAAATTACATCTTCCAAGGCACATGTACAGCTGGAGGCAATGATGGAAAAACTAGTAGACGATTATTATAGAGGTAGACTGCAAGTATGTTGACAGCTCAGCCCAACAACTATTAGTGGAGAGGAGAAAACTGCAAACGCAGTTTAATCTGATCACTACAGATAGGGCGGTGTGACAGCTGAGGTGAGCTAAAAGGGCTATTTACAAATATGGAGAGAAGGCAAGTCGGCTCCTGGCATATCAACTGAGGAAATAGGAGGCTGAGAGGGAGATTGCCCAGATTAGGATCATGGGATTGGTCTCGGATCAGGAGAAGATAAATGACGTATTTATGACCCTATGCCCTCATGGGATGGGAAAGATATGGTGGAATTCCTGGGTGAGTTGGAGTTTCCCAAGGTGGAGGAGGTGTTATGAGAGGATCATGAAGCTCCGCTGGAGTTAGATGAGATCAAACAAATGCTGAAACTGATGCAGTTGGGGAAGGTACCGACCTAATAGGTTCCTGGTGGAATTTTATAAAACATCCATAGAGCTATTGGCCCCTCTATTGTTAGGGAAGCTCAGAGACTCCTTGGAGAAAGGTACTTTGCCACAAATGTTAAGGCAGGCTTTGATTTCCCTGCTCTTGAAAAAAGACAAGGACCTCTTAGTCGTATCGACCAATCGCCCTATTAAATGTGGATATGAAACTGTTAGCTAAGGTATTAGCGTTAAGAATGGAACCTTGACTACCAGAGATGGTGGAGAAAGATCAAATGGGTTTCATTAAGGGGCAGAGGTTGACAGCGAACTTGAGACGACTTTTGAAAGGGGTGCTTGCTCCAGGTGAGGGTCGGGTCCCGGAGATCATAATCTCACTTGACATGGAGAAGGCGTTTTGACCGGGTAGAGTGGGACTATCTGTCTGGGGTTTTAGAAAAATTAGAATTTCTGCCTGGCTTTGTAGCGTAGGTGTGGCTGTTATATACAGCCCCATTTAGAAACATACAAAATAGAAGTAGGAGGAGGCCATTCTGCCCTTCGAACCAGCTCCATCATTCATGATGGTTATGGCTGATCATCAAGTTCAATATCCTGATCCCGCCTTCCCCCCCATATCCTTGATCCCTTTAGCCCCAAGAGCTGTATCTAATTACTTCTTGAAATTACTCAACGGTTTGGCCTCAACTACCTTCTGTGGTTGTGAATTCCACAGATTCACCACTGTCTGAGTGAAGAAATTTCTCCTCACCTCAGCTGTAAAAGGTTTACCCCTTATCCTCAGACTATGGCCCTAGTTCGGGACCCCCCCCCATCACGAATATTGTTTCCGACTCAATCTTGTCTAACCCTGTTAGAATTGTGTACCTATGAGATCCCCTCTCACTCTTTTAAACTCCAATTAATATAACCCTAACCGACTTAGTCTCTCCTCATACGACAGTCCTGCCATCCCAGGAATCAGCCTGGTAAACCTTCGCTCCGCTCACTCCATAACAATCCTTCCTCAGGTAAGGACACCAAAACTGCACACAATACTCCAGGTGTGGCCTCACCAATGCCCTATACAATTGCAGTAAAATATCCCTAGTCCTATACTCAAATCCTCTCGCTATAAATACCAACATACCATTTGCTTTCTTTACTGCATGCTGCCCCTCTGCGCTTATTTTCAGCGACTGATGCACGAGGATACCAAGGTCTCGCTGAGAATCCAGCTCTCTCAATTTACACCCATTCAAATAATAATCTGCCTTCCTATTTTTGCTACCGAAGCGGATAACCTCGCATTTATCCACATTATTCTGCATCTGCCATGCATGTGCCCACTTTTTCAGCCTGGCCAAATCTCGCTGTCGGATCTCTCCATCCTCGTCACAGCTCACCCTCCCATCCAACTTTGTATCATCTGCAAATTTGGAGTTAATACATTTAGTTCCCTCATCCAAATGATTAAGATATAATGTGAACAGGCTGGGCAACATGGTGCCTCACGGCTCCGAGGTCCCAGGTTCTATCCCGGCTCTGGGTCACTGTCCGTGTGGAGTTTGCACATTTTCCCGTGTTTGCGTGGGTTTCGCCCCCACAACCCAAAGATGTGCAGGGGAGGTGGATTGGCGATGCTAAATTACCCCTTAATTGGAAAAAATGAATTGGGTACACTAAAATTATCTAAAAAAATATATAATGTGAACAGGGATCGTGTGCTGTTCCACGTGAGAAGATTCCTAATGCAGGGTGACCTTCTGATGTAGAGGATGATGAACTGAGACCATATGTGAAACACAAAAATGAGCTGAGTGTGCAGGATGTTATGGGTCCGGGTTTACAGAATCCCAAAGTGTTTCATGGAGTTCAACTGACCCACAACTTTTAATAGATTGTGGTGTGGGAAGCACACGGCGTACTCTCCAGGTGTGATACAGCAACTATGGACAAATGGGACAGGGGCTGTTTAGCTATGAACTATGGACAGGGGCTATTTAGCACAGGGCTAAATCGCTGGCTTTGAAAGCAGACCAAGGCAGGCCAGCAGCACGGTTCAATTCCCGTAACAGCCTTCCCGAACAGGCGCCGGAATGAGGCGACTAGGGGCTTTTCACAGTAACTTTATTTGAAGCCTACTTGTGACGATAAGCGATTTTCATTTCATTTCATTTCAAATGGTTTTTAAAACAAAACAATGTTTATTCTATGAACTCAAGTTAACCTTTTAAAAACAAACATTGAATATCTTAACACCCATTACTTCAAAGATAACTCCAAAAGGCTACAACACTAAATAATCCTTCAAACTGTTCCTTTAAACATCCAAAAGACTTCAAACCTTCAAAAATCATAACACATTAGGTTACATTCAATATATTTATAGTCTTTGGATTTGCAGACATCAACAGACCAGCTCTGTGTTTCTTCCTGCAGCTCTCAGCAAAACACACAGACACTCCCAGCTGCCTCCTCAAACTGAAACCAAAAAGCAGAAGTGAGCTCAACTCCCCCCACCCTCTGACATCACTTCAGTAATATGATCAGCTCCATTTCTTAAACGTACTTTGCTTAAACATCCATTTCTTAAAGGTACTCTCACATGAAACTCCGCCCCCCCCCCCAAAGAAAAAGACCCCCATCAACTTCAAGATGGTTTCATTTTTCACCTTTGCACTATCAATTAAGAAATGCACACAGTAAAAACACTTTACCGGTTCAAAAAAACAACACACGCAAACAGGTATAATAATATAGTCCTTTTTTTTTTGTTCTTCTTCCTCCAACCGAAATCCTACCCCGATTGACAGTCTCTTTGAACAAGAAAGTCTCTGCACGATCCATCCATTTCTCTACGCCTCGGCATTTCTCTTTAAAGTTAGATACTTCAGTTCAATCTGATCACAGAGTCCCTTGCAATTCTCCCAATACAGGAGTATCGGTTACAACAGCTTTCAGGCAGTCAAATGCCTGTTGAAAGTCCGCTGTCCATTGAAATTTTTGACGTTTCTTAAGCAAGTCCATCAGTGGAGCAACCACGCTACAAATCTTTTGCACAAAGGTTCGATCAAATCCACTCATGCCAAGAAATCACATTATTTCCCTTCGTCTTGAGGGTATCGGAAACCCCTCAAGGAAAGTGATTTGGGCTTTTCCAAATTCCCTTCTGGCTAGGTTTATCACCAAACCCGCCTCCTGAAGTCGATCGAATAACTCCATAAGATGTTTTAAATGTTCTTTCCATGTCTGACTGAAAACTACCAGATCGTCGATATATACCGCACAATTGGGTAATCCTGAAACGACTGTATTAGTTAACTGTTGAAATGTGGCTGGGGCGTTTTTCATGCCAAATGGCATAACTTTGAATTGGTATATACCATCTGGAGTCACAAAAGCTGAAATCTCCTTCGCCCTTTCGGATAAAGGTACCTGCCAGTAACCTTTAAGTAAATCCAATTTGGAAATAAAAGTGGATTGTCCCACTTTCTCAATGCAATCCTCCAAACATGGGATAGGATAAGAATCCGTTCTTGTAACTGCATTCACCTTTCTATAGTCCACACAACCGTTGGGTATTGTCTGGTTTAGGTACCATCACTATGGGTGAGCTCTATTGGCTGCAACCCACTTCAATTATTCCATTTTTAAGCATACTCTCAATCTCTGTTAACCTGTGCTAATTTTAAAAGGTTAAGTCTATATGGATGTTGTTTGATTGGAACAGCATTTCCCACATATACATCATGTATAGCCATTTTAGTACTTCTCAATTTATCTCCACAAACTTGCCCATGTGATATCAACTTTTTCAGGTCAGTTTGTTTTTCCTCTGGAAGATAACTCAACAATTTATCTCAATTTTTAAGAACATCCTCATTTTCCAATTTAATTTGAGGTATGTCAAATTCACAGTCGTCTGGATTTGGTTCGTCACTTTGAGTTAGAATCATTAAAACCTCCTCCTTTTCCTCTCCTTCCCTTTCAAAGTACCTTTTAAGCATATTCACGTGCCACACTCGGTGAGTCTTCCTTCTATCTGGTGTTTTTACCACATAATTCACCTCACTTAATTTCCTTTCAATTTGATAAGGTCCACAAAACCTTGCTTTTACAGGTTCACCTACCACTGGTAACAACACTAAAACTTTATCTCCCCTGGCAAAACTATGAACTTTGGATTTCTTGTCCGCTACCCGTTTCATCACATTTTGTGCAACTTTTAAATGTTGTCTAGCCAATTCACCTGCTCTATTTAATCGTTCCCTAAAATTTGACACGTAATCCAATAATGTAAGTTCCGATTTCTCACTTAATCAATTTAAGTGGTCCTCTTACCTCATGACCAAGAATTAGTTCAAAAGGACTAAATTTGGTTGACTCATGAGGTGCATCCCTAATTGCAAACCGTAGGAATGGAATTCCTTTACCCCAATCCTCTGGATAATCTTGACAATAAGCCCTCAACATTGTCTTTAATGTCTGATGCCACCTTTCTAACGCTCCCTGCGATTCTGGATGGTACGCAGTTGATTTAAATTGTTTTATTCCTAAACTATCCAAAACTTCTTTGCATAACTTTGAGGTAAAATTTGATCCTTGATCCGATTGAATTTCTGTGGGTAGTCCATATCTAGTAAAGAATTTAAATAACTCCTCCACAATCTTTTTAGCTGTAATATTACGTACTGGAATGGCCTCTGGAAACCTAGTAGACACATCCATTATAGTCAAAAGATATTGATTCCCACTTTTTGTTTTAGGAAGCGGTCCTACACAATCAATTAGGACCCTTGTAAAAGGTTCCTCAAATGCTGGAATGGGTATTAAGGGCATTGTTTTTTATCACTGCTTGAGGTTTCTCCTATCACTTGACATGTGTAACATGATTGACAAAATTTAACTACATCTTTATGTAGTCCAGGCCAATAAAAATGTTTCTGGATTTTAGCTTGAGTTTTCCTTATCCCCAAATGACCTCCCACTGGTACCTCATGTGCCACTCGCAACACCTCCTTTCTATACCCTACCGCCAATACTACTTGATGAACTTCTGCCCACTTTTCATCTGCCTGCATATGTACAGGTCTCCATTTTCTCATCAAGACATCACTTTTACAGTAATAACACCCTGGTATACTCTCAGATTCCTCTTCCGTATATGCTTTCTGATATATCTGTTTTATTTCTACATTTTCTGTTGTAACTCTGCCAATTTTCCTGAACTAAAAATTAACGCCTCATCCTCCACATGTTCTTGTTCTTTTTCAACCATCTGATCAAAAATCGTTTGATAATTGCATTTCAACTTCACTCTTTGATTTCTCCTCGTCTTAACCTGTGACTTTGCGACCTTGTTACTACACAATCCAGAAAAATCCCAGGATATTCATCCCTCAACACTTCAGTTGTCTGATTTTCCACTGGCTTATCAATCACAGTAGGCATCACTCCCACCTGCGATTCAGCTATATCATTACCCAAGATAAACTGTATTCCTGGACAAGATAGTTTCACCCAGAACATATTTTGCGCCCTCGCCACCCTCGGTGCTTCCTCCAAGCGGTGTTCAAAATGGAGGAATACTGATTCATCAACTGATGGGGGCCGGCACGTGGTAATCCGCAGGATTCCTTGCCCATGTTTAACCTGAAGCCATGAGACTTCATGGGCCCAGAGCCGATGTTGAGGACTCCCAGGGCAACTCCCTCCCGACTGTATACCACTGTGCTGCAAGCTCTGCTTGGTCTGTCCTGCTGGACATTGTCATAAGGTATGATTCTGTGAGTATGACTGTTATGCTGTTGCTTAACGAGTCTGCAGAGTCGGCAGGGCTGGGTTTGCTGTTGTCGCTTCTGATGCATGGTTCAATGCCGGGTGGTTCACCCGTTTTTATTCCTTTTTTGTGTTTCCATAGCGGTTGAATACAACTGAGTGGCTTGCTGGGACATTTCAGAGTGCATTTAAGAGTTAACCACATTGCTGTGGGTCTGGAGTCATGTGTAGGCCAGACCAGGTAAGGACGGCAGCTTTCCTTCCCTAAAGGACATTCGTAAACCAGATGGGTTTTTACAACAATCGACAATGGTTTCATGGTCATCATTAGACTTTTAATTCCAGATTATTTTATTGAGTTTAAATTCTATCACCTGCCATGGTGGGATTCAAACCCAGGTCCCCAGATCATTATTCTGCGTCCCTGAATTACTAGTCCAGCGACCACTATGCCACCGCCTCCCAAGTGTTGAAACGTCTGAAATCATTTTTTGAACGCAATTGGTAAATGTAGAATGGAATCTTGGCAGCTGCATTCTGCTTTTACCTTTCAACAAACTCTTCTTACATAGCACCATAATGTAGCAAAATGTTCCAAGGCATTTCACAGAAGGGTTGTATGAAGCATCTTTTGACGTAAGGCAATATTGAGACATTTGACTTGGCCATAGAGGTAGGCTTTAAGGAGCATCTTAAAAACGGGAAAAGAAAGGCAGAGAGGTTGTATGGAGGATTGGCAGAGCTTGGGCATTGGCAGCTGAAGGTACTGCCCCCAATGGTGTAACAATTAAAATCAGGATGCTGAAGGGGCTAGAATTAGATGAGTGCAGATATCTGGGGTTTGTGGAGTGAGAAGAGATTACAGCGATAATGAGGAGTGGCCTTGATGGCCTTATTAAGGGATCTGAAAGCAAGGATCAGAATTTTGAAATCGAGGTGTTGCTCAGCTAGGAGCCATGTAGGCCTTTGAGCAGAGGGATGATAGATGGATAGGACTTGGTGAGGGTAAGGAAATGGACAGCATTTACAGGCGATAGAATGTGGAAAGCCAGTGAGGAATGTATTGGAATTGTCAAGTGCAGAGGTAACAGATATATGGATGAGTATTTCTACAGCATGTAAGCTGGGCCAACTGTGGCATCAGGTGGCATTATAGAGATGATAACAGGCTGCCTTAGTGATGGTGCAGATATGTGGTCAGTATATTATCGTGGGTCAAATGTAATACAGTCATGTATTTACTAATCCTAACTTTGCTTGTCATTTTAATCCCTTCCAGGGGCAAACTGTTGTAAATTTTCCCCAGCAAAGGCATTAAGAGCAGCTAATTAAAGGAAAACATTCTCACTACCTACACTGTTGGGATGGGCATGGATAACAGAGCAGGAATGATTCTCGCAGTTTCAGCTTATCTCACTATTCTGCTAACTTTTAACGTACATCTCTGGGCAGCACGGTAGCATAGTGATTAGCACAATTGCTTCACGGCTCCAGGGTCCCAGGTTCGATTCCCGGCTTGGGTCACTGTCTGTGCGGAGTCTGCACGTTCTCCCTGTGTGTGCGCGTGGGTTTCTACGGGTCCTCCGGTTTCCTCCCACTGTCCAAAGATGTGCAGGTTAGGTGGACTGGCCATGCTAAATTGCCATTAGTGTCCAAAATTGCCCTTAGTGTTGGGTGGCGTAACTGGGTTATGGGGATAGGGTGGAGATGTGCGGTTGGGAAGGGTGCTCTTTCCGAGAGCCGGTGCAGACTCGATGAGCCGAATGGCCTCTTTCTGCATCTCTGCCATCGTTATCATTAAACAATGGAAACCCTCTCCCCAGTGGTCTACCATTTGACAGACCAGCCACATTTTCTCAACAGTTTATAGAGTCAAACAGTGCATTTCCAAACATGCCTCTTTTTCAAAATGGTCACATTGTTATTTGTTCAGTTTCCAAAGTTATTAAAAAATGAGCACTTCACACCTTTTCTGCTGCATTTAACATGCATCTCTGGCATTGTCATACATTTTATTGCCTGGAACAGAAGCATTCCATTTTCTGCAAGTTTGAAATTATCAATAGAAAACATTCTGGAATGTAGATAATTTTGCATCTTGATACAAATGTCTTGAATACAGCAAGATAAAGTAGCATCAAATCTGTATTAAATTGCATGTATTTTTGTTCGAAAGTATATTTAAAACAGTTGTTTTTATTGATGCTGCAGGTCATGTTAATCCTTTTTAACTCGACCCTTGAAGTTATCCATGACGTTGAAAACACCAAAATAATGTCCAAGAAGAATTCCAAGTTTCATGGGAAGCAAGCTGTTACGAGAAAAAGACTTGTGACTACAATCAGATTTTGCTTGAGCAACAATCAATAAAGAAAATGTAAAAGATTTCATGACTAGCTTGCAATATATTTATCATAGCTATAATTAAAACAGTACAATACATAAAATGATTGGATAAGATCATTTTAGCAAAATCTATCTTGTTTTAATTGCAGTCAGTCTTAATTTAATATTAAGTTTGACTATTAATCATGTTGGAACAGGGGCTTAAAGATACAGGGTGAGATTCTCTGAACTCCCCACAGCATGTTTCTTGGCGGCGGGAGGTGGCTGGTTGTTGGCCGGGGCAGGATCTTCTGGTGCTGCTAATATCAATGGGATTTCCCATAGAATCCACGTCATGCCGAATCAAATCCCGCAGAGGGATGTGCCATTGGCAGGACTGATGAACCCGCCAGCATGAACAATCGGAATTTCCAACCCATTACATTCAACCAACTCTGGCTATAGACCTCACTTTCTTAATGGTTTTGACTAAATACAAATGTCAGCTTAGCTCAGTATAATAATAATCCATATTAGTGTCACAAGTAGGCTTACATTAACACTGCAATGAAGTTATTGTGAAAATTCCCTCGTTGCCACACTCTGGTGCCTGATACACGGAGGGAGAATTCAGAATGTTCAATTCACCTAACAAGTACGACTTTTGGGACATGTGGGAGGAAACCGGAGCGCCCGGAGGAAACCCATGCAGACAAGGGGAGAACGTGCAGACTCTGCACAGGTGGTGACCCAAGCTGGGAATCGAACCCAGATCCCTAGCGCTGTGAAGCAATAGTGCTAACTACTGTGTACCGTGCTGCCCTATGTGGCACTCTTTACAATTAAATGGTCGTACGTTCAAATGTATATGTAAGACCCTTTCTCATAAGCTGGGCTGACAGCTGATTATAGCATTGAAGCAATATTGCATTGTCAGAGGTGTTGCTCTTAGACGAGTTATCAAAGTTTGCTCAGCTGTTCAAGTGGATGTTAAGATCCATCCCATTTTTCAAAGAAAACAAAGTTTTTCAGGCATCCAGATTAACATTCCTGTGAAAGTCAAGTTAACTAGTCATTTGCCCAATTTCCAATTATGGGATCTTATTACGCATAAAATTGTTGAGATTTGTATATAACAGTCAAGAAAAGTCATAGTAATTTTTAAGCAAAGCAGGTTTATTTCAAATGTCTGAAAAATAGTATAAAATCAATAAAAAGTTATGTTTTTAATTTTTAATAGCAGTCAAATAATCTCAGATGAAATAGTTATCCTACAGTTGCTACGAGTCATTCACCTACTGAGGATACACGTTTTTATAATGGACTGTGTGTAGAAGTGAGCTTCATTTCTCCAAAATCCTTTGCATTTAAAAAAAAACTTGTGCATTTCTAAGTCGTCAGTTTGGGAGTTTGAGCTTTATGTTTTGCAGTCTTTTAGTACATTTCAGGCGGGTGGCACTTGTGGTTAGTTTCGCTACAATCTCATCCCATCCATTAGATGGACTTCCTACTTACTTGACTGCATTGCCATTAATCTGCTTACCACCCTATTTAGCTTCCTGGCTCTCATGCTAACCAATATTGTGAATTCTTCTCGAATGTTCCACTCCCTTACAACATCATTAACACACCTTCAAAAACCATCTTGAGCCTTCCAACTTGCAATAAACATTTCATAGAAGCACAAGGAATAGAAGCAGGGTTAGGTTCTTTGAGCCTTCACTGGTATTTGATAAGATCATGGCTGATGCGATCTTGGTTTCAACTTGCCTATTCCACATAATGCTCAACTCCCCTAGAATTCAAGAATTTTTCCATATCAGTCTTGAATTTATTTAATGACACAGCCACCACAGCTCTCTGGGGCAGAGAATTCCAAAGATTCTCTCCCTTCAGAGAAGAAATTCCTCTGTATCTCCATCATAAATGTCTCATCTTCAACCTTTATTTTCTCTCAAAGTCCATGAACACCAAATCCATGCTCAACTTCCCTGCAACTCCATTTTGATTCCTCTAATCAGTGTTTTGATGCTGTCACAGTGCTGAAAGACATTAAGGTCACAACGGTATCTTCTGTGACCATAGTACGTTATTGCTTCCCGTCTCCTCCGCAGTCTTTGACATGGTAAACTACATCATCTTCCTTCCATATCGCCCCGTCCTTTTTGTAGCCTGGTCAGTTCCACTCTTACCTATTCATTCTGGAGCATCTTTGCAATGGCTTCTCTTCCTGCCCAAATTACTTTCAGACTCTCAAAAACACCTACCCTTAAATCAGTCCATCTCGCTCTCATCTGCATGTTATGGCTTGGTAGCCTCTCCACCACTATTTTCAACACCTCCACTGTCTGCGTTCTCACATTGCTTCCTTCATATCCATTTCATTAATGAGCTGTAATTGCCTCTAGTTAAGGATTGGAAGATCGATGCCATCATCTTTAGACCTTGCCACAAACCCCTTGCTATCAATTCTATTGCCCTCCCTGGTGAAGCAGCCCATTCACAACTGTGACTTCAGATTCAAATTTGAGGTGAACTTCTGATTCCAGACCTTCTCCATCACAAAGATTTTCTACTTCCACTTTAATAAGATCAGTCACTGCTCCAACTTTGCTTTACCTATTCATGAAACCTGATTCATGCCTCATTTGCCTCTGAACACTGTCCATTCTTGCCTTGCATCCCCCAGCCTCCGTAGATTTGAGCTCATCCAAAATGCTTTGCCCATATCTTCCCCTACATCAAGAGGTGAATTTTATTTGTATGGTGTGGCTCCAAAAATAGGTGGCACATCCACACAAGTGACATATGATGGGCTGGCTAATTAACAGCTTGACAGACAGGACCCGTCCAATTGTTGAGTGGGTGTGGGCAATGAAGTGCCAACGGTGGCATCATCTGACTAAAAGGTTGGGGCTGGTGCCATCTTTAAAGGGCTGCTGGCTCTGCATACAGTGCTGCCCTGTTGTCAAGAATTAATTGGGCAGAAAGCACTAAAGACCCCTATAGTTCAACTGAGGACTTTTCCACTCCTTTGGCTCAACTGAAAATCCATGAAACCGACCAGGATGCTGCTGCCACCAAAGCAGAGGGAAGACAATGTGTGATCCCATGGTTTAGCGATGTCTCCTTGCAGGTTCTCCTCCAGGCTGCATAGAGAAAGGCAGAAGGTAGGATGTGACTAGAGGGACACGGACCCAGGAAGTGTAGAAGGTTGTAGTTTAATCAGGCAGCATGGTCGGCACGGGCTTGGAGGGCTGAAGGGCCTGTTCCTGTGCTGTACTTTTCTTTGTTCTTTGTTCTTTTGAGGCCCTCTTACCAAGAGATGGCAAGATGAGACCTCCCACTTGAACAAGCAGTCAGCAACTGTGGGTTCAATGGGTTCACTCTTCCAACTTGGGCGCAGAGCCGCAAACAGGTCAGTGACCTCCTTTACGTCTGGCAGGGTGAGTCCTTACCATACTCTTCTTTGGAGCTTGCACATGGCAACATGGGATGGTGTGTGACATGGAGAGGGAGTGACTAGCCAGGTAGCATATATTTTCAGTTGCATGCCTGCAGATCAGAGACAGCATGCTGTCCCCACCATGCCCCTTCTCCCACCATGCCCCTTCAGAGTGGATGCAAGGAGGAGGCATTCATGAACTCCCATCATAGACCAAAGGGCTGCCATTTGCATAAAATGTGAGGTATCGCATGAAGACTAGCAAAAAAATATTCCTCATTCAGTTTGCAGGAGAAATACGGCCACAATAAAAAGTGGGCAAAGGTGGAGGCATCAAGACATTGCTGTTTTCATCTCAACGGAGGTGGTGGCCCTGGAACTGGCTGGTTCACAGTCGGGAGGGGGGGGGGGGGTCAGCGCAATTGCCGATAGAAAAGCAGTGTCATCATAGAAGAATGATTTGCTTGGGTGCAGGGTAATCCTGGGTAATAAATGATAGACATGTGAACACTGCATCTATCATTGGACACAGAGCTCTACATCAGGCATGTTGGGGATGAGGAGATGTGAAGGCCTTAACTCCTAAATGTTTCTATTCGCTCATGGTCTCGTCACTATTGAAGAACATTCAGCTGCAGAGAGTGGGGCTAGCAGTTCACCTCTGAGGTGCAGGAGGGATCCTCAGAGGGTGCAGCATCATATCACTGTGTCCCAACACATATACTGCACATCGTTGGGTATTGTTTGTGATTAGATTCAGGGACATAACTTGGTGAGTGCAGTAGTCAGCCCAAGCAGACAGACAAGGTCACGCAGACAGTTGGAGGACTGCAAGTGTTCATACCCAAACGGAGCCCTAGCGTGATGAAGTGCTTCTGGACTCAGGAACATAGAATTTGCTGGACATGAAGCGAGAGCTGAAGAAACATTTGGCACAGAGGCAATGCACACTAATGCACAAATAATGAAGGAGTCTCATCCAAGCCTAGTTTCAGGTGCATATCTGCATGGCTTCCTCCAATGGAGGGGTTGGTAACCCTTATGATCCCACCTCCAGGATCAATGATGACAGAGGAGGATGTTGCATCTGTGCAGGAGACCCTCAGCATGCCAACCCTCCAGGCATCAGTCAGCCAGAGGATAAGATTTGGGTGCAGGAATAGGCCATTTGGCCCATAGTGTCTGCTCCACCATTCGATCGTGGCTGTTATGCTCCTTATCTGTTACCTACAATGCTACAGACCAAGATCTGGATGGCAAAATCAGTCAGAACATCTCCTCCCTAGAACACATGACCTAGGAGCAGGAGTTAGCAATTTAGCCTCCCGAGCCTAAACACCTTCTCTAATTCTAAGTTTATGACCTCTCGTTTGAGGATATCCCACAAGAAACATCTGCTCCACGTCTTTTTTATCCATATCTTTTAGCATCTTGTATATCTCAATTTGATCTCCCCTCATTCTTCTAAACTCTTGACAGTTCAATCTCTCCTCGTATGACAAACCCCTCATCTCTGGAATCAAACTAGTGAACCTCCTCTGAACTGTCTCCAATGCCTCTACATCTTTCCTCAAATAATGGGACCAAAACTGTGCACAATACTGCAGGTGCAGTCTCACCAATGCGTTGTAAAGTTGCAACAACACTTCCTTACCTTTATACTCAATTCCTTTTGCTATAAATGCCAACATTTCATTTGCTTTCCTTATTACCTGCTGCACCTGCATACTCGTTTTCTGTGACTCATGCACGAGGACACCCAGGTCCCTCTGCATCAGAGCTCCCTGAAGTCTCTCCCCATTTAGATAATAAGTTGTCTTCCCATTTGTTCGGCTAAAATGCATGACCTCACACTTATATACACGTTAAACTCCATCTGCCACATTTTGGCCCACTCTCCTACCTATCTATTTCCATTTGTAAGGTTCGTATTTCCTCATTGTAACTTACTGTCCCATCTATTTTTGTGTCATCTGCAAATTTGGCTATAGAACCTTCTATCCCTGTATCCAAGTCGTTCACGTAGATTGTAAATAGCTGGGACCAAAGGACCGAACCCCGTGGCACCTCACTAGTTACATCTTGCCATCCAGAAAAAGACCCATTTATCCCGACTCTCTGTCTCCTGTCCGTCAGCCAGTCTTCTATCCAAGCTAATAAATTACTCCTAATGCCATGTGATCACATCTTGCAAATTATCCTTTTGTGCGGCACCTTATCAAATGCCTTCTGGAAGTCCAGATATACTACATCTACAGGATCCCCATAATCCACTTTGCTTGTTACAAGGATGGTCAAGGTCATCCCAGGACAAGGGCAACACGATCACCTTATCTCCACCTCAGCTGCAAGTTCAGGGATTGCATCCCGTAGAAGCAAACACAAATGTGTTAAGAGCACCTTAATGTGCTTAGAGCACCTTAATGTGCTTGGGGCTCAAGGAAGTTTAGACCTGTCACATGTCAAACTTTGATACAATAGTGGCACTCATAAATGTAACTGCTATTATGGTTAGCTGCCCATATATGTTGTTCCTTCACCTCTGAAGCAAGGGGTTCCTCATCCTGTTCAGCATGCTCAGCAGCCTTCTGCACATCCTCATGCATGAGGAGTGGTAATTAATGATGTCCTAAATATTCAAGGCCTCCTCCATTTGCAACGCCAGATTGTGGTAGCCTGCTGCATTATCTGTAGGACCCTCCCAGACAGACTGAATGATTCCACTGGATTAGTTGAGGCACATGAATATGTGCCTGGATTCTCCGATTGCCGTTCCACTGGCAGGGGGGGGGGGGGTGGTGGCAAGGTGGGGTTACAGGGGGGCAGCTTCCGGCAGGCCGGGAACGTGCACGACATGTTGTATGGCACAGTCGCCGCAACGGACCCAGCCATTCTGCGTCCATATCGGCAGGTAATGCCTTACGTGGTGCGGCTGCTAGTCCCCCACAAGGTGGAGCATTGGTCCGGGGACGCTGCCGACATTTTGGTCGTAAGACCAGACAGATCCTGCAGACATAGCCGCAGAATCGGAGAATCCAGCCTATGATCTTTAGCAGCCTAATTGTTTGCTCAATGATTAGACGCATGGCCGGTATTGTGCCGCTGCCTTGTGAGCTTTCTTCACAGGCATGAGTAACCATGCCTTCAATGGATAAGCCTAGTTCCTGAGAACCTCTCTTTAAAGCATGTTGATGGGGGGGTGGAAACATTATAGCGGCGAGGTGGAAACGTTGCAGCACCTGGGAATGCCTTACTAAGTAGGCACTAGAGCGGCTTCCCGGGAACACATCTGACCGATATGGTTTCAGTGGTTGCAGATCAGTTGGATATTAATGGAACGGAAGTCCTTCCCGTTGATAAAGGCCATTGGCTAGTCCATGGAAACCTTGATGGCCGCAGGTGAACATAGAACTGTACAGCACAATACAGGCCCTTCGGCCCATGATGTTGTGCCGAACTAGTCTGAAACCAAGATCAAATCAATCTACTCCCAATCATTCTACTGCACTCCATATGCCTATGCACAGTCAATGACACTCTACACCCAAGGGAATCCAGCGATGGCCCTGAAGCCAATGACTCATACACCTGGGTACCTGAATTGATGTGGCAACTCATACTCAGGCTCTCTTGGACATACCATTGATGTACTGAATGGCCACAGTTTTGGAGATCCCACACATATTGCCAATGGATTCCTAAAAAGCTTTGGATCGCTGGGATTTGAGAGCCACGGTGATATCTAGGGCCATTGGAGTTGGATGTCCATTGAATACAGTGGGTCTCATCTTGTCCTGAGCATGCTGCATAGCAGTGATCACCTCCCTGAACAGCCTCTGTCCTGACTAACACTGCTGACCTGACAACTGCAGTTGGTGGAGCAGTGCACAATAGAGGCTTCCTATTGATATCCACGCATGGCTGGATGTTGTTACTCCCCTCTGTAATATTCCCCGGCATGTACATTCAGATGCTGGCCTTCTGTTGCTGCTGTGGAGCCATCAGTGCCAGGTTCAACATACATCATCATCTCTCCTCCTCTATGCAAGGTTGGATTGAAGACTGAGTGGATCAGTTCCATGTCAGGGTGTCTTTTCCCTCTCTTGCACTATCTTTGCAGTCCATCTCCCCCAACCTTCCTACTCCTTTGGGGACAAGTGCCACTGATGCTCAGTGTCCCTTGTAGGTTAGCAAGCATAGGGATGAAAGGTGAACAAATATGATGCCAGTTAGGCCAAAACGAAAAACTCAGGTAACTTCTGATCAATCAGCCTAACTTCAAGAACGGGTAGGCTTCACAAACCATAATACATAAGGACATTAAAATTGATGGAAGAGTTAATGGGGAAAAATACTTTAGAAATTATTTCAACAATTTATAGTGTGAGAACCGGAAATGTGGGAATACCATAAAACTGGGGTTCCAACCGGTGGGATATAACTCCAAATGAGACATCATGTTTCCCCAACTGAGGTCACAGGGGTCATATTTAGGGTCGTGAGCTGTCTCTCCTCCAAGGCAACTGTGGAGAGGGACTGCACAGTCTGGAGGCCCTGGCAGGATAGCCCTGGAGTCACTTGACTGATGCTGTCAAACAGCAAGGGGCAGGCAGTGAGCCGGGGCACTGTTCAACATTAGAATCTACTTTTAAAGGTGAGAGTCAAGCCAAGCTTCACAGTAATTCTCCTGCTCCCAGCACATTAGAGCATGTAATGACTGAGTTTGAGAAAATTACACTACTGAAAGTTATAGGAGGAGCTGAATACAGAGAGTGAAAGGCTGGGAGCAAACAAAATATGTCTACTCTTTACACAAACATTGGTATCCTGCTAAAGCTGGTTTCAGCCAAGAATTGATGTAGAAACAAAAGAGGATTTTTAAATCAGCTGCAAAGAACTTGCAGCAGTTGGAATGCCTAGTGACACGGAATCTATGGGAATTCAAAGCAGAGAGAGTACAAACTTGAGTCATCTGAGGAGGGAGTACAAAATGAAACAGGTGTTGAGCAACGTTCTCTCAAGAAATATTCAGACTATGGGTCTGCAGTTACACACATAAATGTCACTGGTGTCTTTGACGGACTGGATGAAAGTGTGTTGATGAGGTAAAAACCAGACTGACAGCTCTTTTACAGATCATTTGTCAACCAGCTGGGATAATGAGTACCAGCAGGCGTCTCAAAAGAGTTGTTGAACATGGGTCCAGCTGTTGCAGGAACATCTCATGTGACTTCCAGCCAGATGTCCAAGGCAAGCATTATCTCAAAAGCTTCATACCACCCAATACAACCTGCACATCACAGTTGTTCAGCCCACTCGAGAGCACTTTGACACAGCCTTAGATTACAGAGCAAGACAGCCGTTCTTCACCAGAGGAAATACTGGAGTAGAGCTGTGAGCACATGATTAGTGTAACAACACAAAACAAATATTGACTATTTTGCTCCTCTTTGGTGGTGGGATTTTTAATTGGGTGGAGCCATGGAAAGATAATCAATGCTGGGAGGGGCAGTGCGTGTTGTTTCTGATTGCGCATTGTAAAGAGGTGTCTTGTTCACTTTCTCTGGGTCTTCAAATAATGCAGGGACTATGGTCTGCTGCAAAATGATCTGGACTTTGACCTGGTAAGGATGGTGAAATTGTCAACATTCAGTATTGTGGTGATATGCATCACTGTAAATACACAAGGGGTTAATGTAGATACACTAGGACACTGTAAATACACTGGGACTAAATAAACACTAGAAGGAGCACCAGAGACATCATGACACACAGACATTCAACCAATAGGCCAGTACGATAGGACATGACCAATGGGCAATCAAGACACACCGAGACGTGACATAAGGGGGCTACCCATATAAAAGGACAGGGCACACATGCTCTTTCTTTTTCCAAAGGCGACACTCAGAGACACAGGGGCATATCAGTGAAGCATCACATCCACCGCATGGATTAGAGCAGACTGGTTAGTTAGATCAAGTTACTATAGTAAGATTAGCAGGAGAGTCGAACCCAAGTAGGAGAATTGTTAACTGTTCAATAAATGTGTTAAATCTATCTCCAAGTCTGAACCTTCCTTTGTTAGAGTATACATCAAGGAAGCAGCTTATGCTCCGTGAAGAAGCATAACACAAGTATCATTACTCCTCAGAAACTGACAGTGACTTCAGGAATCCACATTCCTGCAGTTAAGCAGGGAAATCCAGAAGTAGCCAGTGATTCTATGCTTCTCCAGTAGGGGGCTGTTGAGGCACCTGCCACAATGCAGTTTGAAAAGTCATGGAGCTGACAAAAGCTTCCATTTTAAATGTTTTTAGTCACTCTGTAGAAACCTTGAATAAGTTACACCCTGGTGAATGGCGTGTAACTAGGTTTTTAAATAGAACACTAAGTTCCTATTTACTGCTAAATATCCCCACTGGCCCAGAGTGAGCAATTTTACATTTGTTGAATGTCGAGAATCTCTATGATAAAGAAAATCCACATCTTTTAACTTTTTTTAAAGTTTATGAGATTGTACTTTCTGGCTTAATTCCATGTGCATGTCCCAATCATTTATTTTGTTATATGTAAAACCTAATTAAAAGTGAAAGGTTCAGTGGTTTTACTTCCTAGCCTTCTGTCGGATTCAAATTGACAGCAGAAAAGGGGAAATTCACAGAGCAGAGATTGCTACATCTTTGTAGATAGCTTTCTTCAAGGTTAGCAGCGAGTCTTGTTGCTTTGCTTCTGGCTCTGAAATCCAACTCATTAAATGCATCTTATTCCCCAGATAATACTCATCAACATGCAGAAAAATACCTCTGTGGATAGGATATCATTTCCTGTTCATGTATTGGTTTTGATGCTTCCAGCCTGAATGCCTGCTCAAGTTCCCAGTCTACTGCACTGGATGTTTGGAAAGCCCTCAGCTACTAAAAGTTCTGGGTTGCTTCCAGCTACCAGCTCAGTTTCATTGTTCAGGATTGAATCTAGCATTGTGTATATTAGATATGTAACATGGCAATTAAAAAAACAATTTTTGATGTATTCTCATCAGATTTTTATCCCAATCTACTCAAGGATAGCGCAAACCTCCCCTAGACTTAATAGACCAGAGGTTAAAAGCCCAGGGATAAATAACAGCTTCAACATTTCAGATTTTTTTGTATTCTGTAGCATAGCATTTAGTTTCAGAATTGAAAAAATGTAAAACCATCTGCCATGAATGTGGAATTCTGATTTCTCTTATGTTTAAATTTTCAATGCAAATTTCATCTGGAAGACGTAGAACTGTAAGCCATTCGACTCATTGACTTCTCCGGTCAGAAGGGGGACAAGCTAGCATAGGATTAGATGGTGTTTTGTGCCAATCAAACTTCTCAGATAATGAAGCCATCCACGCCTGCGTACAGCAGGAACTGGGCAACATTCAGGTTTGGGCTGAATGTGGAAATGACAGGTTGATGCACGATCAATCACTATTGATGCGAGATTGTAGTCCAATGAAAGGCTTTAATGACCAAGTAGTTACCCCAGCTGCTCCGGTACAGAATGACTGCTGTGGGTGAAACACAGACTCTTACGCTCCTCCTACTGGGCGGAACCAGCAGGCAGGTTCTACCATTCATACTACAGTACAAGGTACATCCCACCTAGGTACTGCGATACCCCTAATATAGCCTACCACACAGGTAACATTAGTCATGCCACAGAAGTGCCAGACAATGACTATCTCCAATAAGGTGCTAACCACCTCTTGATACTGTTACCATCACTGAATTTACCTACCGTAAGCATACTGGCAGTCACCATTCACCAGAAGTTTAACTGCCAGTCACATAAATACTGTGGTAACAAGAGCAGGTCAGGAACGGAGTACTCTGCAGTGAATACCTCATCTCCTGTCTCCCCAAAGCTTTTCACCACCTACAATGGAATACTTTCCATTTAAATGGATGACTGCAACTTCAAGTACACTCAAGAAGCTGGACACCATACAGGACAAAGCACCCTGCTTTATTGGCAACCCATCTACCATGTTAAACATCGACTCCATCCACCACCGTGCATCAGGACTGAAGAATGTAGCACCTATCCATGGACTGTAGCACTCGCCCAAACTACTTCAATGGCACCTGATGAACCCATGCCTGACCTCTGCTACTTAGAAGATTAAGAGCAGCAGATGCAAGGGAGTACCATCACCTGCAAGTTCCACAGCATGTCACAGACTATCCTGGTTTGAAAATATTTCCTCACAACTTCTTCACTGATGAGTCAGAATCTTGGAATTCCATTCCGCGTAGCACTGTGCAAGTACCTCAAATATATGGACTGCAGCAGTTCTGGGAAACAGCTCACCACCACCTTCTCAAGGGCAATCAAGTGGTCAGCAATAAATACTGGTCTTGCATCCCATGAAGGAATTTAAAAAGTAATTCTTTGTTGCTTTGTTATTAGATTTGAAAACTGTTAGCAATACTTTTGTTTTCTTATACCAAGGAACCATTTTTGCCTCGTGGAAGTGTATGCGAGTGATGAAAGTGATCTTATAATCCCTGTCCATGAAATAAAAGAAGCGGCCTAATGGTCATACTTTGTTTTTGGTCACAAAAGAATTCCTTGGAATAATTTAGTCACTTCATAAGCACACTTTCTCAAAAAACAGGCATGTGCATTCACAATAAATTAATTCTCCACTTCATTCCCTCTTCATTGCTTTTTGCATCGTGTGGGCAACTACAACATGAAGCTGTTTCCTATAATTGGTCAGGTTTTTACTGTATTCAGTAGTGCACAAATACACTATTCAATTATTAGTTCTCTTCCATACAAGAATATAGATGCTGGGAGTTCTGGAACATAGTGTCCCTACAGTGCAGAAATAGGCCATTGGGCCCATCGAGTCTGCACTGACCCTTGGAAAGAGTACTCTACCTAGGTCCATGCCCCCACCCTATCCCCTTAACACAGTAACCCTACCTAACTCTTTGGACACTAAGGGCAATTTAGCATGGCCAATCCACCTAACTTGCACATCTTTGGACTGTGGGAGGAAACCCACGCACACACGGGGAGAAAATGCGAACTCGATACAGACAGTTGCCCGAGACTGGAATTGAACCCGGGTCCCTGGCACTGTGAAACACTGTGCTACCATGCCACACATGAAGAATTTTCATGAAGAAAAAAATTCATAAAAAGCAGTTGTAATAATGGAGATTTATCATATTCAACAATTATGACTGCTTAAAAGACCATATAAAAATGAATTGCAGAACTACTGCATCATAGACGGAGATAAGCTGTACTTACTTTTGAATAGCATGGAAAAAATATAAGCTGCGTGGCATCACAAGAAGCACTTGTTCCTGTAAAATGGCATTCACAATCTTTTTGGTAGCATAGTTTGGATCTAAAATGGGAATAAGGTGTGGCCACCTGTATAGAAATTGAGTATAAATTATGAGGTGAATGCCTTAGTTCGATTGTTCACAATTTGTCCATCAAAAGAGTAGCATGCAGGTTTTCAAGAGTAAACTAAAAGTTGTCAACCATCCAAAAACAGTTTGAGAAATCCTGCTAAAGTACATACTAAAAAAACCCACAGGTTTTCTTCAAAGTTGTTCATAAGGATCTCCCTGCAGTTGGACAAGTTTCTTTGCCAGTGACAGCCATCACCGATACTTGGGGATTGGAGGGGGGAGGGGGATGGGGGGGGGGGGGGGGGGGGGGGAAGAGGGAGAGGGAGAGGGAGAGAGAGAGAGAGAGAGAGAGAGCGCTGACTGATGGTGATTTAACCTGAGGATTATCAAACTTCAGGCGAGGGGAGAGGTTGAGAATGCAGGCCTTCATGAATAATCTCAGCCGATATGGAAATAAGTGCAATAAAGGCTTCTTGGTGGGGCTTGATGTCTGCCATGAGTCAATTGGTAGCACAGTAACCTCTGAATCACAAGATGCTGGGTTCGTGCCCCAATCCAGGGCTTGAGCACAAAAAAAAAAATCAAGGCCGGTGCTCCATGCAACAATGAGGGATCCATTCATGGTGCAAGATGCTGCGTTTCAATTAGCATCTTAAATCGGGGCCCTCTCTGTCTGCTCAGGCGGATTTGGAAGATCTAAGGCACTATTTTGAAGAAGGGCAGGTGAGTCCCAGTGTCCTGGCTATCCCTCAATCAACATACATATTTTTTGAAAAAACAGATTATCTGGCTATCACATGGTTGTTTCTGAGAGTTTGCTGAGCGCAGATTAGTTGCCGTAATTCCCATATTACAATAGTGACTATGGGCATGATCGAATGCCCTAGTCTCGCCTGACTCGGTGATGCGCGAGGCTGTTAAATCTCTCGCAAGATGTACGACGCTCGGAACACCTCGTGAGATCCAACAATATCTTGCGAGAGACCACGATCTGGATCTCCCCTTGCTGCGTGAGATCCAGGTTTAAGTGAGCCATTAGGCTTATTTAAATATGTCGATGCCAGATTTGCTCGAGGCCTAGGAATGAATGGCAGCACCTGGCAGAACTCATCATGGCGCCGTTTAGCACGGGTCTACACAAATGTGGACCAGGCGTAACGGTACCTGTGGGGGGGGGGGTCTCCTAGGCTATTGGAGGCCCCTGGGTGGTCAGGCTCCAGGCAGGGTAGTACACTGGCACTTCCGCTGCCACCTGGGCACTTTTGACACTGCCAGCCAGGCACTCAGCTGGGTTTGTCAGTGCAGGAAATGAGATAAGTGCTGCCTCGGTGGGGCATTCCCAACTGGGTCCCATTTGATAGCGGGATCGTTCTTGGGCCTACTATTCACGCCCAAAATAGGACCTTTTTTTGTGCTTTAAATTGCACCCTATTACTTCGAAACAGAGGTGAGAAATTTGACAATGCTATCATGCCACCAGCAGAGGAAAGCAAAACTCTTCCTGCAAGCCTTCAAGAGAAAGCTGGACTACTTGCTAACTGCTGCATAAATTGAAACACGATAAAGATAAATGGATTTATTGTAAACAAATAATTTTTGAGTGAGATCTTCTGGATTGTTTTGATCACTTGAGGGAGCCGAGGAGGAATTTTACAGATTTTTTTCTCTTTTCGCTCCAGAGCTTTTCTGCTCGTTTGCCTCTCTTGAGGTAGTTAGGACGTGTTTAGTCATAGTTCTCAGGCATTACGAATGTCAACAGGCTTGACAGATCAGCTGATCCTTTCCTGTCTGTAATTTTCATATTTTAATTGTGGAGTCACATTTTTAGGTTTTGTGCATTTAAAGCTAAAAATA
Source organism: Scyliorhinus torazame (assembly GCF_047496885.1). Lineage (NCBI taxonomy): Eukaryota > Metazoa > Chordata > Chondrichthyes > Carcharhiniformes > Scyliorhinidae > Scyliorhinus > Scyliorhinus torazame. The sequence goes on along the minus strand of NC_092717.1, from coordinate 126,352,759 downwards.
TTTTTGGAATTGATTTGGCTTCTGCCTTTAGTATTGTGTCGTGGCCCTCAGGTTAAATCACCACCTATCAGCTCTCTCTCAAAAAGGGGAGAAGCAGCCTATGGTCTTCAGGGACTAGGGCAACTTTCACTATGGAACCCTCATTTAAAGAAAACACAATTACTGCATGATCTTGACCCTCATAATCTATTTATTTTGTTGCACTCATTTCAATCTTTTAAATGTGTAATTTTAAACATTGCAACCTTTTAAAAAAAAAAAAATCCATCACCCCGGTCTGACTCCCTTTATTGCTGACATTGGTTTCCCACCTCCTCTGCTACACTTTCTACCTAATGGGATTTTCTCTTGGTACGTCTCTTTGCCTTGTGCATTTAGAATGATCCCATGCACTGGGAGCCAACATACTTTCACTTGGTACAATTCAGATTCATTAGCTGGAATGATAAATTTTCACTGCAAGACTACTGATGAGAATGCCACAACACTAACATTTCAAGTTTTAAATATCACATTCAGCCAAGCTTGCGTGATTAAAGTTGAAAATAAAGATGACAAATGTATTGAATCAACATGTCTACCTACTTGGTATTGCAGCCATCAAACATGCCAGTGTTTATGAAGTATGGGCAAACAATAGTCGTCTTGATGCCATTTTTCCCTGAAACCAGCAATTCTAGTGCAACAGACTCAGCAAAGCCAACTGCTGCAAACTTGCTTGAACAATAATCTGTAAATGATGAAATACACTCATTATTCACCAAACATACATGGGAATCAGTATTAGAAGGACAGTTTAAAGAAATTCAAAACGGATTAGCATCCAGTTTCAATTAGTAAATTGGTCCACTATAAATCCGCATAAAATATGACTGCTTCATACATGTGCACTTTTATTGTTTACTCTCTTCCCATTTGTTTCCTCGAGTTTAATACTTTAAGAGATAAACCTGGTGATGATTATAGTAACCTCACATTAAGTGTGAGAAGTTGTTGCACAGAATTATTCATTTTATGTTCTCAGAATAAAAAGTTATGATGATTCCAATTTTTGACAATACATAAAGCAGTGACATTCAATATTGGAATTATTAGGTGCTAGATTATAGGAAATCGTCACTGACAAGCCTAAAGGTCTATGGGCAGCTATCAACGAGACAAACAGTGAATGCTAATCTTCCACTGTTAGTAAAATCTGTGTCTGTGTATTATATGGGTATTTTGTTTCTGTAATTATAATAGTGGAAAATGTTCACATTTTTAAGAAAAGCAAGAGTTTAACTCTTTGATATTAAATACTTCAAAAATAGGTACAAATTGAAATGTAGAAAATAGCAATTTAAAGCTATGCAAATCCTGTTGTGTTGTACAATATTCTCAGCCTAAATATTATGATCCCCCAAATCCCCAGAAACCACAGAAGCTAGTCTTACCTGCCAATCCATTGACTGGAAACAATCCTCCCGAACTGGCAATGCTAACCAGATGTCCATGGTTGCTGGCAATCATTGCAGGTAGGAATGCTTTATAGGTCTAAAGACAGTGAACTCACAGAATTATGGAGTGGACTGCAATTGGTGTACTTAAAACTACAAGAATCACTAATGAGGAAGAGGACAAAGACATTTTGGAAAATACGTTTACAACTTATTTCTCCCCTCCAGAATAGCAAACTTCCCCAGATTATTTACATTAATTGCTGTTAAATGAAATAAACCAGAGTCAGTGAACCAAACAGGAAAAAAAAAGTGAGGTATACAATGGATCAATGTATTACAAACATCTACTAAAACGATACGAATACTAAAAAGCAGAAAATATAACACACGGACATTTTGGGCTGGAGTCTCAGCCGCCCTCCGCCGAATTCCCGATGTGGCGGACAATGCAGCATCGGGGGAAAAAAAAAACAGGATTGGCACTGGCACCGATTGGTTTCCGATGTTCAAGTCCCGCGCTATTCTCTGGTCCTCTAGGCCGATAATCACACGGGTGCGAATTGGTGCAGGTCCTGACAAGCGTGTATGTGACACAGTGGACCTCGCGGTGGACCAAGGGGGTAACTCTTGAGCCAAGGGGGTAACAAATCAGAGGGCCACCCTTCCCACCACAATGCAAGACCTTCCCAGCCCACCCCTACCAGAGACCCCATGATTAAAGAGATACCCCATATAAACCTCCCGTCTGGAAGCCCCGCAGGAGAGCAACCCCCATCTGGAAGTCACCCAGAAGAGAGACCCCTGTCAGGAAGCCTCCCAGAAGGGAGACTCCCCAACTGGAGGCCCCCTAGAAAAGGGAGACCCCCGCCTGGAGGCTCCCCAGAAGAGAGACAATAGGCTGGATTCACCGGTCACCGACGCCGAAATTGCGATCGGCGAACGGCTGGAGAATCCAAGTTTCCGATCAAATCGGGAGCAGCCCCGTTTTCACGATGCTTCACCTCTTCCAAAGCAGCGTACTTGGAGAGTACGCCGCGCCATGTATCGATGGTCTCAGGACATTGCCTGAGGCCCACCCCCCGATGCTCTGTCCCCGACTGCCCGAGTTCCCGACGGCGTGGGTCTCTCATGGTCTCATCCGTTGGGATTTGAGCGTGGCGGCTGCGGACTCAGTCCAGCACCACCACAGCCGGGGGAGGGATGATCCGCGGGCAGGGGCACTGTGGGGGTGGGGGGGGCGGGTCTGAGGCTCGTGAGCCTGCCGAAGGGGGGGGGGCACTATTTTGTGGGCCAGGTCCGCGGGCTGCGTCCAACATGTAGCACGGCATGGCCGCTGCAAGCCCCCGCCATACGCATGCTCGGCCACGGACACGGCATTTCTAGGGGCATATCGGCAGGTTTTCTGACGCAAAATGCCACTGTTCCCATGCCAGCGTGGGGACTAAGCCCCAGAATCGGAGAATCCATCCTAATGTTTATAAACATCAAGCTGTGATTGACACTCCCTGGACCACATCAAACAGAGTTAAGTGCTTTCGACTCACCTCCCTTGACGCTTGAGTGACTTTGAAGAAGTCAGCAGTAAAACCAACAGAAAACACTTAACTCTGATGTGTCCAGGAGCTGCGAAAACCTGATGTTTTATAAACATTGCAGTTAATTTCAGAGCTGACTACTTCAAAGTCACTCAACTGTGAAGGGAGATGAATGAAACAATGCTGACAGCTGGGTATGTGTTGAAGCTGTCATTCACAGTCTAGTAATATGAATATCAAAGAGAATGAATGAATGGTTTGCAGATCAAAGATCTGAGGGGGTTTAAACCCAGCAGACTGGCTTTCTCTTTTCAGGAATTGACAACTGGTACTTCCTGTGCCTGAGCCAGATATATTGCCCAGGTAGTTTTAAAGCAGTGATTGTTTTCACTGCCTCCATCTGGACTGCTCTCTTTCCAGACAGGAGTCTCTCTTCTGGGGGTCTCTGAAAATCCCAGCAGATGGTTGAATTGCATTGCGAGGGAGAGGGCTAAATTGCATGGAGGGGAGGGAAGCCGCCGGACCTCACTATCGAGCCGTTCATTCATAATGGCGGCCCGATGGCGGGATTTCCTATTGAATCCCTCGAAATGAATAAATTTGCATGGTGAAGAATTGGGATTCGCTTCCTGACTGAGAGCGCAAATCAGATGCAATTCCACTCCGGCGGGAGAACATAATCTCCCAGAGAATCCTAACCGTTGCCTGCTTTTTAATCAAACAGAATCCAACAAATACTTTATCCTACAATACATTGCAGGGGCTTTTCACAGTAACTTCTTTGAAGCCTACTTGTGACAATAAGCAATTATTATTATTATTAGATAAAACAATTTAATCTAAAATTATTCACAAGCTAGTTTTATATACATATTTGCACTGTTGCAAAGCAATTTAAGGTGCACAATTTTGCAAAAGTAGTACAATTACTCCGAATTCAGGCCAACAATCTGAATTTTCAGAAGGCATTCAAGATGTTACAAAAGATGTTTTTAAACATGATTAGGGCTCATAGGATGCGGGTAATATATTAGCATGGATTGAGGATTGGTCAACAAACAGAAAACAGAGAATAGGAATAACAGCATAATTGTTTGGATTACCATGTTACAACCTAATGGGATGTCACAAGCACATGTATTTGGGACTAGCTGTTTAAATCTAAACCTATGACCTAGATGAGTAGGTGGAATAAATATTTCCAATCTGATTTTGTCTGAGCTAGGATAAGCTGATGATGTAAAGAGACTGCAAAGGGACATAGGCAGGCAAAGTGATTGGGGAGATGGTAGTAGACAAAGTGTAACAGGGAGAAATGTAAAATTATCCACTTAGTGGGAAGGAAGAGCAGAATACTTTTAATAAGGTAAGAGACAAAGAATTGTTGGTGCTCAGAGGGATTTGCATGTTCTTATGTACGATCACATAAGGTTAATATACAGATGCAGCAAAGAATTAGGCAGGCCAATGTATTGTTAGCTTTCAGTACAAGTGGGTTGAATATAGGAGTAATAAAGTTGTAGTGTTGCTAATTGGCTGTTTGACTTTTAATTTGGCTGTTTAATTACGTTTGCTCAAGAGTCGCCAGGTATCTTTCGACACCGCCACAAGGTTCAGAACCAAATACTGATCAAAGACTCGATACACCAGTTAGTAAGTTCAAAAGCAATGCTCATTTATTTACACACAGTCAAATCTACTAATGTATAAACTCTACAAACTAAACTACCACTATTACTAAAGCCTATACTTAGCTTCAGGTGCCCACTCAGTCAGAGGAACAATGGCCGTTGCTCGGTTCTGAGGCTGCTGGGTTGAGATGTTTACAGGATAGCAACTAGGAGCGTCTATCTCGTAGCGTGCATTGACTTAGAACTTACTTGGTCTGGTGTAGCTGCTAGGCTGGTCTCTCTCTTTGCTGAGAGCCAAAGCCAAAGAAGAAAGATTCTCCCTTGGGGAATACCTATTATACTAAAAAGGGCTTTGCGGCTTTTGGGTATGCCTTGAACTTGGCCTCAATTAATTGGGCCTTTCCCAATCATTCGTATCGATCCTCCTCCAATAGAGGGATGGTTCCCTGGTTGCTGGGCGTGTCCTAGGTGACCGTTGGCCTGCTTTGTTTTAGTCTCTTCTGGCGCTGGGGTGTCTGCCGTAACATTGTAACATCTAAATGATTCCCTTTTGTCCCTGGAGATGGCTCATTAGTATGTAGATTGCTTAGCAGTTTCTGTCCTGTCTGAGAGCTTAAGGTTCTAATCAACAGACAGACCTTGCACCTGCTTGTTTCTTAGTATTGTCCAATTTTCCCTGCATTCTTTGCAAGTATCCATTTTGTAATCGGGACGTGGCCATCCCAGATGGCTACAGTAGCAATTACTTGGGAGTACCATGTACAGTTTTGATTTTCTTTCCTAAGAAAGGAAATACCTGCCTTGCAGTGAGTGCCCAAATCGATCACTAAGGTGTGTCCTGTAAGAAAAGGTTGTCCTACAAGGAGATATTGAGTAGAATGGACTGATGTTCTCCAGAGTTGAAAATAACAAGTGCGATCTCATTGTAACATATAAACATTCTCAGGAGGATTGAAGAACAAATGTTGAGAATCCATTTTCTCCAGCTGGAGTAATTACAACTAGGCGTCATAAGCTCTGCATAAGGGACCAGCCATTTAGGCCTGAGGCGAGGAGAAATTTCTTCATTCAGAGGGTTGGGAACCTTTGGAATTCTCTACCCTAGAGGACTATGGATTCTCCGTTGTTTATAATATTTAAGGCCGAAAGCAATAGATTTGTGGGCATTAACTGAATCAAGGGATATGAGGATAAAATGGAAAGTGGAATTGATAGATCAGTCATGATCTTATTGAATTGCAGAGCAGGCTAGTGGCATCATATGGTCTTCTCCTGCTCTATATGTTCTTATGTGAACCAAGCTAAAAGCAGCAGCACCTCCACAGTGCTTTGGGCATTACATCTTTTGCACAAGCCTACATGGAACCGTTTTCAGAAACAAGAATAGATTTTTCTCTTTATTGTGTCTGGGGAATACACTGGAGGTGCAATCAGTCTACCAACAGCTGAAATTTCTGTGTCAGGATATCAGAGATTTGAGCAACTTTTTAGGTCATTATCATATAGTTCAGAGCAGGGCCAAAATATACCATTGTAGTCGCTGGAGTCTGCCATTTGCATTAATTTATGCATAATGGGAACTTCTACACAAATTCAGACTACATCTATAGCTATCAGCAATAGTTTGGAGCCATGTGAACTTCAAACCAGGTTACAGAAAAGCTGAAGCCTTTAAGAAAAATATTAATGAAGTTACATGGATCCAAGCTGAAGCCTTTAAGAAAAATATTAATGAAGTTACATGGATCCAAGCAAAGAGAATATAGGCAAACACAATCATGTTATCATGAAATCCATAATTTTATATTGCTAAACAATATTGTATTAGTTAATGCAAATGGCAGACTCAAGCAACCTATGTTGCATGTTCGAAATTGAAAAACTAGCAGCTGAAAGAATTTTGATACTCTTCAAAAATAGCCACTGAGCTGGTGACTCAAGCAGAGGGCAGGGCAACCCAGATTCCCACTCACCAAAGTCCCTCTTCCCAGGTACTTTCTCAACTGGTTTACTCTATTCTTATTTAAGTTTTAGCACCATTGCTGTGGTGGGGAAGAAGTAAGCAAAGTGGAAGTGACCAAAAATATAAATAATTGTAACCACGGTGCCGTTTTTGCCCTCTCCCGCTATTCATCGGCCTCATTACGCTTGAGTGAGAGGGCAACGAGGCCAGAGAATTGTACTCCAGGTCTTGACAATATAGAAGTTTAAAAAAAGAAAATTCAAAAGCAGCTAGCTTTACTAAATCAGTTTAATTTGCTGCTCACTTCTAAAGTTTGACCATTTTGGAATTAGCAATGGTAAGGGATTGTAATTTTCATAAAGGGAGTCAGCTAGCTCAGTTGGCTGGATGACTGGTTTGTGATGTAGAGCATTGACAACAGTGTTACAATTGTGTTACATGCTGCATGTTAGGAAGCTTCGGAGCAGAAACACACAAAAAAACAAACCAGCAGCCTGCGGTTCGAAACATCAAAGACTTCCAGGAGCCACTGAGCTGGAAGTGGCAGACTTTGATTTAATCCATCAGGGTGTTATACGTGGGATGGTTGGGGGTGGGGTGGAGTGGGGGGCATAGGTTACCTTCTGCAATTAATGCATGTTAAAAAAAAAGTCCAAAAAAATGAACATGTTCATTGAAAGATTTAACTCATTGCCCTTAAAGTGGTGACAATTTTAGACCCAAGTATGCCTTTCTGCTGAGCGTAGAATTTAAGCATATGGAACAGATTACTGGTTGTGGAATAAAAAAGCTTAATGGATTTTAATAAGGCACTCAACAGGGGTTATCTACAAATAGAATCCAGGGTTGTTGGAAATGTAGCAAGGAAATAACACTATGGGCTTGTTGGACCGAACACTGTCTGCCAGCTGAGTACTTCCAATAGTTTCGGATTTTATTTCTAGTTTCCAGCATCCTCCAGATTGTGCCTTCCTGTTACCAGCATGTTTTATAGGTTATGCCCTGGAACTGAATTAACAACAACACTATAGTCTGTTGAACCTGGTTTGATCTTCCACGTGGATTGTGCTGGATGCCGATTCCATCTTCAACTCATGAAAACTGTAAAAGTACTGCCTGGGGAGACAGCATGTTATAATGTAAACATTGTATTTAACCTTCGAATATGATTGATAGTAAGACAGAAATTGTTGCTATGTAACTAAGGACACCAATATTCATAGTTCTGCAAAAAAACTTCATATTTGTCATTTATGTCTTTCTCATGTTCCTCTTCCTCGCCCATAAAGTTATAAGCCATTAACAGTATCTTTGATATAATAAATATATGCTGCTTTCCCCTTGAGCGAGAAAGAAGAGAGAGAAAAGGAGCGAGAAAGACGAGAGAGAAAAGGAGCGAGAAAGACGAGAGAGAAAAGGAGCGAGAAAGACGAGAGAGAAAAGGAGCGAGAAAGACGAGAGAGAAAAGGAGCGAGAAAGACGAGAGAGAAAAGGAGCGAGAAAGAAGAGAGAGAAAAGGAGCGAGAGAGAAAAGGAGCGAGAAAGAAGAGAGAGAAAAGGAGCGAGAAAGAAGAGAGAGAAAAGGAGCGAGAAAGAAAAGGGAGAAAAGAGAGGGAGGGAGGAGAAAAGAGAGGGAGGGAGGAGAAAAGAGAGGGAGGGAGGAGAAAAGAGAGGGAGGGAGAAAAGAGAGGGAGGGAGAAAAGAGAGGGAGGGAGAAAAGAGAGGGAGGGAGAAAAGAGAGGGAGGGAGAAAAGAGAGGGAGGGGGAAAAGAGAGGGGGAGAAGAGAGGGGGAAAAGAGAGGGGGAAAAGAGAGGGGGAAAAGAGAGGGGGAAAAGAGAGGGGGAAAAGAGAGGGGGAAAAGAGAGGGGGAAAAGAGAGGGGGAAAAGAGAGGGGGAAAAGAGAGGGGGAAAAGAGAGGGGGAAAAGAGAGGGGGAAAAGAGAGAGAGAGAGAAAAGAGAGAGAGAAAAGAGAGGGAGAAAAGAGAGGGTAAAGAGAGCAGGAGAAGAGAGAGAGAGAGAGAGAGAGAGAGAGAGAGAGAGAGAGAGAGAGAGAGAGAGAGAGAGAGAGAGAGAGAGAGAAAAGAGAGAGAAAAGGATTGGCACTCAGCATCCTCTCCTCCTGGTTCATGTTCGGACGAACGGGCAACTGGTTTGAGCCCCGGCTGCTCCTGCATCATCTGATTCTGCCAGCCCTGCAGTTCCCCATGGTCTGCACCAGTGACTGGGGCATGCTCTGCAGCACCTCAGCCATGCCCACCTGCGACTGGGACAAGCTCCATCGTGCCTTGGCTGTGCCCATCCGAGAGCGGGACTCATCAAGGTCGGCCTGGTATTGGGTGACATCCCCCAGCGAGTCGGACATTCTGCCGAGACCCTCAGCCATGGCCGTCACCGACTATGCGATGCCTTGGACACCTTCACTCATGACACCGACGACGTGCAGCAGGCTCTCCACTGCAGTCGCCACCCTAACAGTGTTGGCCTCGGTGCCACGCATTGCCCGTAACCTCTGGGACTCCTCGAAGCGGCTATGGATCCGCTGGAGTGACACTGACATCTCCCTCGGAATGTCTCGGCCGCTCCCTATTTTCTCCATCAGCTCCGGGTAACCCACTTTCATTGGCTCAGCATCAGGCAGGGAACCATCTGGGTCTTGGGATCCAGCAGACATCTGCGGTTTTGCCTGGGGGTTCCTGCCTCCACCTAATGTACATCAGCAGCCGAGTGGTACTGACCAGATTGTGCTCCAGAAGCCTGACCACTAACATTTCCCACTGATGTGTGGTCATGGGGCAGCAGGGGCGGGGGGGAATTGCTCTCTACTCCCTCGTGTTGCCCGGTGTAGGTCATTGACCTTCTTCCTGCACTGCTGGCCAGTCCTTTTGATCATACTGTTGGAACAAATGATTGCCGCTACCTCATCTCAGGCAGCACTGGCTGCCTTGAGGCTCACCCTCCGGGACCCCTGGGGGAAACAGAACATCCCCCTGGTCTCCACCACCTCCAGCAGCCTCCCGAGGTCAGCATCCCCGAATCCTGGGGCTGGTCTCCTCAGCGCCATTATTGCGAGCTGGCTAGGGTTTGTTGAGCAAGGGCAGTTTAAGTGCTGCTCGACCTTGTTAGCGGGGGGGCTGGCGAGGAGCACGGTCCCGACAAATCAGCTGGCGAAGCGTTGTTTGTAGCGAGAAGCCCATGAGGCTTTGTTAAGTGGACCAATTATTACATTGCCGGTTCCGCTGGGCCGGGAAGCTCGCGGCAATTCCCGCTCGCTACCACACTTGGAAAATTTTTCCAGAAAATCACGCCCCTTAGGTTGAAATTGCTAAGCTAGTAGCAGTTCTAACTGTGTTGTGGCACTTCCTCCCATGTGACTAGTGTCTTCTTTAAACCGAAACCAATTCAGACATACTTGTGGATATATTTACTTTGCTGAGTTTCTCAGTCATCCAGTGCAAAGGGAACAGAATAAAAGCCAGACACTTCCCATAAACAGGGCAAGGAGGAGGAAAATTAAACAGAGCTTTCTCATGGAGTTATTTATGATCATACATTCAAGAAAATAGAGAGACATAGTCTCAGAAAAATTCCATGTTCTTTTAGCTTAAATGCATTTTCCCTCGAAGTTATTTTATATGAAAGAAGCCACCCAACTTGATCACATTTGTGAACTTTAATCTAACTAGCAATCACGTTCTACATCTTATTATCACTTGCACCTCAGGTTCAATAAAATAAAGGTTAAGATTATTATTATTTTTTTTTTAAATACAACATGCTCTCAGGTAGTACTTCTATACTTTTCAGGAGTTGAAGATGGAATCACAAGACAACCCACGTGGAAGATTGAACAAGGTTCAGTAGACTTCAGTGTTGTTCCAATTTAGTTCCAGGGCATAACCTGTAAAACATGCTGGCAACACGAAAGAACTTGGAGGATGCTGGAAACTGGAAATAAAAACAACAAAAAACTGGAAATACTCAGCAGGTCTGGCAGCATCAGTGAGAAGAGAGAAACAAAGTTGCCATTTCAAAAATACTGCCAAACATGAGTAAATTGGCTACATATGTTACAACATTTTACATTTGCTTAGTATAATTTTGATGTACTCTCCTACGTGTGGCAACTTTGTCACAGCAAATTCGAGAGAAAATCAAAGGCCATTTGTGATAAATGTTAAACCATTACAGAAATCACAGTGAGGATCATGAAAAATCATGGGTCACATTTTATGATAACTGTTAAGTATCTTTTGCCACATTTTTGTGTTGTGGATTCCCCTGGTTCCCACAATAATAATAGTAATCTTTATTGTCACAAGTAGGCTTACATTAACACTGCAATGAAGTTACTGTGAAAAGCCCCTTGTCACCACATTCCAGCACCTGTTCGGATACACCGAGGGAGAATTCAGAATGTCCAAATTACCTAACAGCACGTCTTTCGGGACTTTGTGGGAGGAAACCAGAGACCCCGGAGGAAACCCATGCAGACACAGGGAGAACATGCAGATTCCACACAGACAGTGACCCAAGAGGGGAATCGAACCTGGGACCCTGGAGCTGTGAAGCAACAATGCTAACTGCTGTGCTACCGTGCTGCCCTCATTTGTCTGTTTTCATAGAATCAAAGGGCTATGGAGTTTACTGACATCTACAGCCTGCAGGCATCAACACATTTCAGCGAGTGCTTACATTCTGTTGCGCAGTGGCTACGTATCTGGGTCTTGGGAAGTGGACTAAACCCTTACATTGTTGCTTTCCATCTTGTGAATGGGGTTTGAAGGCAACTGTGGGATGCTCAGATTCAGCACTGCACCAGGAGCTTAAAAGCAGCTTGAAATGTGGTCTGAGTCAGCAGTGCGCTGGATGCAAAAGGTACTTTCTCATAAAAAGGGGGTGCACTGCCTAAGGAAAGGATAAGGGTGTGTTGTGAATGCCCAGTTCGTAATTCAAGTTTTTGAAGATAGACGTATAGTTTTAGCAGCTAAACTGTTAAACGCAAGATAAATGATTGAGAAACTGGTTATTTCTGAAGTGAATGCTATTCAAATAAGCTGGGAATTCATAACAATTACCCAATGTTTACTTTACGAGGTCAAAGGGAGAGGTGTACACTCAAACAATGAATGATCCATTTCTTGACCTCTTGGACAGGGTGCCTATTGTTACATTTATAAAATAAGCTAAAAGCTAGCAATTTTTGGAAAGAAGGTTATAAATAGAAATTATTCATTTGATTTTCTAGAATCAAGGAAAACTTTGGAATTTAATGTAGTTCATTCACATTTCTACCTGGCAACAGGCTGGGTGGAACACTGGTTACAGGTTTCTGTTGTTTTTGTGCGTTTGCCGACAGAAGCAGGCAGTTCAGTTTTGGGAACAGCCAGAATCAGTTGTAGCTGAGCTTTGGTGAAGACTGCAGGTCACTGGATGAGAGCCAAAACTGAGTTTGTAATGTGTGTGTTTACAAACTACAGGTTTAAGTTAATAGTGGTTATAAACAATGTTTAAGTTTTGCTGAAAAATGTGAAATCTCATGGTATGGTTCTGGCAGTGAAGTGATGATCAGTTAGCCCTACATTTCAAGCAGAGGAAATACTAGCGTAATCTTTCACTGCACTGAAGTTGAGTGGAGCTTCATCTCAGTTTGAATTTCATGAGGGAAAAGATGCTGGTAGATTTACATAGCTTGAAGCTGTAGAGGAAGAAATCTACGTTGACCCTTGCAGAGACTTGGGGCACAAAACAATTAGCAGAGTTAGCTTTGAAAGTAGTGGGAAGGCAGTTGCATATCGGCTGGAAACCCAAACATGGAGCTGAGGCATCCACTGGCATGAAGTTTGTAAAGAAAAAGGTAGAGGGCGGTGTAGCTGAAAGGCTAATAGAAGGACCTGTGGCTAGTTTTGATCCCAACAGCGTCGTCAATACGGTTGCTAATATTAATGTTGGTGGACCACAAGCATTCCCTTATATTGATCAAATGACCACACAACCTGTTAGTTAGTTCAACAAATGGTTTATTTACATACACAAGAGTTACCTCGACATGCAAACACAATATCTACTACGAGTTAAACGACCCATATCAGCTACAATAACCTATACTTAACTTCAGGGCGACCGGCACTGTCCAAATGGACAAGGCCTTTATCTGGATTTCACTTGGCTGGTTCGAAGAAAGCGGCTCGGTCTCTGCTGGGCTCATCCGTCAGGTAGCGATCATTGGTCTTGAACTTGGCTGGCTGTTCCTGCTACAGTTGGGTTGGCACAGGCCGGATCCAAAAGAGACAGAACACATGGCTGTGCTCTCTTTTATCCCTCTGGGATTTCGTGCTCATTGGGGCGGTTCTTAACCTTGGACCCAATAGTTCGACAGGATTCTGATCACCGTCTTCGATTTCGGCCAATAAAGGGGCGGGTGCCTTGGTAGCTGGGCGGGACCTCAGCGGTCATTGACCTTGGCAGTTTGGCTTTCTGAGTAAAGGGAGTGGCGCCGATCAGTCAGTTTCTTGATTGGAGTTCTATTGTCCTGGGAAAATGGGCCATTAAAATGCAAATGAGCGGGGGGGGGGGGGGGTTTCGATCAGATCTGGTTACCTGTGTTTCAAATACACATAGGCTTTGGAGCTGTCGGAGTCCTGGGTTGGCCATAATTCCCATGGTCCTTTGCAGGTGGCCATCTTAGATGGCTACAGACCCCCACAGAAACATTGGAAGTAAATTCCAGAGGGCTCTGGCATACATTTTGGTAGTCCCAGGAAAAGTAAATGCATTTCCAAATTTCATAAGATAAAGGAAATCTTGATAGGTGCAGGGGGCAAAAAGTGAAACCGAGTTCATAATATATGTGTTTGCAAATTATAGTGGTTATAAATAATGTACGTTTTGTTGAAAAATGTGAAATTATATGGCATGGTTCTGGCAGTGAATTTATGTGCTCAAATTTCTTCTTTAAAATGTTAATGGTCCCCAACAGGAGTGGGAAATACATAACAACAATGTTCATACCCAGCTACATATATTGTTTATTATTTTCCAGCAGATGCACTATTTTGGATGGTAGTTTCTTAAAAAAAAGGAATTGTATCTAGATTGCCTTCAGCTCATTCATCTGTGCTGGAACATCTGTTCCTGGCTGGCTTGCTAAGTCCAGATCTGATAGCAGAATGCAGTAGAAAGGTGAAATAAAAGGACCTCAAACTCCTATATCAAAGGTAGAGATGTGACTGTGCCCCATTGAAGGGAAACTTAAGAGAGATGAGAATTAAGAGCGTGGTTTTACCAAAAGATTTCTAAATGGGGTAGTGGGTGGGAAATGCCAGGAGCTCCCCAAAGTTCGGTCCGGTGAGGTCATCACCGCTATAAATGATTCATTGGTCCACTTCATGAGGCCCCATGGGATTCATGCCGCAAATCATGGTTCCCTGGCTGATTTGCCTGCGACTGCGTTCGCCAGCCCCCTGTTAACAAGAGACAGCAGCACTTAAACCACTCCTGCACAGCCAACCCCACTCAGCTTACAGCCATGCCTCTATGGAGACAAGCCCCACGCTTTGGTAATGCCGACCTGGGACAACTGCTGGACCCAGTGGAGACCAGATTGGACCTCCCCCCCACCCCCGCCCAAGAACGCATCTGGCACCATCCCCACCCAGTTCCATTCCATACCCTTGCTCACCCATGTCCAGTGGTGCCGCCCACGCCACCCCATACTCCCACCCTCCATACGCCCTAGCCCCCATTCTCCGCATCCCCCCATCCTTCTCAGCCCCTCTTCACGAGACCCCCTCCCATCCCCCCACCACCGGGCACCCCCCACGATCAAAGATGAGCGTGGCTCATGATGTCCCCTGTGTCCTTGCAGGAGAAGCTGGCCCATAACAGACGGGCGACGGGGTGCCAGTGATACAAGTCCTCACCCCCCATGAGGAACTGGCCCTGGAGGTTATAGGGGTGTCTGAGAACAGATCGGTCACCACAGTGGAGGTTGGAGTACGACGCAGAGGTGAGGATCCACCAGCCCCCACCAAGATGACACCTGTCACACTGGAGTTGTTATTGCAATACAGAAAGACCCATCTCTCCCACTGACCAAATGTCCATTCTCCCGCAGAATCTGCATTCGACACTGCTGGCCTGTCCGGGGTGGTCCGGTCGCCCCCCTACCCCCTCTGCCCCCCCATGAGAACACCTCGGAAGAGAGCTCAGAGTACATCACCTTAACCCCGTCGATGGCGACGGTGGTCACCAGCTCCCCTGACTCCCAGCCCTCTGATGAGGCCAAAGGGTGTGAGCCGGTGAGGTAGCAAACAGATCGGTGCAGTTCTCATTTTTGTCCTCACCTGCTATTTAATGACCTCATCGCACTCTTACTTAAGTAGAAGGCGGCCATTGAATCGCCCCCTATCTCTTTCATTTAAACAAGTCTTCCATGTACTTTGGTGCAACCTCTTCTGCCTATTACAATATCAGTATCAGGGTGGTCTTGTTAATACTAACAGCGGTAAAGACAAAGCTGTGTGTTAGCCCTTCAATCTGACAAAACGATAAGAGGTTCAGAGATGATATTATCAGTATTGCATTCCTTCCTTGCACTTTATACACACAGAAAAGGAGAATAAAATTAATTGGAAGTGAGTGCTCAGTAAGAAAAATTTAAATTGCCAATAATAGTTACCAAGATATTTTTCTTTACTGACATCTTTGAAATTGATCAACATTAATCAATGTATCACTACGACTGGTCAGGTCACATGAAGTGGGATTTTCTAATCATGCAAGATGTTTAATGACAGAGGTTGGTGATATAAATTTAGAAGGTTTTAAAAGGAGGTAGAATAGCTGAATGGGAGTATAGAAAGAAGGGTTCTGGAATTTAGAATGAAGTTTTCAAAACGATTAAAGTTGGTTTAGTTCCAAGTAGAGATCCAATTGTTCCAGCATGGTATCAAGTCAGATTTTAGTGTTTGGGGAGTATGGTAGTGGAAATGTGGATTTTGTAAGGGTCCTTCCTGTTGATTCTCTTATTTCCCTTTCCTTTCTTTTTGCTATTATCATTTTGATCCATGGATGCTTAAAGCGCACCTTTAAGTCGAGCAGAGGAAATTAAGAATTCAAAGGTTACAAAAGAGAACACTGCTAGCTTTGGACAGCAAAACTCCGATTTTTCATTATCCGAGAGATGGGGTGGGACTCTGTTTGATTGATTGGCTGGTGGCCAAAAGGCCATATTCGGCCCGATAACAGGTGGGGATTGGATCTTGCCTGAGTGTCATGATTTCTAGAGACCCATGGAAAGCAGAGTTGAATCCTGGACACTCAGAGGAAAAGACCTGCTCTCTCCCTCGTGTTGTCTCCAGTATAGCTGCTGTATTTCTGAAACTGTAGAGAACTGCATGAATCTACAGTGAAAACCTCAAACTGAAAGGAAAGTTTGAAGAGAAGAAAGATGCTGTTTTAAATTTACAAACCTGGTGCCTGTAATTACTGGGCAGGCAAGGGCCAAAGACTTTGGGTATTTTTCTAAGAATTATTGGTTAATTCATTTGTGTTACGACTCCAGGTCAAGGGGGGGCTGGAATTGACCACAGCCTAGCCACACTGTTGGCACAGGAGCACAGTGATTAGTACCGTTTCTCCACAGCACCAGGGTCCCAAGGTTCGATTCCCAACTTGGGTCACTGGCTGTGCGGAGTCTGCACATTCTCCCCGTGGGTCTGCGTGGGTTTCCTCCATGTGCTCCAGTTTCCTCCCACAAGTCCCGAAAGATGTGATGTTAGGTAATTTAACATTCGGAATTCTCCGTGTACCCAAACAGGTGCTGGAATGTGGCAACTAGGGGCTTTTCACAGTAACTTCATTGCAGTGTTAATGTAAGCCTACTTGTGACAATATAGATTATTATTGTAGCAATTTGCATACGTAAACAACTAGCAATATAATGCAGACTTGTAGTGCAACATAACCAGAGACTCAGTTGACAGGAACAGATGTGAAATGGACTGATTCCCAGAGAGATCTTTGCAGCTTTCAATGATGTCCCCTCTGGTTCAACACCAATCAATTGAAAATGTGCAGTTGGAGGTTTTGGATTATAGCCAAAATGAAATCTAGCAGCCATTTCCCTCCTTTTTAAAATTCAAGTTAGATTGTGCTAGACAAATTTAAAAAAACGTTAAAAAATATTATTTGATCTGGTCAAGAGTAAATTAAGTGCAAAGAATGCTTGTTTTGCAATTTACATTTCATTGAAACTCACTAATAATAGGCTGGACAAGATTGTGGAGTTGTGATCAACTAATTTACTAATCAACAATACTGAAGTGCTTACCCAAAAATGTGAAAGAGTGTTCACTGCCATAGTTTTCTCCAGCAAGGCATCTGGTGAATCAATAAAAGTCTTTCCAGTAACAATACCTGCATTGTTGATCAGAATACTGACATCTCCAACCTCTCTTTTCACCTGTCAAGAAAGATGTATAAAGATGTATAAATAGCAACAAGTACACCAGCACATGCACCACTAAATAGCAACAAATAATCCAAACTCTTTACTTTAGTAGAGTTATTGTGTCGATTCTTTAACACATTTGCACTCAAATTTATGACGGGGTAATTAGTATACTTCTAACCTTGTACAATAGAAATCAGAAATATAATATACAAAACTACAAACAAAGAGCCCTTCCTCAACAGCCTATCATCTTGAATCCAGGGTTTTGAACATATCATTAGAGGTCAGCAATACGTTAAGCATTTGAATTAGACAAAAATGAAATGTTCGATTGCTGAAATATGATTTAGGGCCAAAGGAACCCAGGAACAGGAGTAGGCCATTCAACAACGTTCTGCCATTCAATTAGGCCATAGCTGATCCGTGACCTAATTCCATGTTTATCCAATATTCCTTAATACTTTTGGATTTCAAAACTCTTTCACAGATTTAAAGCCAAATCAATTTAAATCAATTGATTTAGCCATCAATTGCCATTTATGGAAGAAAATTCTAATGTTCTATCACATGTGTGTAATTGTTTCCTAATTATCCCCCAAGGAACAATTATCTATAAAACACTGAATGATCTTCAGCATGTCCCTTATATAGAATCCCACTTAAAACACTTGGTAAATAAAATCTAATTTTCACTGCTTTCACAAGAGCCAGTGTTTCATCACCCAAAGTGCTTTTAGCAACCATTTTTTATATTCATGGCTTCCCAAGCTATAGGGCAACATTTCCCCATAAGAAATAGTGTGGGATCACTGCACTTGAATATCAGGAAAATTATACCCACATCCCATGAAAAAACAATTTTTTTTGAAAAAAAATAGTCATTTGGTAGTACAGAACTTTTGAACATTGCTGAAAAAGAGAAACATTTTGTTGAAGTTTTTCGCCTTGCACTTAGCAGGACATTTGCAAGAATATTTACATTAATACATTTACATAATTAATAACAAGAATAAAAATAATTATCATACAGCATAAATGTGTTGATTTCCCTTGCATCGTATGCTTGCAAATGTCTGTGGTAGACTAATTGCCCCACTACAACACAAGTACTCACCTAGTATAAAGGACAAGAAAGTGAATTATAGTAACTTGCAGAATTTCCTGAAGCTCCGCCTATGGAGAAGCAGCTAGACTAAAGGTACAAATGGCTGGTTTAGCACAATGGGCTAAATAGCTGACTTGCAATGCAGAACAATGCCAGGAGCGTGGGTTCAATTTCCGTACCGGCCTCACTGAACAGGCGCCGGAATGTGGCGGCTAGGGGCTTTTCACAGTAACTTCATTGAAGCCTACTTGCGACAATAAGCGATTATTATTACAAATGTCACTGTATCATTTACACTGCAGAAATAGGCCACTCATACCGTCAAGTACATACCAGCTCCCTGATGAGCAATCCAGTAAAGTCCCACTCACTTGCTTGATTCTTGTAGTCCTGCTAGTTTATTTTCTGCAAGTGACCAAATTTCCTTTTGAAATCATTATTTCGCTTCTGCCACTCTAATAGACAGTTAGTTCCATTTGATTAATACTCACCGCATAAAAAGGATCTTTCTTATACCCCCCTGAATCGCTTGCCCAAAATATTAAATCTGTGTCCCCATAGTCCATGTACCATCAACTATTGAGAACAGTTTTCCCTTTACTACCTTATCTAAGTTATAATCATATACAACTCCAAAAATCTTCCCACAATCTCCTTTGCTTCGAGGAGAGTAACTAATACCCTCCCATCCCTGGAACAATTCTTGTAAATCACATCTGCACTCTCTCCGTACATCTCTTCTAAAGGCTGATTATCAGAACTGGGCGGAATACAGAGCTTTATAAAGGTTTAAGCATTATAAAGGCCATAGAGATTAACTGAGCTTCGCAACCAGAAAAATAGGCCATAATTTTCCAGCAGTTGGGATTCTCTGATCCCGCCGGCAGCACACCCCCACCCGCAGGTTTCTGGGTGGCATGGGGTGGCTTCAATGGCAAATCTCATTGATAAGCAGCGGGTGCAGAGAATCCTGCTACAAGTGAGCGGTACACCGACGAGAAACCCGCAGCTGGGTGACCGGAGAATTCAGCCAATAGCGTAGGTCTTAATTCAGCTAAAGATTGGGCAGAATTTTACAGGCCAGAAAATGTGAAGAGCTATTCAAAAGCCCATTGACTTCAGTGCGACCGGAAGATCCCGCCAGGAGAAAGGAGGGTAAAATGCCACCCATTGTTTTGATTTTTTCAACTTTCCGTTCATAGGAATCAAAGCTAATGAGTATTTTTTGGTTGACTACAAATCTGATTTGTTAATTCCTATGCAATTTTATTTGTATGCAATGTAGAATGACTCTAAATATGAGCGTTCATTATGTATCTACATACAGGTTAATCTAGAAACTTAGCAAAAAGCCAATCAATAGTCTTAAATGAAACTGGCACAGCTCCAAAAACTGACGTTTGGGCCTGACATATGAAGACAATTGTTACATGTGAGCTGATCTCCATCTTATTCCTTCATTTGGAGAAATAAAAACCTGAAACCCTGAAAGAAAAAAATATATGGAAAGTTAAAAATTGCAGTTGCATTTTTGGAAAGGGTGGGGTTGAGGGTGTGGATTATGGTAAAAAACATGTGGGAGTGGGCTCATAAAAGGATTTAAATTGTTATGTCAATAATTATGAATTCGGATTAATTTTAAACACTTTATATTTACAAGATTTTTTTTTAAAAAGTGAAATTTAAGATTTCCAGTTATTCTAGCACATTCCTGAGTTATGTTCACTCTTGTGTGATGGGATCCTGGATCTGGAGCCATGGGGCGGGATTCTCTAATCCTTTTACGACGGTGTGAACGGGCTGACCCGACAACTAATTCTGGCCCGCAAAAGGGGCCAGCACGGCACTGGAGCGGTTCACGCCGCTCCAGATGCTGATCCCGGTGCAAGCTGGGCGCCATGGGATCCGCGCATGCGCAGTGCCTTCCTTCAACACGCCGGCCCCGAGGCAACATGGCGCAGGACTACAGGGGCCGGCGCGGAAGAAACGAGACCCCCAACCAGAGAGGCCGGCCCGCTGATCGGTGGGCCCCGATCGCAGGCCAGGCCACATCGGACCCCCCCTCCACCGCCACAGGCCGCCCCCCGACCCTTCAGCACCGCGGTCCCGCCGGCTGAGAGGTGTGGACGGCACCGGTGGGACTCGGTGTTTTCCCAACAGCCGCTCGGCCCATCCCGGGCCGAGAATTGGCGGGCCGGAAGCATAGAGCGGCCCTCGACCGGCACCGCACCAACCACACCGGCATCAATGGCTGGCGTCGGGGCGGCGTGGCGCGATTCGCGCCGGTTGCAGGGATTATCCTGCCCATGATGTCCCAACCTTTCCCACCAGTTTTTGCCACTGCAACCCTGGTTCTCTGCTTCAGGATGGGCATGGCCAAACAGGACACAGCCAGTGCAGGCGTTTCCATGTCCAGGGTTTGGGATTTGGCCAGATAGATGAATGAGAGGCAGTGACCAACCGGCTGAAAACCATGTTAGGGCCATGGCCTCGGTCCCTGGAAGCCTTAAGCACTTGAACTCCATTTTTCATTTGAACATGAGAAATAGGAGCAGAAGTTGACCATTTGACCCCTTGAGCCATTCGGCTGATCTTCTACCTCAATGTTTTTTTACTGCACTATTCCTCTGTCACTTGATGTCCTTAAT
The DNA here is from genome assembly GCF_047496885.1 of Scyliorhinus torazame. NCBI lineage: Eukaryota > Metazoa > Chordata > Chondrichthyes > Carcharhiniformes > Scyliorhinidae > Scyliorhinus > Scyliorhinus torazame. The sequence goes on along the minus strand of NC_092717.1, from coordinate 126,331,984 downwards.
GTCTAAGAATCTGTTCATCACTGTCTTGAACATGATTAATGACTAAGCCTCACAGCCCTCTGGGGGCGAGAATTCCAAGATTCACCATCCGCAAAATGAAGAAATTCCTCATCTAGTCCTAAACAGCTTACCCCTTATTTGGACATTGTGTCCCCTGGTTATAGACACCCCCGTTCCCCAGTAAGCCAGGAGAAACATCCTTGTTGCATCTGTCCTGCCGAGCCCCGTAAAATAGTTTTCTAAACTCCAGAACATCAGTCTCCTCAATCTGACCTCATGGGATAATCCTGCCATCCGTCTGGTGAAACTGGGACCCTTCGAAAATCCAAATATACCTCATCTGCTGGTTTCCCCCTTATCTATTCTGCTATTTACATGATTTCTACCATCGCTACAGCCACTTCTTTCATTACTATAGTACTTATCAACTTTTGTTTGGATTAATTTCTCCAATACTACTTTTTACTAATACCATTCTCTTTCAAACAGTTATTTTGAAAGAGAACTAGAGTGTTTCTTAAAAAAAGCTTGCGATCTAAGCTTTTCATTTTGCACGTACCACGATAGCGCACAAGAGATTTTGAGTTTGGTAATTTTTTGCATGGTTTCAAGCTTAGATAACAAGGCCTCTTTTTTTTCAAGCAATAATCTCTTTCAGTTCTTCATGCTCACCAGTCCCTTGGCTCCAGTATTTTTATTACAATTTCGATATTTTCATCCATGAAGTAAGTCACATAAGGTGGGATTTTCTGGTTGCATCCACCGAGAGATCGGAAGTTCCCGCCCGAGGCCAGCGGACCTTTAAATGGTCAGTCAAATGTTCTGTCCCACCCGCGACAATTCCCGTGGCAGGTGGGGTCGAAAAATTTACCCCAAAGTTTGTTTAGTATCACGTCATTCCATATTCCCCAATATAAATTCCCCTGTCTGTCTGTAATTGACGCATATTTGTTGTTTCCTTTTTACATACCCCAGGGAACCTTTTACAGCCTTTAAAAAAAATGTTTTTCACCAGTTTACTCTCAAATTCTATTTCTTGGTCCTCTTTTGTTGAATTCTAAAAAAGTGCCCAATTCTCAAGCTTATTACATTTTTTGAGAACTTTATAAGCCTCTTCTTTTGATTTGATTAAATCCTTAACTTATCTTGTTAGTTACGGTTGAATCACTTTACCGGTTGGGTTTTTGTTCCTTATTAAAGCAATATATTTTGTTGTAAATCCTGCATTAATTCTTTCATTGCCATTGCCTGCCTAACATTAAACCTTTGCGTGTAATTTCCCTATCTGCCACAGCCAACTTGCCCCTCACACTTTTGCAGTTTCCCTTGTTTAGATTTAGGACCAGTTGCAGATTGAACTGCATCTCTTTAATGTGAAATTCTACCATGTTGCGGTCACTCTACCCTCAAAACGCCTTTACAACAAGTCTATTGATCAACCCTTTCTCATTGCACAATACGAGATTTAAAATACCGTCTTCCCTAGTTGGGCCGTTAACATACCGTTCTAGAAAACCATCTTGTTTTCATTTTAGGAATTCACCTCCACGGCATGAATTGATTATTTCACTTGTAAATTCTGGCAAAGGACACACACAAGTTAGTTTTCTGTGGCTATTGGGGCAGGGATCTTCAGGTCCTAAAATGTCACAAATTAGCATGACTGGTGGCTCAGTGGTTAGCACTGCAGTCTCACAGCACCAGGAACCCAAATTTAATTCTGGCCTTGGGTCTCTGTGGAGTTTGCACTTTCACCCTGTGACTGCGTGGGGTTCCTCCGAGTGTCCTGATTTCCTCCCACAGTTCAAAGATATACAGGTTAGATGGATTGGCCATGCTAAATTGCCCATTACGTGTCCAGGGATGTGTAGGTGGGGTTTCGGGATAGGGTGGGGAAGTGGGTTTGGGTGGAGTGCTCACTCAGAGGGTCGGTGAATTCTCGATTGGGCCGAATGGCCTCATTCTGTACTGTAGGGATTCTATCCTGGGTTAAGGAATGGAAAGTTGACAGGTTCCTGCTACACTATCCAAGCGTACCACCTTTGTGCCCGGACATCAATCTATCAAACATTCACGCACGCAAGGTGCAATGGTTCACATGACAAGGCGCTTGGGTGTAATAACTGGTGAGAATGAGTTCGTTCAGATTTACCATTGCCTTCAAGGTATTGCCGTTATATTTTTAACTGCGGGTCCAAACTGGGATCATGAATATACACTGACAGCGGGATTTATTTAATTGACAAAAAGGCGTGTATGGTATTCAACAACCTCTCACCCCTTCCCGGAAGTAACGCAGTATTTAAAAGGGAATACATTGTCCTTACCTTGTCGGCTACCTCATAAACGGAAGCCTTGTTGCTGCAGTCGCAGTTGTAGGTGTGGACCCTGGAAGCTCCTCTCTCTCGGGCCTGCCGCGCAGTCTCCTGGTTGCCTTCCTCATTGATGTCCCAGAGCACGAGCGTGGAGTGCAGGCGCGCGAACTCCAGCGCCAGGAGCCGCCCGATACCGCTGCCAGCCCCGCTCACCAACACAATCTCCCCGCTCACATTCTTCTTCCGCACCGGCACCACCAGCAGCACCAGGGCTTCCAGCATATAATACAGCGACAGGAGCAGCGTGAGGAGCGACTCCAGGAGGAAATTCATTTCTGCTTACTTATTGTCACCTACCTGTTGCGTCTGCGCGCAACCGCAACAGAAAAGCAAGTGACCTTCGCTCGAAGCCGCCCGCTACGCAATCACTCCTAAATCCCGAATTTGCAAATCAGTCGCTCCGATGTTGCAATGCTCCTATCTTGGGGGAGTATGCGAAAGTTCACATTCCTGCTTTGTCTATAATTTCACTGATTGTCTGTCCCAATACTGCCATCTACTGATTTTAGGAGCATTGCAATCACACATTGCCTGCTTAGTGCTGCTGTGGTGATAAGTGTAAACAGTTTAATAGTTTTTCAACTATGTGGGTGGAATTGGGTGTAAGTATAAGCGCCTGGTATATAATGGTTAACATGGGACTGAGTACAGTTCCACCCAGATAGTGATGTAAGAGCCTGTGACCGGCACACACAATCAGTTGCGTGTTGGACTGAGCGTGGTTAGCAGACTTTATTTACTTGACAAAAGAGCTTGTACTCTTTAGTGTATATTTGTAAATAGTTCTAAGGGTCTGACAGCAAAGACTTATTCAGACCTACCAAACTGTAACCAACTGCAACATGACACCAGCCTGTAGAGAAATCCAAAATGTTGGAAGATTGAGGGGGAAAATAGCAGTCTGACCTGCATAGAAGTTCTGGGTGCAGAGGAAAAGATCATAGAATTTACAGTGCAGAAGGAGACCATTCGGCCCATCACGTCAGCACCGGCCCTTGGAACGAGCACCATATTTAAGACCACACCTATCCCCTATCCCACTAACCCAGTAACCCCGCCTAATCTTTTTGGACAATATGGCATAGCCAATTCACATAACCTGTACATCTTTGGACTGTGGAAGGAAACCGGAGCACCTGGAGTAAACCCACGCAGACACAGGGAGAACGTGCAGACTCTGCACAGACAGTCACTCAAGCCGAGAATCGAACCTGGGGCTGTGAAGCAACAGTGCTAACCGCTGTACTACCGTACTGCCCAGATTGCCAGGAAATAGCTCTAAAGATTGACTTGGACGCTAAAGGCTGAGATGTAAAATTCCTTAAAATAAAAGCACAATACTGCAGATGCTGGAATCTGAAATAAAAACAGAAAATGCCAGAAAAACTGGTAGCATCTGTGGTGAGAGAAATGTTTTTCCAGCATTTTCTGTTTTTATTTAAAATGTCTTATTGTAGCAGAGGACTCCATTGCATCTCCTTTAGAAGTCTAGCTTCAAAGCACAGAGTCACCAGACCTAACAAGGGTGAGCTTAATCTTTTAAAATTTGAGGCTGCAGTGTGTCCTAACAAATCAGAAAAAAATTTCAGTCAGTAGATAAAATCTGTCGCTAAAACAAATTCCCCAAGTATGCCTTAACATGTGTATGGTGTTACTCCAAATTTTTTTATAGATAACTAATTGAACATGACAAGAGACTTGTGAGTTTTAAACCAAGCTAAAGGCAGGAAAAAGCTAGAATTTAATGAATTCAAGACTCTAAACATAAATGCTGAGCAAGAGAACTCTGCAGACAGCTTCTCCAGGCATCCACTGTTGGATTTTTTTGAGCTAAGTGCGATCGGCAATGTAGTAGAGCCTACCTAAACCGGCAAGTGTGGAAAATTGCTTAGTCTCCAAAGCCATCTTTAAATTTAGAATGCTCTTAAAGTAAACCAACACTTTTAAAATGTAACCATGGATTATAATTCCACTCATCCACAATTTGAAATTATCCAAGGGCCTAACCTAATAAGAATTTGGCATCCTTGAGAAGAGAATTTCTAAACTACTGGAGTACAGTGCGTCTAAGTAGAAAATCAGAAAGTCCAGATTATCATTTTTTTTCATACTGGGTTGATGAATTTGCAGAGGAGATAATCTTAGTGTAAGGCACCTTTTGCCTTTCTGTCCACAACACTTTTGTCAATCTCCACCTATCGCTGACCTTCTATCCAGCCCCACCGCTCCACATCCCCCCACAACAGTATAAATCTGTCCCTATTGTTCTCTCCAACTTTGACAAAGAGTCACCGAGACTTGAAATGTTAGCTCCCTTCTCTCCACAGATGTTGTCAGACCTGCTGCGATTGTCCAGTGTTTCTGTTTTTGTGGTCTAAATGGTGCCTTGTATAGTTTTATCGGGACTTTCCTATTTTTATACTCCATTCCCTTTGAAATAAGGTCCAAAGTTCCATTTTCCTTCCCAATTACCTGCTGAACTTGCATGCTAGTTTTTTTTGTGATTTATGCACAAGAACTCTCAAATCCATGCCAAGTTTTTGCCGACTCACCTAACCTGTCTATATCCTTCTGTATACTCTTTGTGTCATCCTCACCACTTGCTTTGCTACCTATTTTTGCATAATCTGCAAATTTGGCAACAGTGCATTCACTTCCCTTGACTTAGTGATTAATATATGTTTTGAATAATTGTGGCCCCAGCATGGATCCCTGTGGAATTCCATTAGTTACAGATTGCCATCCTGAAAATGTTCCTCTTATCCTAAATCTCTGTCTTCTATTAGTTAACCAATCCTCTATTCATGATAATATACTATCCTGAACACCATGATCTCTTATCATATTAAATAGCCTTTTGTGTGATACCTGATCGAACGCTGTTTGGAAATCCAAGGATAGTATATCTACAGGTTCCCCTTCATCTACCCTGCTTTTACCACCTCAAAGAATTTGAATTAACTTGTCAGGCATGATTTCCCCTTCATGGTGCCATGCTGACTCTGCTTGATTTTCTTGTGCATTTCTAAATGCTCTGCTATTACATAATAGACGCTAACATTTTCTCAATGACAAGAAGTTAAGCTAACTGGCCTATAGTTACTTGTTTCTGTCTCCCTCATTTTTTAAATAATGGTGTTACATTCACAGTTTTCCAATCCTCTGGATTTCTCCAGAATTCAAGGAAGATTAGTACCAGTGCATCCACTATCTCTGAAGCTACTTCCTTTAATATCTTGGGATGCAACCCATCAGGTCCAGGGGACGTCTCGGCCTTTAACCCCATTAGTTTCCCTCGTACTTTTCTCCTCGTGATTGTTATTGTATTTATCCCCCCCCCTCCCCCCCCCCCCCCCCCCCCCCCCCCCCCACCCCCTCCAACCACCCTTGATTATTTATTTTTGGAATATTATTAGTGTCTTCCACCGTGAAGACTGAGGCAAAGTATATGTTTAACTCCTCTGCCATTTCCTGGTTACACAGTTGTTCCTCAAGTCCATGAGCTACAAGTCTGGCTTTAGCTTTATACGTACCATTAGGAGTACATTCTCCATACATATCCATCTATAGGACAATGCTGGCTGTCCTTTGTCTGGCTTCTCTGTGTAAACACCAAACTCTCTCCAACTGTCAAGTTCCTTTGTTTTGCCTCCTTGTCCATCTAATTTGTTAGTAGCCACTAGAGCTTCGCTATCATAGGGCTTCTACGTTTTGTTTTGTTCCTCACCTGTTCTTTGCTCTTTGCTGTTGTTGAACTGAATCCCCCACTAGGTTTTCTATCCTTATCTGGACTGCTATGACTTGACTTGTCCTTCCTGTGACTAAGCTTCCTTTCACAAGTTCTTGATCTTTTCCTTGGGCTGTGATCACCATTAGGCCCAGTACCCGAACTTACACTATATTTCCTGGCTTTCCACATTTTTACTTTCTTCTGCCAAATCACAGATCTACTATTTTGTCCCTTGTCTTTTACATTCAGCCAGTTGTTCTGTTTCCCAGTGGCCTTTCCTGCCCTTCCTATTATGGTGGTTTCCCTCCACTCACCAGGCCTCTTGTGGCATATGTGTTCTAGTTCCAACTTTGGGTAGTTGATCTTTGTGATCAATGGCCCTATCCTGATCTTCACTATCACTTGGACTACTCTCCATTAGCCATTAACTGCCACAATCTGTTGTGTGAAAATATATGTATGTGAAGTGCATGGTGCATCTTAAATTTCCATAATCGATCTATTTTTAAAAATATATATATATTTTATTAAAGTTTTCAAACAGAATTTTTCCACTTTACAAATCAACATGAAAATAACACAATAGCTGATAAATAACATTATTTAAATAAAATAGTGAGCTAACAAAGTGACAACAAAAAGAAAAAGATTTTTAGTGCTCCCCCCACCCATAATCCATCTATTAATGCCAGTAAGCCATGTGGAATATATTGTAACAGTTTGGTTACCATGTTGCAAGATTAGCATTTTGTCATCAGTGCCTGTAACATTTCCTGGATCTTCAATGCCTTCTGCCCTTCTCTTTTATAATATGCCATGACCCCAGGCTTAAAATTCATTTCTGATGACCTGATTTAATATCTTAAAGCTGTCCTTATATTTTTCCTGAAGCCTTTATCTTAATAAATGCTCTTCTCCCTGCATGATTGGTGACCTTGCTGATGATGTGCAGAGCTCAGTCCTATGGGGTTTCCCTACATTCCCTATACACACATAACCTATGGAAATTGACAGGCGGCATTTTAGACCCCTCCATCCCTGATCGCCCAGCAATACCTTCTGAATACTATGGATCACGCCCAGGATGCGGATGTGACAGACTTCATGGGCAGCACGGTAGCACAAATGTATAGCACTGTGGCTTCACAGCGCCAGGGCCCCAGGTTCGATTCCCCGCTGGGTCACTGACTGTGCGGAGTCTGCACGTTCTCCCCGTGTCTGTGTGTTTCCTCCAGGTGCTCCTGTTTCCTCCCACAGTCCAAAGACGTGTAGGTTAGATGGATTGGCCATGATAAATTGCCCTTAGTGACCAAAATGGTTAGGAGGGGTTATTGGGTTATGGGGATAGGGTGGAAGTGAGGGCTTGAGTGAGTCGGTGCAGACTTGATGGGCCGAATGGCCTCCTTCTGCACTGTATGTTCTATGTTCATGACCGGCTCAATGAGTTTGAGAGAACTGGGCCGCTTTTCCGAATACTTTGCGAGAGCGCCTTGTCTGGGGCATCAGTAATGCTCAGACCCAGCGATGGCTCCTGGGTGAGCACGCTTTGACGCTCCAGCAGGCGCTCTAGATCACCCTGTTGCAGGAAAGGGTGGAGAGTGGCTGTCAAGAGATCCAGGGAATCGAGGTCAATGCCCTGAAACGTAGAGCAATTTGTGGCAACCTCCCTGCCCAGTTGGGCAGGAATGGGGCCCCGGAGAATGGTCGGCAATGCCCTCCGCAGCCGGAACGTTTTTCTGGACCGGCCAAGGGTGATGTGCCGCTGTATGTAACGTGTGGCTGCCGATGTCCGGGTGGCCGCAGACGTGTGGGCCTCGGCGGTTCCAGCATCCTGGTCGGGGTCAGCACCAACCCAGGTACAGGGCTTAACATTTGAATGCTCCAGATGAAGAGGAGGCCGAGCTGCAGCTCCATTGCTTAGCGCCGTGGCATGTAGCCCTCATCCACATCCTTCAAGCGGGGCCTCTGCAAGCAGCCTATAGGTCCTTGGATACACGCTTGGCCAAATTCTTGTTCACGTACAGGACTACCCTATATACCTTGACCGGAGGAGCTCCGGCAGAGCTACTCATGGGTTGATGGCTCCACACTCACTTGTGGTTGTTACTCCAGGACATCGTGTGAAGGTGCACTGTGCTCAGATTCAACAGCACGCAGCCTTGCTCCACATCGTCTGCCCTGTCATTTTGTCCTGGGTGATCATGTCTTTGTTCGGAATTTTGCCCTTGGTGTCATTTGGCTGTCTGGGACTGTGCTTCCGCAGACTGGTCTGATGTCCAAGAGGGTTCAGGTAGGAGCCCAACAATTACGGCAGCATTTAGATCATCTACGGGCACACTGACCTCCTTTGTGTGCGTAAACGGTGGCACGCCCCGTCCTAGAAGATCCAAGGCCTATGGGCCCGCCCTGTGCCCACTTTCTGGACCGCCCGCCAGCCATGGCCTCTTCAGATTTCCAAGATGGAGTCTGAACCTCCTGGGGTGTCCGGTGGGGAGCTGGATGTTCAGGTACTGCCTGCCACGACGTTCCAGTTGCAAGAGATGGGAGGACTTTGGTATAAAGCTGGAACCGGCCAGCACTCATGGCAAAGTGGCACTGGCTAGGACTCTGAAAAACTCTGTTTTACCCTGCAACTCAGTGTGGAATCCTTCCTCTCCTTGGCCTTGCATTCACCCCTGGAGCATCTTGACACCAAGGACTCCGACGTCAGATTCCTATTAATTGACTACAGCTCAGACTTCCACACCATAATCCCAACCAAGCTCATATCAAAACTCAAAAACCTAGGACTGGGTCCTCCCTCTGCAACTGGATCCTCAACTTCCTGACCCATAGACCACAATCAGTAAGTATAAACAATAACACCTCCTCCATGATAGTCCTCAATACTGGGGCTCCGTAAGGCCCCCAACTATACTCCTCATACACACATGTGTAACAAAAGTTGGCTCCAACTCCATCTACAAGTTTTTCCTGCTGACACGACCGTAGTGGGTTGGACCTCGAACAACGATGAGTCAGAGTACAGGAGGGCGATAGAGAACCTAGTGGCATGGTGTAGCGACAACAATCTCTCTCTCAACATCTGAAAAACTAAGGAGCAGGTCATTGATTTCAGGAAGCTAAGTATCGTACACACCACTGTCTACATCAATAGTGCCGAGGTGGAGATGGTTGACAGCTTCAAATTCCAAGGCGTGCATAACACCACCAATCTGTCCTGGTCCAGCCACGTTGATGCTATGACCAAGAAAACTCAACAGCGCCTATACTTCCTCAGGAAACTAAGGGAATTCAGCATGTCCATATTGAGTCTTACCCATTTTTACAGATGCACCATAGAAAGCATCCTATCAGGCTGCATCACAGGCTTGTATGGCAACTGCTCATCCCAAGACCGGAATAAACTACAGAGAGTCGTGAACACAGTGCAGTCCATCACGTGAACCTGCCTTCCATTCATTTACTCCGTCTATACATCCCGCTGCCTTGGGAATGAGGGCAGCATAATCAAAGACCCCAACCAACCGGGACACTCTCTCTTCCAACCTCTTCCATCGAACAGGAGATACAAAAGTCTGAGAACACGCACTAACAGATTCCAAAACAGCTTCTTCCCCACTGTTACCAGACTCCTGAATGACCCTCTTATGGACTGAACTGATCTCTCCACTCATCTTCTCTACTGAGCAGTACTACACTCCATATACTTCACCCGATGTCTATGTATTTACATTGTGTATCTCTCATATGTCCTATATTTTTCCATGAATGGAACGATCTGTCTGGATTGTATGCAGAACAATACTTTTCACTGTACCTCGGACAATAAACTCAAATCCAAATCCTTGTTTGGATCTTGGTGGTCACAACAATACCATTATAGAATTTCACATTAAGTTTGAAGGTGCAAATTTTGGGTCCGAAACTAGTGTCTTAAACTTAAATAAAGATAATTACAACGGTATGAACCAGAGTTAACTAAAGTGGAAAATAGGATAAAGGTAAGGTAGTAGAGAAGCATTGGCAGACGTTTAAGGAGCTATTTAATAATTCTCAGCAAATATATGTTCCATTGAGAAAGAAAGTTGCTATGAGAGGATGCACTATCTGTGGTTAACTAAATATATTAAGGATTATATAAAATTGGAATAAAAGATGTACATGCTGCAGAGATTGGTGGTAGTCCAGAAGATTGGGAAAATGTTAGAAACCAGCAAAGAATGACTAAAATAATAATAAAGTTGGAGAAATTGGGGCATGTAAGAAAACTAGCAAGAAATATAAAAACAGACTGCAAAGGTTTTTTCAAGTATGTATGAAGGAAGGGAGTAAATAAAGTTAGTGTTGGTTCCTCAGCGGCTTAGACTGGGGAATTGATAATAGGAAACAAGTAAATAGCAGTGATTTTTAACAAATATTTTGTGTCCATCTTCACAGTAGAAGACACAAAAAATCCCAAGAACAGTAGAAAATCATGAGGCAAAAGGGAGGAAGGAAGTAAGTTAAAACAATCACAATCACCAGAGTAAAAGAACCTGAGAAATTAATGGGACTAAAGACTGGCAAGTCCCCAGGACATGATGGTCTACATCCCAGTACCTTAACAGAAGTATCTGGAGAGATAGTGGAAGTATTGGTTGTAATCTTCCAAAATTTCTCTTATTCTGGAAAGGTTCCAGTAGATTGGAAAATTGCAAATGTAACACCAGGGGCACAGGGCTAAAGAGCTGGCATTCAAAGCAGACCAAGGCAGGCCAGCAGCACGGTTCAATTCCCGCACCAGCCTCCCCAAACTGGCACCGGAATGAGGCGACTAGGGGCTTTTCACAGTAACTTCATTTGAAGTCTACTTGTGACAAGCAATTTTCATTTCATTTCACTATTCAAGAAAGGAAAAAGACCAACAGTACAAAACAATAGGCCAGTTAGTCGATTATCTGTAGAATCCATTATTAAGGAATTAGTAGCAGGACATTGAGAAAATCATAAAACAATCAGTCTGAGTAAAAATGGTTTGGTGAAAGAGAAATGTTGTTTGACAAATCTATTAGAGTTCTTTGAGGTCAAACAAGCAGGGTGAATAAAGGGGAACCAGTAGATGCAATGTATTGGCCTTCCAAAAGGCATTTGATAAGATGTCACATAAAAGATTACTAAACAAGGAAAGGGCTCATGATGCTGGTGGAGAAATATTCATAAGGATTGACTAACAAACTAGCAACAAATCGTCGGATTAAATGGGTAATTTTCCATTTGGCAAACTGACTAGTGGAGTGCTTTAGGGATCAGTGCTGGGGCTTTGACTATTTAAAATCTATATTAATGACTTGGATGAAGGGACAGACTATATTGTAGCCAGGTTTGCCGATGATACAAAGATAGGTAAGAAAGCAAGTTGTGAGGAGGATTCAAAGGAACAGATTTCTGCAGAGTCAGGAATACTACTTGGACCGTAAAAAATGGTGGGCGGGTCCTGATGTGGAAGTCCTACCTCCATTTCTGACATCCTATTTTACCAGGAGGGAAAAGAATGTGCAGTGTCATTCACACAAGAGGAAAACACATTCTCAGCAAGGCTAGTTAAACTCACTGCTGAGTTTAAACTGACAGCATTTTAGTTGTTGCAGAGGGCTTAATCCACAATGTGGAGTCACAAATTTATGGAACAGATGTAAATGCTCTTGAAGGTCAGTCAGATAAGGTTTGTTTAACTGTCATGATATGAAATTGCTTAAAATCCCAGCCCTTTAAAGATGAAAAAAAGGATGCTGCATATGTCTTGAGAGTTTAAAAAAACTCTGATGTATTGCTCTGATTGACAGGCCAGGCGGTGAAGCATCTCATCTGGCAGTTTCAACAGTTGTTGTTTGTTGACATTTCCCCGAGGACTCTTTGCAAGTCAGTGATGGATATCCAAAAGCTACAATTATCTTGTAGGTGGGGGGTGTGGTGCTGTTCACGGTTTCGTTGATAGGTTCTTGATATTCTATTAAAGGAACTGTCTTTGATATGAGGTGCGAATAGAAGCTTTTTTGTTTTTATAAGAGATTAAACACTTGAGATTTAAAATGCTTTGAATGGGCTTTCATGAATGAGAATATTTTTAAACTATTAAGTATATGGTGATGAGTGGTAAGACATGAATGGAATGGAGAGCACAGGGAACCATGGGGTTTTGTGGGGGTGAGTGGTTGAGGGGAATGAGGGCTAGAGGGTCTAAAATCTTGTAACACAACTGGGATGGAGTTCCAAGGAACCTAGGCGGGCATTCTAACCTGCTCAGCTTGGATCTTGGCTTCCTCAGTGCCCGCCCACATTCTGTTCCCAGGGTTGGTGACCCAACACCAACCCATGAAGTCTCTGTCATCAAGCAATTATGACATTTGAGGAGAAAAGTCAGGGCAAGTGAGTGCGGTGCAAAGCCAATGCCTCCATCTATTCCTCCAACACTGACTTATTTTCCAGTATTAGTAGAAGCCAGTGACACTGTCACTGGGCCAGTATTTTAAGACTCCAGGGTAATGCTTTGGGGACACAGGTTCGAATTCCACTATGGCAGATGTGGAATTTAATTTCAATTAATAAAAAATCTGGAACTGAAAACTAGTCTGAGTAATGGTAACCATGAAACTGTCATCAATTATCATAAAGGACAATTTGGTTCACTAATGTTTGGAGAGGATATGTGTCATACTTACCTGGTCTGGCTCTAGTGGCTTTAGATCCACAATAATATGGTTAACTCCTAACTGCTCTCTCAAATGGCTCTGTGAGCCATTCAGTTCAAAGACAAATAGGGATGGGCAAAAAATGCGAGCCTTACTAACGATACCTGCATCTCAATGAAAAAATAAGTAGGGCGGGATTCTCCGAGCCCCCCGCTGGGTTGGAGAATCCCCAGGGCACGGCGTGAATCCCCCCGCTCCGACGCCGGCTGCTGTATTCTGCGGCACGCGAAAAAGTCCGCCGACAGGAATCACGCTGCGCACCTCGCAGAAAGGCGAGAATCGGCGCGAGGCGATGTACCCGGAGCCGCTGCAAATCTCTGGCCCGGATAGGATGAAGTACCACCGACGTGACCGCAGGTCATGCTGGCGTAAATCAAAGTAGGTCTGAAATGGCGCCAACCAGTCGTGCTGGCTGACGCTGCTGAGCGAGGAGGAAGGGGGTCAGCGTGGGGCGGCTGCCGGAGAGGAGACGGCACTGCCGCGGCGGTGGGGGGGGGGGGGGGTTGCGGGTGCCGGTGGTGGATGCTACCCAGGGCCGGGGATGGATATGCCGGGGATGGGAGTGCCGGAGGTGGGAGTGCCCTGGATCGGGGGTGCCGGGGATCGGATTGCCGGTGATGGGGCTGCCGGGGATGGGGGTGCCAGAGATGGGGGTGCTGGGGATGGGGGGGGGGTTGCCTGGCCAGGTGCCAGCTGGCAATAGTGATGACCATGCAGCCCATGGCACCTGGCTGCGAAGGGGGGTATGGGCAATGATGACATGTCGTCTACCCCCACCTCCTGCAGACCATTATGTTTGGGCATCACCCAGCGATGTTGGCCGCTGTAGCAGGAGCCGCCCTTCTACATATTGCCCTATGGGAGCTGGAGTAGGGACATGCCAGGGAGGCGGCGGAGGCTCCCGATGAGGCCCCATGTGTACCGGCGCCGCTCGTCGTACCAGGACCTCATGGACTGGGCATGCAGGAGGAGACCCAGGATGAGCCGGGAAACCGTCACCCATATCTGCCACCTGATGGCACACCAGGCACCGCATGGGACTGGGGGTGCACACCCTCTCCCGGTGGCCGTCAAGACGACAACAACGCAGAGCGCTACATCCAGTTCCCTGTGGACCGCACCCACCAGGATGACCGGGCAGCGGGATTAGCACCCGTGGCCAGGATGCCCATTGTACAGGGGGGGGCGATCGATGGGGTGCATGTCGCCGTGCGGCCACCAGCGGAGAACAGGGCTGTGTTCATGAACTAGAAGGGGACCCACTCCATGAACATTCAGGTGGTCTGTGACCACCGGATGAAGATCCTGCACGTCTGCGCCCGGCACCCGGGCAGTGTGCGTGACTCATTCATATTGGCACAATCGTTCATCCCCGCCATGTTTGAGGGAAACCCCCCCCCGGCTGAGGGGCTGGTTGCTGGGCGACAAGTGTTACCGGTTACCGGGCATGCAGGAGGAGACCCGGGAGTGGCTGATGACGCATATGCGGAGGCCAAATGGAAACCCGATACAATAATGCCTGTGCAGCAACCAGGGGTGTGGTTGAGGTGTGTCTCGGGCTGCTGAAGAAGCGCTTCAGGTTCCTGGACCACTCTAGAGAGGCCCTCCAGTACCATTCAGAGAGGGTCGGCCACATCGTTGTTGTCTGCTGCGTCCTTCACAATACAGCCCAGCAGAGGGGCGATGTGCTGGGGGCATGTGGTGGTATGTATTAGGGGTAATATGGTACACTAGGAATGCCGAGGAGCTATTGGAGGACAGATGCTGGATCCCGATTGGATCCTCCACCTACTGGGCTCCACCCAGATAGGAGGGGTATAAGAACCTGGGTTTAATCCCCACAGCTGCATTCTGTGACTGAGCTAATGGGGGAACGTGTCTGACCAAGTCTGCTCAATAAAGCCTCGATTGAAGTTCTTTACATCTCGCCTCGTGTGTGATCGATGGTGCTACAATTTATTGAGCAGACTTAAAAAGGAATATGGAGCTCTGGGTCACCCCGGAGTGCCTGCGAATCAGCCCCCACGCAGCAAACGCAACATCGGCGTTTAAACACTGGCTGGTGTGCTTTGAGGGATACCTCCGAACAGCCCCCGGCAGACCAACAGAAGACCAGAAGATGCAGGTCCTGCATTCCAGGGTGAGTCCCGAAATCTACTCACTCATCGAGGGCGCGGAAGAATTCCCAGAGGCGATCAACTTGCTGAAGGAGATCTACATTAAGCCCGTCAACCAGGTCTACGCACGCTACCAGCTCGCGACGAGACGACAAATCCCCGGGGAATCGCTAGACGATTTCTTCAACGCTCTAACGATCCTGGGACGAAACTGCAACTGCCCAGCGGTTACGGCGAACGAACATACGGACCTCCTGATCAGAGACGCTTACGTAGCAGGTTTGGCATCGTCGCAAATTCGCCAGAGACTTTTAGAGAAAGACTCTCTCGGACTCACAGAGGTACGGGCCCTCGCAGCCTCCCTCGACGTGGCCTCCCAAAACGCCCGCGCCTATGCCCCCGACCGCGCTGCAGCCCCTTGGGCTCCGTGGACCCCCGCCGCGACCGACCCCCCGGCAACCCCAACCCCTCTGCAAGCGTGCGCAGCCAGAATCCCAGACCACCCGGGGGGCCCCCGCTGCTACTTTTGCGGGCAGTCAAAACACCCCCGCCAGCGCTGCCCGGCCCGCTCGGCCACCTGCAAAAACTGCGGTAAAAAGGGGCACTACGCAGCGGTGTGCCAGTCCCGTGGGGTCGCCGCTATCTCCGGGGAACAAATGGGACCACGGGCTCAACCCCCCCAGCGACCCACGGGCGGCCAACGGGCACCGCCATTTTGGACCCCGGACACCACGAGGGGGGGACGGGCGCCGCCATCTTCCTACCCACAGGCCGTGTGCGATCCTTGGGAGCGGCCATTTTGTCCACCCCCGGCCGCGTGCGACTCATGGGAGCGGCCATTTTGTCCACCCCCGACCGCGTGCGATCCATGGACGCCGCCATCTTGGCTGACAGGGAAGGACCCCGGCGTGGACGGCTCCACACTGCCTGAAGACAACGATCTGATACACCAACCACGTTTGGCATCGGTGACCCTCGACCAGTCGCGGCCCCGGACGCTCCAGACGACAACGTCAAAGGTGCTGGTGAACGGCCACGTGTTTGATCGACTCGGGGAGCACGGAGAGTTTTATTCACCCGGACACGGTAAGACGCTGCTCCATTGTAATTCGGCCAAGCACCCAAAAAGGTTTCCTGGCGGCGGGGTCCCACTCCCTTGAAATCAAAGGGTTCTGCATCGCAAACCTAACGGTGCAGGGGAGAGAGTTCAAAAATTACCGGCTGTACGTCCTTCCCCACCTCTGCGCTCCCACCCTCCTGGGGTTGGACTTCCAATGCAACCTCCAGAGCTTAACATTCAAATTTGGCGGCCCTATACCCCCACTGACTATCTGCGGCCTCGCGACACTCAAGGTCGAACCGCCCTCCCTGTTTGCGAACCTCACCCCGGATTGCAAACCCGTCACCACTAGGAGCAGACGGTACAGCACCCAGGACCGGACGTTTATTCGGTCTGAAGTCCAGCGGCTGCTGAAGGAAGGCATAATCCAGGCCAGCAATAGTCCCTGGAGAGCCCAGGTGGTAGTAGTGACGACAGGGGAGAAGCAAAGGATGGTCGTAGACTACAGTCAGACCATCAACAGGTACACGCAGCTAGATGCGTACCCTCTTCCCCGCATATCCGACATGGTCAATCGGATTGCACAGTACAAGGTCTTCTCCACCGTGGACCTTAAGTCCGCCTACCACCAGCTCCCCATTCGCCCCGGTGACCGCAAGTACACTGCCTTCGAAGCAGACGGGCGGCTATACCACTTCTTAAGGGTTCCATTCGGCATCACGAACGGAGTCTCGGTCTTCGAACGAGAGATGGACCGAATGGTCGACCAGCACGGTTTACGGGCCACGCTCCCGTGCCTCGACAACGTCACCATCTGCGGCCACGACCAGCAGGACCACGACGCCAACCTCCGCAAATTCCTCCAGACCGCTAACGCCCTCAACCTCACCTACAACGAGGAAAAATGCGTGTTTAACACCGACCGTCTAGCCATCCTTGGCTACGTAGTGCGTAATGGAGTGATAGGCCCCGACCCCGAACGCATGCGCCCCCTCATGGAGTTCCCTCTCCCCCACTGTACCAAAGCCCTGAAACGCTGCCTGGGCTTCTTTTCTTATTACGCCCAGTGGGTCCCCCAGTACGCAGACAAGGCCCGCCCACTAATCCAGTCCACTACTTTTCCCCTGTCGACAGAGGCCCGCCAGGCCTTCAGCCGCATCAAAACGGACATCGCAAAGGCCACGATGCGCGCCATCGACGAGTCCCTCCCCTTCCAAGTCGAGAGCGACGCGTCCGACGTAGCTCTGGCGGCCACGCTCAACCAAGCAGGCAGACCCGTGGCCTTTTTCTCCCGTACCCTACACGCTTCGGAAATTCGCCACTCCTCAGTAGAAAAGGAGGCCCAAGCCATAATGGAATCTGTGCGACATTGGAGGCATTACCTAGCCGGTAGGAGATTCACTCTCCTCACTGACCAACGGTCGGTAGCCATCATGTTCGATAATGCACAGCGGGGCAAGATAAAAAACGACAAGATCCTGCGGTGGAGGATCGAACTCTCCACCTACAACTACGAGATCTTGTACCGTCCCGGAAAGCTGAGCGAGCCGTCCGATGCCCTATCTCGCGGCACTTGTGCTAACGCACAAGTGGACCGTCTCCAAGCCCTCCACGAGGACCTCTGCCACCCGGGGGTCACTCGTTTCTACCACTTCATAAAGGCTCGCAACCTTCCTTACTCCGTCGAGGACGGCCGAACAGTCACCAGGAACTGCCAAATCTGCGCAGAATGCAAACCGCATTTTTTCAGGCCAGATAGAGCGCACCTGATAAAGGCTTCCCGTCCCTTTGAACGCCTCAGTTTGGATTTCAAAGGCCCCCTCCCCTCCACCGATCGCAACACGTACTTTCTTAACGTCGTTGACGAATACTCCCGCTTCCCCTTCGCCATCCCCTGCCCCGACATGACCACGGTCATTAAAGCCCTTGGCACCATCTTTACCCTGTTCGGTTTCCCCGCCTACATCCATAGCGACAGGGGGGTCCTCCTTCATGAGTGACGAGCTGCGTCAATTCCTGCTCAGCAAGGGCATAGCCTCGAGCAGGACGACCAGCTACAACCCCCGGGGGAACGGGCAGGTAGAGAGGGAGAACGGAACGGTCTGGAAGACCGTCCTACTGGCTCTATGGTCTAGGAGTCTCCCAACTTCCTGCTGGCAGGAAGTCCTCCCGGATGCCCTTCATTCTATCCGGCCCCTGCTGTGTACCACCACTAACCAAACGCCTCACGAGCGCCTCCTTGTCTTCTCTAGGAGGTCCGCTTCTGGAACGTCACTTCCGACCTGGCTGGCGGCCCCGGGACCCATCCTGCTCCGAAAGCATGTGCGGGCGCACAAATCAGACCCACTGGTGGAAAAGGTACATCTACTCCACGCAAACCCGCAGTACGCCTACGTGGCGTACCCAGACGGCCGACAGGACACGGTCTCTCTGCGGGACCTTGAGCCCGCCGGAGCTCCCCCCCCCCCCCCCCCCCCCCCCACACACACACAAATCACCTCCCCCTCACTCCCGCCGGTGCACCCCAAAGCCACCCCCTTCCCGGGGGGATCGGTCCTCCTCCCAGGCCCGTCCAGGAGTAAGGAAACAGAAGGGGACAGCGCGATGCTCCCAGAGTCGACCGGACCCGAGCCAGCACCACCACCACCACCCGGGCTGAGATGATCGGAAAGGGCGACCAGAGCACCATCTCGACTCATTGAATCGACTTAAGATGTATATAATTCAGTGGCCCAGTAAAGCGGCATGATTGTATATAGTTCAATGGTTAAGGTACCGACCCTGTAAACCCCGACCACCATACCACCCACCACCCTGCCAGGTTCTTTTTTAACAAGGGGAGAATGTGGTGGTATGTATTAGGGGTAATACGGTACACCAGGAATGCCGAGGAGCTATTGGAGGACAGATGCTGGACCCCGATTGGATCCTCCACCTACTGGGCTCCACCCAGATAGGAGGGGTATAAGAACCTGGGTTTACTCCCCGCAGCTGCATTCTGTGACTGAGCTGCTGGGGGAACGTGTCTGAACAAGTCTGCTCAATAAAGCCTCGATTGAAGTTCTTTACGTCTCGCCTCGTGTGTGATCGATGGTGCTACAGGGCAGAGGAGGAGGAGGAAGAGTAGCAACACGACGAAGGTCAGGCCTCCCCAGATGAGGAGGATGGGGGCAATGTAAGGAACAGACGGGCTGGACAGGGATGGGAGGCTGCCCACCGTCACCGGCTGGGCTAGCGGGCATGGATCGGGTTGATAGCCGCACCGTGCACAGACTATGGGGGGGGGGAATCGCCATGTATGGGCATGGACAGCACAGTACGGTACCAGCCCACCACCTGCACCCTCACCCCACCTATCACCCACCACCCTCACCCCACCCACCACTGCATCACCCGCACTCCACCCATCACTGCATTACCCGCATGCACACCACCCCTCCATTGCACATCCACCTGCAGCACAACGGGCAGGGCTCACACGGTCGCCAGTGGAAGCGGGTCTATTGCATGCCATGGAGGATGATGACAACCCGCTCTGTGATGAGCTCCGGGCTCTACATCGTTAGACAATGTCTGACTCATGGCCACAGTAACACCCTCCACCCGCACCATCCCTTAATGCGGCCTGGACTCTGCAGCGCACGGTCCTGTCATCTGCCCGGGGGCGGGATGGCGAGGGAGACCCGAGGGGGGGGGGGGGCAAACTCACCTGAGCTCGACGTCCCATCACCCTGTCATGATATACATCAGCATATCATGGTGCAATCACACACACACTGACACACTGATGGACATACAGTAGGACCAACCAGCATACACAACATCGCAGCCACTCACCAGTGAGAGCACACGCACTATAAAGACAGGGGACATCAGAGTTCCCGCTCTTTCTAGCAGCAGCCAGCTCAGAGCACAGAGCTCACAGCCTGCCTCTCAGACATTCACCATGAGCTGAGTGCCTCACCTAGATAGTGATAGGACAGGGTCCACAGGTAAGCTGGTAATGCACGTACCCAAGTTTACAATATGTTATTACAGTTGAGTTGTTAATAAAATAGAGTTACACCATCTCCAGCCGTGTTGACCTGTTTGTAGACCAGAACACCCAACACGACATGGTTCCAGGAGTGGAAGCATACTAGCCCCTGTGAGACCTACCTGCAACTCATCAGCAATCCGCCATCCTGCAGCATGGAGAACAACCTGTTCCAGCAGTGCCTGCAGGGTACGGACGAGCCTTTCCAGTCTTATTTAACGCACCTCCGCATCCTCGCGCTGTCCTGCGGCTATGGGCCCACCTCTGACTCCATGATACGCGACCAGATAGTTCTCGGGTCATGTCGGACACCCTGCGCCAGCAGCTCCTTAAAATCAAGCAACTCACCCTAGCAACGGCCATCGAGACCTGCGTCCTGCATGAGAACGCCACCAGCAGGTACTCACACATCCAGGCGGCTGAAACGGCGCGGCAGGGGCCCCACGAGGTGGAGCGGGTCCAGACGATCGAGTACCTCCCGGCCCGCGGCCCGGAGGAGGGCGGCCATTTTGTGCGATTTCCGAGGCCTCCCGCGCTTGTACGCGCCAAAAGAGGGGACATTGACGCGGAGGAACGCGATGCGCAGGCGCGCACTATGCAAGACTGCACCGCGCATGCGCGGTGGTGCAACGAACGCACTGATGTCATGACGTGCGGCAACTGTGGTTCCGCCCATTTAAAGAGGCAATGTCCGGCCAAAGCGCGACAATGCCTACGCTGTGGCAGGCTGGGCCACTATGCTGCCTGCTGTCGAACACCTCAGCCTGCCAACTCGCAACAGTTTAACCAGCCTCGCAGAAATGTTCGGGCAATTCTACCCACGTTCACCGAGTCCGATCCTGACATCATACAGACCAGTGACACTGAGGACAGGGAGCCTTTCCACATTGCTGTCATCAACAATAACAAGCTGTCCCTGAATCGAAAGCACCAGCCGCTGTTGGTGCACAGCATTGATCCGGACGACGAGTGGTGTGCCACCCTGACGGTCAACCGATCCCAGATCACATTCTGCCTGCACACTGGTGCTTCCGCAAATCTCCTCGCATGGTCAGCATTTCAAACCCTGAGGGTCAAACCAGCAATTCTTCCATCCATCTGACAACTGGTCGACTATAATGGAAACGTCATCCCCGCCACGGGGTCGTGCCAACTCAAAAGTGACGCACAACTCGCGTAAAGCCATCCTACCCTTCAAGATTGTGGGCTCTTCAAAGGACTCTCTGCTAGGCGCACAGGCGTGCAAACTCCTCCACCTTGTTCAGCGAGTACACTCTCTCCAGAAGCCACGTCTGACTTCCAAGATGCGGAATTCAGGGCGCAACTAAACTCAATCCCCTCTCACAACCAGGATGCTTTCGCGGGCATGGGTACACTGCCCTACACATACAAAATCCTGCTCAAACAGGATGCCACCCCGGTAGTTCATGCACCTCGCAGAGTCCCAGCATCCCTCAAGGACCGCCTCAAGCAGCAGCTGCAGGACCTTCAGGACCAAGGAGTGCTTTCCCGGGTGACGGAGCCAACTGCATGGGTCAGCTCCATGGTGTGCGTCAAGAAGCCTTCCGGCGAGCTCCGGATCTGTATTGACCCGAAAGACTTAAATCGCAACATAATGAGGGAACACTACCCCATACCCAAATGTGAGGAGATCACGAGCGAAATGGCTCGGGCAAACATATTCACCAAGCTTGATGCCTCAAAGGGCTTCTGGCAGATGCAATTGGATCAGTCCAGCAGGAAGCTGTGTACTTTCAACACTCCATTTGGCAGATACTGCTACAATAGGATGCCATTTGGAATCATATCGGCCTCTGAAGTTTTCCATCGCATCATGGAACAGATGATGGAGGGCACCGAAGGCGTGCGCGTCTATGTGGCCGATATCATTATTTGGTCTACCACACCGCAGGAGCATATCAGTCACCTCCAACACGTCTTTCAACAGATACGGGACCAGGGCCTGTGTCTTAACAGAGCCAAATGTTCTTTTGGCAAACCGAGCTCAAGTTCTTGGGGGACCACATCTCCCGGTTGGGTGTGCGGCCGGATGCCGACAAGGTGGCAGCCATCAAGGCTATGCAGAAGCCAACAGACAAGAAGGCGGTGCTACGCATTCTAGGAATGGTCAACTTCCTGGGAAAATTCATCCCTAACCTCGCTTCCCACACTACAGCTCTCCGGCCCCTTGTCAGGAAGACAACTGAATTCCAGTGGCTTCCCACCCACCAGTGTGAATGGGAGGAGCTCAAGATCAAGCTGACCACCGCCCCGGTACTGGCGTTCTTCGATCCTGCAAGGGAGACGAAGATCTCGACTGACGCCAGCCAATCCGGAATTGGGGCGGTCCTCCTGCAATGATATGACACCTCATCATGGGCCCCTGTCGCCAATGCGTCACGTGCCATGACCCCCCACCGAGCAGCGCTATGCGCAAATTGAGAAGGAGTGCCTAGGCCTGTTGACTGGCGTTGGCAAGTTCCACGACTATGTGTATGGCCTTCCCCAGTTCACTGTGGAGACCGACCATCGCCCGCTGGTTGGCATCATCCAAAAGGACCTTAATGACATGACCCCTCGCCTCCAGCGCATTCTGCTCAAACTCTGAAGGTACGACTTCCAACTTGTATACACCCCGGGTAAGGACCTGATCATAGCAGACGCTCTGTCCAGGCCAGTCGACACTCCGTCCGACCCAGAAGGGTTCATTTGCCAAGTCGACCGCATATGTAGCCTTCACTTCTGCCAATCTGCCGGCCACTGACGAACGCCTTGCCCACATTCGCCGTGAGACTGCGGTTGACCACCTTCTGCAATGTGTGATTCACCACATGACGGACGGGTGGCTTAAGGGACAATGCCCACAGTTTTACAACATTCAGGACGACTTGGCAGTCGTGGATGGTGTCCTCCTGAAGCTGGACCGCATTGTGATTCCACACAGCATGCACCGGCTTGTCTTAGAACAGCTGCACGAAGGCCATCTCGGCGTTGAGAAGTGCCGATGGAGGGCCCGAGAGGCTGTATACTGGCCGGGAATAAGTGAGGACATTGCTAACACTGTGCTCAATTGCCCCACCTGTCAGCGGTTCCAGCCGGCACAACCACGTGAGACCCTTCACCCCATGAGTTGGTCACGTCCCCCTGGTCGAAGGTGGGCGTGGACCTGTTCCATGCGCTCGGCAGGGACTACATCATCATCATCGACTACTTTTCCAGCTATCCAGAGGTCATACGCCTGCACGACACCACGTCATCGGCTGTTATCCAGGCCTGTAAGGAGACATTTGCTCGCCACGGCATTCCGCTCACCGTGATGTCAGACAATGGCCCCTGCTTCGCGAGTCAGGAATGGTCTTCCTTCGCTAGTGCATACAACTTTGCACACGTGACATCCAGTCCCCAGTCAAATGGCAAAGCAGAGAAGGGCATCCACATTGTAAAAAGGCTCCTCTGCAAGGTTGCTGATGCAGGATCTGACTTCTGCCTCGCCTTGCTGGCTTATCGCTCGGCCCCACTGACCACGGGCCTATCGCCGGCCCAACTGCTTATGGGTCACACCCTCAGGACCACTGTGCCGTCCATTCACGCCCCAGACCTCGACCATGCTCCGGTACTTTGGCGGATGCAACAAGAGCTTGAGCAACATAAGGCGGCTCTTGATGCTCAGGTGACTGATCTTCCTGCCCTGGTGCCTGGAGATCATGTCCGCGTACATCTTCCGGAGGGTGGCTGGTCGGCAAACGCTGAGGTTCTTAGACAGGTGGCTCCCCGCTCGTTTCTGGTTCGTTTCCCTGATGGCTCCATTCGCCGCCGCAATCGGCATGCCCTTCGTCTGGTTCCACGCTCACTACGAAATTTTGCACCGGTGCCACGCCCTCCTGTTGTCCCTGACATGGACTTTGTTGAGCTTCCGGATACCCTGCCTCATCCTCACTCAACCATGGCCCGGCCCATTCCTCAGCCGGTGGATCCTGAACCACCTTTGAGGCGGTCAACCCGAATTCGTCGCCCACCCCAAAGACTTGATTTATAAACCTTGCACTATTGGACTCACTGACTTGTTCTGCCGTACTGTTAAAGAGTTTTTCATTGTTTGTTAATAGCATTTGTTTCGTTCTTGGTGTAACATAGTTTTCCTCTGCACCTGGCACCTTCCCGTGTATATAGTATAGCCACATGTACATATTGATGTAAATAATGCACACACATGATCAGACATACTCACTACACTTTATTTATTCTCATGTAGGCACACATTCTTTGCGAAAAGGGGGGCTGTCATGATATACATCAGCATATCATGGTGCAATCATACACACACTGACACACTGATGGACATACAGTAGGACCAACCAGCATACACAACATTGCAGCCAATCACCAGTGAGAGCACATGCACTATAAAGACAGGGGCACCAGAGTTCCCGCTCATTCGAGTAGCAACTCGCTATAGCACAGAGCTCACAGCCTGCAACACTGACATTCACCATGTGCTGAGTGCCTCACCTAGATAGTGATAGGACAGGGTCCACAGATAAGCTGGTAATGCACGTACCCAAGTTTACAATATGTTATTACAGTTGAGTTGTTAATAAAATAGAGTTACACCATCTCCAGCCGTGTTCATAGATTATCATAGAATTTACAGTGCAGAAGGAGGCCATTCAGCCCATCGAGTCTGTACCGGCTCTTGGAAAGAGCACCCTACCCAAGTTCAACACCTCCACCCTATCCCCATAACCCAGTAACCCCACCCAACATTAAGGGCAATTTTGGACACTAAGGGCAATTTATCATGGCCAAGCCACCTAACTTGCACATCTTTGGACTGTGGAAGGAAACCGGAGCACCCGGAGGAAACCCACGCACACACGGGGAGGATGTGCAGACTCCGCACAGACAGTGACCCACGCCGGGAATCGAACCTGGGACCCTGGAGCTGTGATGCAATTGTGCTATCCACAAGGCTACCGTGTTGACCTGTTTGTAGACCAGAACACCCAACACGACACTTTCCTGACACACACACTGGGCTCACCTCTCACCCCACCCCTGCACACATCGGACAGAGCACAGAGGCAGCTCCTGTAGGCGTGAAAGTGATTTTAATGACAAACAGTTCATACATGTGCCCTAGCCCCTATGACTAATCTGTGCCCTGCACCCGTGCCAACTTACTCAGTGTCTAATTTTTTGGTCTTACAGGCCCCATGACTACGCCTAGGTAGTTACCCAGACGTTACAGCAGAACTGGAGGTGGACTGCTGTGATTCCCGCCCTGTGACTAGGGTCCCCTTGGGCGGCGGTTTCGTGGGGTGGCCAGGCCTGGATGGGCCAGGCTGCGCCTCGGGCGGGCGGGATGGCGAGCTGCCAGCCTGTTCAGCCCGTAGCCCCCCAGATGCACCTGGGACGGAAGGGCCCCAGCACCTCCTCCTCCCTCGGGGTGCCCGATGGCCCCCGGGCCTCTCCGTGGGTCGGAGATGCGAATGGATCCAGCACCCGATGCACTCCTGGTACCTGGCACTGCCACCCGCCCTGGTATCAACAAGGATCTGCAGCCATGGAGCTCAGGGAGTTGGCCATCCCTGCCTGTGTCCGGGCGACGCCGTCCAGCACCTGGGCAATGGCGCCGATGCCCCCAGCGATGGCCTGCTGAGACTGCGCCATAGCGTTGAGTGCTGCTGCGGTCAGCAGCTGGCTCTGGTTCATGGCTGCTTGTGAGAGGGCAGCCATGTCCTGGGCCACGGACGCCGCCTACATGGAAAGCCCCAGGCCTTGCATACTGCAACCCATGTTTGACACTGCTGCACCCATTGCCTCCACCGCGGACGCCACCCGTGCGGTTTCGGCCTGGGTGGCACGCATGTCCAGCACCACTCCCTGCACATGGGTGGACTCCTCCACCTGCGTCTGCAGGTGCTGCAAGCCGGCCGTCAGGCCCTTCGATCGTCCCTTGGTCCCTGACTGCATTGGGTCTACGGGTGGGTGTGATGACTCCAGGAACCCGGGACCTGTCTGGGCGACAGCTGGTTGCTGGGGCCGGGCTTCCCTCCGACCGTCCGGCCCCTTGGCTGCTCCTACTTACACCTGCTGTACCGGATGACTGTGTGGTGCGCACCAGTGAGTGTACTAGAAGCCTCATCGCTAAAGTGACCAACCGAGGTGAGAGTCTCTGCGATGGTGGAGGGTGTAGGAGATAGCAGTGGCGTAATGTTGTGCTCCTCATCCGACCCGAAGTCCGGGGACCCCTGGGATGGTGTTTCCTGTCCGTCCGTCCCCTGTCATTGGATGTCCTGGGTGGGTGTGTCCTGTGTGTCACTGTCATGGGTTGGTGTGTCCTGGGAGGTGGTGTGCTATGCGTCAGTGTCCTGTGTGCGGGTGTCCTGTGTGCGGGTGTCCTGTGTGCGGGTGTCCTGTGTGCGGGTGTCCTGGGTGCGGGTATCCTGTGTGTGGGTGTCCTGTGTGCGGGTGTCCTGTGTGCGGTTGTCCTGTGTGCCCGTGTCCTGGGTGTGGGTGTCCTGGGTGTGGGTGTTCTGAGCGTCAGTGTCCTGGGTAGACTGGGATGGGGGCCTGTTGGTGTGGCTGCCCTCCCCGCCGCTGGATGTGGCCCTACGGCATCGCCACACTGGCACCAGATGGGGCAGCGGACACCTGATGGTCCGGGTCTATCCGGGTGGAGGGGTGACAGGGGTAAAGGGCAACAGTGTTAGGCGGACATATACTTGCAGACCAGCGGTTGTGTGTATGTTGGCATAGGTTCACAGCCCATCCTGCCAATGCAGCCTGCATGGGTGGGTGCAGCCATGTTGGTTTCAGCTAGGGCTATGCCGCCCATCCTGGGGGGGGATGGGGGGGACAGTACTCACCCTTGCTGCCCTGACTAGGTCATTGACCTTCTTGTGGCACTGGTTGCCTGTCCTGGCTGTTACAGCCACAGCGCTAACGGCCTCTGCCACCTCCCTCCATAGGCACCGGCTGATGTGTGGAGCGACCCTGTGGCCATGTCCAGGGTACAGGGACTCCCTCCTCTGCTCCACTGCGTCCAGGAGCGCCTCGATATCCCGCTCCTGGAACCTCGGCGCTGCGCGGCAGGCGGCCATTTTGCTGAGTCTCTGGCGGTGGGTCAATGACGGCACACGCGTCTGTGACAGCTCTGTGCTGTCGCGTTTGGTGTCTCGCCGCTGCTACCCCCTTCTGGGTCGGAGGATTCCGGAACTTCCAGGCGGCCCGACACCGGAGTGGTTTGCGCCGTTTTTTACTCCGGCGTCGGGCCATCATGCCGATTCGGGAGAATCCTGGTCGTAATTTGTAATTGGTTATGCAAACCAAGCCTTGGCTTAATGTCAAACATGAGACAACATCAACCTAGATCTTAAAGCTGTCTTTTCCTTTGCTGAACATTCATTCGTTGAAGCGAAGGGTGAATCCACCGAATGGAAGTTTGGGGGAGGCAGATTCAATCGAGGCATTCTGACTTGCCAGCCGGCCAATGGGGCTTCCCATTGTGGGCAGTCTCACGCCGTCAGGAAATCCCCGGGCTGCCGGCACAATGGAGAATCCTGACAGCGGAGAATTCAGCCCATGGTTTATGGATACGTATGAAAATTCAAAAGATGAACAATTGTTTACATTTATAACATTTGCAAGTTACATACAATCTATTTGCAGATTACTGTATGAAAGTAGCGCTAACATCATTGAAAGGAACCATCAACAAGTGTATGCAAGCAACTGTTTTTAATTATATTCATAAATTAAGCCACTGAGTTACAACTGGAGCTAAAAGAGCCCCAAAAGCTGCAGCCATGCTATTAAACAAAATAGGAGTGACTCAAGTTGAGCATATGCAAAGATATGGACATAAGAAAATCAGTTAGCCAGCTGCTGAATGATTTTATTGCATGTTATATCTTAGATCCAGCCTTGACTGCAGTTCATCAGATTATCAACAATTAAAACCATGATGTAATTCTCTACTATAAGATCGCACTGCAACAAAAGCAAAAGAGAATACTGGCCAGACAGAATGAATATTGAGCAAGGTTCACTGTTAATATTCTTGAGGACAGAAGCATAACAATAACAAATATATTCAATACTTTGTGTTCTTGCGAATACTTTTGATGTTGAATGAAGCATTTTAAAATCTGGAATTGAGGTGACTGACAATGATATATGTGCTCTATTCAACATTGCGTGCATATATAATCAGTTGGCACAAAACATGGGATGCAGAGGATAAGAAAGGGTCATTATGATCCATCCCACATCCCAAAGTACTCTGATACATAATATATGCTAAGGTATGCTGAACAAATAGGAGTTAAACATAAATGTATTTGCAGTCCCAACTTGTCTGCCAATTTTAGGTCTGATAAAGCCTTTGAGATCCACAACATAATTTGTCTTTGTTTATATAATCTTTCAAGCTATTGTTGGCTTCTTTAAATGCATTTGAGTGTTTGGCTGTTAGGAATGTGTAGTTAATTTTGTTATTACTGCAATATTGCTATTTTTTGTGTAGAGTGTGATGTTAAACTGTGATTGATTGTGTTTTTGGAATTGTTTCAAAAGTAAATATTTTAAATACATCAATTCCCGTACCAGCCTCCCCGAACAGGCGCTGGAATGTGGCGCCTAGGGACTTTTCACAGTAACTTTATTGAAGCCTACTTGTGACAATAAACGATTATTATTATATCATTATTATTACTGTTGGAATTGAGCTTGGGGCTGTGGTTGGAATCGGGCCAAAAACAGGCACAGTGTCAGTCCCGGCAAGAAAAACGGAGCGAGCTGGTGGGATTTCTCACAAAATTTTACAGCTCTTAAGAAAAGTTTTTCTCCCGATGAGAATCACGCTGTGCTCTTGGCGTCCTGCCGATTCGTTCACCCCAGGGAATCATAATTACTGCCATCACTGGGGAGCTCCATATAAACGCTTTCCCAGCACTGCCCAGCATTTGTTCTAGGTGCATGAAAGGGGATGGCATCATGAAAGCCAGCACCGCATTTCACAGAGTGAGCCCTGACCAGGTTTCTGGTTGGGGTGCAGCAGAGGCGGGAAGTCCTGTGCCTGCAATTCAGGAGTCGGCCCGCCAGCAAGGTTTCCACCCCCACCTGGGAGGCAAAAGCTGCCTTGGTGAGTGTCAGCACTCTGCAGAAGAGGATTGTGCAGCTATGCAGGAAAATGATGAAAGACCTTCTTTGCATGGCCAGTGCCGGTCTGGCACCTCCAGTCTCTCACTGCACCCCCTCACCCATCCTTCGCACCTCCAAGGTGATCTCTCAGCCAGTCACCTCGCGTGTTTCCCACAGGTGACAAGGCCTTCTTCCTCTCCCCCACCCCAATGCTGCCCCACCAGTCTCAACTTTGCTCCTCACAACCCTGCTGCCACTCCAGTCTCACACATGCCACTGTTCATCCATCTGAACTGGCAGAACTTCCGCCTACACTCTTGCCATCTGTGTCTCCACAGGACAATCTCAAGCCCAACTGCTATTAGAGGGCACAGCCACCCAGTGTCATGCTGATCTTGTGTTTATCGGGGAGGAGCCTGATCGTGCCTGTACTGCTGGTGAAGTAGGGCCAGCGAGCAAAACTGAAAACCCTAAGGACAGTCATTCTTCAAGCCTTATGTGAATAAACATGTCGCATCATTTATTCCCCAATGATGCACTATTGCAGCTCCCTTCCCTTCAGGGTAATCAGATGAGCAGCCCGGACCATCCTCGCACACTCTTGAATCACCAGACGTGAGCAGCTCTGAGGGAGACTTCTCGTATATAACCATTGAAAAGGCATCACATCTGTCACCCACACCATCCACCAGTGCAGACACTCAAATCTCGGTGGGATTACTTAGCAGGCAGGCTACTGGGTCATTCATTAATGGCTCAGCTCGTGACCTCCATGGCTGAGGGTTTCACCTGCATATTGCGGTGTTGTTGGGAATCCAGTACCTGGATGAGCACTTGACATGTCATAACATTCAAGGCTATGGGCCACGTGCTGGCAAATGGGATTAGGTAGGCAAATCAGATGTCTTTCATGTGTCTGTGCAGGCTCGATGGATCAAAGGGCTTCTCCTGCACTGTATTAATCTGTGATTCTGATTTTGTGTTACAGTGCTGTCCTCGGTGTGCGGGGCTGGGCCACTCATAGGGAGGGGGTTGTCAGATGGGCTGGATAGCCCCTGGTCCTCTCGGTGAAGCGCAGCTAGAGTGAGATCCAGAAGCCCCGCCATCCTCTGACATAAACTAACATCAGAGGATGAACTCTAGATGTGGGGGGGGGAGGAGAAGGGGGAAACAAATAGGAGAAAGGTTAAGGAAAGGAGGATAAGTTTTTTTGGGGGGGGTTAAATATATATTAAGAAAGAAAGAAATGGTAAAAGACAGTTAAAATGAAATGGGATGAAAACAAATGGGTCGAGGTGGGGTAGAGCTGATCATCTGAAATTGTTGAATTCGATGTTCAGGCTGGAAGGTTTTAGTGTGCCTAACCGGAAGATGAGATGTTGTTCCTCCAGTTTGAGTTGAGCTTCACTGGAACATTGCAGCAGGCCAAGAACAAACATGTGGGCATGGGAGAAGGGTCTTTTGTTAAAATGGCAAGCAACGGGAAGGTCAGGGTCCTGAATGCGCACAGACCGAAGATGCTCAGCAAAGCGATCACCCAGTCTGCGTTTGGTCTCTCCGATATAGAGGAGACCACATTGGGAGCAGCGAATGCAATAGATCAAATTGGACGAGATGCAAGTGAAACACTGCTTTACCTGGAATGAGTGTTTTGGGCCTGGGATGTTAAGAATGGAAGAGGTAAAGAGGCAGGTGTTACACCTTCTGTGATTGCATGGGAAGGCGCCATGGGTGATGGGAGAGATACTGGGTATGGTGGAGGAGTGAACTAGATTACCTTGGAGGGAACGGTCTCTGCGGAATGCTGACAGAGGGAGTGAAGGGAAGATGTGTTTGGTGGTGGCATCACGCTGGAGTTGGCGAAAATGGCGGAGGATTATGCTTTGCATACGGAGGCTGGTGGGATGAAATGTGAGAACGAGGGGGACTCTATCCTTGTTCTGGGAGGGAGGGGAGGGGGCGAGGGTGGTGGCGTGGGTGAATGACCGCACACTGTTGAGGGCCCTGTCAACAACTGTAGGTGGGAAATCACACGTGAGGAAGAAGGAACACATTTTCGAAGCACTATTTTGGAAAGTGGCATCATCGGAACAAATGCGACGGAGACGAAAGAGTTGAGAGAAAGGGATGGAGTCCTTACAGGGTGTAGGGTGCAAAGAGCTGTAGTCCAGATAGCTATGGAGCTCTGTGGTGCTTTCCCTGTACAGCTAAAGGCCCAGGATCCCCCTCCTCAGCAAGGTGCTAATGCTGGCTGCGCGCAGCGCTACATCCCAGTCTCTGCTGCTGCTCTATTGCAGTGAGTAGAAACACCAACTCAACAGGCTCCAAGATTCTCCAGAATCATGCACTGAAAAGACAAGGAAACCAAAGTAAGTGGTGAGAATTACTGAGAAGAGTGTGCCCCTCAAACCGCCACTCCTCTGGGACCTCCACCGATGTGCTTCTACATCCTCACGACACACCTCAAGGATATGTAACAGGTGAGTGATGAGAGACTTCACCATGAAGCCTTACTTTGGGGGTCACTTCAGCGTATCCTGTGTGATGTAAACTCTTGATTGAGCATTGAGGTTCAATGCTTGGGACTCAAATCTGTGGCAGTTATGTTTAGCTCTTCGTATCTCATTGGCACTGTTGAGTTACCAATGAAGGGTGAAATTGCATTCCAATCAATGGAATTCCTCTTGTGACAGATGGTTCACAGCTGATTAGAGTAAAGCCTGCAATGAGCATGACAAAGACATATCGAGAGGGCACGCTCATTCTCCCATTTCACAGCCCAACACATTTATTCCTGAGAGATAAACTTCCCAGACCTGTTCAATTGATATGCAGTGGATCTCAATCCCTGGAACTGTGCCTGAGTGTGGGTTCTACGCACAGTTCAATTGTGCTTCCCCAAATAAAAAAGGTTCTTCATTACTCATGAGGCAGGATACAAGCCTTTCCTGTGGAGCCCACTCTGCCCTTGCAGCTTGGATTCTCATAGTACCACACTCGATATCTCACAGTCGCCCACAGTACTGACCCTAAATGTTCACCTCCTGCCACCCACTTTCCTGCTCCCAGTAAGGATGGACTATCCATCAATGGTGATTTGGCCACAAGCCCAGCAAAGAAGACACAGGAAGCGATGCCAGCTTCTAGATCCTCTTAAAGCAAGGGGCGCCCTAAAGTGAACGGAAGGTAAGGCCTGCGAGCAACTCGTGTCCCCGAGAATGAATGACTGAACTCCAGCTCAGGCCCTGAGTTGAACTTGTCTGTGCCCCCCACATTTTCTCCGGTGCACCCTGAGCAATGGGGAATCATGGCTGCCCTGAGCACTTAATTCAATATCTCCCTCGTAGGTGAAGCGGTGACGTTCACGCTTTTGTATATCTGTTGTAAATGATGCTGCGAAACGTCATGTTGGTGCCTGGTGAATATTTTGTGAGGGGTGAAGGTCTGGAGAGAGTGCTCGCTAATGACATGTTGATGTACTAAAATTAGGTTCACGGGTTGGAGTGGAGCAATTCGCACTACTCGACATGTGGGGGGTGGGGGGAGATTCCAAAATCCAATTAGCCGGAGAGACTTAAGTTTTTTGACTCCAGATTTTGAACCCGCGCTGACTTTTTTAAGAACAGAGAGAGAGGGCTCCAAATTGCCCCTTATAAATGTAAAGTTTAACTGAAGGTTTCTACCATTTCTTATTACCTTGCATTGAACTAAGATTCCTTCTATGAATATTTGAACATTAGGTTACCGTTTAAATCAGTTGTTCTTTACCTAATTTTTAAAGGCAGCATTATTCAGATTGAAATACAAATTAGGCAGAAGGTTTGTTCACTGGTTCTACTCTGACCTAAAGTTGATCTTATTTTTCTAAAATTTACCTTTATACGGTGTTAAAACTATATTTCCTTTTGAACAAGTTTCATTTATTAGTTGGTACAATATTTTCATTATTGTATAAGATGTGGGAAGGAAAGAGTGTTTGAGGAGGATGTAGAAGAGACAGGACTGAACATAAATAATCCGATATGAATATTGAACAAAAGGAAAAGGTTAATAGACTAAATGTCATCAGGTCCAAATTTTATACACACCATAATTTGGACAGGAGCTAAATAAAATAATAACCTTAATGTTACAAAAATGAACTAGAAGGTGCTAAATGTTACACCTAAATCATAAAACAAAATTAATTCTTACCTAAATAGATCCAGTAAGACATCAGATTGTTCCTAAAAGTATTTTAATTATTGAATGAAAGAGCCCTTATTAATCTAATTGTGAGATTTGTTTTTGTTAACTATGCAGTTGCAGATAGAACAAGAAAGGAATATTTGCATTTAGTCAACTTCTTTCATAACCTCAGGATGTACCAAAGTACTTTATAGCCAATGAAATCCTTTTGAAATGTCATCAATGTTGTAAAATGGGAAACATAGCAGTCAATTTTCACATACAAAAAGGTAATCAATTTGATAATGGCCATATAATCAATTTTTAGTGTTGTTGGTTGAAGGTTAATATTGCCCATAATATCATGAGAATTCCCTTGCTCTTGAATACTGCCTTGGGATCTTTACATTCAATAGAGAGGACCTTTAACAAGCACTCTCTGGGCATTGCATTGCAGTGACAGCCTGAATTATCTGTTCAAATTTCTAAAGTGGAATGAACCTAACCTTCTGACTCAGGGGCACAATGCTATCACTGGGCCATAGTCGTTGTTAAGAGAAATTTTCATATTGTTCAAGAATATTCCAATATTATAAATGTTCACAGAAACAACATTTCTGGAATTGCAGAATAGCTTTTGAACTTTAACTAGGGCTTCAGTAAGAAACAAAATTATTGAAAAACATCCATTCATTATTTTCCAGATCCTGCCATCACTTTTGAATGTCTTGGCTAGAACAGTGACTAATGAATAAATAGCACTGTATTGGATCTCAAAAGCTGAATATTTATTAAGCTAGGGTACAACATTATAGTGTTTATTTACACTTTAGGTGATTATTTAACAATGCAGCACCAGCATTAATTAGTTCTGAAGTATATACCACAGACAACACCTCTTCAAAAGCTTTATAGCAGTTGTTTTATTCAAGCCTGTGTATAGTGCTGTTAGAACACAAAATGACAAGGGGATAGAAATTATATTGAGAATCACAAATTGCTGGACAACTTTCAAATTCTACAACAAGAACACTATTTTGAACCGTAGAATTTTACAGCATGGAAGGAGGCCATCTGCCTATTCTAATATGTCATCTACTCTGGAAGAACAATCTACTTTGTTATTTTCCCCTAATATTTGCTAAAAACGCTTTTATGTATAGTAATAAGCGCAAAGCCTTAAGCGCTGGAAATTACTTTGAAAGAAAACTTTGCAGCAAATATTTACCAGGGCCACCATCTTCATGTAAAAGTGTTTGCCAAATTGTTATTGTTTGGAGAAAGAGAAGGACATGAAAAAGCACATACCAGTTTTTTATGATGATGTTGAATAAATTTGACAAGTTAGCACTCCTTGTGCACAGCCGAGTCGACTAAGGGCAGATTGGGCAATCAGACACTGAAATCACGATGTTTAGTTTGTTGCTCTTATTAGCCTTAGTTTTATTAGCTCTAATTCTGTCACCTTTGCTCACGAGTCAGCAGGTATCTTTCTGATACCGCCACGTGGTTCAAGCTCCAGTAATGATTAATAATGCAGCACACCGCGTAGTAAATGTTAAATCAACGATCATTTATTATATACAGCAATAAATACTTATACAATAATCCTACTTCTAGACTATTACCTACCACTAAAGGCCAATACGTAACTTTGGTGATGGCCCACCAGGTCAGGGAAACGAATGGTCTATCGAATTAGGTCTGGCCTGCGGGATTCAAAAAGGCTGGTACGGTTCGATAGTCTGGAACACCTAACTGGTAGCGATCGCTGGAGTAAGACTTACTAGTTCTTTCGTCGAAGGCTCTCGAATGTTGCGAGTAGGAGAAGAAGGGACGATCTGAACTTGGCCCCTATCTTTATAGTTCCCAGGGGCTTCCCGCCTCTCGGGGCAGACCTTGACCCTGGTCCTAAGTGATTGGACTTGGTCCCAATCACTGGGTTCGATATGCTCCAATAATGGGGCGATTCCTTGATCGGGAGGTGGTCATTCACCTTTTCTGGTCACGGCCACTGCTGGCGCCGAGAGGTCTGGATCGGCTTTCAATTGCTAATTTGTAGCAATTGTTCCCGGGGATAGCCGATTAAACTGCAGATGGTTGGGTTGATGTGCTGCTAATGGTTGCAGGTATCGGTCTGGGCCGACTTCCCCAGAGCCGAATACATTGTTCTGTCTGCAGCTGTCCGTTTGAGTCCTGTTGGCTGATTTTCCCATCAGCCTTTTCAGTTCGCCATTTTACATCGGGGTTTGGCCAAATTAATCGGGAATCAGCCATTTTAGGTGGCTACAATCCCTCCTTGTGATCCTAATGCGAAGCATGAAGGATCACATAAATTTGTTCTTTCCGATCCCTGACCGGGGGGGACACACCTCCTACATGGCCACTGCTCTGACCCTAGCTATGCACAAAAAAATTTATCTAAACAATTCTAAGGGCGCTATGTCAGGCAGGGGCATGCATTTACAAAATAAAAAAACTGGGAACCTCTAATTTTACCTAAATCAACTATACGCACTAAACATTGCATTGTCCTATCTACCTAAAACATACAACAACAATCACAACATTTAATATACTCTTTCCTGGCTTGGCAGTCAAGCTCAGGATCATACATTTTTTGTTCATGAAAAGTTTTGTACATCTTTTTATTCACAGTAAAAACTCAAGTGCATGTTCTTTATTATTGTGTTAGAGGTCGCGGGGGTCGGGGGTCTGGTCATAACCGAATATACGGGATCGGATCTGATATACCGGGGTTCAAGCGTGGTACGCTCTCCTCCATTTGCGGAGGCGCATAGTCTGCACTACACAGCAGAGTATCGCCAATGCTAACAGTGCTTCAATTACGTAGGACAGGGAGTTCCAGGTTATGAACCTGGCACACCAGGAAGATGCAGTGTCGCTGGTGACTGGGCTTTGGGTACTGCGGGGCAGTGAAACATTAACGGCAGGGAGGTTTGGAGTAATGGGGTCCGTGTTCCCGCGCAACCAAATGTTCATAAAATAGGTGTTGAGCACGATGAAGGGAGTCCTCATGGCTGTCCTCTTTCCTTTTCCTTCTTGTGTTCTTTTGTTTTCTCCGGTCCTGGAGCCTCTGGAGTTCTGTGAAAACAAGCATAGTATCTGTAACTACCTTGGTTTAATATCCGGTGTGTTAGTGTGTCTGTCCTTTTTGGGGCCAATTATACCCTTATAATTGGTCACGATGTGTGACTCCCTCATTTTATTTTCAAAACAGATTTTAGGACACGGCACACTTCCCAATGACGGACCAGTGCTGATTTACCATCCGAATGTTCCAGGATGTAAATAGCATATGGCAGCAACCTGAAGGTCGCCTAAATAAAATAAAAACTTTTTGAAATGAAAAATGTCAAATGAGGTGCGTATGGGCCGCGACGGATAAGATTTGGACGGAGTCCCCGGGTAGGACGGCTACCAATGCCGTATCTCCCCTACCCGAGCGTGTTTGACTAACAGGGGGGGTCCCCAGGCAGGGCGGGTCTCACGCCGTTTCTCCACTGCCTGAGCAACCGACAAGAACGGGCAAAAATGTAGTCATCGTGGTGGGGTTGCTACAGTGATTCTATCCTTGAATCAGAAGAGCAGTTATAATCAGGCGTCTGGTGAGCAGGTATCTGCTGAAAAGCTAGTTCCACTGAACAAGCGTGTGGTCTGTTGACCAGTGTCTGTAGACAAGTTGATACCGCTGAACAAGCAGCTGGAAAAAATTCTCCTGTAGGACGAACAACATAAAGCATCCTGCAGGTTCCATCAGGAAGGACAATACTTCGCCCAAGCGTTTCCTTTAAACATCATGTGGACACCTCAGTTCTCTGTTGCGAACAGGGTCGCAAAGGGGTTGGCGGCTTGGGAGTCAGACTCAAGGTCGTCCCCTTCTCCCGGGTGCCAAACTCTGGAGTGAATTAGGGCTGAAAGGGCTGCGTGGTGTGAGTTGGGGTTGCTTTCGTCGTTGCGGACGAGTCTGTAGGAGTTGTCGCGGTGCCAATAAGTTGTGTCGAGTTGTGTGGGGACAAAGTCGGGGTTGTCCGTGTGGTTCGGTGGTGGGATTTGTTTAGAAAAGTGATCATGAAGGGATCACTGGAGTCAAAATCGGAGTCGCTGGGTGTGGGTCCGGTTGTATGGGGATAGTAGGGAGGCGTGCTGTGGCTATCATCCGAGTCACAGTCGCTGTCTCTGCTGCTGCAGTCTGTGGGCGTTCCGGGGCAGAGTGTAGATTTTGGGGGTGGAATTGAGGGCGAGTCTGTGGCTGGGCTGGACGTGGTGGGGGTTGGTCTGGTTACGTTGGCTGTGGGCGGGGTGTGGTCTGCTGCGTCAAGCATGACGTGGTGGGCGTGGTTTGACTGTGTTCCATAAGCCTTTAACTGGTTTATATGAAATCACGCAGTCTTACCATTTGGGTATTTTATTTTATATACCAATGGGCTTATTTTATCCGTAATGGAGTACGGACCCGAGTATTTTGGAGACAGGAATGTGCTGGGGTTATATACAGACAACATCACTTGCTGTCCTATATCATACTCCGTTGCATGAACTGCCTTATCAAAACAGGCCTTGCTCTGTTTCTTTTTGGTGCCCAATTTGACTGCGGCTGCTAACTGAGCCGTTTTTACATTAGCAACTAATTGCTCCACGGCTTTCTCGTGGGTGAGGGCCGTAACATCAGGGCTGATCAGGTCTAAACCTAACAAGTATTCTGTCCCTTTCATGGGGCGTCCGGTCATAAGAGTGTGTGGGGTGTAACCTGTGGAGGTGGAAACAGTGTTACTCAAAAACATCAGCGCAAAAGGGAGGACTGAGTCCCAAGTGGTGTTGCTCTGCTGGACCATTTTTCGGAGGGTGGTTTTTAGGGTCCGATTCATGCGCTCCACTATACCACTTGACTGTGGGTGGTACGCAATGTGGAATTTTTGGGTTATGCCAAATATCGTGAGGACGCTCTGCATGACCCGTCCCGTAAAGTGAGAACCTTGGTCCGATTCAATACTGCGGGGGAGTCCCCATCTTGTAAAGATGTGGTGGGTTAGGATCTTGGCTGTGGTTTTTGTGGTGTTGCTGCGGGCTGGAAATGCTTCCACCCACTTTGTAAAAGTGTCTATGACCACCAGAACATATTTATAGCCATTCCTGCAAGGGGGCAATGGACCTATAAAGTCAATCTGGAGGTTAGTCCAGGGGCCGTTAACGGGTCGGGTGTGGCTGAGTTGGGCCTTTTTTGCATATCTATCGGGGTTGTTCTGCGCGCATATAAGGCAATTCTCAATGTAATGGCTTACATCTTCCTTGAGATTTGGCCACCAACAAAGCTGTTTGAGGTGGGCTGTGGTGGGATCGATTCCCTGGTGTCCATGACCATCATGGAATAAACAAATTAATTGGTTCCTATCCTGCTCAGGAACTACATAAAGGGTATCCTTTAACACCACACCGTCATGTGTGGTTAGTGTATTTCTGAACCTCTCGTAGGAGGCTGGAAACTTCCCTTTCACAATCTCAGTGAGAGCGCTATCCTGCTTCTGGGCCTCTACTAGATCTTCGATCCTAGTCTGCGTGACCTGAACTGCACTCACTGGCGCGCTTTCGGGGGGTTTCCAGAATTACCCATGCCTGGATCCT
Source organism: Scyliorhinus torazame (assembly GCF_047496885.1). NCBI lineage: Eukaryota > Metazoa > Chordata > Chondrichthyes > Carcharhiniformes > Scyliorhinidae > Scyliorhinus > Scyliorhinus torazame. Next base: position 126,292,981 of record NC_092717.1, on the reverse strand, counting down.
GCCTTAGCCAGTGCGTCGGCTTTTACATTTCCAGGGGGGGAGGAACGATGGTGGCTGCGGACTTTTATAATGCCAAAAGTCCTGTTCTGGGCTTTTTGTAGAATATGGCGGAGTAATGGGGCTGAGGGGAGGGGTTTCCCATCCGCGGAAACAAATCCTCTTGTTTCCCACAGGGCAAAAATTCTGTGAGGCTGTTGCAGACATATAGGCTGTCTGAGTATATGTCTGCTGGGCTGGGGAAGGAATCTGGGTGCTCTACAATGTACGTGATGGCCGCAAGCTCTGCCGCTTGCGCGCCTAAATGTCCGGGGAGTTTTAATGCTATCTCCTCGAGGGCGCGTCCCTGCGCGTCCTCAACATAAATCCCGCAACCTGTTATGCTTTGCCCATCTAAGACTGTGGAAGATCCATCCACATAAATCTTAATGGGGTCACACATGTCCGGGTGAGGGGGGCTCTGAGATGGATTTGCTAATTTTCTGGGGGGTGTTTTAGCCATAAAGGGGCCTGTATTATGGTGTGGAGAGATGATTTCACATTCATGGGGGGTTCCCGGGTACTGTAAATTGTCCGCTAAGTATGTGTGGGTCTTTGTCCGTTTTACTGTGATGTCCCGTCCTTGCAAGAGAAGGGTCCACCTAGCTGCGCGTATTTGGCTGACGGTACCGTCCTGAAGTCGTCCGTCCAGTAAAGGTTGGGTGGGGGTTTGTTCGGTCAAAATGGTGATGGGATTCAGTCCGGTAATATAGGAAAAGTACTGGACCGCCCAGAAAACTGCGAGCCGGTGCCTCTCACAGGCTGAAAATCCCTGCTCCACAGCATCTAAAATTCGGGAGGCATAAGCCACGGGTCTTAACTGGTCGTGCCGTTCCTGTAGGAGCACGGCTGAAAGGGTGCGGTCTGTGGTCGCTACCTCTATGGCGTAAGGGGAAAGCGGGTCTGGAACTTGTAGTGCGGGGGCGGCTATGAGCGCCTGTTTTAATGATTCCACAGCATCCGTATGCTGCGGAAGCCACTCCCAGGGGGCTCCTTTCTTTAAGAGGTCTGAGAGGGGCGCTGCCTTGCTGGCGAAACCGTCAATATGGTTTCGGCAGTAGCCAACCAGTCCTAAAAACGACCGGAGGGCTGAAACGTTTTGGGGAAGGGGCAATTTAGCGATCGAGTCAATTCTTTTATGCTCGATCTCGCGTTTGCCGTGTGTGATAATTGTACCCAAATATACCACTTTTTCTTCCAATATCTGGGCCTTTTTGGGGTTGACTTTACAGCCAATGGAATGTAACAATTCCAGGAGTTTGGACAGAAGCTTAATGTGCTCTTCCTTTGTGTCTGTCTGCAGTAGTAGGTCGTCTACATACTGTACCAGACATTCGGGGCGAGAAAATTTTACTAGTCCATTTGCCAGCTGTCAGTGGAAAATGGAGGGGGAGTTGTGGAAGCCTTGTGGCAGGCATGTGCATGTGTACTGCTGCGCTTTAAAAGTGAAGGCAAATTTATACTGGCACGCCTTTTCCAATGGAATGGACCAGAATCCATTACTGACGTCCAAAACCGTGAAATATCGGGAATTGAGTCCCTGTTTGAGCATGGTCTCGGAAATTGTTGCTACGGTGGGGGCTGCTGCGGGGGTGACTTTATTGAGTTCCCGATAATCAATGGTCAAGCGCCATGATCCGTCGGGCTTTCTTACTGGCCAAATCGGGGCATTATTAGTAGAGGCTACGGTTTTAGTACGCCCTGCACTAATAAGCTCTCTATAACTTTTAGGATTTCTCCCTCTGCTTCTAGGGGGAATCCGTACTGTTTTTGGGGTCTAGGGTCCGGTCCTGTTACTTGTACGGAGCCAGTCATCCGTCCACAGTTGTGCTTGTGGATCGCAAATGCTGCCCTGTTCTTTTGCAGGACTGCCCTAACCTGCCGGTCCGTGCTGAGTGTGGTTGAGTTGAACCAAAACTCGCCTACTGCGCTAATTTTGTTCATATAGTCCCCTATGTTGAGCGTTGCGGGGACTCTAGTGGATTTCGCCATCTTCCAGACACACTGGTTGACTGGATCGAAAGATAGGTGGTGGGAATTCATAAAGTCGATTCCCAGAATGTGTTCTGCTGTGTGGGGCAGGTCTACTAAAACTACTTGGTGTTTTGTGGTAATGTTTCCTATTTGAATGGGTACAGTGGCTGTGATGTGTCCCTGCTGTGAGTGGCCTGTAAAGCCGCTGAGGGTGGTAGTGGGCCACGTGTCCTGACAAAGGGTGGAGGAATTTATGGTGGTGCGGGACCCCCCTGTGTCCCAAAGAAACTCGATAGGCTGTCCCCGAATTTTCGCTGCGGCTACAGGTCGTCCTGACCTATCCCAAAGGGTATCGCAGACCCAACTGGGGGAGCCCGTACACCGTCAGTCCGTCCCGGTCAAGTCCGTCTGATCCGAACGGGCGCTAACGCTATGGATGGGCTCTGCCTTTTTCTTACTCAGAGTGCCTGTCTGTTGGGCTCTCGGTGGCTTTTTAGGGGCATTGCACTCTTTGGCAAAATGTCCCAACTGTCCGCAGTTGTAGCATTCTTGCGGTTTTGTTGGGGGGCTGTTCTCTCCCTCATTTACCCAGGCGGGGTTGTGAGGTGTGGCTTTTACTGCCTGCATGTCTGCGGCGGCTTGCTTTTCCTCTGTGCTTTTAGCGGCGGGTCGATTGTGAACAGGCTGCTCCCAAACGCGGGACAATCTTTTAACCACCCACTTCACGTTATGAGCCTCCTCCGAGGGATCATAACTACTACAGGCATTCTGTCCTGCCTCTGTGGCATGGGAGATAAGGGTGCGGGTCCATTTGGCCATATTGTCTGGGGACAAATGGGCATGGTCTACATTTCCAAAAACGGCTTTGAAGTGAATCCACAGGCGTCCTGCGAAAGCTATGGGGTGCTCAGACTTCTTCTGCCTACACTTATTTAGGCCATCTACGGGGTCACCCCGGTTATACCCGATCGCATCCAGGATCGCGGTATGCATTTCTGCAAGGGTGCCTCCTCCTACGTTCTGTGGGTCGGGAAGGGCTGCTGCTACCGATGGGTCTAGACTTAGAACCATGAGCTTTACATGCTCTCTCTCATCCAGTCCGTACATGGTCACCTGATGTTTGACAGTGGCAAAGAAATGGTGTGGGTCTGAAGCAGGGAGGAACGGTGTGATTTTTGCACACGCGTCCCGTAACTGGGGGGGGGGGGGTGGAATATAGGAATTCTGCCTCGTCTGATGTGGCGGGTTGTTACAGGGTTCATGGGAGCCTGAACTACCTGCTGTGTGGGGGGTGGGGGTGTTTTTCTCCTTTGGGGCTTTCCCTGCGCACATGTTCCCTGAACATATCTCTGCGCTGTTTCCTGTAATTCTTCCCAATCAGGGCCGTCTTCCTGCTCTAATTTTTCCCCAAAGGTTTCTTGGAATCCCTTTTGGACAGAAAGCAGTGATTGCAGGTCTGCAATTTGCTTCCGGCACTTTGCATGTTCTATGGTGCTCTGCCTTTGTTCCGTGGTTGCAGCGTGGAACGCTCTCAAGGCTGCCTTGAGATCACTACATTGCTTCTGTAGCGTCTCCACCTGCTTCTCTGTCTCTTTCTTTACCAGGACTGCACGCTGCGTGTCCTGATAAGCCTTTTCGTACTGGGACTGGAAACTACTCAAATGCGCCAGACAAGACTGGTGACCCCGTTTGGCGTCAGCCACCTCTTCGTCCTTTGCTGCTAATTTCCTCCTTAATTCCAGATTCTCTTTCTCCACCTCGCATACATCGACTTTATTCATACGATGTATGCCCTCTACTTCTTTGCGGAGCATCCTGACGACCTCCTCTGTGCCTCGCAATTGTGCCAGACAGGACACAATTGCCATCGGTTTGCGAGCTTTTGTTAAATTATTTTTATGGATTTCACTCATGTTCTCCCACCAAGTATGCCCTATACTTCCTGGACCTGAGTCGTCATTATTACAGAAATCATTCCACATGGGCCATCCTTTGCCCTTGAGGTATTTCCGAATTTCCTCTTCCCAAGTGGGGCACTGTCCCACTCTACTGCTGCTGGTCGCTGTGACCGCAAATTCCTCGGGGTTCATGAGGCATTGCATTGCCTGCATGGCCATCTCTCCTATCTGCTTGCTTCGGTTAAGTTTGGAACAGGGGGCTAAGGTGGTGTCGTAGATGCGGGTATGGCTGCCGCTAATTTCCGAAAATACAGACTGCCGACAGTTTTGACGCAACAAAAATCTATCAGTTTTACCTTATAACCCTGTTAGTTACGCATGCATACACACACTCCGAATTGTGAATTATTAATCAGAACCGCTTGAACACTTGTGGATTTTTTGTTTCCAATTGGATTCTAATTCAAAATTTCTTGGGTTCTCCCGGAGTGGTTTTCCACTTCTAGATCGGGTCCCGGCTGAATCGCCAAAATGTTGCTCTTATTAGCCTTAGTTGTATTAGCTCTAATTCTGTCACCTTTGCTCACGAGTCAGCAGGTATCTTTCTGATACCGCCACGTGGTTCAAGCTCCAGTAATGATTAATAATGCAGCACACCGCTTAGTAAGTGTTAAATCAACGATCATTTATTATATACAGCAATAAATACTTATACAATAATCCTACTTCTAGACTATTACCTACCACTAAAGGCCAATACGTAACTTTGGTGATGGCCCACTAGGTCAGGGAAACAAATGGTCTATTGAATTAGGTCTGGCCTGCAGGATTCAAAAAGGCTGGTACGGGTCGATAGTCTGGAACACCTATCTGGTAGTGATCGCTGGAGTAAGACTTATTTGTTCTTTCGTCAAAGGGTCTCGAAGGTTGCGAGTAGGAGAAGAAAGGTCGATCTGAACTTGGCCCCTATCTTTATAGTTCCCAGGGGCTTCCCGCCTCTCGGGGCGGACCTTGAACCTGGTCCCAAGTGATTGGACTTGGTCCCAATCACTGGGTTCGATCTGCTCCAATAATGGGGTGATTCCTTGATCGGGGGGTGGTCGTTCACCTTTCTTTGTCTCGTCCACTGCTGGCGCCGAGAGGTCTGGATCGGCTTTCAATTGCTAATTTGTAGCAATTGTTCCCGGGGATAGCCGATTAAACTGCAGATGGCTGGGTTGATGTGCTGCTAATGGTTGCAGGTATCGGTCTGGGCCGACTTCCCCAGAGCCGAATACATTGTTCTGTCTGCAGCTGTCCGTTTGAGTCCTGTTGGCTGATTTTCCCATCAGCCTTTTCAGTTCGCCATTTTACATCGGGGTTTGGCCAAATTAATCGGGAATCAGCCATTTTAGGTGGCTACAAGTTGTGTCACTTTAATTTTCTGAATGACCAAATAATTGTGGCAGCAAGAGAAATGAAATCAGGTGCACTGACCACTGCTTCCTATTTTAGAACTTTCGTTCCTGGGTCCCAACCCCAATGCCGGATTGAATTCTGGCTTGCAGGAGATGACCTGGTGGGGTCTGAGAGGAGATGTTCGAGAGAACATCTAATTAAGCCCTCCAAAAGCCAGGTCAATTAAGGGTGTCAGACAGACTCCACATTATGTGGACCAATGGGAGTGCCCAAGGCCCTGGGCAGCTGGCAGTGGCATTGAGAGAGATGGATGCTGCTGCCGTATCTAGGAGATAGCACAGGCGCCACAAGGTGGAGGCACCCTCTGAAAACTTATAAATGATACACAGTATACTGTCATCACAGTTCCAGGCCTTCATAGTCAATTCTGCCCAGTGTGTTCTTGGCGGTGATAGTTTTCTAATGAAGGACTCGTACGGAATCAAGAACCTGAAATGCAATGCTTCAACAGATTCTAAACATTATCTGAATCTCAGGAGAGAAATACATACTTAAAATCATGAATTAAATTTCTTTCTACCTACTTATCTACCTGCAGACCTATCAGCCTGCCTGCTCGCCCGCCCACTTGCTTGCTACGTGCCTTGAGATTACATAATGCGATAACTAATGTATAAACACTTAACACATTAGTTCAAAGCTCACTTTTCCATTATTTTAGCTTAGCTATTAATCCTTTACTTTTAAGCAAATTAATTTCTCCGGTTAAAACTAGTGTGGAGAGGTATTTCAGGTGAGTATGTTAAGAATGTGTTCCTTATAGCCTATGTTATTTCAGGGGACATCTTATTTTGAGATTTTATTCAGTATCAATTAAATCTGTATAATTGGTATAATAACATTCAAACAACAATTTAATAATTGTGGTATGCTGCAATGTTATTAAGGAACAATCTGTGGTTAATATAAGCTATAGATTTGGCAGTTTTAAAGAGTTATTTGTAAACCAGTAGTATAATTCATGAGTTATGCAGTGAAAGAGCAGTTGAATCCAATAATTGTTTTCATGTACAACAATGCCACTGAATAGACAATGTGCTGTTTTCCCCTGCTGTTTCAAGCATGTATAATTATAATCAGAAAAGCAGGGAAGATTCTTGTTACCTGGCTTTTTAAATGAAAATTTGTGAGATCTGTCTATTCTGGTTGGGGAACATTCAAGTTGATATAAAAAATCATAGTTCAAACATTGGAGAGAAAATTCCCATATATATATTATATAAATATTTTAATTGGGAAGACTTTAATGGGGCTCTCAGAAGCGGATTGGGATGCGGTTAAGGGAGATGGACAATCAGGACGGAAGGTGGAGAGATGGAGTATCCATAATCTTCCTGATACTGTTGCCAATTGGCACCGGAGTCGCCAATTAATGTTGCCAATTAATAATGATGCTCTTTAGAGTCGCCAGGTATAAAATGATACCACCACAAGGCTTAACCGGATATCGATCAAAGGACCACACAACCAGTTAGTCAGTTCAAGTTCAAAGATGGTTTATTTACACACAAGGATTACTTCGACATGCAACACAAAACACTACAAGTTAAACTACACCTAACAACTACAATAACCTATACTTAACTTCAAGGCAACCGGCTCTGTGCAGATGGACAAGGCCTTTGTCCGGATCTTGTGTGGCTGGGTGGAAGAAGTGGCTCTGTTTCTGCTGGGCTCATCAGTCTGGTAGCGATCGTTGGTCTTGAACTTGTCTGTCTGGTCATTATGCTGCACTTGGGTTGGCGTAGGCCGGATCCAAGAGAGACCCAGCACATGGCTGTGTCTCTTCCTATCCCTCTGGGATTTCGCGCTCTTTGGGGCGTGGACCCAATAATTCAACAGGCTTCTGACGTGTTGGGTGCTCTGGATCCGTGGAACACATACAGGCCACCAACACTTAAAATAGTACAACACTATTTTATTAAGCTAGAAACTGTTGAACATACTTTCACTGTGGGTTGACACGATGTTAGATTAAACTAAAGACCTATGCCTGTCCTAACCAGTCTATGCACTCAGCACATGGTGAAGATCTGTGCTGTAAGCTGTAAGCTCTGTCCTTCTGAGAGGCTGCATCCCGAATGAGCGGGAAACCTGATGCCCTCTGTCTTTATAGTGAGTGTGCTCTAACTGGTGATTGGCTGCGGTGTTGTGTGTGTTGATTGGTCTTACTGTGTGTCTATCAGTGTGTGTGTCTGCACCATGATATACTGGTGTATATTATGACATCCCCCTTTTGTACATAAAATGTATGTGTGTGGCAATAAATAATGTGTGGTGAGAATGTTCCTAACTACGTGTGGGGTGCGAAGCCATATTTACAGGACTACGTACATGAGAACTAAGCGATTTAGATGGGAAGGTGCCTGGTGCAGAGAAGCAGTATGCAACAAGAGTAACGAGATCAACACGATATACAAACCAGGGAAACGATCAAATAAAGCAACGAAACAATTCAGAGAATCCATAAATTCGAAAAGTTCATACATTTAGTCTCTGAGGTGGGCGACGAGTTTTGGTTGACCGCCTCAAGGGTGGGTCGAGAGCTGTCAGTTCAGAAGCAGGCTGGACTGCATCAAAGTCAGGGGGAGGCAGAGTGACAGGGAGCTCTGCATACTCCGTGGCAGGGTCAGCAAGAGGGCAAGGACAGGTTCTACACTACTCTGTCCTATGTTTTTGGAGCATTTACCTAACATTTTTATTAACACATCATACATTCATAATTTCTAACGGGTCAGTATAAAACATTTCACTGTTCCGCACAATTGAATATCTAACTAGCACTATCTGAGCTACTCTCATGCTGCTGGCAAATATCAAAAAGAACTTATGTACAATACAAGATTTCAAAACAGCAGCATCACATTTCTACTTAATCTATCAAAGTTACAGAGGTATACAGTCTTTACTTTTATCAGCAATTACAGTGTTTGTTGAGTTGGGTGAATTCCAAAGAAGGGGGCATGGAGTGTATATATCGAGGAGCGGGAGGCTCTTTTGAACCATTTGCGGAGTCTAAGTGTCTGGATGACACTGCAGATTATTGCAATTACCAGAAGGGCCTCTACTGTGCAAGAAGGGGGTTACCATTTGGCAATGTTTTCGCACCAAGTGGGTTTCAGTGTCTATCTCTATGTGTGGTGTGGTGTCCGGGCTAAGGGTGTCATGTTGTGTGGTGGTGTTTGGGGCTGGTGTGGTGTGTGCTTGTAACGCGTGCAGTTGTAGGAGTCCAGCGATGATCACAATGCAGATCATCAGTCCTCTCTTCATCTTGCCTTCTGTCTTCCATTTTCCGTATATTCCTGGGGGTGCAAGCATATTATCTGTTATTCTCTTCGGTTAATATCTCGTTTATTTGTCTTTCTCTCCTTAACTTCAAATACCCATTAGAATCGTCACCATGTGTGACTCCCTCAATTTTTTTTTTGAAATAACATTTTGAGAGACAAGACAAAAAAGATTTATTTGTAAGTGCAGAGATTCTCGCAGCTGGTGGTCGATGCGGGGAGTGGGCTGACAGTTTCTCTGTCCAGTCTTTCCTTTACTGCTGAGGCTCATCTTACGAGCTGAATTTTAGGGTGGCCAGTTTTAGAGAGTTTTGTCATCCCAGGGTCCAGAGATAGTTTGCGTGTAGCAGCATTTGTGGCAACCAAGTGTGTCAAATGGGTAAATAGCAGGTGGGAAACGACCAGAGGGTCGCGGAAGGTAAATGGATGAGTGTACAGGCTGTGGCAAAGGGCATTCTTTAAACCACAATAAAGAGCAGAGAAGGGAAAACTAAGACCTGCCAAAGACAGTGAAAAGTGTAAAAGAACCATTCCAGAGTACTCGAAGTGACGGGAACATGAGGTGCGTGTGGGCCGCGGCAGGGCAAGAATGGGTGGAATCCCCGGGTAGGGCGGTGGTCAGTGCCGTTGTTCCACTACCCTAGCTGAACTGACCGGATGCATTTGGGGTCCACAGGCAGGGCGGGGATTAGTGCTGTTATTCCCTACCTGAGTGACCTAAACGAGCGGAAAGAATTCGTAACACATGTGAGATCCAACAATTGTTCCTTTAATGGCCACTGGTCAGTAAATGGCGTCGGAAGAGTAACTATGACTGTATCAAGAAATTGGGTGTCAGGCCGACATTAATTAAAACCATGTAACAAGAAGAAAGAAAGAAGGAAAATAAAAAGGCGGGCAGGCTCCAGCAGAAAGTAGGACACCGTAATTCTTATGCGGCGTCTTTTTCTCATCATCTGGACACCTCAGGATTCTGTATCAAAAAGCGTTGTAAAAGGATTACCATAACCAGAGTCAGAATCTGAATCATCACCATCTCCTGGTTGCCAGACTCGTGTCTGCTGTTTTTGTGCCGTGGCCGTGTGGGCCGTCATGGAATCCGAATTGTCATGTCTAACCAGTCTACAAGAGTTGTCGCGATTCCAAAAAGGGGTTTGTTTGTCATGAGGCGTAGGGGCGGTGGCAGTGAAGGGCAAGTTACTGTTGTCGGGCGGTGGCTGTGGCTCTGGCTGTGGCTGTGGAAGGGGGTATAGGGGTCAAACATGTCTTGGTCATGGTACCGGGGGCTGGAGTGACTGGGGCCGGGGAGGTTGTACCAGTGGTCAGTGATCGTGGTCAATTTGGGGAGGCTGGCGCTGTCGTCGGAGTGAAGCTCAAGGTGGAACGTGGTACCTGTGGGCGGAGACAAGGTCGGGTCTATTGGCGTGGACGTGCTGTCAGGGCTGGGGGAGGATTGGACTAGGTTGTCGATGGGTGGGGCGGAATCATCTGCTATTGCTAGGGAGATGTGGTGGGAGTGGCTACATTGGGTTCCATAGACTTTGAGCTGGTTGATGTGGAACCAACCAGTTTTACCATTGGGGTACATTAACTTGTACACAGAGAGGCTTATTTTGTCCGAAATGGAGTCGAGTCCTGCAAATTTGGGGGAGAGGAAAGAACTGGGATTGTAAAGGGAAACCATTACTTGCTGACCGACTGTGTACTCTACGGGGTGGATGGTTTTGTCAAAGCAGGCTTTACTCTGCTTCCTTCTAGCGCCTAGTCTGACAGCTGCAGCGAGCTGTGCTGCTTTAATATTGTCTGTGACTTATTGAACCGCTTTTTCATGGGTGAGGGCCAAATTGGGGCATTATATATTGAGGCTACCAGCCAAATTACTCCTTGATCTAATAAGCTATTGATGACTTTTGAAATCTCACCCTCGGCTTGCTGTGGGAAACCGTATTGCTTCTGTGGCTTAGGATCGGGATCTGACATTGTGACATTCCTGGGATCTTCCCACAATCGTGTTTGTGTTGGGCTAAGGAAGCTTTATGTTTTCTGAGGACCTCTGTAATTGTCTGGTCTGTATTAATTGTTTGCGGATCAAACCAATAGTCTCCTACTGAGCAAATCCTATGTTCATAGTCCCCTACTGTGAGCGTAGCGGGGGCTCTCGCTGTTTTGGCCATTTTCCATACACATCTATTCACGGAATCAAAGGAAAGGTTGTGGGAGTTCATAAAATCGATTCCTAGAATGTGCTCGGCTGTTTGGGGCAAGTCGGCTAAAACAACGGGGTGTCTGGTGTTTATGGTTCCTATCTGAATATCTGCGGGGGCTGTGATGTATCCCTGCTGTACGTGTCCGGTAAATCCACTAAGGGTGATGTTGTCTGTGGTGGGCCATTTGTCATGCTGGAACATTGTGGAGGAGTTTAAAGTGGTGTGGGACCCTCCTGTGTCCCAAAGAAATTCTACTGGATGTCCCCGGACTGTGCCTGTGACTACTGGTCTGCCTGATTTGTCCCAGAGTGTGTCGCAGACCCAAGTTGGGGTGTCCGAACATCTGTGGTGTTGATTGCTGAATTATCTGAATGGGCGCTAACACTATGTATGGCTCTAACATTGTTCCTAGGTGGGGGGCCTGGTTGTTGGTGGCATTGCTGGTTCGGGGGGTTTTGTCGGCATTCGCGGGCATAATGTCCCATGTGATCACAATTATAGCAACCTCGTGGTGCCTGTGCTCTGGGGTGCTGTCCTTCATGTCTACCCTCATTTATCCATGCTGGGTCCTGGTTAGTCCTGACTGGGTGCATATTTGCTTCTGCCTTTTCCTGATCTGCCTTCCTGTGTAGGGATTGTTCCCAAGCTCTGGAGAGCCGCTTTAAAACCCAAACTTCACTGTGTGTGGAGTCTGCGGGGTCGTAATTCACACAAGCCTTTTGACCTGCTTCTGTGGCATGGGAGACTAAAGTGTGTTTTAGACATTTAGTTGTGTCGTCGTTATCTAAGTGTGCGCGGTTCAAATCCCCAAATACTGCTTTAAAATGGATCCAAAGGCAACCTGCAAATGCGGTCGGATGCTCTCCCTTCTTTTGCCTACAATGGCTCAAACCTTCTATGGGGTCTCATTTGTTGTACCCGATTGCATCTAAATGGCCGTTTTCATCTCCTGTAGGGTTCCTCCTCCTACATTCTGGGTTTCTGGCAAAGCTGAGCTGACCGACTGATCAAGGCTAATTACTATAAGTTTAACGTCCTCCCTTTTGTCTAGACCGTACATAACCTTTTGCTGGCGTACTCTCTCAAAGAGATTATGCAGGTTTGCGGTGGGTTCGAATGGATCAATTTTTGCGTAGGCATCTCTCAATTGGGTGATGAATAATGGGGTGGTGTAAACGCAATCGGGCTCCTCCCGATCCGATGACTTGCGCTCTGTGGTGACCGGATTCATGGGGGTGTGTGCTGCCTGTGCAGACGGTGGTGCGGGTGCTTTCCTTTTCGGGGCATGGGGGGCTCTATTGTGATTTTCTGCGTTCTCCACATATCTCTGGACGGTTTCATTTAATTTTTGCCAATTGGGGGCACCTTCCTCATCTAAATTTTGTCCAAAGGTATCTCTAAATCCGTTTTGCACTGAAAGCAGTGACTGCAACTTCTCTATTTGTTGTCTACATTTCACGTGGTCTACTGTGCTCTGTCTTTGTTCTGTAGTGGAGCTATGGAGCGCTCATAAATCCACGCATTGTCTTTTTAACTGTGTTACCTGCTGTTCTGCCTCTTCTTGTACCAAGACTGTGCACTGTGTATCTTGGTAGGCTTTATCATACTGGGTCGGAAAGCTGCTAAGGTGAACTAAACAAGATTGGTGTGCCCGTTTGACATCAGCCAGTTCTTTATCTTTAGCTGCCAACTGTTCCCGGAGTTGCTCAATAATCTATTCGCTTTCACTATTGTTTCCCTCATTCTTCTCTTCTTTCTCAACTAGCTGTCCGCGGAGCGTCCTCACGACCTCCACTGTGCCTCGTAACTGTGCCAAACAGGACACTATTGCCATCGGCTTTCGCACTTTCGCTGCATTTTTCTTATGCACCTCAGTTAGGTTGTCCCACCAAGTTTGTCCTATGCTTCCTGGACCTGACTCTTCATTTGAACAAAAATCGGACCAAAGGGACCATCCTTTCCCCTTTAAATACTTCCTCAACTCTTCTTCCCATATGGGGCACGGCTCTGTTCTGTTGGTCGCTGCGACCTCGGGTTCCTGTGGGTTCACCAAACGTTCCATCGCTTTAGTGGCCATTGCTTCTAATATCTCTTTTATTTCCTCTAATCTCTCTTGCTCTACTTTTCACTTCCCTTTCCCTACCTTTAATCTCTGTTTCCTATCGTTAATTTGGGACAGGGGGCTAAGGCATTGAATTGAACTGCGGGTATGGCCTAAGCTATTTTCCGGTTCACAATTCCCTCGATAGTTTTGACACAATCTAACGAGTTTACCTCATATCCCTGTTAGTACGCATGCACTTCCAAAATTTGGTGATTTGGTCGATGTGGGCTTGCACTTGTGGTTCTTTCTCTTTCACGCAATTGGATTTTAAAGCTTGTTGGTTCTCTCGGAGTGACAAAACGACTTCTAATTCGAATCCCACCAGAGTCGCCAATAATGTTGCCAATCGGCACCAGCGTCGCCAATTAATGTTGCCAATTAATAATGATGCTCTTTAGAGTCACCAGGTATAAAATGATACCACCACAAGGCTTTACCGGATATCGATCATAGGACCACACAACCAGTTAGTCAGTTCAAGTTCAAAGATGGTTTATTTACACACAAGGATTACTTTGACATGCAACACAAAACACTACAAGTTAAACTACACCTAAAAACTAAAATAACCTATACTTAACTTCAGGGCAACCGGCTCTATGCAGATGGACAAGGCCTTTGTCTGGATCTTGCGTGGTTGGGTGGAAGATGTGGCTCTGTTTCTGCTGGGCTCATCCGTCTGGTAGTGACCGTTGGTCTTGGACTTGTCTGTCTGGTCGTTATGCTGCACTTGGGTTGGCATAGGTCGGATCCAAGAGAGACCGAGCACATGGCTGTGTCTTTTCCTATCCCTCTGGGATTTCGCGCTCTTTGGGGCGGTCCTTAACTTGGACCCAATAATTCAACAGGCTTCTGATGTGTTGGGTGCTCTGGATCCGTGGAACACATACAGGCCACCAACACTTAAAATAGTACAACACTATTTTATTAAGCTAGAAACTGTTGAACATACTTTCACTGTGGGTTGACACGATGTTAGATTAAACTAAAGACCTATGCCTGTCCTAACCAGTCTATGCACTCAGCACATGCTCCAGCATCGACAGCCTTGCATAGGAGACGTTTGACGATATGTACTCCTTTCTCTGCTTTGCCGTTGGATTGGGGGTACAGGGGACTGGACGTCACATGGCAAAATTGTACCGCCTGGCAAAGTTGGACCATTCTTGGCTGGCGAAGCAGGGGCCATTGTCCGACACAACCGTGAGCGGGATGCCGTGTCGAGCAAAGGTTTCTTTACATGCACGAATGACTGCAGACGAGGTGAGGTCGTGCAACCGTATCACCTCCGAGTAATTCGAAAAGTAGTCCACGATCAGTACATAGTCTCTACCCAGCGCGTGGAACAGGTCGATGCCCACCTTGGTCCATGGTGACGTGACCAACTCATGGGGCTGCAGGGTCTCACGAGGTTGGGCCGGCTGGAAGCGCTGACAAGTGGGGCAGTTGAGCACTGTGTTGGCTATATCCTCATTAATGCCGGGCCAGTACACTGCCTCTCGAGCCCGTCGGCGGCACTTTTCCACGCCAAGGTGGCCCTCGTGTAGTTGTTCCAGGACAAGCTGGCGCATGCTGTGCGGGATGACAATGCGGTCCAGTTTTAGAAGAACCCCGTCTACTACCGCCAGATCATCGGACATTATAGAATTGAGGGCATTGGTCCATTAGGTGGCGCATGACACGCTGTAGCAAGGGGTCAGCCGCCGTGTCGCAGTGAATTTGGACGAGGTGTTCATCCGAGGCAGGTAGATTGGAGGCCGTGAATGCCACATGGGCGTCAACCTGGCAGACAAATCCCACTGGGTCACATGGAATGTTGACTGCCCTGGAGAGAGCGTCGGCAATGATGAGGTCCTTCCATGGGGTGTATACCAGCTGGAAGTCGTATCGTCGGAGCTTGAGAAGAATACGCTGGAGGCGAGGCGTCATGTCGTTCAAGTCTTTCTGTATTATATTGACCAGCGGGCGATGGTCGGTCTCGATCGTGAATTGAGGAAGTCCGTAGACATAATCGTGAAATTTAACAACACCAGTCAGAAGGCCCAGGCACCCCTTTTCTATCTGCGTGTAGCGCTGCTCCGTGGGGGTCATTGCACGTGACGCTTATGCAACGGGGTCCCATGATGAGGCCTCATGACATTGAAAGAGCACTGCCCCAATGCCGGATTGACTGGCATCGGTCGAAATTTTGGTCTCCTTTGCTGGATCAAAGAAAGCTAAGACCGGGGCCGTGGTCAGTTTTGCCTTGAGTTCCCTCCATTCGCGCTCGTGGGCAGGGAGCCATTGGAAGTCTGTTGTCTTCCTGACCAGGTTCCTGAGAGCCGTGGTATGAGAGATGAGGTTAGGGATGGATTTCCCTAAAAAATTGACCATGCCCAGAAATCGGAGGACCGCCTTCTTGTCCTCTGGTGTTTTCATAGCAGTGATGGTAGCTACCTTGTCCGCATCCGGCTGCACACCCAATTGGGAGATGTGGTCCCCGAGGAACTTGTTTTGTCTGACCAAAAGAGCATTTGGCCCTGTTGAGGTGGAGGCCATGCTCATGTATACGTCTGAATACGCGCTGGAGGCGACTAACATGCTCCTGCGGGGTGGTGGACCAAATGATTACGTCATTGACATAGACGCGAACACCTTCAATACCTTCCATCATTTGTTCCATAATCCTATGGAACACTTCTGATGCAGAGATGATCCCAAACAGCATCCTGTTGTAACAATATCTTCCAAAGGGGGTGTTAAATGTGCAGAGTTTCCTGCTGGGTTTATCGAGCTGGATTTGCCAGAATCCTTTTGAGGTGTCGGGTTTGGTGAAGAGCTTGGCTACAGCTCGATAGTAGAATGGCCTGCGGGGGAGGACTCCGGCTTCTTATACTCCGCCTTCAGGGCGGAGCTAGAGGTCAACGGCCAACCAGGACCCGGGATCTGTCAGCCAATGACATTAGGGCTTCCAGTCCCACATGACCCCCAATACATACTACCACATTCACCCCTTGTCAAAAATGAACCCGGCGGGGTGATGCTTCGTATGGTGGTAAGGGTTTACAGGGCTGGTCCTGGGAGGAAAAATAACATTCACATGGCAATACAGTATTGTACAATTTTGTCCTGTTTCGACTATTTATAGAGGGTATAGGGAGAAAAGCAAATGTTCTTGTGAAAAGTCCATATTTTGATTTAGATCGACGCCACGAGTCGATCGGGCGGTCTGGTCGTCCGTGTCGATCGCCTCGGCCCCGGTGGTGATGGTGGTGCAACCGGTGTTGTCGTCTCCGGGAGCCTTATGGTTTCAGCTTGGGCTTTATTCTTGGTCGGGCCTGAGGGGAGGGGAACCGATCCTCCTGGGAAGGGGGCGGTCGCGGGGTGCGGCGGTGGCAGGAAGGGGGGGGGTTGGGTGAATGGTGTCGGGGGGGGGGTGTGTGTTGCCGGCGGGCGCCAGATCCCGCAGGGAGACCGTGTCCTGTCGGCCGTCGGGGTACTCCACGTAAGCGTACTGGGGGTTCGCGTGGAGGAGGTGAACCCTTTCGACCAACGGGTCCGCCTTATGTGCCCGCACATGCTTTCGGAGCAAGATGGGTCCTGGGGCCGCCAGCCAGGTCGGCAGCGACGTTCCAGAGGAGGACCTCCTAGGGAAGACAAGGAGACGCTCATGAGGCGTTTGATTAGTGCTCGTACATAATAACAATCGGATGGAGTGGAGAGCGTCCGGGAGGACCTCCTGCCACCGTGAAACTGGGAGATCCCTGGACCGTAGGGCCAGTAGGACGGCCTTCCAGACCGTGCCGTTCCCCCTCTCTACTTACCCGTTCCCCCGGGGGTTGTAGCTGGTCGTCCTGCTTGAGGCTATGCCCTTACTGAGCAGGAACTGGCGCAGCTCGTCACTCATGAAAGAGGACCCCCTGTCGCTGTGGACGTATGCGGGGCAACCGAACAGTGTGAAGATGCTGTTCAGGGCTTTAATGACTGTGGCCGCGGTCATGTCAGAGCAGGGAATGGCAAATGGGAAGCGGGAGTATTCGTCCACCACATTAAGAAAATATGCATTGCGGTCGGTGGAGGGGAGGGGCCCTTTGAAATCGAGACTAAGGCGTTCCAAGGGGCGGGAAGCCTTAATCAGGTGCGCACCCTCCGGCCTGAAAAAATGCGGTTTGCATTCCTCGCAGATGTGGCAGTCCCTTGTGACTGTACGGACCTCCTCTAAAGAGTATGGGAGATTGCAGGACTTGATGAAGTGGAAAAGCCGAGTGACCCCCGGGTGGCAGAGGTCCTCATGGAGGGTTTGGAGGCGGTTAATTTGTGCGTTGGCACATGTGCCGCGGGATAGGGCATCGGACGGCTCGTTCAGCTTTCCGGGACGATACAAAATCTCGTAGTTGAAGGTGGAGAGCTCGATCCTCCACCTTAAGATCTTGTCGTTTTTGATTTTGCCCCGCAGTGCATTATCGAACATGAAGGCTACCGACCGTTGGTCAGTGAGGAGAGTGAATCTCCTGTCGGCCAGGTAATGCCTCCAATGTCGCACAGCTTCCACTATGGCTTGGGCTTCCTGTTCCACTGAGGAGTGGCAGATTTCTGAGGCGTGGAGGGTCCGGGAGAAAAAGGCCACGGGTCTGCCCGCTTGGTTAAGGGTGGCCGCTAGAGCTACCTAGGAGGCGTCGCTCTCGACCTGGAAGGGGAGGGACTCGTCGATGGCGCGCATCGTGGCCTTTGCGATATCCGCTTTGATGCGGCTGAAGGCCTGGCAAGCCTCTGTCGACAGAGGGAAGGTCGTGGTCTGTATTAGGGGGCGGGCCTTGTCTGCGTACTGGGGGACCCACTGGGCGTAGTATGAAAAGAACCCCAGGCAGTGTTTCAGGGTGTGGTAGTATGTATTAGGGGTCATGTGGGACTGGAAGCCCTAATGTCATTGGCTGACAGATCCCGGGTCCTGGTTGGCCGTTGACTTCATACTCCGCCCTGAAGGCGAAGTATAAGAAGCCGGTGCCTTCCCCCGCAGGCCAGTTTACTATCGGGCTGCTGGGGAACAGACACGCTTAATAAAGCCTCATCGACTTCACTCTTTTTGTCTCATGGAGTCTTTGTGCGCTACAATTTATTAAGCGTGCCTAAAAAGGACTATGGAGCTCAGGATCATTCCAGAATGCCTGAGGATCAGCCCCCACGCAGCGAATGCGGCAGCAGCCTTCAAACACTGGCAGACTTGCTTCGAGGCCTACCTCAGACCGACCACTGGCCGGGTCTCAGACGAACAAAAACTGCAGGTCCTGCACTCGAGGGTGAGCACGGAGATTTTCACCCTCATTGAAGACACTGACAATTTCCAGACGGCGTTCGCAGCACTGAAAAGTCTCTATGTCCGCCCAGTTAACCAAATCTACGCTTGCTACCAGCTCGCGACAAGACGGCAAGCTCCCGAAGAATCGATGGACGAGTTCTACGCCGCGCTACCCGCGCCTACGGCCCCGACCGCGCGGCAGGCCATTGGGCCCCGTACGTACCCGTCGCGGCAAACCCCCCCCCCCCCCCCGGACACCCTACAGGCTTGCGCGGCCCAAACGCCGAGTCGCACCGGGGGCGCCAGCTGTTATTTCTGCGGCCAGGCGAACCATCCCCGACAACGCTGTCCGGCCCGCGCAGCCATCTGCAAAAGCTGCGGGAAAAAGGGCCACTATGTGGTGGTGTGCCGATCCCGCGAGGTCGCCGCCGTCCCGGGGCCACAGGGAGCCCTACAGGCAGTCTATGCCTCCCAACCCCCCCAGCACGCCATGTGCGACCGGCAGGCGCAGCCGCTCTGGGTCCCGACCACCGCGGCCCGGGGAGAACTGGGAGCCCTGCACGCCGCCTACGCTCCCCAACCCCCCTCCCCGCAGTCCATGTACGACCCGCCGCCGGCGCTCCCGATTTGGGTGCCGGCCAACACTCTCCACGGAGAGGAATGGGTCTTTCGCGTCCCGAACGCCACCCTCACCCCCCTCCCGCGCCCCACGCCTGACCCGCCGGCTCCGCCGACTTGGGCCCCGACCACCGCTGTCCCCGGTGAGGGAGCTCCGCGCGGTCCTAGCGCTCGCCGCCCCACGCCTGTCCTGCCGCCGCCGCCGACCTGGTCCCTCACCCCCGTCCAGCGCCCCACGCCTGACCCGCCGACCTGGGCCCTCACCCCCGTCCCGTGCCCCACGCCTGTCCCGCCGGCGCCGCCGACCTGGGCCCTCACCTCACGCCCCACGCCTGTCCCGCCGGCGCCGCCGACCTGGGCCCTCACCCCCGTCCCGCGCCCCACGCCTGACCCGCCGGCGCAACTTACCTGGGCCCCGACCGCCGCTGTCCCCGGTGAGGGAGCTCCGCGCGGTCCTAGTGCCCGCGGCCCTGGCGCTCGCAGAGAGGGAGCTCCGCGCGGTCCTAGCGCCCGCGGCCCTGGCGCTCGCATTGAAGGAACTCCGCGCGGTCCTAGCGCTCCCCAGACCCCCCAGCACACCATGTGCGACCCTCAGACGCCGCCATTTTGGGTCCCGACCACCACGAGGGGAGGAGGGGCGCCGCCATCTTGGACCGCCCCCGACCTGTACGACGCATGGGGGCGGCCATTTTGTCCATCCCCGACGCCATCTTGGACGGCAACAACGGACCACACCCCACTACTACAACCACGGCTCGCTTCGGTTACGCTCGATCAGGCTCGGCCCCGGACTCTCCAGACAACGACGACAACGGTCCTAATTAACGGCCACGAGACGCCATGTCTAGTCGACTCCGGGAGCACGGAAAGTTTTATACACCCCGACACGGTAAGACGCTGTTCCTTAACTACCTACCCCAGCGCACAAAAGATTTGCCTAGCTGCAGGATCCCACTCCGTACAGATCCAGGGATTCTGCATAGTCACCCTAACGGTACAGGGGAGGGAATTCAAAAACTACAAACTTAACGTCCTTCCCCAACTCTGTGCCCCCACCTTGCTGGGCTTAGACTTCCAATGTAACCTACAGAGCCTTACGTTTAAATTCGGCGGCCCCATACCCCCACTCACTATCTGCGGCCTCGCTACCCTCAAGGTGCAACCCCCGTCCTTGTTTGCGAACCTCACCCCGGATTGCAAACCCGTCGCCACTAGGAGCAGACGGTACAGCGCCCAGGACCGGACCTTCATTCGGTCCGAAGTCCAGCGGCTACTAAAGGAGGGCATAATCCAGGCCAGCAATAGTCCCTGGAGAGCCAGGTGGTAGTAGTGAAGACAGGGGAGAAACAAAGGATGGTCATAGACTATAGCCAGACCATCAACAGGTACACACAACTAGAAGCGTACCCTCTCCCCCGCATATCCGACATGGTCAATCGGATTGCCCAGTATAAAGTCTTCTCCACCGTGGACCTCAAGTCCGCCTACCATCAGCTCCCCATCCGCCCAAGTGACCGCAAGTACACAGCCTTCGAGGCAGACGGGCGATTATACCATTTCCTACGGGTCCCTTTTGGCGTCACAAACGGGGTCTCGGTCTTCCAACGGGAGATGGACCGAATGGTTGATCAACATGGGTTACGGGCCACGTTCCCGTACCTCGACAATGTAACCATCTGCGGCCACGATCAGCAGGACCACGACGCCAACCTCCAAAAATTCCTCCAGACCGCCAAAGCCTTGAACCTCACGTACAACGAGGACAAGTGCGTTTTTAGCACCGATCGGCTAGCCATTCTGGGCTACATAGTGCGCAATGGGATAATAGGCCCCGACCCCGAACGTATGCACGCACTCATGGAATTTCCCCTCCCGCACTGCCCAAAAGCCCTGAAACGCTGCCTGGGGTTCTTTTCGTACTACGCCCAGTGGGTCCCACAGTACGCAGACAAGGCCCGCCCCCTAATACAGACCACGACCTTCCTTCAGCCGCATCAAAGCGGACATCGCAAAGGCCACGATGCGCGCCATCGACGAGTCCCTCCCCTTCCAGGTCGAGAGCGACGCCTCCGACGTAGCTCTAGCGGCTACCCTTAACCAAGCGGGCAGACCCGTGGCCTTTTTCTCCCGAACCCTCCACGCCTCAGAAATCCGCCACTCCTCAGTGGAAAAGGAAGCCCAAGCCATAGTGGAAGCTGTGCGACATTGGAGGCATTACCTGGCCGGCAGGAGATTCACTCTCCTCACTGACCAACGGTCGGTAGCCTTCATGTTCGATAATGCACTGCGGGGCAAAATCAAAAACGACAAGATCTTAAGGTGGAGGATCGAGCTCTCCACCTTTAACTATGAGATCTTGTACCGGCCCGGAAAGCTGAACGAGCCGTCCGATGCCCTATCCCGCGGCACATGTGCCAACGCACAAATTAACCGCCTCCAAGCCCTCCACGAGGACCTCTGCCACCCGGGGGTCACTCGGTTTTACCACTTCATCAAGTGCCGCAATCTCCCATACTCTTTAGAAGAGGTCCGTACAGTCACAAGGGACTGCCACATCTGCGCGGAATGCAAGCCGCATTTTTTCAGGCCAGATGGAGCGCACCTGATTAAGGCTTCCCGCCCCTTTGAACGCCTCAGTCTCGATGTCAAAGGGCCCCTCCCCTCCACCGACCGCAACGCATATTTCCTTAATGTAGTGGACGAATACTCCCACTTCCCTTTTGCCATTCCCTGCTCCGACATGACCGCGGCCACAGTCATTAAAGCCCTGAACAGCATCTTCACGCTGTTCGGTTACCCCGCAAACGTCCACAGCGACAGGGGGTCCTCTTTAATGAGTGACGAGCTGCGCCAGTTCCTGCTCAGCAAGGGCATAGCCTAAAGCTGGACGACCAGCTACAACCCCCGGGGGAACGGGCAAGTAGAAAGGGAGAACGGCACGGTCTGGAAGGCCGTCCTACTGGCCCTACGGTCCAGGGATCTCCCAGTTTCACGGTGGCAGGAGGTCCTCCCGGACGCTCTCCATTCCATCCGGTCGTTATTATGTACAAGCACTAATCAAACGCCGCACGAGCGTCTCCTTGTCTTCCCTAGGAGGTCCTCCTCTGGAACGTCGCTGCCAACCTGGCTGGCGGCCCCAGGACCCATCCTGCTCCGAAAGCATGTGCGGGCACATAAGGCGGACCCGTTGGTCGAAAGGGTTCACCTCCTCCACGCAAACCCCCAGTACGCCTACGTGGAGTACCCCGACGGCCGACAGGACACGGTCTCCCTGAGGGATCGCGCGCCCGCTGGCACCACGCACACCCCCCCGACACCATCAACCCAACCGCCCCCCTTCCTGCCGCCGCCGCACCCCGCGACCGCCCCCTTCCCAGGAGGATCAGTCCCCCTCCCCTTTGCACCGACAGCTGAAACCGTGCGGCTCCCGGAGACGACAACGCTGGTACAAGCACCACCACCACCGCCGGGGCCGAGGCGATCGACACGGACGACCAGACCGCCCGACCGACTCGTGGCGTCGATGTAAAACAAAGATGGACTGTTCAATGAACATTTTGTTTTTCCTATACCCTCTGTAAATAGTTGTAACAGGACGATACTGTCCAATACTGTACTACCATGTAACTGTTCTATCCTCCCAGGACCAGCCCTGTAAACCCTTACCACCATACGAAGCATCACCCCGCCGGGTTCATTTTTGACAAGGGGTGAATGTGGTAGTATGTATTGGGGGTCATGTGGGACTGGAAGCCCTAATGTCATTGGCTGACAGATCCCGGGTCCTGGTTGGCCGTTGACCTCATACTCCGCCCTGAAGGCGAAGTATAAGAAGCCGGTGCCTTCCCCCGCAGGCCAGTTTACTATCGGGCTGCTGGGGAACAGACACGCTTAATAAAGCCTCATCGACTTCACTCTTTTCGTCTCATGGAGTCTTTGTGCGCTACACAGGGCTTTTGGGCAGTGCGGGAGGGGAAATTCCATGAGGGCGCGCATACGTTCGGGGTCGGGGCCTATTATCCCATTGCGCACTACGTAGCCCAGAATGGCTAGCCGATTGGTGCTAAAAACGCACTTGTCCTCGTTGTACGTGAGGTTCAAGGCTTTGGCGGTCTGGAGGAATTTTTGGAGGTTGGCGTCGTGGTCCTGCTGGTCGTGGCCGCAGATGGTTACATTGTCGAGATACGGGAACGTGGCCCGCAACCCATGTTGATCAACCATTCGGTCCATCTCCCGTTGGAAGACCGAGACCCCGTTTGTGACGCCAAAAGGGACCCTTAGGAAATGGTATAATCGCCCGTCTACCTCGAAGGCTGTGTACTTGCGGTCACTTGGGCGGATGGGGAGCTGATGGTAGGCGGACTTGAGGTCCACGGTGGAGAAGACTTTATATTGGGCAATCCGATTGACCATGTCGGATATGCGGGGGAGAGGGTACGCGTCTAGTTGTGTGTACCTGTTGATGGTCTGGCTATAGTCTATGACCATCCTTTGTTTCTCCCCTGTCTTCACTACTACCACCTGCGCTCTCCAGGGACTATTGCTGGCCTGGATTATGCCCTCCTTTAGTAGCCGCTGGACTTCGGACCGAATGAAGGTCCGGTCCTGGGCGCTGTACCGTCTGCTCCTAGTGGCGACGGGTTTGCAATCCGGGGTGAGGTTCGCAAACAAGGACGGGGGTTGCACCTTGAGGGTTGCGAGGCCGCAGATAGTGAGTGGGGGTATTGGGCCGCCAAATTTGAACGTAAGGCTCTGTAGATTGCATTGGAAATCTAATCCCAGCAAGGTGGGGGCACAGATTTGGGGAAGGACGTTTAGTTTGTAGTTTTTGAACTCCCTCCCCTGCACCGTTAGGGTAACTGTGCAGAATCCTTGGATCTGTACGGAGTGAGATCCTGCAGCTAGGGAAATCTTTTGTGCGCTGGGATAGGTGGTCAAGGAACAGCGTCTTACCGTGTCGGGGTGGATAAAGCTCTCCGTGCTCCCGGAGTCGACTAGGCATGGCGTCTCGTGGCCGTTTATTAGCACCGTTGTCGTCGTCGTCTGGAGTGTCCGGGGCCGAGCTTGATCGAGCGTAATTGAAGCGAGACGTGGTTGTAGTAGTGGAGTGGGGTCCGTTGTTGCCGTCCAAGATGGCGTCGGGGATGGACAAAATGGCCGCCCCCATACATCGCACGTGGCTGGGGGGTCACAAGATGGCGGCGGGGGTGGACAAAATGGCCGCCCCCACGCGTCGTACAGGTCTGGGGCGGTCCAAGATGGCGGCGCCCTTCCTCCCCTCGTGGTGGCCGGGACCCAAAATGGCGGCGTCTGCGGGTCGCACATGGGGCGCTGGGGGAGCTGGGGAGCGCTAGGACCGCGCGGAGCTCCCTCACCGGGGACAGCGGTGGTCGGGACCCAAGTTGGTGGCGCCGGCGGGTCAGACGTGGGGCGCGGGGTGGGGGTTAGGGGGGCGTTAGGGACGCGCAAAACTCCCTCTTTTCCGTGGAGAGTGGTGGCCGGGACCCAAAGCGGTAGCGCCGGCGGGTCATACATGGGGTGCGGGGAGGGGGGTTGGGGAGTGTAAGCGGCGTGCAGGGCTCCCTGTTCTCCCGGGACCGCGGTGGTCGGGACCCAGAGCGGCTGCGCCTGCGGGTCGTACATGGCGTGCTGGGGGGGTTGGGGCGCGTAAACGGCTTGCAGGGCTCCCTGTTCTCCCGGGACAGCGGCGACCTCGCGGGACCGGCACACAACCGCGTAATGGCCCTTTTTCACGCAGCTCTTGCAGATAGCTGCGCGGGCCGGGCAGCGCTGTCGGGGGTGTTTCGCCTGGCCGTAGAAATAACAGCGGGCGCCCCCGGTGCGACTCGGCGTTTGGACCGCGCAAGCCTGTGGGGTGTCCGTGGGGGGGGGGGGTGTTTGTCGCAACGGGTACGTACGGAGCCCAATGGGCTGCCGCGCGGTCGGGGCCGTAGGCGCGGGTATTACGCGCGGCCACGTCTAGGGAGGCTGCTAGGGCCCGGGCCTCTGAGAGTCCTAGCGACTCTCTTTCTAGAAGTCTTTGGCGGATTTGGGAGGAATTCATACCTGCCACAAAAGCATCGCGCATTAACATGTCTGTGTGTTCATTTGCGTTCACCGAAGGGCAGCTGCAGGCTCGTCCCAAAATCAGCAGCGCGGCGTAGAATTCGTCCATCGATTCTCCGGGACCTTGCCGTCTCGTCGCGAGCTGGTAGCGAGCGTAGATTTGGTTCACTGGGTGGACATAGAGACTTTTCAGTGCTGCGAACGCCGTCTGGAAATCGTCCGAGTCTTCGATGAGGGAGAAGATCTCCGTGCTCACCCTCGAATGCAGGACCTGTAGTTTTTGGTCTTCTGTGACCCGGCCGGTGGTCGTTCTGAGGTAGGCCTCGAAGCAAGTCTGCCAGTGCTTGAAGGCTGCTGCCGCGTTCACTGCGTGGGGGCTGATCCTCAGGCATTCCGGAATGATCCTGAGCTCCATAGTCCTTTTTAGGCACGCTTAATAAATTGTAGCGCACAAAGACTTCGTGAGACGAATAGAGTGAAGTCGATGAGGCTTTATTAAGCGTGTCTGTTCCCCCGCAGCTCGATAGTAGAATGGCCTGCGGGGGAGGACTCCGGCTTCTTATACTCCGCCTTCAGGGCGGAGCTAGAGGTCAACGGCCAACCAGGACCCGGGATCTGTCAGCCAATGACATTAGGGCTTCCAGTCCCACATGACCCCCAATACATACTACCACACCTCTGTACTGTGTCCTCAATTACTCCCAGAAACTCCTGCCATTGCTGTTCTACTGTTTTTCCCACTAGGCTCTGCTCCCAGTCGATTTTCGTCAGCTCCTCCCTCATGCCCCTGTAGTTACCTTTATTTAACTGTAACACCTTTACATCTGATTCTACCTTCTTTCTTTCAAATTGGAGATTGAATTCGACCATATTATGATCACTGCCTCCTAAGTTCTCCCTTACTTTAAGATCTTTAATCAAGTCTGGCTCATTACATAATAAAATCTTGTAGGTGTACGGGAGCGTGCCCATGCCCTCGAAGACGTTGTGGTACTGGTTGATAATGGCGCCGAGCTGCGCCCTGAAGTCAGTGTCCTGAAAAGCAGATGCATCAGCAGGAGAGAGTGAACTCTCTGAACTAGGTTCACCAGCTTGCATGCCTGCGCGCCAAGCAGTGAGGCTTTCGAGGAGCCCACGATTTCAAAGGGAAGGATAGCTTTGCGTGACCTGTGCGTCACTTCAAGTTGGCATGAGCCGCTGGCAGAAATGGCATTGCCATTATAATCTAATAGCTGGCAGGCTGATGGCAGGATGGCTGGTTTGACAAGAAGGCTTTGGAGGTCAGACCGCGCAATGAGATTGTTAGAAGCACCAGTGTCCAGGCGGAATCGTATTTGGAACCAGTTGACCGTAAGGGTGGCACACCACTCATCGTCCATATCGATGCTGTATACCGATAGAGGCTGGATTCTTTGCTTCGGGGACACCCTGTTTTTGTAATGATACCGACTCGAAAAGCCGCCTTTGCGACCTCGGTGTCAATATCTGGTAGCAGGTCCGAATCGGGCTCGGTGACCGTGGGTTGAATGGCCCGGACATTTCTGTGAGGCTGGTTGGAGCGTGAAGAGTTGGCAGGCTGAGCTGTTCTGCATAAAGCAGCATAGTGGCCAAGTTTGCCACGTCTCAGGCATCGTCGGGATTTGGCAGGACATTGCCACTTTAAGTGGACGGAGCTACAGTTGCCGCACGTTGTAGCGTCAGTACCTTCGCTGTGCCACCATGCATGCACGGTGCGGTCGTACGTGGTGCGTGCCTGCGCAGTACATTAATCGACGTCGCCGTCCCCTCGTTCAGTGCGCACAAGCATGGGAGTCCTCAAAAAGCGTGCGAAATGGCCGCCCTCATCCAGGCTGAGACCCTGGAGTTGCTCGATTGCTTGGACCCGTTCCACCTCATGGGGACCTTGCCGCGCCGTTTCAGCCGCTTGGATGTGGGAATATCGACTCGTGGCATGTTCATGTAACACGCAGGTCTCGATGGCATTCGCTAGGGTGAGCTGCTTTACCTTGAGGAGCTGCTGGCGTAGGGGGTCCGACTGAACACCGAAAACGATCTGGTTGCATATCATGGAGTCGGAGGTGGACCCGTAATTACAGGACTGCGCAAGGATGCGGAGGTGGGTGAGAAAGGACTGGAAAGGTTCATCCTTACCCTGCAAACGCTATTGGAATACATAGCGCTCGAAACTTTCATTCACCTTAATGTCGCAGTGACTGTCAAACTTAAGGAGGAGCGTCTTGAATTTTGATTTATCTTCACCATCAGCAAAGGTGAGAGAATTGAAAATGCAGATGGCATGGTCCCCGGCCATGGATAGGAAGAGAGCGATCTTCCTGGTGTCTGAGGCAGCTTCCTGGTCTGTGACTTCAAGGTAGAGCTGGAAGCGTTGTTTGAATATCTTCCAGTTGGCCCCTAGGTTACCGGTGATGCGGAGCGGCGGCGGCGGGCGGCACTGTCCATTCTGCAGGATGACTGTATGCTGGTGGAAGGCAGATCACTTGCAGGTAGGTCTAAGACGTTCTAACATCCCTCTACTGGTACCATGATGTGTTGGGTGCTCTGGATCCGTGGAACACATACAGGCCACCAACACTTAAAATAGTACAACACTATTTTATTAAGCTAGAAACTATTGAACATACTTTCACTGTGGGTTAACACGATGTTAGATTAAATTAAAGAACTATGCCTGTCCTAACCAGTCTATGCACTCAGCACATGGTGAAGATCTGTGCTGTAAGCTGTAAGCTCTGTCCTTCTGAGAGGCTGCATCCGGAATGAGCGGGAAACCTGATGCCCTCTGTCTTTATAGTGAGTGTGCGCTAACTGGTGATTGGCTGCGGTGTTGTGTGTGTTGATTGGTCTTGCTGTGTGTCCATCAGTGTGTGTGTCTGCACCATGATATACTGGTGTATATTATGACAGCTTCGATCACTGCCTTCGATTTTGGCCAATAAAGGGGCGGGTGCCTTGATGGCTGGGCGTGTCCTTAGCGGTCATTGACCTTGGCTGTTTGGGCTCCCAGAGTAAAGGGAGTGGCACTGATTAGTCTGTATCTGTGTCGGTTACCTGAGTACAGTTCTTTTGTTCTGGGGAAATGTGCCATTAGAATGCAAACGAGCGGGGCTTTTGATCGCATCTAGCTATCTGGGTTGCAAATACACACACAAGCTGAGTCTGTCTGAGTCCTGGGTTGGCCATAATTCCCATGGTCCTTTGCAGGTGGCCATCTGAGATGGCTGCAATACCATGCAATTGTCTCAGCAGTAAGGAAGGTTGAGAATGGTTATCTACCCCGCGGCTATTTGAAATCCATGAGTGCCCAACCAAAGACCATCAAAGGTCCTCTTCCTCAAATCATCAGCATTAAATCAACTGGAGAGGGGCTCTTCACTGCCTGGGTAGGTCAATGAACAAAGTTAGGTGGCCTCCCTGGTGGCTCTGGGTTTGGCCTTCCTGATAGGTCCCTCTGTGGCCCCAAGGGACTCCTTGGGAGCATGGGCTGTTCACAGGGAAACAAGACCCTGTCCTCATTAATAACACACATTCTCCCATAGCTGGGACCTGTCTGACTGCCCCAGTGACCCCAATGCTGCTTACCTTGGTCCCAGCATGGCACCAATCTGCTTTTGGCCAAGTGTAGTTCCAGCAGTGGCCACTATTCCCATAAGCGCTGCTGAGACTGAAGAGCTGCTGGCTAATTGGAGGCAGGATGCCAACCTAAAAGGGAAAGGAACCCTGTTGTCAGGCAATTAATTGCCAAAGAATTGGTTTGGGGCTCCTAGGAATACACTGAGGCAGCGTTACCTCTGATTTCTCATCACACCATTTGCTGCCTTGGCAAAATTCTCTGTTCTAAGGAGATGTATTCCAGCTTCTAACTTCTGGTAGACATTCCCTGTCCTTACATTAAGGCCTTGATATCCTTTCTAAAGTATGGTACCCAAAATTGTACATTGCTGAGTCCTAACCAGTGATTCAGAACATTTTAACATGGCATCATTATTTTTGTAATCACTTCTCCTATTTACTTGTATCGCCTAAGCTTTCTTTGCTGTCTTATCAACTTAGCTGCCGCCTTCAAGGGTCTGTATACATCCCGAGGTTCCCCTATTCTCAAAGAATACCATTTAGACTCTTTGACAAAGAGTCATCCAGACTCGAAACGTTAGCTCTCTTCTCTGTCCACAGATGCTGTCAGACCTGCTGAGATTGTCCAGCATTTTCTGTTTTTGTTCCATTAGGAGTCAGAATTTATTGCCTCTGCATTTGTTTCAATCTTAAACTTTGACTGATCTCACTGAGTTCCTGCATGTGTTCCAAGATTTTATTTTGTAACTTGTGGATTTTCAAGCTGTCAGATAATAGATCATTTAGCTGCTGAATCCTGAGGAATGTCAGATACCTGGGATCCCTGATTATCAGCTGAGGAGCTTTTTTGACATTTTAACATTGCAACACCATAATCTTAAATATAACACCAAATATAGAATGCTTAAGTATTAGAAGAACTCTGTAACGTACATTACTTCCTGCTCATTTAACTTTGGCTTTGATGAAAAGCATTCACAATGTATGGGACATGTTTTACTTTGGGTAGTGATAATCGTGGTGTAGGGAAAAACTTCAGGATTTTTACCTTCAGAGATTAATCGTACTGAGTAGAGTTTCTAATAAAGTCTGTTGATGGGAGAGGCTTTATCAGCTGACTGGAATTTCATACTTTCTTCTGTTCCTACAGTGAATTTTGGAGCAATTGCCATCCCAGCAATTGTTGTACCCGAAATCAGGCTTACCAATTTGTGCTTATATTTCAATTAAGTGCCACTGCAAAATATTTATTTAAAGCTGTGATGGACTTGCACTTTGTGGGGGCTCTGCACTCACCTTTATTTCTGAGGCCCCCCCAATAACATCACACCTCCCCCCCCCCCAGTGATGTCACTCCTCTCCAACCCTGTCAACCCTTGCCCCACAGAACGCAAAGGCGCAAGCCACAAAATGGACAAATTGATCACTGATTAACTGCTTTCGTGCTTTTTAACTTGTAAAAACACACCTGTATGAATAATTGCTGATTTGAAATCCAAGCTTAACTCTTGTCAGAGTGACGCTAATGATGGTCAATATTGCGATGTGTGTCTAAAGGCGAACAAACATGGATCGTACTCCCTGGGCCCGGATCACTGTCCGTGTGGTTTGTACATTCTCTCCGTGTCTGAGTGGGTCTCACCCCCACAACCCAAAGATGTGCAGGGTAGCTGGATTGGCCACACTAAATTGCCTCGTAATTGGAAAAAAAAGAATTGATACTCTACATTTATAAAAAAAACATGGAATGTGCTGATGAGCAACAAGATGGAAAAATCAGGCTATCACATCACTGCAGCACAGGCCAGTATAGG
The DNA here is from genome assembly GCF_047496885.1 of Scyliorhinus torazame. Lineage (NCBI taxonomy): Eukaryota > Metazoa > Chordata > Chondrichthyes > Carcharhiniformes > Scyliorhinidae > Scyliorhinus > Scyliorhinus torazame. The sequence goes on along the minus strand of NC_092717.1, from coordinate 126,262,653 downwards.
CCAGAATGAGCCAGTCCAATGCAGGAGCAAATATTCCAATCAACAAGATGCACATGCTGCCATTCAGTCCATTTCAGAGTCTCATTTAGTTTCAAAAGTTAACTTCCTTCACAAAATCATGGCCAGGATTCTCCCCTACCCGGCGGGGCGGGGGAATCCGGCGTAATGGAGTGGCGTGAACCACTCCGGCGTCGGGCCGCCCCAAAGGTGCGGAATTCTCCGCATCTTTAGGGGCCAATCCCTCACCTTGAGGGGCTAGGGCCGTGCCGGAGTGATTTCCGCCCCGCCAGCTGGCGGGAAAGGCCTTTGGCGCCATGCCAGCCGGCGCCGAAAGGACTTCGCCGGGCGACGCATGCGCAGGAGCGTCAGCGGTCGCTCACGGCATCCCCGCGCATGCGCAGGGGAGGGGGTCTCTTCCGCCTCCGCCATAGTGGAGACCATGGGAATGCGGAAGAAAAAGAGTGCCCCCACGGCACAGGCCAGCCCGCCGATCGGTGGGCTCTGATCGTGGGCCAGGCCAACCCCCGGGGCCAGATCGCCCCGTGTGCCCCCCAGGACCCCGGATCCCGCCCGCGCCGTCTGCCCCCGCCGGTAAGGTAGGTGGTTCAATCCACGCCGGCTGGCGAGGGTTGACAGCGGCGGGACCTCTGCCCATTGCGGGCCGGAGAATCGCCGTGGGGAGCCCGCCGACCGGTGCGGTGCGATTCCCGCCCCCGCCGATTCTCTGGTGGCAGAGAATTCGGGTCACGGCGGGGGAGAGATTCATGCCAGCCCCCGGCAATTTTCCAACCCGGCGGGGGGTCGGAGACTCGCGCCCCATGTTGTTGCCATAAATTCACATAAGTGGAGTGCCCAGTGAGTCCAAGTCCAATATCAACCGCTCTGTCTGCAAGATTCTGTTCTTTGTCATGAAGAGACTTTCTGAAGGCCAATCCTGTGACCGGTGGTTAGAACTACCAACATGTAACCAGCAGCAGCCATTATATCAGACTGGCAATTGTCCATTTTGCAAAATAGAACTGAAACAAGAGGATATGGAAGACGGGCAGATTTTTGAGATTTTCTTGCTTCATCCCTTGTTGGCATAGCCAGTTAGATACTTTTTATTTACAAATTCAATTGCTTCATCGTCGGTAAAATCTTGTGCAGATGTACTTTCAATTGTCAATATTGCTGAACTTGTCAATTGTTCCTGACTCATCATACTTCACAGATCATTTTTCACTCTTCAATTCATAGAAAAAAGCTTCATCAGATGCATTTGTGACAGCTATTGTTAAACATTTTTTCAGAATGATTTCAACATTTGGAAAGGCGTCTGAAAACCATCACATACATGTCTGTACAAATCAGCTGGTGATCATGTAGCACAGAGCTCAACATTATCAATTAAATTAATTAATTGTTTCACTTCATCTTCAAAAAGATTTGTGTCTACATCCTCCCGCTAAAATTCACTTAATTTGTTACTGCAGTGGCTTTTAGCATTCTCATCCAAACTTCTGTCAAAAAGCATTAAAAATTAATCAACAATGTTCTTCAGAGATTGATTTGTGCTCAGCAATTACACCATTATTGTGTTACTTATAACAGTGACAGTCACTGATGATCTTCTCTTTCCCTTTTTAAATGATTTAATAGTCCCTATTTTCAGTGAAAAATAACTTCCTGCATCTTGTAAGCTTCTCATCATCAGAGGGACCTGTATTTTTTGCTATCGTTAGTGCCTCTGATTCGATTGAGCAATAGTCATTTAGAACTTCCATGACAAAACTATTAACTGAGGCTAACAATTGTGCCGCCTTCAATAAAGCTGTAGCAACATTTTGCAGCGATTTGCTGATGGCATTAATTCTTTAAAGTAAATGGTTCCACAAAACTGTAAAAACAGCAATATTGTACTTTTCAAACTTCTCGACTAAGGATTTAGCTTTAGCTTTCACACATAGTTTTTCTGAATTTGGTGTGGCTACATCAGGTTGCCTTTGAATCAACAAAGTTCATTTCCAAAGCCAAAACAGCATCTACACGAGTGGATCACCTGGGGTCACAAATTCTTTTGACCATCAAATGTTTTCCATTTGCCTGCTCCAAGCATGATTACAACATATTCCACCGATGTGCGGAAACCGAAAAGAAGGCATACACGTTTTGAACAAAGTCAAAACAATGCATAGCTTCCTCAAAGGATTCAGCTGCAGCATAGCAGATTAAATTCAATGAGTTACTGGAACATGGGATGAATAATGCGCAGGGGCTTGCATTGTTTTGCTTGTGGACCTGAATATTTTTCTGCTAGATTTGTGGCATTATCAAAGCTGTGACCATAACAATCTTTGATGTCCAAACACTCAGAAGACGGAACAAAAGAAAGAATCACTCCACAGCTTCACCATATCTAGTCACATACCTTAAAATTAATGCTAATTTGTCCACATGACTCACATCTGGTGTTGAATCAGCTATTATGGAACAGTATCGGGCAACACGGTAGCATAGTGGTTAGCACAATTGCTTCACAACTCCAAGGTCCCAGGCTCGATTCCCGGCTTGGATCCCTGTCTGTGCGGAGTCTGCACATCCTCCCCGTGTGTGCGTGGGGTTCCTCCGGGGGATCCGGTTTTCTCCACAGTCCAAAGATGTGCAGGTTAGGTGGATTGGCCATGCTGAATTGCCCTTAGTGTTGGGTGGCGTTACTGGGTTATGGGGATGGGGTGGAGATGTGGGCTTGGGTAGGGTGCTCTTTCCAGGAGCCGGTGCAGTCTCGATGGGCCGAATGGCCTCCTTCTGCACTGTAAATTCTATGATTTTATGAGTATAAGGGTGGCACAGTGGTTAGCTCTGGTGCCTCACAGTATCAGGGACCAGGGCCGGGATTCTCTGAGCCAGCGCAGGCTCGGAGAATCGGCGTTCACGCCAAGACGGCCCGCAACGCCGGTCCGACACCGGAACGCGAACCTCCGAACCGGCTAAAACCATGCCTACGCGGTGGGCGCCACGCAGCCTGGAGACTCGCTAGAGATGGACGAACGTGCGATTCTCAAGGCCCCCAACGATACTTCAGAGTGGTTCTAACATGCTTTTAAAAAGCTTCAACCAGTCGTGCTGGTAGGTAGAGGTCAGCGTGGGGGGTCCCAGGACGGCGAGGTGGCACGGCCGTGGCTGCATGGGGTGTGAGAACATAGATTGGGGGCGGATGTTTGAGGGCAAATCAACATCTGACATGTGGGAGGCTTTCAAGTGTCAGTTGAAGGGAATACAGGACAGGCATGTTCCTGTGAGGAAGAAAGATAAATACGGCAATTTTCGGGAACCTTGGATGACGAGTGATATTGTAGGCCTCGTCAAAAAGAAAAAGGAGGCATTTGTCAGGGCTAAAAGGCTGGGAACAGACGAAGCCTGTGTGGCATATAAGGAAAGTAGGAAGGAACTTAAGCAAGGAGTCAGGAGGGCTAGAAGGGGTCATGAAAAGTCATTGGCAAATAGGGTTAAGGAAAATCCCAAGGCTTTTTACACATACATAAAAAGCAAGAGGGTAGCCAGGGAAAGGGTTGGCCCACTGAAGGATAGGCAAGGGAATCTATGTGTGGAGCCAGAGGAAATGGGCGAGGTACTAAATGAATACTTTGCATCAGTATTCACCAAAGAGAAGGAATTGGTAGATGTTGAGTCTGGAGAAGGGGGTGTAGATAGCCTGGGTCACATTGTGATCCAAAAAGACGAGGTGTTGGGTGTCTTAAAAAATATTAAGGTAGATAAGTCCCCAGGGCCTGATGGGATCTACCCCAGAATACTGAAGGAGGCTGGAGAGGAAATTGCTGAGGCCTTGACAGAAATCTTTGGATCCTCGCTGTCTTCAGGGGATGTCCCGGAGGACTGGAGAATAGCCAATGTTGTTCCTCTGTTTAAGAAGGGTAGCAAGGATAATCCCGGGAACTACAGGCCGGTGAGCCTTACTTCAGTGGTAGGGAAATTACTGGAGAGAATTCTTCGAGACAGGATCTACTCCCATTTGGAAGCAAATGGACGTATTAGTGAGAGGCAGCACGGTTTTGTGAAGGGGAGGTCGTGTCTCACTAACTTGATAGAGTTTTTCGAGGAGGTCACTAAGATGATTGATGCAGGTAGGGCAGTGGATGTTGTCTACATGGACTTCAGTAAGGCCTTTGACAAGGTCCCTCATGGTAGACTAGTACAAAAGGTGAAGTCACACGGGATCAGGGGTGAGCTGGCAAGGTGGATTCAGAACTGGCTAGGCCATAGAAGGCAGAGGGTAGCAATGGAGGGATGCTTTTCTAATTGGAGGGCTGTGACCAGTGGTGTTCCACAGGGATCAGTGCTGGGACCTTTGCTGTTTGTAGTATATATAAATGATTTGGAGGAAAATGTAACTGGTCTGATTAGTAAGTTTGCAGACGACACAAAGGTTGGTGGAATTGCGGATAGCGATGAGGACTGTCTGAGGATACAGCAGGATTTAGATTGTCTGGAGACTTGGGCGGAGAGATGGCAGATGGAGTTTAATCCGGACAAATGTGAGGTAATGCATTTTGGAAGGGCTAATGCAGGTAGGGAATATACAGTAAATGGTAGAACCCTCAAGAGTATTGAAAGTCAAAGAGATCTAGGAGTACAGGTCCACAGGTCATTGAAAGGGGCAACACAGGTGGAGAAGGTAGTCAAGAAGGCATGCGGCATGCTTGCCTTCATTGGACGGGGCATTGAGTATAAGAATTGGCAAGTCATGTTGCAGCTGTATAGGACCTTAGTTAGGCCACACTTGGAGTATAGTGTTCAATTCTGGTCGCCACACTACCAGAAGGATGTGGAGGCTTTAGAGAGGGTGCAGAAGAGATTTACCAGAATGTTGCCTGGTATGGAGGGCATAAGCTATGAGGAGCGATTGAATAAACTCGGTTTGTTCTCTCTGGAACGAAGGAGGTTGAGGGGCGACCTGATAGAGGTCTACAAAATTATGAGGGGCATAGACAGAGTGGATAGTCAGAGGCTTTTCCCCAGGGTAGAGGGGTCAATTACTAGGGGGCATAGGTTTAAGGTGAGAGGGGCAAGGTTTAGAGTAGATGTACGAGGCAAGTTTTTTACGCAGAGGGTAGTGGGTGCCTGGAACTCGCTACCGGAGGAGGTAGTGGAAGCAGGGACGATAGGGACATTTAAGGGGCATCTTGACAAATATATGAATAGGATGGGAATAGAAGGATACGGACCCAGGAAGTGTAGAAGATTGTAGTTTAGTCGGGCAGTATGGTCGGCGCGGGCTTGGAGGGCCGAAGGGCCTGTTCCTGTGCTGTACATTTCTTTGTTCTTTGTTCTTTTGTGAGGGGGAGGCCCCCCAGGGTCGGGGGGTGGTGGTGCCAGTGGGGGTAGGGCAGACAGCCGTGGCGGCTGGGCAGGGCCGGCCATGACAGGGCGGAGCCAATGCCACGGGTGCCATGATGGCGACCATGCATATGGGCACCCGCCCCGGTCGCTGGCTCAGCCCAGGCCGGATCCCCCATGGGGCCACCCCCACCCTGCTAGCGGCACCCATCAATGGGTAGATCGAGGGCTGCACCCACGTCAGCCCTCGGTGAGGGCAGTGCCATCAGATGGTGGCCCTGGCAGGATGGTCGGACGACAGGAGACGGGGTACTGAGGGGGCGGTGGTGGGGGGCATGCGCGTCTGGGGCGTGAGCTGCCATCTGGGTCAACCATGTAGCCCATGGCACCTGGTGGTGGGGGGGGAGGTATGCGCCATGATGAAACTTTGTCTACCTCCACCCCCTGCAGATCATAAGGTTTGTGCATCTTCCAGCGATGTTGGCCGCCGTGGCGGGGGCCGCTGCCCTGCATGAAGCCCAGTGGGAGCTGGACCAAGGGCGTGAAAGGGAGTCGGTGGAGGCTGCAGCAGAGGTGCGTGCCGCAGAGGGGCAGGTGGCAGCTGCTCAGGCCGGAGGTCCACCTGCCCGACAGGATGAGGAGGAGGAGGATCATGACGAGGGGGAACCACAGGATGAGGGTGCCGAGGAGGAGGGGGAGAGGGGGGAGGACGAGGCGGTGCCATGGCCACGGAGGCGCCCAATGAGGCATTGTGTGTACCGGCTCCACATTTCTTTCCAGGACCGGCCGGACAGGAAATGCAGGAGGAGACTCTGGATGAGCCGGGAAACCGTCGCCCATATCTGCCACCTGATAGCACATCTGGCACCATGTGGAACTGGGGGTGGACACCCTTTCCCGGTGGCCGTCAAGGTGACGGTCGCCCTGAACGTCTACGCGACGGGGTCGTTCCAGTCGCCGAATGGGGACCTCTCCGGCATCTCCCAGGCGTCGGTGTTCAGGTGCATCCGTGCAGTGACTGACGCCCTGTATGACATCGCGGACCAGTACATACAGTTCCCCATGGACCGCACCGACCAGGATGCCCAGGCAGCGGATTTCGCTGCAGTCGCCAGGATACCCATGATCCAGGGGGCGATCGATGGGGTGCACGTCGCCTTGCGGCCACCTCGGATAACTGGGCGATGTTCATGAATAGGACCTGCAAGTGGTCTGCGCCCAGTACCCGGGCAGTATACATGACGCATTCATATTGACACCATCGTTCATTCCCGGCATGTTCAAGGAACCCCCCCCCCGACTGCGGGGCTGGTTGCTGAGCGACAGGGGTTACCCGTTGCGGTCGTGCCTGATGATGCCTATTCAGAGGCCACAGACTGACCGCTACAGGGTTTAGGTAGGTAGGGGCTGGTTTAGCGCAGGGCTAAATCACTGGCTTTGAAAGCAGACCAAGGCAGACCAGCAGCACGGTTCAATTCCCATACCAGCCTCCCCGAACATGTGCCGGAATGTGGCGAATAGGGGCTTTTCACAGTAACTTCATTTGAAGCCTGCTTGTGACAATAAGCGATTTTCAATTTTTCATTTCACAATGATGCCCATTGTGCGACCAGGGGTGTGGTCGATAGGTGCTTTGGGCTGATGAAGATGCGCTTCAGGTGCCTGGACCGCTCTGGGGGGGCCCTCCAGTATTCGTCAGAGAGGGTCAGCCGCATCGTTGTGGTCTGCTGCGTCCTCCACAATATAGCCCAGCAGAGGGGTGATGTGCTGGAGGAGGAGGGGGAGAGGGAGGATCACGAAGAAAGGCAGTCCTCTCAAGATGATTGGGAGGGAGGAATGGGGGGACAATGTATGGGTCATGGGGGCTGGATAGGGATGTGAGGCTGCCCAATGCCACCGGCTGGGCCAGCGAGCATGGGAGGAGTTGACCCTGTCGTTTCGCTGGAGACGGAGTGGCATGGGCAACCCGGTGTGAGGGGTGGGGACGTCGGTGGCGCACGTCACACTCACCGGAGCTCGCCGTTCTATCACCCCTCACCCACAGGGGTGATAGAAGTTGTGAGGTTGCCCAATGCCACCGGTTTGTTGCCGGTGCCACGTGATAGCGAGGCTAGGAATAGGGAGAGAGTGCAGTTGAACACGTGGCTGCAGGAATGGTGTAGGAGGGAGGGCTTCAGGTATTTGGATAATTGGAGCGCATTCTGGGGAAGGTGGGACCTGTACAAGCAGGACGGGTTGCATCTGAACCAGAGGGGCACCAATATCCTGGGAGGGAGGTTTTCTAGTACTCTTCGGGAGGGTTTAAACTAATTTGGCAGGGGAATGGGAACCGGATTTGTAGTCCAGCAACTAAGGTAGCCGATATTCAGGACGCCAAAGCGTGTAATGAGGCAGTGGGGAAGGGAACACTGACAAAGGAGAGTACTTGCAGGCACGGAGAGGGGTTGAAGTGTGTATACTTCAACGCAAGAAGCATCAGGAATAAGGTGGGTGAACTTAAGGCATGGATCGGTACTTGGGACTACGATGTGGTGGCCATCACGGAAACTTGGATAGAAGAGGGGCAGAAATGGTTGTTGGAGGTCCCTGGTTATAGATGTTTCAATAAGAATAGGGAGGGTGGTAAAAGAGGTGGGGGGGGTGGCATTATTAATTAGAGATAGTATAACAGCTGCAGAAAGGCAGTTCGAGGAGTATCAGCCTACTGAGGTAGTATGGGTTGAAGTCAGAAATAGGAAAGGAGCAGTCACCTTGTTAGGAGTTAGGCCCCCCAATAGTAGCAGAGATGTGGAGGAACAGATTGGGAAACAGATTTTGGAAAGGTGCAGAAGTCATAGGGTAGTAGTCATGGGCGACTTTAACTTCCCAAATATTGAGTGGAAACTCTTTAGATCAAATAGTTTGGATGGGGTGGTGTTTGTGCAGTGTGTCCAGGAAGCTTTTCTAACGCAGTATGTAGATTGTCCGACCAGAGGAGGGGCAATATTGGATTTAGTACTGGGTAATGAGCCAGGGCAAGTGATAGATTTGTTAGTGGGGGAGCATTTTGGAGATAGTGACCACAATTCTGTGACTTTCACTTTAGTAATGGAGAGGGCTAGGTGTGTGCAACAGGGCAAGGTTTACAATTGGGGAAGGGTAAATACGATGTTGTCAGACAAGAATTGAAGTGCATAAGTTGGGAACATAGGCTGGCAGGGAAGGACACAAGTGAAATGTGGAACTTGTTCAAGGAACAGGTGCTACGTGTCCTTGATATGTATGTCCCTGTCAGGCAGGGAAGAGATGGTAGAGTGAGGGAACCATGGTTGACAAGAGAGGTTGAATGTCTTGTTAAGAGGAAAAAGGTGACTTATGTAAGGCTGAGGAAACAAGGTTCAGACAGGGCATTGGAGGGATACAAGATAGCCAGGAGGGAACTGAAGAAAGGGATTAGGAGAGCTAAGAGAGGGCATGAACAATCTTTGGCGGGGAGGATCAAGGAAAACCCCAAGGCCTTTTACACATATGTGAGAAATATGAGAATGACTAGAGCGAGGGTAGGTCCGATCAAGGACAGTAGCGGGAGATTGTGTATTGAGTCTGAAGAGATAGGAGAGGTCTTGAACGAGTACTTTTCTTCTGTATTTACAAATGAGAGGGGCGATATTGTTGGAGAGGACAGTGTGAAACATATTGGTAAGCTCGAGGAAATACTTGTTAGGAAGGAAGATGTGTTGGGCATTTTGAAAAACTTGAGGATAGACAAGTCCCCCGGGCCTGACGGGATATATCCAAGGATTCTATGGGAAGCAAGAGATGAAATTGCAGAGCCGTTGGCAATGATCTTTTCATCCTCACTGTCAACAGGGGTGGTACCAGGGGATTGGAGAGTGGCGAATGTCGTGCCCCTGTTCAAAAAAGGGACTAGGGATAACCCTGGGAATTACAGGCCAGCTAGTCTTACTTCGGTGGTAGGCAAAGTAATGGAAAGGGTACTGAAGGATAGGATTTCTGAGCATCTGGAAAGACACTGCTTGATTAGGGATAGTCAGCACGGATTTGTGAGGGGTAGGTCTTGCCTTACAAATCTTATTGAATTCTTTGAGGAGGTGACCAAGCATGTGGATGAAGGTAAAGCAGTGGATGTAGTGTACATGGATTTTAGTAAGGCATTTGATAAAGTTCCCCATGGTAGGCTCATGCAGAAAGTAAGGAGGCATGGGATAGTGGGAAATTTGGCCAGTTGGATAACGAACTGGCTAACCGATAGAAGCCAGAGAGTGGTGGTGGATGGCAAATATTCAGCCTGGATCCCAGTTACCAGTGGCATACCGCAGGGATCAGTTCTGGGTCCTCTGCTGTTTGTGATTTTCATTAATGACTTGGATGAGGGAGTTGAAGGGTGGGTCAGTAAATTTGCAGACGATACGAAGATTGGTGGAGTTGTGGATAGTAAGGAGGGCTGTTGTCGGCTGCAAAGAGACATAGATAGGATGCAGAGCTGGGCTGAGAAGTGGCAGATGGAGTTTAACCCTGAAAAGTGTGAGGTTGTCCATTTTGGAAGGACAAATATGAATGCGGAATACAGGGTTAACGGTAGAGTTCTTCGCAATGTGGAGGAGCAGAGAGATCTTGGGGTCTATGTTCATACATCTTTGAAAGTTGCCACTCAAGTGGATAGAGCTGTGAAGAAGGCCTATGGTGTGCTCGCGTTCATTAACAGAGGGATTGAATTTAAGAGCCGTGATGTGATGATGCAGCTGTACAAAACTTTGGTAAGGCCACATTTGAAATACTGTGTACAGTTCTGGTCGCCTCATTTTAGGAAGGATGTGGAAGCTTTGGAAAAGGTGCAAAGAAGATTTACCAGGATGTTGCCTGGAATGGAGAGTAGGTCTTACGAGGAAAGGTTGAGGGTGCTAGGCCTTTTCTCATTAGAACGGAGAAGGATGAGGGGTGACTTGATAGAGGTTTATAAGATGATCAGGGGAATAGATAGAGTAGACAGTCAGAGACTTTTTCCCCGGGTGGAACAAACCGTTACAAGGGGACATAAATTTAAGGTGAAAGGTGGAACATATAGGAGGGATATCAGAGGTAGGTTCTTTACCCAGAGAGTAGTGGGGGCATGGAATACACTGCCTGTGGAAGTAGTTGAGTCGGAAACATTAGGGACCTTCAAGCAGCTATTGGATAGGTACATGGATTACGGTTAAATGATATAGTGTAGATTTATTTGTTCTCAAGGGCAGCACGGTAGCATTGTGGATAGCACAATTGCTTCACAGCTCCAGGGTCCCAGGTTCGATTCCGGCTTGGGTCACTGTCTGTGCGGAGTCTGCACGTCCTCCCCGTGTCTGCGTGGGTTTCCTCCGGGTGCTCCGGTTTCCTCCCACAATCCAAAGATGTGCGGGTTAGGTGAATTGGCCAATGATAAATTGCCCTTAATGTCCAAATTGCCCTTGGTGTTGGGTGGAGGTGTTGAGTTTGGGTAGGGTGCTCTTTCCAAGAGCCGGTGCAGACTCAAAGGGCCGAATGGCCTCCTTCTGCACTGTAAATTCAATGATAATCTATGATTAATCTAGGACAAAGGTTCGGCACAACATCGTGGGCCGAAGGGCCTGTTCTGTGCTGTATTTTCTATGTTCTATGTTCACACTGGCACTCAGTTCCCACACCACCCCTGCACGCAATGGACAGGGCTCAGAGGCAGCTTTCATAGGTGAGTTTAATAAGGGAAAATCTGTACATGTGCCCTAGTCCCTATAACTAATCCGTGCCCTGCACCCGTGCCAACTTACTAAGTGTCTACCTTTCTGGCCTTGCGTGCCCTATGACTACGTTTCCCCAGACGGTACAGCAGAAGTGGAGGCGGACTGCTGTGACTCCTGCCCTATGACTAGGATCCCCTTTGGCGGTCGTTTCCTGGGGCGGGCCGGCCTAGATGGGCCAGGCTGTGCCTCCGTCGACTGGGATGGTGTGCTGTCACCCTGTTCTGCCCACTGCTCACCAGGTATGGTGGGGGGTGGGGGTGTGTGGAGCCCGAGGTGCAGCGGTGTTCTGGGGCCTCCCCTGCAGGGGGATCTGGAATGGGCTCCAGCACTTCCTCCTCCCTTGGGGTGCCCGATGGCCTCCGGGCTTCTCCGTGGGATGGGGGTTTGAGCGGATCCAACACACGAGGCAGCCCTGGCACCTGGCGCTGCTAGTCCTGGAGGCTCACTCTGGTATCGACCGGGGTCTGCATGTTTGTGGTAGTATCAGGTATTGCAGTACCCGAGAGGCTGCAGACCATTGGGTAAGCCTAGCAGCTTACCATTGGCTGTTTGGTATGTGGCTCCGCCCTGACAGGTGGGGTATAAGAACAGGTGCCGTCCCAGCAGCCCTCATTCTGTACCGAAGCTGCTGGGGAACAGTTCTAGTCTATTAAAGCCTTCAGTTATGATACAGCCTCGTCTTTGAGTTTAATTGATCGTGCATCAATTTAATAGACTACTCTTAAGCTAAAAGAATGGATCTCCGAATCAAGCCGGAGTGTCTACAACTCAGTCCCCATGCGGAGAACTCGGCTGCGATATTTAAGCACTGGCTGGCGTGCTTTAAAGGCTACCTCGAGACGGCCGGAGGCACCCCCTCAGGAGAACAGAAACTGCATCTCCTGCGCTCAAGGGTCAGCCCTGGGATCTATACCCTTATCGAGGAGGCGGAGGACTATGATGATGCCATCGAACTGTTAAAGGGACATTATATACGCCCTGTAAACTAGGTCTACGCACGTCACCTGCTTGCAACTAGACGGCAAAGCCCCGGGGAATCGCTGGAGGATTTCTACCGTGCGCTACTGGTGCTGGGCAGAAACTGTGGCTGCCCGCAAGTTTCGGGCAGCGAGCACACGGAACTTCTAATCCGGGATGCTTTCGTATCAGGTATGAGCTCCTCAGAGATCAGCCAAAGACTTTTAGAAAAGGACACCCTGGGACTGAGAGAAGCACGGGCCCTGGCAGCGTCCATGGATGTTGCCTCCAGAAACGCACAGTCCTATGCACCAGAGCGCGCAGCGGCCCCCTGGGCTGCGTGGCATCCCGCAGCGGGAGCCCCACTGACCTTCCCCGTGTCCCCGCAGGCCTGCGCTGTAAGATGGCCCGCTAACTCCGTTGGGCCCCGTTGTTTCTTCTGTGGGCAGGCGAAGCACCCCCACCAGCACTGCCCAGCCCGCACCTCCACCTGCAAAGGGTGCGGCAAGAAGGGCCATTTTGTGGGGGTCTGCCAAGCACGAGCCATGGCCGCGGTCTCCAGCGACTCCGGACCGCCGTGGCAACCTTCCCTACAGGCCCCAGGCGGCCAGCACTCACCGCCACCCTCTATCCTAGGGCCACTCCCGACCCACGACCGCGGCCATCTTGCCCCTCGAACGCCAAGCTGGACGGATGGGCGCCGCCATTTTGTCCATCCCCGCTGCCATTTTGTCCATCCCCGACCACCATGTGCGATCTATGGGAGACGCCATCTTGGATGGGGCCCTAGACCCCCAGCACGGCCGACTACACACTGCCTGATCACAACCCACAACTGTTCCATCTGGCCTCGGTGACGCTGGACCAAAATTGACCCCGGACACTCGCAACAGCAACGACGACGATCTTCATCAACGGCCACGAGACGTCTTGCCTGATTGACTCTGGGAGCATGGAGAGCTTTATACACCCCGACACGGTAAGGCGCTGTTCACTTGTCACCCACCCTGTAAACCAAAGAATCTCCCTGGCCTCCGGGTCACACTCAGTGGAGATAAAGGGGTTCTGCCCAACAGACCTCACTGTCTAAGGCAGGAAATTCAACAATTTCCGCCTTTATGTCCTGCCGCACCTCTGCGCGGCTACACTCCTGGGGTTGGACTTCCAATGTAACTTGCAAAGCCTCACTTTTAAATTTGGCGGCCCTATAGCCCTCCTTACTGTCTGCGGCCTCGCGACCCTTAAGGTCGACCCGCCTTCCCTGTTTGCGAACCTCACCCCGGATTGCAAACCCGTCGCCACCCGGAGCAGACGGTACAGTGCCCAGGACTGGACCTTCATCAGGTCAGAGGTCCAAAGGCTATTGAGGGAAGGAGTCATTGAAGCTAGCAACAGTCCCTGGAGAGCTCAAGTAGTGGTGGTAAAGACCGGGGAGAAACATAGGATGGTCATTGACTACAGTCAGATCATCAACAGGTTTACGCAGCTGGATGCGTACCCTCTCCCCCGCATATCCGACCTGGTAAACAGGATCGCGCAATACAAGGTCTTCTCCATGGTGGATCTCAAGTCCGCCTACCATCAGCTACCCCTCTGCACTAGTGACCGCAAGTACACTGCCTTCGAAGCAGATGGGCGGCTCTACCAATTTTTAAGGGTTCTCTTTGGTGTCACTAATGGGGTCCCGGTCTTCCAAGGCGAGATGGACCGAATGGTTGACCGGTACGGCTTACGCGCAATCTTCCCGTATCTTGATAACGTCACCATCTGCGGCCGTGACCAGCAGGACCACGACACCAACCTCCGAAAAATTTTGCAGACCGCGAAAATCCTTAACTTAACGTATAATAAGGATAAATGCGTCTTTAGCACCGACCGCCTAGCCATTCTCGGCTACGTAGTGCGAAATGGAGTTATAGGTCCCGACCCTGAACGCATGCGCCCCCTTATGGAGTTCCCCCTCCCTCACTGCTCCAAGGCCCTGAAGCGCTGCCTCGGGTTTTTCAGTTATTACGCACAGTGGGTCCCCAACTACGCAGACAAAGCCCGACCCCTGATCCAGTCCACAACGTTCTCCCTGTCGATGGAGGCCCGCCAGGTCTTATGCCGCATCAAAGCAGACATTGCAAAGGCCACGATGTGCGCCATTGATGAGTCCCTCCCCTTCCAGGTCGAGAGCGATGCGTCCGACGTAGCTCTGGCCGCCACCCTCAACCAACCGGGCAGACCCGTGGCCTTCTACTCCCGTACCCTCCATGCTTCAGAAATTCGCTATTCCTCGGTCGAAAAAGAGGCACAAGTCATAGTAGAAGCTGTGCGACACTGGAGGCATTACCTGGCCGGCAGGAGATTCACTCTCCTCACTGACCAACGGTCGGTGGCGTTCATGTTTGATAATGCACAGCGGGGCAAGATAAAGAACGACACGATCTTGCGGTGGAGGACAGAACTCTCCACCTACAACTACGAGATCTTGTACCGTCCTGGGTAGCTAAACGAGCCTTCCGATGCCCTGTCCCGCGGCACGTGTGCCACCGCACAAGTGGACCGCCTCCGAGCCCTCCACGAGGACCTCTGCCACCCGGGGGTCACTCACTTTTTCCACTTCATTAAGGCCCGCAACCTGCCGTACTCCATCGAGGAGGTCAGGACAGTCACCAGGGACTGCCAAATCTACGCAGAGTGCAAACCGCACTTCTACCGGCCAGAGAGGGCGCACCTGATAAAGGCTTCCCGTCCCTTTGAATGCCTCAGCATGGACTTCAAAGGCCCCCTCCCCTCCACCGACTGCAACACGTATTTCCTGAACGTGATTGACGAGTACTCCCGGTTCCCGTTCGCCATCCCCTGCCCCGACATGACCACAACCACTGTCATCAAGGCCCTCCAGGGTATCTTTACACTGTTCGGGTTCCCCGCATACATTCACAGTGATAGGGGATCCTCCTTTATGAGCGACGAACTGCGTCAATTCCTGCTCAGCAAGGGCATCGCCTCTAGCAGAATGACCAGTTACAACCCCCGGGGAAACGGGCAGGTAGAGAGGGAGAACAGAATGGTCTGGAAGACCGTCCTACTGGCCCTGCGGTCCAGGTCTCTCCCTGTCACCCGCTGGCAGGAAGTCCTCCCAGAGGTCCTCCATGCCATTCGGTCACTGCTCTGTACGACCACCAATCAGACACCTCATGAACATCTCCTTGTCTTCCCCAGGAAGTGCTCCTCCGTGACCTCGCTCCCAACCTGGCTAGCGACATCCGGTCCCATCCTGCTTCGGAAGCACAAGTCGGACCCGTTGGTCGAGAGGGTCCACCTGCTGCACGCTAACCCCCAGTACGCCTACGTGGCGTTCCCTGACGGCCGGCAAGATACAGTCTCCCTCCGGGACCTGGCGCCCGCCGGAACCCCACGCGCACCCGAACCATTCCCCCCCCCCCCACCCCCCACAGCACCTCACTGGGGGGTCGGTCCTCCCACCGCTCCTACCTAGGCCATCCCACCCACCAACGCCCCCTACAGGCGCCCCCCACTCGTGTCAACCGGTTGCCCCACCAGCACCATCTAGGGGTGACGCAGCTGCCATGGACGACGAAACCACGCTCCCGGAGTCGCAGACGCCCGGACCCCCACCAGAATCACCACAGAGGCTCAGACGATCCAGGAGGACGACCAGGTCACCCGACCGACTGATTGCTTCACTGTAACTGTAGCTGTAAATGAACACTGACTGTATATATCTTCCACGCTTGCAAATACTCACGGTACCTCCATATCTGATCATACCATGTTCAATGCAATTGTAACCACTGGCCACCACCCCCACCGGACTCTTTTTTAACAGGGGGTGAATGTGGTAGTATCAGGTATTGCAGTACCCGAGAGGCTGTAGACCATTGGGTAAGCCTCGCAGCTTACCATTGGCTGTTTGGTATGTGGCTCCGCCCTGACAGGCGGGGTATAAGAACAGGTGCCGTCCCAGCAGCCCTCATTCTGTACCAAAGCTGCTGGGGAACAGATCTAGTCTATTAAAGCCTTCAGTTATGATACAACCTCGTCTTTGAGTTTAATTGATCGTGCATCAGGTGCCTGGAGGCTCACTCTGGTATCGACCAGGGTCTGCATGTTAGCATCCATGGAGCTCCAGGGAGTTGGCTATCCCTGTTTGGGTCTGTGCGACGTGGCCAGCACCCGACCAATGGCGCCGATGCTCTCAGCGATGGCCTGCTGAGGCTGGGCCATGGCCTGCTGAGACCGGGCCACGGTGCTGAGCGCCGCTGTGATCTGCAGCTGGCTCTGGCGCATGGCTGCCTGTGAGAGGGCAGCCCTATCCTGGGCCACGGACACCGCCTGCACAAAAAGCCCCAGGCCTTGCATACTGCTCCCCATGTCTGACACTGTCTCCACCGCGGATGGCACCCGTGCGGTGTCGGCCTGGGTGGCACGCATGACCAGCACCATTCCCTGCTCCTGAACACGGATGCACTCCTCTGCAGGTGCTGGAAACCGGCTGTCATCCCGTTCTCTCGTCCCTGGGTCTCTGACTGCGTCGAGTCACTGGGTGGGTGTGAAAATTCCAGGAACCTGGAACCCGTATGACCGGCAGCTGATTGCTGGGACACCTGCTGTACCAGAGCGGCTGTGTGGTGCTCCCAGAATCCTCATCGCTAAAGAGCCCAACCAAGGTGATAGTCTCTGCGATGGTGGAGCTTGTAGGAGACAGCAGTGACGGAAAGTCAGTGTCCTCATCGGACCCGAAGTCCGGGATCCCCTGGGTTGTTGTGTTGTGTCTGTCTGTCTTCTCAGTGTTGGTCCCCTGGGTTGTGATGTCACGTCTCTCTGTCCTCTGTGTCTCCGTCCCCTGGGTCGTGGTGTCGTGGCACGACTGGACCGGAGGGCTGTTGTGGCGGCTGCCCTCCCTGTCGCTGCTTGAGATCCTGGGGGGTGGCCGCCCAGGCACTGGCTGGGTGCGGTCTCCGCCTGTTGGGCGGGGTCGATCCCTGGGGGGTGGCCGCCCAGGCACTGGCTGGGAGCGGGGTGCGCCTGATGGGCCGGGTCGATTTCCGGGTGGTCCTGCAAGACACAATACAGCATGCATGGTTAGACAGGCGGCCAGGGGTGAGGGGGTGGGGTGAGGGATGGATTGCGGGGTGGGGTGAGGGGTGGGGTGAGGGGTGGGGCCAGGCAGTGGGGTCTCACTTGGTGGTGCGTCCCCGATTACGGCATGGGCAACCTCCAGCTACGTCCAGTGCCCTCTGTTCATGGCACAGTGAGGGGGTGCAATTCAGGTGCACCCCCTCCAGTTTTCTCCCGCTCTCGGCGCTCTTATCCTGGGAGGGGGGGCACACAAACATCAGCATGCAACCCAGCAGTTGGGTCTATGTTGGCATAGGTGCACAGTGCATCCGGCCAATGTGGCTGGCATGGGTGGGTGCAGCCATGTGTGTCACAGCTGGGGTTGTACCGTCCCCCTGGGGAGGGGGGGGGGCAGTGTCACATGTGTGGGGGGTAGGGGGTTCGGTGACATGGGCACAGTGCTGGGTACTCACCCAGGCTGCCCTGAGTATCATCCCGACGGCGCTGACGGCATCGCCCACCTCCCTCCACATACGCCGGATGATGTTGGCTGCGGTCTTGCGGCCGGGTCCGGGGTACAGGGCCTCCTTTGTCTGCTCGATGGCGTCCAGGAGCATTTCAAGGTCGCGGTTCCTGAACCTCGGCGCTGTGCGATGGGTAACCATCTTGAAGCATCAGCTGTGTGTGGGAGATCACGTCTATTTGAATATGTCTTCTGACGCAGGTCTGGGGCCGCCACCCCGCGCTTCCCGTAGCACCCGTGCTGGTCCCTTGTGGCCCGCTGAATCGCTGCGCTTTGGGGACCGTTGACGCCGGTGTGAACTGCTCCGGTGTTTACACCGGCGTCAACACTTAGCCGCCGTTTCGGAGAATCAGGGCCCAGGTTTGGTTCCAACTTTGGGTGACTGCGTGCAGTTTGCACATTTTCCCCGTTTCTTCCAGTTTCCTCCCACGGTCCAAAGATGTGCAGGAGAGTTGGATTGGTCATGATAAATTGCCCCTTTGTGTCCAAAGGTTAGGTTGGGTTATTGGGTTACTGTTATAACCTGCCTACTTACGATTGGCTGGGGACTAATGACTATCCCACAATCCTATGGGAGTATGAACTTCCCCAATGAGGGGGGGGCGGAGAAACTCCTAGTATAAATAAGCTGGCCAGTTCAGGAACCAGCAGGAAGGAGAAGGTAGCAAGGGAAGCTACTGCTACTGTTATGTATATATTGTTATAGTAAATAAACGTTATTATTTTGTATCCTTAAAACTCGTGCTGGATTCTTCATGGCCCTTCAAAACTGGCGACGAAGGTAAAAGTGAATAGCTGTCTACACTGCTGAAGCCACCTCCCTGGATTTTTGTTGGATACAGGTTGGAAGTTGTTTTCTATTATACCATGCCTCTGTACGGATGTTTGGATGTTTTTGATGCTGCGCTGGAAAGCTGGAACCAGTACACACAACAGATGCGTTACTATTTCCGGGCAAACAATATCACTGAAAACGAGCGCCAGGTGGTCATATTGCTCACCGCCTGCGTGCCGCATACGTTTGGGGTGATTAGGAGCCTTACGTACCCAGCTGCGCCAGACACCAAAACGTTTGACGAACTTGTGAATATAGTGGGGCAACACTTTAACCCAACCCCGTCCACGATAGTCCAGCGTGACCGGTTTAATACCGCTGAGAGGACCCCTGGAGAATCCCTTGCCGATTTTTTATCCAGGCTACGCGGGATTGCGGAATACTGTGACTATGGTGAGACCTTGTCAGAAATGTTACGCGACCGTTTGGTTTGCGGTATTAACAATGCAGCAACCCAGAGAAAGTTGTTAGCGGAGCCAACATTGACTTTTCAACAGGCAATACAAATAGTCTTGTCCCGAGAGAGCGCAGAGCGAGGAGTGCAGGAGCTACAGGGAATGGAAGTGCATGCCTTGGGGCGCAACCCTTTCCGCCCAAAAACGTCCCCCCGCACTCCTGCGGTACCTTGGGCGAGGCAACGACCGGACCGACGCCAGTGGCCATCGGACATTCCTCCCCGAAGGGAGCCTTCTCCAGAGCCAATGGATGAGGAGCCATGTCCATGTCAGACTTGTAGGCGCCGACCCCGTCGCGGACGCCAGTCCTGGGGGTGCAAGAGGCGCCGTCGTTCCGGCCGTAACTGGGACCAGCCCAGAGGCCGTACCTTCCATGTGGATGAACCTGCGGCGACCACTCCTGAGGACGTGGAAACGGAGGACGACTGCCTGCAGCTGCATTGTGTGGCAGCTCCCCGTGTGGCCCCCATTAAGGTGACAGTACGGGTCAATGGCCACCCGCTGGAGACGGAGTTGGATACTGGTGCAGCGGTCTCCGTGATCGCCCAGAGGACATTCGACCGCATCAAGCAGGGTATACAGACCCTTACATTAACTGACTCACAGGCCAGGTTGGCCACCTACACGGGGGAACCACTGGACATTGCAGGAACTACAATGACCCCTGTTGTCTATGGACGCTAGGAGGGGCGTTTCCCACTCATCGTAGTGCGTGGCCATGGGCCCAGCCTGTTGGGTCGGAACTGGTTGCGCCATTTGCGGTTGCAATGGCAGCACATCCTCGAAACAGTTTCTGGAGGGTTGACTGAGGTGCTAGGACGATACCCAGAGGTATTCCAGCCTGGTTTGGGGAAAATAAAAGGGGCCGTAGCCCGTATCCAAGTTGAACCAGGAGCCACGCCGCGCTATTTCCGGGCGCGCCCAGTGCCTTACGCTTTGCTCGAGAAGGTAGAAGGGGAGCTCACTCGTTTGGAGAGTTTGGGTATTATCAGGCCCGTCCGTTTTGCTGACTGGTCAGCACCAATTGTACCAGTATTGAAGCCAGATGCCACAGTTCGCTTGTGTGGCGACTATAAACTTACAGTGAATACAGTTTCCCGACTCGACCGATACCCAATGCCTCGCATAGAGGATCTCTACGTGAAACCTGCAGGTGGACTCTCATTCACAAAATTAGATATGAGTCACGCCTACCTGCAGTTGGAGCTGGACCCTGCCTCCCGACCATATGTAACAATTAACACACACCGGGGCCTGTATGAATATACACGGTTGCCCTTTGGAGTATCCTCTGCCTGCGCAATTTTTCAACGTGTTATGGAGGGCATTTTGAGAGGTTTACCATGTGTGGCTGTCTACCTAGATGACGTGTTGATTACAGGGACGTCGGAGCAAGAGCATTTGGAAAATCTGGAGGCTGTCCTTAGACGCCTTTCGGAGGCTGGAGTCCGTTTACGTCACACAAAGTGCGTATTTCAGGCAAAAGAAGTAGTCTACCTAGTTTATCGGGTGGACCGCGAGGGTCTGCACCCCGTCGCAGAGAAGGTGCGTGCAATTCAACATGCCCCCACTCCGACTGACACTTCGCATCTTCGTTCTTTTCTCGGTCTCGTAAACTATTACGGGAAGTTCCTCCCCAATCTGGCAACTACGCTGGCCCCCTTGCACCTGCTGCTAAAGAAAAATCACACCTGGGTTTGGGGTTAGCCGCAAGAAACCGCTTTCCGGCGGGTAAAGCAACAATTGTCGTCGTCTGGGTTACTAACCCACTATGATCCGGGAAAGCCTTTGCTCGTCACATGTGATGCATCCCCGTATGGTATTGGGGCTGTCCTGTCCCACAAGATGGAGAACGGGGCCGAGCGACCGATAGCTTTCGCCTCCCGCACATTGACTGCAGCGGAGAAAAAGTACGCGCAGATCGAGAAGGAGGGCCTGGCAGTGGTTTTTGCGGTGAAATGCTTCCACCAGTATGTGTACGGCCGCCATTTCACTATCGTGACTGATCATAAGCCCCTGCTGGGACTCTTCAGAGAGGATAAGCCAATACCGCCCATTGCTTCTGCACGGATCCAGCGCTGGGCTTTGTTGCTTGCTGCATATGAGTATTCTCTGGAGCACAAACCAGGTACGCAGATAGCAAATGCCGACGCACTGAGCCGATTGCCTTTATCGACCGGCCCCATGTCGACCCCCACGACCGGTGAGGTGGTTGCAACCCTAAATTTTATGGACACCTTGCCTGTCACGGCATCACAGATCCGTGAGTGGACCCAGACGGAGCCAGTCTTGTCAAAGGTTCGGCACATAGTCCTGTATGGTGGGCAGCATAGACAGCTCCCAGGCGAGTTGCGGGCATTTTCCTCCAAGCTGTCAGAGTTCAGCGTGGAAGACGGCATCCTCTTGTGGGGGACATTGTGATTGTCCTGGAAAAAGGCCAGGAGCTGATATTATCAGACTTGCACAATGGGCATCCAGGCGTGACCAAGATGAAAATGTTGGCCCGGAGTTATGTCTGGTGGCCAGGCCTCGACACCGACATTGAGAAGGTGGCCCAAAACTGCTCCATTTGCCAGGAGCATCAGAAGCTTCCGCCGGCCGCGCCCCTACATCACTGGGAATGGCCAGGGCGGCCTTGGGCATGCTTACATGCAGATTTCGCAGGCCCTTTTCAGGGATCCATGTTCCTTCTACTAATTGACGCCGAGTCCAAATGGCTGGAGGTGCATAAGATGCAGGGGACAACGTCCTGCGCAACAATTGAAAAGATGCGTTTATCATTTAGTACGCATGGCCTCCCCGAGGTGCTGGTCACGGATAATGGCAGTCCATTCACGAGTGAGGAGTTTGCTAGGTTTACAAAGATGAACGGCATCCGCCATATCCGCACTGCCCCTTACCACCCGGCTTCAAATGGGTTGGCAGAGCGTGCAGTGCAAACATTCAAAAGAGGCCTAAAGAAGCAGTCTTCCGGATCAATGGACACGAGACTGGCTCGCTTTTTGTTTACGTACAGGACCACCCCCCATGCAGTGACTGGGGTAGCTCCCGCAGAACTCCTAATGGGCCGAAGACTTCGCACCCGCCTTAGTATGGTTTTCCCGGACATTGGCGCAAAATAACGCCGCACACAAGAACGGCAGGGACAGGGATTGTCTCGGCATCGTCCGATTCGGCAGTTTGCGCCCGGTGACCCAGTATTCATGCGGAATTTTGCTGGTGGTGCCCAATGGATTCCTGGTGTAATCTTTCGCCAAACGGGCCCTATATCTTACCAAGTGCAAGCCCAGGGTCGTCTCCAGCGAAAACATGTAGATAGACCACGTCCGGTCCAGAAGATCATCCCCTCAAAAGATTCCCCGCCCCCGGAGCTCAGTTCAACAGCAGCAAAGACCAGAGACAAGGGAAGGTAGTCCTCAAAATCTTCCACTGGTGCCTCACTCGAAGCCTGCGCAGGTCGTTACGGGACCGAATGGAGATAGAGACGCTGACATGACGGAGGCAGCAGACTCTGACTCCGAGATGGAGACACAGGATGAATCAGAGGGGGAATCCTCGGGTCCACAGGCCGTGGATGTACAACCGCGCCGTTCATCACGGAAGCGCCGGTCTCCGTCTCGTTATACGCCGCCTGATCCAGCGCCGCGTGCAAATGGCGTCCGGCCTGCGGCCAAACGAGTTCGACGCCTTCCTTCGCCAGGGTCTTCGGTGGATTCCTGGGACTTTGGGGGGGAGGGATGTTATAACCTGCCTACTTACGATTGGCTGGGGACTAATGACTATCCCACAATCCTATGGGAGTATGAACTTCCCCAATGAGGGGGGCGGAGAAACTCCTAGTATAAATAAGCTGGCCAGTTCAGGAACCAGCAGGAAGGAGAAAGTAGCAAGGGAAGTTACTGCTACTGTTATGTATATATTGTTATAGTAAATAAACGTTATTATTTTGTATCCTTAAAACTCGTGCTGGATTCTTCGTGGCCCTTACAAAAGTTACAGGGGAGTGGGCCTAGGTAGGGTGCTCTTTCAGAGTGTCGTTCAGATTCGATGGGCCGAATTGCCTCCATCTGCACTTTAGGGAGTCTATGATTCTAGTATTTTGCATCTGTTAATTCATTAGTGAATTGGTTTCTGAGCTGCTCTGTCATTATAGTGATGAAGTCATTGTAGGTTCTGTGCATTAAAAAGTTGGTCTTCCCTGAGCCGCAATATTGATAACTTTCCAAATGCTCTTTGTGCACTGTCTACTGAGATATTCAAGGCAGGCTAAAAAAATACCTCTTCAAGTTGACAATGATGACTCACCATGTCCTGTTGGTAGTCCCAAAGAAGACAGCAGTGTGACTCTTGCAACAAGACGTGTCAGCACTTTCCTCCAATAAGATCAATTCTTTTCAAACTGAGCTGATAATGCAGAATCAATTCTTACAGATAGTTTATATATTTTAACACACATACCTTTAATATGAGCTTTGGAAGTTCCTGATCAGTAATATATCTTCCACCATTTTTCCAGTTAAAGTACCTATCAATGAATGCTCGCTTCTCTTCATGAGGGTCAGGGAATAATTTACCAAGAGTAGAGGCTGCTGCAAAAATCAAACAATTTCTAATTTCCGTCATCCCTTTCTCTACACCCTCAGAAAAGGGAACTTTTGAAGATTTCTAATCTGCTTTTCTCAAATTTTCCATATTACCTGTGTTTAGTTGGTACGAAATGTTCTATCATGCCCAGTGGAACAGATTTTGGCCATAAGGCAATGTCTTCAGGCTAGGCTTTTTCCTTCACTTCAACAGAAGAATCAGCAATATATTGTTGTTCGATTGGTCTTTCAGATTCCACTTATTGTTTAACTTTTTCAGGCGATGTGGTTTCCTGTAAATCGGCAAGTCTAAGTCATCAGATAATTCACCCATACTTCTGCTGGATGAGGATGAATGTGCATTTTGTGCACTGTTCAATACTTCAAACTTTTAAAAGTAAAATGACAAATTGTCTATTTGTTTATCTTTGTCCTCTTGCCTCGTCTTTAATTTTCTGTGTTTTTGACTGCCAGATTGACAATGCCGCTTCATATTAACTGACCTTTCTTAATTTTAACGAATATGAATTTTCTGAACGAGCAGGCTTTTTTGCCCTTCTCAGCCCTAGGGGTTGAGTCTCTCCTCTCCTCACCGTTCGATGACGGCTATCCCAAGTCTCAGTTGGCTGGCTCACTCACCACTTCCCTCATGGCTTTTTTCACCAATTCACCAGGCCCTAGCGGTGCCTCGTACCTCACCTAGGTGACTTAGCCTCGCTGTTGGCTTGGCTGCCTGGCGATGGCCTACCCAGCCCTCCTCAGCCCTGGCCTGGGGATTGAGTTACTCCTGCTACCTCAATGACTGCTTGGTTCTGAGTCCCGACCTCAGCGTTCATCAATTTTTCCCTCCCTCCTTTCCCAGTCTGATGCCATTCTGCATTGCCTGCTGAAAGGCTCATTTGTATTTGTTGAGCAAATCAGCAAGCAAATGCAGAGCTATCAGGCTCTGATTGATGCCCAGCATGTGGCCTCGCCATTGCTTGAGGCCCTGTACATAGGCATGGTGTGCTTTATTATGCGTTCGCCTCTGATTCAAAGCTTATCATCGTAAGCATATTGTATCCAATGAAAATCAGGCAAGCAACTTAAATCTACCGGATAGTTGGGAATCAGATACCACTTCTCTTTCAGAGAGGCAGATTGTCCAATTCAACATCATTTTTAGTAAACATCATCATTATTTACTGACCAATCCATGTAATTAGTCTTTGCATCAACACACACCTTTTTCAATATAATGAGCGTAACAAATTAGTATTCATGTAAATTGACTTTAAAAAAAACACTTTGTATGTTCTTGCAAAACATGGGTCTGTTAAATAAGTTTTCAAGGATTTGATCCATTATTTTACATTTATACAAATGGTCCAATATACATACATAGAACATACAATGCAGAAGGAGGCCGTTTGGCCTATCGGGTCTGCACCGACCCACTTAAGCCCTCACTTCCACCCTATCCCTGTAACCCAATAACCTCTCCTGACCTTTTTGGTCACTAAGGGCAATTTAGCATGGCCAATCCACCGAACCTGCACGTCTTTGGACTGTGGGAGGAAACTGGAGCACCCGGAGGAAACCCACGCACACACAGGGAGAACGTGCAGACGCCACACAGACAGTGACCCAGTGGGGAATCGAACCTGGGACCCTGGCACCGTGAAGCCACTGTGCTTTCCACTTGTGCTACCGTGCTGCCAATATATCACAATACACTTACTTATTAATTGTGCGCTGATATACTAATTGTAATATTGTAATAGTTCTGCTGACAAGAGTAATCTTTATAATGTCCAAGAATAATATAAGTCAATAAATATTCTTTAGGTATAACCTATTTCACTAATCAAAACAGCACATCTATAAACCTTAAGCCACGGCTTTTATGAGAAACATAAACTTTTACTAACAGATTTTTCCTCTTGCCTACATTATTCATCTGTTTTTGTAGAGGACTCTTAATGTTTTCAATTATAATGAAGCATGCTCACAGACTTCTTTATAAACTCAAAAGGTATTTATTAATAAGAAAATCTGGAGAGACCAGCAGCTCCAGTCCCTAGATGTCTTCTGCCTTGGACAGGATTTCACCTCCTGGGATGATTACCCATCTCAGTCCCAATTGGTCCCTCAAGCCAGGTGACCTTCTTCTGATGTGTTGCCCTTAAAGGAACAATCACCACTTCCCTCCCCTGATAACTCCTTTATACAATCTTCAATAGCTAAGTTACTCAGTCCTAAACTCTAACTAAACATTATATACATGAATGGGACAAATATAAATCGGGTCTTGGAGGGAGTTTTCTGTTCCTTGGAGAGCGGAGTAATTCTATAGTTTGAGAGGCTTCATGAATTACAAATAACAGGTACCCCCCTCTGGCACAGGCAGTTCATTATTACTTTCTTTCTTCTATGGAGACATCCGTTATCACTGGCTGGGAGGGTGCAGACAGTGAAGATGACAGTCCTCCCGAGATTCCTGTTTGTATTTCAGTGTTTCCCCATCTTTATTTCGCGGTCCTTTTTTAAACGGGTCAACAAAGTGATCACTGGTTTCGTTTGGGTTTTAGTAACTATTACTGGGCGGCGAATATAGCCATGATCAGGAAGTGGGTGGTGGGGGAGGGGTCGGCATGGGAGCATATGGAGGCGGCTTCATGCAAGGACACCAGTCTGGGGGGTGTTGGGAACTGCGCCTCTGCCGTTCCCGCCGGCACGGTACTCCACCAGCCCCATGATGGTGGCTCCCCTGAGAGTCTGGGGGCAATGGAGGAGACATGTGGGAGCAGAGGGAGCATCGGTCTGGTCCCCAATCTGTAATAATCACCGGTTTGCCCCGGGAAGTATGGATGGGGGGGTTCCCGATATGGCGGAGAGCAGGGATTGAGAGGATGGGGGACATGTTTATAGAGGGAAGCGTCTCTGACATTTACAAGGAACTTATGGGGTCAGAGGAGACGCAGACCGAGGAGCTGAACGCAAGTGGGAGGAGGAGCTGGGAGGAGAGATAGAGGATGGTCTATGGGCGGACGCATTGTGGGAAGCATGGTAGCATAGTGATTAGCACAATTGCTTCACAGCTCCAGGGTCCCATGTTCGATTCCTGGCTTGGGTCACTGTCTGTGTGGAGTCTGCACGTTGTTAAGTAATGGGTTAAGAGACATTGCAATTAATTGTCTCATTTATGTTAAGTATCCATTAATTGTCACTGATATGTAAAGGGGCTTCAGGTGGCCTCTGTCAGGTGGTGTGTTAAGAGTTTTGTGCAGAGGCTGTGGAAGTGAAATAAATGGGTTTTGGTGAAAAGGAACGAGAACTTTAGACTCTTCATTTCACAGCAACTAAAATGTCTAACAATGGTAGCAGAGGATGATTGCTGTGCAAATGTGAAGGTTTGAAAGATACAACTTTTCTTGATCAAACCAAGGAGTGAGTGAGAAGGAAAGAAAAAAGATACATGGCTGAACCCAGGAAAAAGATGGCTGGATATGACTATCCCCCCTTATTTTCTGAAAGGGAATCGTACGACCAATGGAGATGTGCAGTAGTTATGTGGACTAAAGTAACTGCTTTGGGAAAGAGAAAACAAGGTATGGCATTGGCTCATTCTCTATCATATGGCAGTAAAATCTGAAAAAAAGTGCTTTCTGAGCTGAAATTGGAAGAGTTAGACTCAGAAGAAGGTCTGGAGACTTTATTACATTATATGGATAAGATTTATAAGAAAGATGACTTGTTAAGTGCGTATGAAGCATGGTCGGATTTTGATAAGTTCCAGAAAATGGAGAATATCTCAATGGAAGACTATATAATGGAATTTGGCAGACTATATAAAAGGCTGCAGAAACTCAATCTGGAATTTCCACAGTCTGTGTTGGCCTTTAAATTACTTGACTGTGCTAGAGTGAGCAACATGGATAGGCTCCTGGTTTTGACAGGAGTTCAGTTTACTGATAAGGATACCTTATTCGAACAGATGACAAAAGCTTTACAAAGGTTTCTGGGGAAACATTCGATTCTGATGTCTCAGATGACCCAAATAGGTCAGCCTGCAGTAAGGCAGAATATGGAAGATACACTAGTAACAGGATGGCGAAATCGTATGGCTACGAACTGGGCTCAAGACTATAGACGGAGACCGAGACAAGGAAATTATGAAGACAGAAACCCAGTTAGAACCTACAATAGGAAGATGAACCCCAGAAATGCATGGGGCATGATAAATCGATGTTTTCGATGTGACTCTCAATGCCATTATGCTTTCAACTGTCCAACTCGTTATGATAGAGTGTTTGAAGCGATACATGACATGGAAGAGTCAGAAGAGGAAAACAATCGTGACCAGAAAGAAGGCATTGTCCTATTGACAAGCAGTTTTACGCCGGTAATGAGGGTGTTGGTTGCAGAATCCTTCAACTGTGCTGTATTGGACAGTGGCTGCACATCTACTGTGTGTGGAATTGACTGGTTAAAATGTTACCTGGACTCTTTGAATGCTGAAAATCGTAACAAGGTTAAGGAATTTGAAAGTTCCACAAGTTTCAGGTTTGGGGATGATAACACTCTGACGTCGCTGAAAAGAGTCATGATCCCTTGCAATATTGCCGGAGTGAATCATTTCATTAGCACGGATTTTGTATCAAGTGAGATACCTTTGCTTCTGAGCAGACCATCGATGAAGAAAGCACACATGAAACTGGATATGGAACAGGATAAGGCAACAGGTTTTGGAAAGACTGTGGTCTTACAATTTACAAAGTCGGGACACTATTGTATTCCATTACTGACAAATAATTTTTCAAGTAGAGTGGTTAAGGATGTGTTAATGGCAGTTGAAAATGGAACTTTAGCTGATAAAAAGCTTGTGGTATTAAAACTGCATAGGCAATTTGCACATCCGTCTCCTCGGAGGCTGAAAAATTTATTAAAGGATGCAGGGATAAGGGATGACGACTATACTAAACTGATAGAACAGGTTAGTGACCGCTGTGAAGTTTGTAGGAAGTGCAGAGGGACACCGGCACGACCGATAGTAGCCCTACCTTTGGCCAGGGATTTTAACGACATTGTGGCCATAGAACTTAAGATCTGGGATAAAGCAAATAATATATTTATTTTGCAATTTGTAGATTTAGCAACCAGATTTAGTCAATCAACGATTGTACGAAGTAAAGAAAAGAGAGTAATTCTGGATCAAATCGTGGAAAAATGGATAGGGACAGGAATGGGTCCACCGGCAAAATTCCTGACGGACAATGGGGGAGAATTTGCTAATGATGAGTTTAGGGATATGTGTGAAAACATGAATATCAGAGTTATGAATACGGCTGCAGAAAACCCATTTAGTAATGGTGTCTGTGAAAGAAATCATGCTGTCGTCAATGACATGCTTTGGAAAATTTTGGCAGATCGACCAAATTGCAGGCTAAATTCAGCTTTAGCATGGGCAGTACATGCAAAGAATTCATTGCAGATGGTTGGGGGCTATAGTCTTTATCAATTAGTGTTTGGTAGAAATCCTAAAATTCCATCCATTTTGGATGACCAGCCTCCAGCTTGGGAGGGGACTACAATTAGCTCTGGTTTTGCTGAACATTTAAATGCATTACATAGCAGTAGAAAAGCTTTTTTGGAAGCAGAAGTCTCTGAAAGAATTCGCAGAGCTTTAAGACATAACGTACGGCCATCAGATGCCGTTTTTCTGCAAGGAGACATGGTATACTATAAGAGAGACAATTCTAATGAATGGAAAGGCCCAGAGAAGATCATAGGCATAGATGGCAAAACAATTATTTTGCAACATGGTAATCAAACTGTTAGGGTCCATTCATCGAGTATAATGGGTACAGATTACAAATTTTCAAATTTAGATAGAGCAGACAGAGATATCTAAAAAAATAAAAACTTGGAACCTCTAATTTTACCTAAAACACTCATCAAGCATTGCATAATCCTATCTCTCTAAACATACAACAACAATCAAAATATTCCATATATTCTTTCCTGGCTTGGCAGTCAAGCTCAGGATCATACATTTCTTTTTATTGACAGGAAAAACGCAAGTGAATGTTTTATTATTCTCGTTTCATAGGTCGTGGGGGTCTGGGGTCTGGTCATAACCGAATATAGGGGATCGGATCCGATATACCGGGGTTCGAGCGCGGTACGCTCTCCTTTTCCACTTTCGGAGGCGCATGGTCTGTACTGCACAGCAGAGTATGACCAATGCTAACAGTGCCTCAATAACGTACGACAGGGAGTACCAAGTTATGAACTTGGCACACCAGGATAATGCAGCGTGGCTGGTGACTGGGCCCTCGGTACTGCGGGGCAGTGAAACATTAATGGCAGGGGGGTTTGGAGTAATGGGGTCCGCGTTCCCGCGCAACCAAATGTCCAAATACAAGATGTTGAGCACGATGAAAGAAGTCCTCATGGCTGTCCTCTTTTTCTGTGTTCTCTGTTTTTCTCCGGTCCTGGAGCTTCTGGAGTTCTGTAAAACAAGCATAGTATCTGTAACTACCTTGGTTTAATATCCGGTGTGTTAGTGTGTCTGTCCTTCTTGGGGCCAATCAAACCCTTATAATTGGTCACTATATGTGACTTCTCCCCCATTTTTTTTCAAAACAAATGTTAGGACACGGCACACTTCCCAATGGTGGACCAGTGCTAAGTTTATCATCCAAATGTTCCAGGATGTAAATAGCATGTGGCAGCAACCCAAAGGTCGCCTAAATAAATAAAACTGTTTTTGAAAGGAAAAGGTCGAATGAGGTGCGTATGGGCCGCGACGGGTAAGATTTGGATGGAGTCCCCGGGTAGGACAGCTACCAATACCGTATGTCCCCTACCCGAGCGTTTTTGACCAACGGGGGGGTCCCCAGGCAGGGCGGGTCTCACGCCGTCTCTCCACTGCGTGAGCAATCGACAAGAACGGGCAAAAATGTAGTCATCATGGTGGGGTTGCTACTTTGATTCTAACCTCGAATCACAAGAGCAACTACGATCGGGCGTCTGATACCCGAACAAGTATCAGCTGAACAGCTAGTTCCTCTGAACAAGCGTCTGGTCTCGGTGGGTCTCTGAGGCAAGTCCTCAGAGGTTTCGGCAGAATGGGCATGTGAGAAAATTTCTCCTGTCGGACAAACAACATTAAACAAACATACAAACAACGGAAAACATCCTGCAGGTTCCATCAGGAAGGATAACACTTTTCACCAAGTGTCTCCTTTAAATCATCATGTGGACACCTCGGTTCTTTGTTGCGAACAGGATCGCAAAGGGGTTGGCGGATTGGGGGTCTGAGTCGGGGTCGTCCCCTTCTCCCGGGTGCCAAATTCTGGAGTGGATTAATGTTGAGAGGGCTGCGTGGTGTGAGTTGGGGTTGCTTTCGTCGTTGCGGACGAGTCTGTAGGAGTTGTCGCGGTGCCAATGGCGTTCGTCGAGTTGAGTGGGGATAAAGTCGGGGTCGTCCGTCTGGTTCGGTGGTCGGTGATGTGGTTTATTTAAGAAAGTGATGAGGAAGGGGTCACTGGAGTCGTATTCGGAGTTGCTGGGTGTGGGATCAGGATAGTAGGGAGGCGTGCTGTGGCTGTCGTCAGAGTCACAGTCGCTGTCTCTGCTGCTGCAGTCTGTGGGTGTTCCGGGGCGGAGTGTAACTTTTGTGGGTGGAGTCGGGGGCGAGTCCGTGTCTGGGCTGGACGTGGAAGGGGTCGGTGTGGTTACGTAGGCGGTGGGCGGGGTTTGGTCTGCTGCGTCAGGCATGACGTGGTGGGCGTGGTTTGACTGTGCTCCATAAACCTTTAGCTGGTTTATGTGAAACCACGCAGTCTTACCATTTTGGTATTTGATTTTGTATACCGATGGGCTTACTTTATCCGTAATGGAGTACGGACCCGAGTATTTCGGAGACAGAAATGTGCTGGGGTTATACACAGACAACATCACTTTTTGTCCTATATTATACTCCGTTGCATGCACTGCCTTATCAAAACAGGCCTTGCTCTGTTTTCTTTTAGTGCCCAGTTTAACAGCGGCTGCTAACTGAGCCGTTTTTACATTTGCAAGTAATTGTTCAACGGTTTTCTCATGGGTGAGGGCCGTAACTTCAGGGCTGGTCAGGTCTAAACCGAACAAGTACTCTGTCCCTTTCATGGGGCGTCCGGTCATGAGGGTGTGTGGGGTGAAACCTGTGGAGGTGGAAACAGTGTTACACAAAAACATCAACGCAAAGGGGAGGACCGAATCCCAGGTGGTGTTATTCTACTGGACCATTTTCCTAAGGGTGGTTTTTAGGGTCCGATTCATGCGCTCCACTATACCACTCGACTGAGGGTGGTACGCAATGTGAAATTTTTGGGTTATGCCAAATATCGTGAGGACGTTCTGCATGACCCGTCCCGTAAAGTGAGAACCTTGGTCCGATTCAATACTGCGGGGGAGTCCCCATCTTGTAAAGATGTGGTGGGTTAGGATTTTGGCTGTGGTTTTCGCGGTGTTGGTGCGGGCTGGAAATGCTTCCACCCATTTTGTAAAAGTGTCTATGACCACCAGAACATATTTATAGCCATTCCTGCAAGGGGGCAATGGACCTACAAAATCAATCTGGAGGTTAGTCCAGGGGCCGTTAACGGGTCGGGTGTGGCTGAGATGTGCCTTTTTGGCATATCTATCTGGGTTGTTCTGAGCGCAGATGAGGCAATTCTCAATGTAATGGGATACATCCTCTTTGAGATTAGGCCACCAACAAAGCTGTTTGAGGTGGGCTGCGGTGGGTTTGATTCCCTGGTGTCCATGACCATCATGGAATAAACAAATTAATTGATTCCTATCCTGCTCAGGAACTACATAAAGGGTGTCCTTTAGCACCACACCGTCATGTGTGGTTATTGTATTTCTGTACCTCTCGTATGAGGCTGGAAACTTCCCTTTCACGATTTCAGTGAGAGCGCTATCCTGCTCCTGGGCCTCTACTAGATCTTCGATCCTAGTCTGCGCGACCTGAACTGCACTCACTGGCGCACTCACTGGGGCGCTCTCGAGGGGCGTCCAGAAATACCCATGTCTGGATCCTGCCTTAGTCAGTGCGTCGGCTTTTACATTTCCAGGGGGGGAGGAACGATGGTGGCTGCGGACTTTTATAATGCCAAAGGTTCGGTTTTTGGCTTTTTTCAGAATATGGCGGAGTAATGGGGCTGAGGGGAGGGGTTTCCCATCCGCGGAAACAAATCCTCTTGTTTCCCAGAGGGGCAGAAATTCAATGAGGCTGTTGCACACGTATAGACTGTCTGAATATATGTCTGCTGGGCTGGGGAAGGAATCGGGGTGCTCTACAATGTAAGCGATGGCCGCAAGCTCTGCTGCCTGCGCGCCTAAGTGTCCGGGTAATTTTAATGCGATTTCCTCAAGGGCGCGTCCCTGCGCGTCCTCCACATAAATCCTACAACCTGTTATGCGTTGCCCATCCAGGATTGTGGAAGATCCATCCACATAAATCCTAATGGGGTCACACGTGTCTGGGTGAGGGGGTTCTGAGATGGAGTGGCTAGTTTTCTGGGGGGTGTTTTAGCTATAAAGGGGCCTGTATTATGGTGGCGTGAAATGATCTCACACTCATGAGGGGTTCCGGGGTACTGTAGATTGTCCGCTAAGTATGGGTGTGTTTTGGTCCGTTTGACTGTGATGTCCAGTCCTTGTAAGAGAAGGGTCCACCTAGCAGCGCGGATTTGGCTGACGGTACTGTCTTTAAGTCGTCCGTCTAGTAAAAGTTGGGTGGGGGTGTGCTCGGTCAAAATGGTGATGGGGTTCAGTCCGGTAATGTATGAAAAGTACTGGACTGCCCAGAAAACTGCGAGCAGGTGCCTCTCACAGGCTGAGAATCCCTGCTCCACAGCATCTAAAATCCGGGAGGCATAAGCCACGGGTCATAACTGGTCGTGCCGTTCCTGCCGGAGCACGGCTGAAAGGGTGCGGTCTGTGGTCGCTACCTCTATTGCGTAAGGGGAAAGCGGGTCGGGAACTTGTAGTGCGGGGGTGGCTATGAGCGCCTGTTTTAATGATTCCACAGCATCCGTATGCTGCGGACGCCATTCCCAGGGGGCTCCTTTCTTTAGGAGGTCTGAGAGGGGCGCTGCCTTGCTGGCGAAACCGTCAATGTGGTTTCGGCAGTAGCCAACCAGTCCTAAAAACGACCGGAGGGCTGAAACGTGTTGGGGAAGGGGCAATTTAGCGATCGAGTCAATTCTTTTGTGCTCGATCTCGCGTTTGCCATGTGTGATAATAGTACCCAAATATACCACTTTTTCTTCCAATATCTGGGCCTTTTTGGGATTTACTTTACAGCCAATGGAATGTAGTAATTCCAGGAGTTCGGACAGAAGCTCAATGTGCTCTTCCTTCGTGTCTGTCTGCAGTAGTAGATCGTCTACATACTGTACCAGACATTCGGGGCGAGAAAATTTTGCTCGTCCATTTGCCAGCTGTCAGTGGAAAATGGAGGGGGAGTTGTGGAAGCCTTGTGGAAGGCATGTCCACGTGTACTGCTGCGCTCTGAAAGTGAAGGCAAATTTATACTGGCACGCCTTTTCCAATGGAATGGACCAGAACCCATTACTGACGTCCAAAACCGTGAAATATCGGGCATGGAGTCCCTGTTTGAGCATTGTCTCGGGACTTGTTGCAACGGTGGGGGCTGCTGCGGGGGTGACTTTATTGAGTTCCCGATAATCAATGGTCAAGCGCCATGATCCGTCGGGTTTCCTTACTGGCCAAATCGGGGCATTATTAGTTGAGGCTACCGATCTTAGGATGCCCTGCTCTAATAAGCTTTCTATGACCTTTAGGATTTCTCCCTCTGCTTCTAGGGAAAATCCGTACTGTTTCTGGGGACGAGGGTCCGGTCCTGTTATTTGTACGGAACGGGCCATCCGTCCACAGTCGTGTTTGTGGGTTGCGAATGCTGCCCTGTTCTTTTGCAGGACTGCCCTAACCTGTCGGTCCATGCTGAGTGTGGTGGGGTTGAACCAAAACTTGTCTACTGCGCTAATTTTGTTCATATAATCCCCTAAATTGAGTGTATCGGGCATCTAGCGGATTTCGCCATCTTCCAGACACACTGGTTGACTGGATCGAAAGAGAGGTGATGAGAGTTCATGAAGTCGATCCCCAAAATGTGCTCTGCTGTTGGGGGCAGGTCGACTAACACTACGGGGTGTTTTGTACTAATGGTTCCGATCTGGATGGGTACAGGGGTTGTGATATGTCCCTGCTGTGAGTAGCCTGTGAAGCCGCTGAGGGTGATAGTGGCTGTGGTGGGCCATGTGTCCTCACCAAGGGCGGAGGAATTTAAGGTTGTGCGGGACACTCCTCTGTCCCAGAGAAGTTCGATCGGCTGTCCCCTAACCTTTGCTGCGACTACGGGTCGTCCTGACCTATCCCAAAGGGTATCGCAGACCCAGCTAGGAGAGCCTGTACACCGTCAGTCCGTTCCGGTCAAGTCTGTCTGATTGGACTGGGCGCTAACGCTATGTATGGGCTCTGCCTTTTTCTTATTGAGAGTGCCTGTCTGTTGGGCTCTCTGTGGCTTTTTAGGGGTCTTGCATTCTTTGGCAAAATGTCCCAACTGTCCGCAATTGTAGCATTCTTGCGGTTTTGCTGGGGGGCTGCTCTTTCCCTCGTTTACCCAGGCCATGTTGTGAAGAGTGGTTCTTACTGCCTGCACGTCTGCGGCTGCTTGTTCTTCCTCAGGGGTTCTAGCTGCGGGTTTACTGTGAGCCGCTTGTTCCCAAACGCGGGACAATCTTTTGACCACCCACTTCTCATTATGAGCCTCCTCCGAGGGGTCATAATTACTACAGGCATTCTGTCCTCCTTCCGTGGCATGGGAGATAAGGGTGTGGGTCCATTTGGCCATATTGTCTGCGGACAAATGGGCACGGTCTACATTTCCGAAAACGGCTTCAAAGTGAATCCACAAGCGTCCTGCGAAGGCTGTGGGGTGTTCAGACATTTTCTGTCTGCACTTATTTAGACCGTCTACGGGGTCGCCCCGGTTGTACCCGATCGCATCCAGGATCGCGGTATGCATTTCTGCAAGGGTGCCTCCTCCTACATGATGTGGGTCGGGAAGGGCTGCTGATTTTGGCACACGCATCCCGTAATTGGGTCACTGTGAGGGGGGTGGAATATGAGACCTCCGCCTCATCTGCTGTGGCGGTGCGGTGGGTTGTTACAGGGTTCAAGGGAGCCTGTATTACCTGCTGTGTGGGGGGTGGGGGTGTTTTTCTCCTTTGGGGTTTTCCCTGCGCACATGTTCCCTGAACATATCTCTGCGCTGTCTCTTGCAGTTCTTCCCAATCAGGGCCGTCTTCCTGGTCTAAACTTTCCCCAAAGGTGTCTTGGAATCCCTTTTGGACAGAAAGCATTGATTGCAGGTCTGCAATTTCCTTTCGGCACTTCGCATGGTCTAAGGTACTCTGCCTTTGTTCCGTGGTTGCAGCGTGGAGCGCTCTCAAGGCTGCCTTGAGATCACTACACTGTGTCTCCACCTGCTTCTCTGTCTCTTTCTTAACCAGGACTGCACGCTGCGTGTCCTGATAAGCCTTCTCATACTGGGATTGAAAACTGCTTAAATGCGCCAGACAAGACTGGTGACGCCGTTTGGCGTCAGCCACCTCTTCGTCCTTGGCTTCTAACTGCCTTTTCAATTCCAGGTTCTCTTTTTCCATCTTGCATACATCGATTTTACTCATACGATGTATGCCTTCTATTTCTTTGCGGAGCGTCCTGACGACCTCCTCTGTGCCTCGCAATTGTGCCATGCAGGACACAATTGCCATCGGCTTGCGCGCTTTTGCTAAGCTCTTTTTATGGATCTCACTCAGGTTCTCCCACCAAGTATGCCCAATGCTTCCGGGTCCTGAATCGTCATTATTGCAGAAATCATTCCACATGGGCCATCCTTTGCCCTGGAGAAATTTCCGAATTTCCACTTCCTAAATGGGACACTGTCCCACTCTACTGCTTCTGGTCGCTGTGACCGCAAATTCCTCGGGGTTCATGAGGCATTGCATTGCCTGCATGGCCATCTCTCCTATCTGCTTGCTTCTGTTAAATTTGGAACAGGGGGCTAAGGTGGTGTCGTAGATGCGGGTACGGCTTGCGCTAATTTCCGAAAATACAGACTTCCGACAGTTTTGACGCAACAAAATCTATCAGTTTTACCTTATAACCCTGTTAGTTACGCATGCATACACACACTTCCGAATTGTGAATTATTAACCAGAACCGCTTGAACACTTGTTTTTTTTTGTTTCCGATTGGATTCTATTCAAATTGTTGGGGTTCTCCCGGAGTGGTTTTCCACTTCTATGTCGGGTCCCACCAGAGTTGTCAATTATGTTGCTCTTATTAGCCTTAGTTTATTACCTCTGATTATGTCACCTTTGCTCATGAGTCGCCAGGTATATTTCTGATACCGCCACGTGGTTCAAGCTCGAGTTATGATTAATAAGTCAGCATTCCGCTTAGTAAGATTGAAATCAACGGTCATTTATTATATACAACAAGTAATGCTTACACAATAATGCTACTCTCTATATAGGAACCTACCACTACTGGCCAATACTTACCTTTAGGAAGGGCCCACCAGGTCAGGGAAACAAATGGCTTATCGAATCGGATCTGGCCCGCGGGATTCAAAAGGCTGATACGGGTCGATGGCTAGGAGTCTCTATCGGGTAGCGATCGCTGGAGTCAAACTTACGCTTTCTGGTCGATGTTCTTGCAAAGGTCGCGAGCAGGCGAAGAAGGGAGAGAGCGAGAGACCTGAACTTTGCCCCTCACTTTATAGGGTCCCGGGGCTTCCTGCCTCTCGGGGCGGCCCTTGACCCTGAGTCCCAAGTGATTGGACTTGATCCCAATCACTGGGTACGATATATCCAATAACGAGGCGAGTCCTCGATCAGGGGGTGGTCGTTCACCTGTCTTTGTTTCGGCCACTGCAGGCGCCGACAGGTCTGGCCCGGCATTCAATTGCTAATATGTTGCAATTGTTCCCGGGGATAGCCGATTAAACTGCAGATGTCTGGGTTGATGTGCTGCTAATAGTCTTGAGTATCGATCTGGGCCGACTTCCCCAGAGCCGAATACGCTATTCTGTCTGCAGCTGTCCGTTTGTGTCCTGTTGCCTGCTTTTCCCATCAGCCTTCTCGGTTAGCCATTTTATATCGGGTTTTGGCCAAAGTAATAGGGAATCAGCCATTTTAGGTGGCTACAGGCCTCTTTTGAAACTCTTTACCTTCACTTCTAAACAGATTGAAGACTTATTTTTAATACATTGGAACTTCGCTGCCTGCAGTCCCTCAATGCAGGGACCATACCACGACCTACCACTCTCAATCTGCTCAGATTGAGAGCCAGGAGATCTCAGTCTCTTTATTTTCCCGTGCTACTGGAGAACGCACTGTGCTAATTAGAGCATTCTTTCCTTTTCACCCGAACACTTCTCTCTCCGCTCTCTTCTCTTTATTTTTTTAAAGCAATCTTACAGCAGCTCATCCCTTTTTTCAATTTAAGTTCCACTTTTCCTTAAACTCAAAATTAAAGCTCCTGCTGCTCAGAATTATTTTCTCTTGGTTTTGTTTCTCCCTACAAAGAAGTGGCAGATGGAATACAATGTGGAAAAGTGTGAGGTTATGCACTTTGGTAGGAAGAACGAAGGCATAGACTATTTTCTAAATGGTTTCATATTTCTAAATTTCCGATTCCACCAGCCAATTCAGGTCCACTTTGCATCCGCCCCTAAGGGTCTGGCAATATCTCAACGTCTCAAATGGGTTATTCGCCATAGAAGGGCAATCAAGTGTGTACATTTTTCTTCAGGCTTTGATCAAAATTCACAGGTGTCAGTCCAGAGGCAGTGTCATCATAATCCATCCCATCGTCATTGCCAAATATAATGATCCATGCTCACAGACTTCTCTAGAAACACAAAATGTATTTATTAATACGAAAAACTGTACAGAGGCCAGCAGCCTACCAGCTGCCCCAGACCCAATATGTCTTCTAGATGTCTTCTGTCTAAGAGAGGACTGCACCTCCTGGGGTGATTACCCATCTCGGTCCCAACTGTTCCCTCAAGCCAGGTTACCTTCCTCTGCTATGTTGCCCTTAAAGGGACAATCATCACAAATCACTACATGAATGTTGAAAACTTTCTGTTGCATGTAAAGCCAAGAATAAATTTGTATCAAGTGCATTAGGTTAATAAAGTTTCATGCAATTTAAAAGC
This sequence comes from Scyliorhinus torazame, assembly GCF_047496885.1. NCBI lineage: Eukaryota > Metazoa > Chordata > Chondrichthyes > Carcharhiniformes > Scyliorhinidae > Scyliorhinus > Scyliorhinus torazame. The sequence continues at coordinate 126,223,848 of NC_092717.1, read as the reverse complement.
AACCAAGAAAATCACAGTTCTCATGCTTTTCTCATTTTTTCATCTTCCATTGGAGTTGTACCTCTGAAAGGAATACATACAGACAATGATAAGTAGAAGCATTGTAGAGTCTTAGAAAAAGCAAAGATGGGGAAAAATTAGTATTAAAAATGATTTTTCTTTAATAAGTTTCCCCTAGCCGTGCCGTGTTTCCAGCCTAGTCAATCTATAGACATGGACATTACAGTGCAGAAGGAGGCCATTCGGCCCATCGAGTCTGCACCGACCCACTTAAGCCATCACTTCCACCCTATCCCTATAACCCAATAACCCCTCCTAACCTTTTTGGTCACTAAGGGCAATTTATCATGGCCAATCCACCTAACCTGCACGCCTTTGGACTGTGGGAGGAAACCGGAGCACCCGGAGGAAACCCACGCACACACGGGGAGAATGTGCAGACTCCGCACAGACAGTGACCCAGCGGGGAATCAAACCTGGGACCCTGGCACTGTGAAGCCATAGTGCTATCCACAAGGCTACCGTGCTGCCCCAGAGGAAACCCACTGGGTTTCTGGTCACTGGAGAGGAACTACTTTGCCATTTATTACTTCCTCTCTAATTTCCCCTCTAATTTTCCATTCTTTCTAATAGAAATTATTTTCCAACATTCACAGCTGAGAATTAAAGTTTACTGTATGGAAAAATCAGGAATGAGGGTCGGAGAATGACGCCCTGAAGTCATTTCAATCTGTGGCACAGTGGTAGAGCTTCAATATACTGCATCACAGTGCCACCCATGGGATTACAGAAGGCTAATACTTAACACATATCGAGAGAATGTCCTTGTCTTTTGTTAAAATATTGACTTAATTCCTATTTATTACTTAGTTAAAAAAATCTATGTTAAAATTCTGCATATGCTTTGCAAAGCCTCAAAGGACAAAAGGACAGTTTACAAAGACTGTACAGAAAATTTTATTATAAAAAGACAAATTGTTGATTCTATGTTATTCAGAGAAAAATTTCAGATAGCTGATGTTGAAGTACAGAAATGACAGCATTGTATTGTTGAAATGAGTTGGCTGTAATCATCACGTTCCGTTAAGCAAATCAAAACCTCATCCAAAGGGGGCAGCATGGTGGCACAGTGGTTAGCACTGCTGCCTCACAGCTCTGGGGACTTGGGTTCAATTCCAGCCTTGGTTAACTGTGTGGAGTTTGCACATTCTCTCCGTGTCTGCATGGGTTTCCTCTGGGTGCTCCAGTTTCCTCCCACAGTCCAAAGATGTGAGGTTAGGTGGATTGGCCATGCTAAAATTGCCGCTTAATGTCCAGGTATGTGTAGATTAGGTTAAGACGTGATTGGGATAGGGTGGGATGTGGGCTTGTTTGGAGTGTTCTTTCAGGGGGCCTGTGCAGACTCAATGGGCCAAATGGCCTCCATCTGCACTGTAGTATTCTATGATCCTATTCTATGTTAATGGATGTAGACTTGAATCTTTATATATCACTATGATATTGACCCAGTACCAATGTCTTCAAGAATAGATATTCTACAAAAAGCTTGAATGCCTGGTATTTGTGTGGATCTAATTTAGCATTCTGCAGTTTTGTTATTGCAAACTAGGCATATGCAAGGTGAGTCAATTCAAGTTAATTCCTTCTAGGAGAACATTTGTAACAAAGTATTGTAAGGTGCCTAAAATCACAAGGTCATGCTAAGAAACTGAACCTTGGAGCGCTTTAATTTAAGTAGCCAGTTAACACTTATATGTAAGAAAAGTTTTTGAGATCAGTTCAGTTACACTGACAGTTTACCAAAATAACTTAAATAATTTTAAGATGTTGATGTTTAAATTCACTAAATTTATGATAAACAGGTCGATAAACTATTTCATACATTTCATTTTCTTAATAATATTGGGTCCTATGTTAGATGGTATTAAGTCATACAATGTTGCATAAATAATTTTAAAAGCCAATGTCCAAAAGGAAGGATGTCCTCATTGTATTCCATATTTTACTATCTACATTGAACTTTTTGATCTAATATCACAGCTCTATTGATAAAACAAGTATTTTGTCGCAGTGCCTTACTGCCATCCCAAGCTTAGTGGAACAATGGTTGTTGAGCAGTTGCGTTGGCTATATTTTTGTAAATTTATTTTAACTTTAAAAATTATTTTTGTATGGATTTATGATATTGATATATCAGCATCAAGCTGCCATGTTTCACTGACATGTATGTCTTAGTGTTGCTTGTTGGAGCATTGAACCATACAGGCAACAGATTCAGGTTCAATTCTGGCCTGTGCTGAATTAGCTGAACTCAACAATGGGAGCGTTAGGGTATTACCATTTCCCTCAATGTCTCCAGTCTACTGAGACCGGCGTGGACTTCTGACGATAGTCCACAAGAATGAAAAACAGACCGTTACACCACATGAACATGTTGGTGTTTTTGATTGACTGGTTGAAGATATCCAAAAATCCATATCCAATTATTGCTCACTACCAAATATGTTTTTTTATCAATGTAATGAGGAGTTACATTGATGCAACCATTTTTTACCTCTCAAAAACATAATGTACTTGTACTATTGTTATTCATTTTTGTGTTGGAATTCTGAGACTGCTCTTAACATAAAACCTAATGAAGGTATTGAACTAGCAAAGGAGGAGCAGGAGGTGCAATAGGCTGGTGCCAAGGTTTGTATCTATCAGGACTTGACGGTGGAACTGGAAAAGCGGCGAGTGGCTTTCGGCTAAGTGGAGGTGGTGTTGTACGACAGTGGAGTGCGTTTTGGAGTGATGTATCCAGCAAAGCTAAGGGTGACTTACAACCCCAGAGACGTTTATTTTGAGATGGTAGAGGCGGCGGAGGCATTTATGAAGGCTGAAGGCTTGGGACGGAAGTAAAGAGTGGGAGAATGCATATATGTAACTTTGAATAATGTTCCTACTTCATACTGTTAAGGAGGTCAAAGATTTTTGTTGTTGTTCTTTGTAGCAACGGTTTTTATGAAAAGTATATATTTGGGGTTTTTTCCTGGGACTGGGCGGGAGGGGAGGAAAGGCCTGAGCAGGGGCCCCCGCACTAGCTAACTTAAGTCGGCTAATGAGTGGAGGTGTTGTGGGGGGAGGGGATGTGGACATTGGAGCCTGGTGAGTAGGTTCCAATTGGCCTAGGAGGTGAGAAAAGGGAGGGGAGGGGATCGACACGGGATGGGGTTTCTTCGAGAGGGAGTGTAGGGGGGATTCTGCAAGGGTGGATGGGGTTCCATGTCAACGATGGACAGGGATGGGTCAGGCTCAGTGGGTTGGGCCCGAAATTATGATGGTGGATAAGCAGGGAAGATAGTTACGTGGAACGTGAGGGGGTTGGGAGGCCCATTGAAGAGGTTGAGGGTGCTTGTGCACTTGAAAAGTTTGAGAGCAGATGTGGCAATGCTGTAGGAGTCTCACTTGAGGGTGAAGAATCAGGGGAGGCTTAGTAAGGGTTGGGTTAGCCAAGTGTTTCACTCGGGCTTCAATAGTAGGGTGTGGGGGGTTGTGATTCTGGTGAATAAAAGAATGAGGTTGCAAATGGAGAAAGTTGTGGCAGATCAGGGAGGTAGTTATGTAATAGTGTCAGGGGCATTGGAAGGGAGGTTGGTGGCGTTGGTAACCTTTTATGATCCCAACTGGGATGATGCAGGATTTGTAAAGAAGGTGTGTGGGGCCATCCCTGACTTGGATTCACATGAATTGATAGTGGGTGGAGACTGGAAGATGGTGCATGACCGCGATCCCTGATCTAGTCAGGGGAAGCAACACGTTGGCTGGGTTAATGGTGGAAATGGGAGGAATGGATCCTTAGAGGTTCGTACACCTGGAGGAGCGAGACTATTCTGTCTTCTCTTCAGTTCATAAGGCCTATTCGTGGATAGATTTTTTTTCTGGTGGGAAAGTCGCTGTTGGACAGGATTAAGGGGTCGGAATATTCGGCAATTGTGATATCGGACCATGCGCCACACTGGGTTGATATCGTGTTGGAGAAGGGAATAGAAGGCGGGGGTGGAGATTGGATGTGGGGCTGTTGGGGGACCAAGAGTTTTGTGATAAGATTGGAAAAGTGATTGAGGAATACGTGTGGTTTAATTGTACGGATGAGGTCTCGCAGGCGGACGGATGGGAAGCTTTGAAGGCAGTGGTGAGGGAGGAGGTGATATCGTTTAAGGCAAAGGTGGATAAGGAAGAGAGGGTGGAACGGCAAAGGTTAATAGATGCGATGTTGGAAGAGGATAGGAGATATGCCCAGAATGTAGATCCAACACTGTTGGAAAAGAGGAAGGAGTTGTAGGCGAGTTTTGACCGGCTGTCCACAAGTGGGGTAGAATGGAGGAGAGTCGGTGCAGGAGGTCGGGGCTGAGGGCGTTGGCAACAGCACCGCTCCTGATGGCCCTGGGGAAATACTCAGGGAGACCGGTAGTAGGAGCGACGTTGAAAATCTGGAGGCAGTTGCGCCAGCACTTTAGGCTGGGGGCGGGGTCAAGGGAAATGTCAATTGGGGGGAACCACAGATTTGAGCCAGCGAAGTGGGATGGGAGTTTTCGGAGCTGTGAGGAGAAGGGAGTCAGGGCATTAAAGGATTTTTTTCTAGGGCGCCAGTTTGTGGGATTGAAGGAAACATATGGGCTGGGGTAGGGGGAAATGTTTAGGTATATGCAGGTCCGCGATTTTGCTAAGAAGGAGATAGCACGTTAATATGTTTTGGTCCTGTCCAAAGCTGGGGGTGGTATTGGTGGGAGGTGTTCAGGGTAATTTCGAAGGTGGTACATGTGAGGCTTGAGCCGGGTCCTCTGGAGGCCATATTCAGGGTATCAGATTGGTTGAGGTTGGAAGTGGCTGCGGAAGCAGATATTTTAGCCTTCGCTCCACTGATTGCCCGAAGGCGGATCCTGTTGGGGTGGAGGTCAGTTCTCCACCCTGTGCCCTGGTAAGGCGGGGGGATCTGTTGGAGTTTTTAACACTCGAGAAGGTGAAGTTTGAGTTGAGGGGAAGGATGGAAGGGTTCTATAATTCATGGGCTTTGTTTATTATGCACTTTCAAGAATTGGATGACATCGAACATTAGCGGGGGTATTTGGGGTGGGGGGTTGTTGTGATGGGGAGAGGGGGGGTTGGACTGTGTATGTTGTTGATGACTATGTATGAATGGATGGTGGATTCCTGATTCCTTTTCTTTGATGTTTGTATTTAAAATGTTGAGGGTTGTTTGGGGGTTGATGGGAGTGAGAAATTGCTGGCCAGGGGATTGACATTGTATTTTTTACCGTTGATTGGTTGTTGGTGGGTGTAAATTTGGATGAAAATGTGAAAAAGGAGAATAAATATATTTATAAAAAAACATAGAACCTGATGAAGGTAGTAATCCGAGAGTGCAGAGGGTACTCATACACCCAGTGCACTGACAGTTTGAGATCTTCCCTGTGCCCCTGCCAATAACGTAATCAGGTTCGTGGTCAGTAAAGGCGTCAACCTGATTTTCATTAATTTTAATACACTAACACATACTTATGGCCCTTGATGTCATAACGTCCACCCACACCTTATCCTCCAAACTACCTGGCACAAATTAATGGTGGTTGCAAAAATGAAAATCAGTCGTAATGGCCATGCCAGGGGTGCGTCATAAGGTATAATCTAGGGATGGTGCGGGACATGGCTAGGCAGTGCACTAGCTGTGGGGGCAGTGACGTGGTGTCAATGCCATGGTGTAGTGCCAGGGGCTAGCACCCTGGGGAGTTCTATGGGGGATAGGCGATGCTTGTGAGGGGGGTTGGTGCCTGGATTTGGGGGGAAGGGGTCAGCACCTCGACCCTGGGTTTTGGAGGGCAGGGTGCAAGAAATGAAGTTGAGGGAGTGCCATCTTGGACAAGGAGTGAGGGTGCCCCAATACACACAGGGCACCCCGTGAATGCCATGCCTCCTTCCTTGTTGCCCTTATTCAAACTGGCCTCAAAGAACGTACTGCCCACTCCCACCCACCTGCTCATGTGAACTGTATTACAGCATAGGCAGAATAATATCAAAGTCAATTGACCTTTAATTATTTATTTAAATATGGTGGACAGGCTGCTGAAACCGGTGCCCATCTAATATTTTATTGGGGATAGTTCCAGGGTGGGTGGGATCAGGTGGGCTGGGCAATGCTGTTATTTTGCATGCCACTCTGCCAAAAATATGCCCCAGGGGCATATTATAGGAAATTATAGGTCGGTTAGCCTGACTTCAGTCATTGGTAAGATTTTAGCGCCCATTATTAAAGATGAGATTGTGGAGTACCTGGAAGTGCATGGTAAAATAGAACTGAGTCAGCACAGCTTCGTCAAGGGGAGGTCATGTCTGACAAATCTGTTAAATTTCTTTGAGTATGTAATAAGGAAGTTAGACAAAGAGAACCAGTGGACATGATCTATTTAGATTTCCAGACGCCTTTGACAAGGTGCCGTATAGGAGGCTGTTAAATAAGTTAAGAGCCCATGGTGTTAAGGGTAAGATACTGGCACGGATAGAGGATTGACTGACTGGCAGAAGGCAGACAGTGGTGATAAAGGGGTCTTTTTCAGGATGGCAGCCAGTGACTAGTGGTGTACCTCAGGGGTCGGTGCTGGGACCACACCTTTTCACAATATACATTAATGATCTGGAAGAAGAAACTGAGGGCACTGTTGCTAAGTTTGCAGATGATACAAAGATGGGCAGAGGGAAAGATGGTATTGAGAAAGCAGGAGGGCTGCAGAAGGACTTGGACAGGTTGGAGAGAGGGCAAAGAAGTGGCAGATGGAATACAATGTGGAAAAGTGTGAGGTTATGCACTTTGGTAGGAAGAATGGAGGCATAGACTATTTTCTAAATGGGAAAAGGCTTAGGAAATCAGAAGCACAAAGGGATGTAGGTGTCCTGGTTCAAAATTCTCTTAAGGTTAACGTGCAGGTTCACTTAGGAAGGCAAATGCAATGTTAGCATTCATGTCCAGAGGGCTAAAATACAAGACCAGGGATGTACTGCTGAGGCTGTATAAGGCTCTGATCAAACTCCATTTGGAGTATTGTGAGCAGTTGTGGGTCCCATATCTAAGGAAGGATGTTCTGGCCTTGGAAAGAGTCCAGAGGAGGTTCGCAAGAATGATCCCTGCAATGAAGAGCTTGTCATATGAGGAGCGGTTGAGCACTCTGGGTCTGTACTCGTTAAGAGTTTAGAAGGATGAGGGGGATCTTATTGAAACTTACAGGATCCTGAGAGGCCTAGATAGAGTGGACATGGAGCAGATGTTTCCACTTGTAGGAAAAACTAAAACCAGAGGCCACAGCCTCAGACTGAAGGGACAATAAGGGACAATTCTTTAAAACAGAAATGAGGAGGACTTTCTTCAGTCAGAGGGTAGTAATCAGAATCGATGGACTCATTGCTGCAGAAGAGTGTGGAGGCCACATCATTGAGTGTCTTTAAGACAGGGATAGATAGGTTCTTGATTAATATGGGGCGAAGGCAGGAGAATGGGGGTGGGGATGGGGATGAGAAACATATGAGCCATGATTGAATGACGGAGCAGACTCGATCGGCCGAATGGCTTAGTTTTGCTCTTATGTCTTAGGTCTCTTATGGATTTATGATATCAAGCCCGTACTTGCTAGTTTGAATTAAAAAACAAATATTCAAAAAAACACAAGAGTTTAAATATCATTTTGCGATTATATTTATTTGAATATATACAACTAGGCAGTTGAGATCATTCTTTGTTTTACACTTAATGAAAATGAGACAACAGTTAACAGTTCGAGAAGAAAGTGCACAAAGAAGGCGTACAATTAATTTTGACAATCTCATCTGGACTAAAGGCAACCTAGATCTTCACGCAAGATGTAGGGTTGCAGGTCGCCTATTCTTGTTAAACTAAACAGTAAAAAACACCTGTACGTTCTAAGCAACACAGTACACTTAAATATGAGAACAGAGACAGTCTTTCCAATTGTATGTCTAAATTCTCATAAATCCACCATATCTCTTTTCAAGTTCAGGGACTTCTTTGGAATAAATTTCACCATCTTCATCAGAAGGAATGAGAGCATCATTCCAACGTTTCATAAATCCACCATATCTTTTCTGGTACTCTGGTTTACCAAATCTTCTCATGAAGCCCCCATATCTTTTTTGCAATTCTGGTAAATCTTCTATTTCTGGGCTTCTCTTGAATCCATTCATGAATCCTCCATATCGCTTCATGATCTCACTACGGTTGTCAGAGTCGCTGTGGTCCAAGTAATGCTTCCGTTCATTGAGCTCATTTAAGTTTAGCAGCTCTCTCAGAATGTCAGCTGAATCGACCGAAGAAGGGCTTTCAATGTCCTTTTTCATAAACCCTCCATATCTCTTACTTAGTATCTCTCTTCCTTTATTTTCATCGTCAACTTCAGAAATATATGTATCACCACTGTCTGCTTTTTTCATGAAGCCTCCATAACGCTTCATGAAGCCACCATACTTTTTGCTCAAAAGCAGGCGTTGTGCTTCCTTTTCTTTGTCACTCTCAGGAGAACTTTCACTGTCATCATGGGGTTTGTTGACTTCCTCCAGCTCCTTACACATCCCCCATGCTTTTCCTGATGGCAGCTTACCTTCACACTCTAACGTGCAACTCTGAAAGAAAATAACATTTATGGATCAAAGGATGCTACTGAGAGGCAGCATGACAGTCAAACAAATGAAGGACACATTAATGGTCTAACAAGTTCCTATATTTTAGTTATAACAGAACAGCAGATCTGGCAGCATCTGTGGGGAGAGAAACCAAGTTAATTGTTTGAGGCGAAAATGACTTCTTCAGAATTGGAAGAGGATAGAAATGTAATGAGCTTCATGCCATTAAAAGGGGAGAGGGAGAGGGAGGACAAAAGGGATGATCTGGGATGGTAGAGGGCAGGAGGAATTAGACAAAGCATTTGTTCAGTGTGAGTGGCAGGAATAATGAACTGCTCAGTCCAGAAGCAAAATCATGAAAAACAAGATTCAGACTGCCACGTGGCAAAAAACAGAATCACAATGGAGGAGCAGAGTTCCTGGTCTGAAATTATTAAACTCAATGTTAAATCCAGAAGGATTAGGCACTTGACAGGCTTCTAGACTCAACATTGAATTCTCCATTTTCAAACCATGAAATCTGCCCCTTTTTTTGATTCTGCTTTTCTTTGCCTTGTGCGTGTCTGAATCTTGTTTTTCATGTTTTTGCTTTTGGATAGAGCTGTTCATTATTCTGCCATTCATATCACTTTTGACAACTATTTTGTTTCCTTCCATTATCACTCCCTTTGCCTTTGGTTCCATTACATCTTTGGCAATCGTGGTGTAGATTAGTAATCCAATGACCCAGCCTAATATTCTGGGAACATGGGCTCAAATCCCTCCCCAGCAGTTGGTGGAATTTAAATTCAGTTACTAGATCAGGAATATAAAGCCAGTCTCACAGATGGCGACCACAAAAATATCATTGATTGTTGCAAAAGCCTCTATGGGGCTTATAAATCTGTTCTTCTTACTTGTTCTGGCCTCCATATTACTCCAGACACACAGCAACGTGTTTGACTCTTAACTGTGCTCTGAAAAGGCAATTGGAGATGGGAAACAAATGCTGGCCTTGTCAGCAACACTCACATCCCATGAAAGGATAAAGAAAACAAGTTGATCTCTTTTACCCTTTGTACTTCCTCCCCTTCTCTGCTTTCAATACCATAAAAGCCATTCACATTTCTACCCTCCTTCAGTTCTGGAGAAGTAATATATGATTTGAAATGTTGGGCACGATTTAACGGCCTCTTCGCAACCAACTTGCTGTCATGATGAGGCCGTTGAATCTCGCAGGAGGCCTCTCGCGAGATTTGCGATGCTTGAAATGCCTTGCCAGATTTAATAGCATCTCGCAAAACGTCACAATCTGGATCTCGCCCTCAATGGGCGTGATCCAGATTCGGCATATTTCAGTGGGCAAGTAGGCTCATTTACATATGCGTTTGTGGGATTCTGTCAGTGACCAGATCTAACAGCCATGCCTGGGAGACCTCGCCAGGGCGTCGTTTAGTACTGGTTCCACAAACAGGGACCAGATGCAGTGGCACCTAGCGGGATCTCCAAGATCATTAGAGACCCCGGGTGGTCGGGACAGGGCAGGGTGGTACCCAGGCACCTTAGCACTACCAGCTTGGCACCCTGGCAGTGCCCCTACCCAGGCACCCTTGAGGTGCCAACCTGGCACAATCAGGGTGCCCAGGTAGCACTGCTAGGCTGGCAGGTTAATTGGCAGTGTGGCAGTGGTAGGGTGCCCAGGTGCAAGGTTGACACTGCCAGGGGTCAGGCCCGGGATGACTTACCAGGTGGAGCGGGGTGAGGGGATGTTCCCAGGTGCCTCCCCAAGGTTGGGGGGTGGGGGGGTTGAAAACAAGGGAGGACTGGGAGAGGAGGAGTAGGATCAGGGCAAGCAGACAAAATGGCGACCCGATCTGCAAGGAGCCTTTCCTGCTGGGATTGCCAGTAGGAAATGATTCTAAATGTGGCCTCGGTGGAGAGAAACTCCCTGAGGCCAAAGGAGATAGCAATGATTCCTGCAGCCACCGAGAAACACCCCCACTAAACGTGCCCAAAACATATATTATTTTCTGGTTAAATTGTGCCCGTTAGCTCTGTTTCTCTCCACAGGTGCTACTAGACCACTGAGTATTTCCAGTACATTCTGTTTTTATTTCACATTTTCAGCATCGAATATTTTGTTTTTCTTCCACGGGGGTGATTTGGAGTCCTCTCTCTCCGTCAAATTCTGGAGATAATTGATCGCGCTGGGAGCTGGAAATCTCATTTTAATACATTACCATATCATGAGCAAGCACTCTCTCCAGACCTTCAGCACTCACGGAATCTTGACCTGGCGCTAACCTGTCACCGGTATCATTTACACCAAGTCTGGCCAGACGTGAAGTAATTGAGGGGATGCCTCTGGGGGCACAGAGCTAAGGAGAGCCCTGGGAGAGTCCTGTCCTGGTACAGTCCTGGCCCAGGTTGCCACTGCCAGGTTTCTGCCCCTGGATGCCTCTTGTTACAGACAAGGCACAGCTGATTAGAATGAAGCCTGCAATAAATATGACAAGCATACACCTAGAGGGCACCCTCATTCTCCCATTTCACAAACCATACACACTTATTCCCGAGAGACACACTTACTAGACAAGTGCAAGTGGTAGTCATAGAATCATAGAATTTACAGTGCAGACGGAGACCATTCGACCCATCAAGTCCGCACCAGCCCTTCGAAAGAGCTCACACCTCCAACCTGTACCCGTAACCTAATAACCCCACCTAACCTTTTGGACACTAAGGGGCAATTTAGCATGGCCAATCCACCTAACCTGCATATCTTTGGATTTCTGGACATGATTTTCTGACAGTTCCACCAACCCACAGAGATGCAATTATAAGTTGATTACTAACGAAAAACTTTAAAGGTGCAAAATTGCAGACTGGTGTTTATTTTAGAACATTGAAATGGGAGAATAGTTATGCACAATCAGCAAGAATGGCCTTTGGCTTTTCTTTAACTCTCAGCATGAATCCAGGCCCTTCAATTCGCTCTTTCAGCCATACAGCGGCGCAGTCCAATGCTTTCCCTCAAAAAGCTCGGTGGCCACTGAAGTTGCGTGAGTGCAAACTTCAATCAAGGTTGGCTCACCAGTAAGAGATGTTTTGTTCCAACCCTTGACTAATTGTAATTCTCCCCTTCTTTTCAACTTGTTGCACAGAAACGACTTTTGGAGAACTGTTGATGCCTTCCAAAGCTCGGTCTGTGTCAGCGATATGAAGGTATGAACAGAAAGTAAACGGCCCTTTTACCCGCGTTAGAAACACGAGACAATCCCACATCCAAGTTTCTGTCTGGCTAACGGCACACTGCACACTTTGTTTTCACCAAGCGGCGTTACTCCTTGTAAAGGAATTATCTAGCCCATATCGAGCATGAATGGTGATTGTAGGCACAGAATGTGCACCGACCGCCCCGCTGCCTGATACATTTCCATGACTGAGAGAAATGGGTCGCAAAGTCAGGGTGGGCGACATGCCAGCACTGCTATCATCTGCCGGCTAGCTATCTGAGGCGATACCCCAGAAAATGGTGATTTCCACTTTGATAACTGCTGCCAGGTTACCTTCCAACCTCACTTCTTGAGCAATGTTATCTGGCAAGAACGCGTGGTTAGTGGAAGCTTACTCCAACTCCTGTATTTTACCACCTGGCCATATTATTTGCACATTGCTGGCAGGTTACTCCAGACAGACTGGGCGCTGAAACGATTTAGCATCTCTCCAATCTGGTACTATATTCACTCAAACAAATAATTAATTTCTCACTTTATCCAAACCTTTATTTTGATTTTAACATAGCTACATTTACAAAATATCAACATCTCTAGTTTGTGTGTGCCCCCCCCCCCCCCCCCCCGCCAATACACATATAGTCTGAGTAAGCCCAATGCAAGCTGGAGGAACAGCATGTCAAAACTCAACATTGAAAATGAAATGAAATGAAAATCACTTATTGTCACAAGTAGGCTTCAAATGAAGTTACTGTGAAAAGCCCCTAGTCACCACATTCCGGCGCCTGTTCGGGGAGGCTGGTACAGGAAATGAACCGCGCTGCTGGCCTGCCTTTAAAAGCCAGCGATTTAGCCCAGTGTTTTAAACCAGTTCAACACCTTTAGACTGTAACCTTTCTCCTCCATCTTAAACTCTTTAAAAAGAATATCCGGTACCTTTATTGTCTCAACACAATAATCTTTCCGTTCCCCACCCCAGGTCATCTGTTTTTGTTCTTAAGGTTGCTGCATCTTTCTGCAATCTCTCACAGCTACGGTTTAATATCCAACATATTCTTCCTCTCTAGTCCCAATGCAGAGCCAAACTGGCTGGAAATGTTAACCTTGTTTTCTCTGAAATTAGAAGAATGAGTGGAGATCCTACTGAGGTATGTAAGATAATAAAAGGTTTTGATTGACAAAGCAGACGTAGAGCGGATGCTTCCTCTCCAACGAGAGGTCATAGTTTTAGGATAAGGGGTAGCAGATTTAAAATAGAGGTGAGGAGAAATTACTTCTCCCAAAGGGCCCTGAATCTGTGGAATCCAGGAGCACAGAGTGCGTTGGATGTCAGGACATTGAGTACACTTCATGAGAAGACAGACAGATTTTTAATCAGTAGTGGAATGAGGGGTGATGTAGAATGGGCTGGAAGGTAGAGTGGAGGCCAAGATGAGATCAGCTATGATCGTATTGAATGGTGGAGCAGGCTCCAGGGGGTGAATTATCTACTCCTACTCCTAGTTCTTATGTTCTTAGGTGCTGTCAGACCTGCTGAGTTCTCCAGCATTCTCTGTTCTTGTTTCAAATTCCAGCATCTGCAGTATTCTTATTACAGGCTGTGTATGCTGTGCCCCCGCCTGTTGCGGAGCGGAAGAATGCACAGCAATGATTGTCTTCACTGGTGAATAATAGTGTGCATGATTATTGGGTGCTGGCAATTGGAAACCCTGTTTATGGCCGAAGCTGACAAAGTCCACGCCTCTAAAACATAACCCCCCAACCCTTGCGAGTTCGCTTGGACCACTGTCCCCATATGTCCATTAATCGCTGAGCATCATAAACATCTCGGTGTCCCCCAGCCGCCTTGTTGGTGATTTATACCTATTTATAACACGAACCTACTTAATAATGCTAACTTTTAAAATTTCATTCAATGGCATTGTTGCCGAAGGAATCAGGCAGCGTCGTAAATAAAAAAAAAACAAATCTAAGTCTGCAAGGAAGGAAAAATGCCGGGAACACATAGTTGGTCAGTCAGCATCTGCGGAGGGCAGCAAACGTATTGTTGAAAGGTTTTTCTGAACAGCTTCAGGAAATATGACATGATCTCTTTGGTCCACAGCCGCTGAATGATCCGCTGTGTGATTCCAGCCTGGCGAGCTGTACAAATACCCTCATATTAATATCAAACACTGTGCACAATCTATAAATGTTTCTCCGAGCAGAAAAAATACGCGGGATTAATTTATTTGCTCGTCCATTTCATATTTAAGTGCCACATATTAATAATTCGTTGAGGTCTATCTGTGGGCCTAATGTTTGGTTGTCCTGCCTGGATTTCACCGGGCACTCCTGACGGGACAGCTTGGGAAAATCTTTCTTAAAGCTGTCTTATTACAGCCTGGGGAAGGAGCACTCGGCCAAGTGTCCAGGCCTCGGAGCAAACTGAGGCTCATGCAGTGCGACCCCGCACTCTAAACGCCAGGGGGCTCACTCTAAACGCCAGGGGGCTAAAGGTCCCAATGAATCATCACTATTTGTTGCACGGTGACCGTGTTGAAAATATGCTGCACATTGGGCAGTAAAAACAATCCAGGCTGTAAACTACTTTTCTGCAAAGTGAACCTGAAGCTGCTTAATCCCGGGAGTTGGAGGCGGGCGGGGAGAACAATGGGATTCCGCCCAGACTGCTGGAAACAACTGTCTGAATCTGGAATTACTGAGAACCTGGAATGGGGCAGGAGCGAATTGTCCAAGAATTTCTTCAATGCATTTCCCGCTATCCATGAGGATGTCCGGGGGGGGGGGGGGGGATTCTACCTGAATCGGTTCTCATCGGCTAATTATCAGGCCCGCAGTCTGTCTTTATTCAGTTATAACTTTTTAAAAAATTCTTGCGGGACATGATTAATGATCATTAAAAGGAGAAAGCCAAACTGTTACACTTGTCCCAAGTGCCCGTGCAGATTGTTGAAGTGCCCGGCATTTCCCGGACCATTCAGTGCAGCGAGCCACAGGCGGTGCTAGGTGGCGCTAGTGGGACTGTCCCTTTTTGCCTCCATTCTCACTGGAGACTTCTTTTGTCTCTGGTTTTAGAAATACCCAGGAAGCGGCGGGATAACAGGGAATTGGCGTTGCAAATGGGGAAGAAAAGCTTTGGCCAGTAATCGCATCGCTGACTGTAGAACAGTTCAAGATTGCCTGTCTGCCTCTGCCTTCGCCTCCAGTGATTTCCTCTCTGTCTCATTCCCGTCTCATTCTCACTCCCCATCCCAATATTCCCGGACCTCTGCAATCCGGTATTCAGGGAGCTCACTTTCCCCACCTCGCTCACCGCCAACTCCCTGAACCCAACCGCTATATAAACACCTGCAGAGTTCAGAATGAACACACTGCTTTGTGTCATACAAATGAAGCAAGTTGATGAAAGGCAGTCACTACTTGACTTCCTAAAAACTCCCAACTATTTTAGAGCTTTGACAAAAAGTCATCCAGACGTTAGCCCCCTTCTCTCTCTCTCCACATATGCTGTTAGTCCTGCTGAGATTGAGCAGTGTTTTCTTGTTTTGTTTTAGATTGCAGCATCCGCAGTAATTTGCTTTTAACTATTTTAGATTACCCGGCGTTTCTCTAATGCTAAACCGTGGATTGCGGGGTGATTGGCCAAGGTTACAAGTGACTTTCCGCAGCCGGCTTTTCGAGGATCACTTCACATCGGCATCAGGGTGGGATTCCTAACGTTGCCAACACAGCGGGTATGTATGGGTGTAAGGGTAGGTGTTTTGTCTCATTAATGTTTAAACTCACCAGCGGGTTAAACTCTGTCAGATGGCCAGCCAGATGGTAGGCACAGTAAGCGCAGTCCTGGTCACAGTCCGCCCCGACTCCCAGGAAGGAGGCACACAAGAACGCCACCAGGCAGTGGCACTTCCACAGTAACGCCATGAACTGCAAATACAGGGGAGAATACACGATAAACTTAGCCCAGATACTAAAAGGGAACATGCAGGTCTTCATTCAAACCTTACTCTATCTTGGCCCAAACATATCTAAAACCTTCACATCAACTCAATCAATAAATGCGATCACCCAGTTTGGGACACTTTCTGCTTATCTATAGCTTGGATGCAAACTGCAGTTCTTTTCTAACAGCAGAACTAGCCCTTTTGTTGAAGGGATCTCGGAAAGAGTTCTGTTTATCGGCCGGACAGTACAGGTTAGACTCAACACAAATCCCCGGCTCTGTGGTAATACAAGAGGAGCACATATCAGCTGCCAAATGTAAACTACCGTGCAAGACAAGATATTAGTAAACGGTGAAAACGATGTTTATCTTCACCATCTCTATCCAGAAGAAGAATTTACACACGACTTGCTTTTCACTCCAAACTTAGTACATTGGTCACTGCTAAAAGACCAAAGCTTGAAGTTATTTTAGTTCAAAATGAAGCATGCTCGGTACAGTTACAGAGAAGTGCGGTTTCAGTGAATTTTGAAAGCTCTGTTCCTGTTCACACGTTCCAAGGACCACCAGATTCCGCCAGCGCCTCAAAAAGTTCAGCCTTACCTCAGTTGTAGCCTTTCTGAAAATGAAACTCGTCTGAAGCTGGGCGTAGCTTTTTCTGGCTCTTGTAGGCTTCAGCGGGTATTTATAGAGGAAAGCGGCGATCTCCGAAGATGACCTGGGAAATAGACAAATGGCCCGCAGTTATAGCAAGCAGTCGACTGATGCCTAACTGTCTCGCCGCACGCCTTTAAGTAAGGGCGGGTCACTGTGGGTGACTGTCAATCCTGATCCAAGCTGTCAGGCTGTTAACATTTACAACGTTGGAGATGGAAGCAACTCCATGTAAAGATCTCAAGAAACAAAACAGTTATCTGGAAGTCCCATGACGCAGAACGTCCGCACTTTTTATCTTTCACGGTGCATGACACATCGCCGCCTACATGACAACACTTCAGGATGGAGTTTGGAAAAAAAAGTGTGGATTTGTAAATGAGGAATGATCGATTGTCCCCAGTAATTTTTTTTAGAAACAATATAAGAGACAGCAGGGAGTATTTACATTCCAAGACCAACCTCCCAAAGCTGTTACTCAAAGACCAACTTGACCTGCCTCTTGTAAAGTCTTTTCTCCACCGCTAATGAATGCCAGAACTCGGTGCAACTGAGGTCTTGAGGAAATAGCAAAGGACAAGTTATAAATATATGTAAATCCAATTAGTTACTTCTTTATTGAGTGACCGGGTAATATTTGGTAATATCACAGTCGGCAAAGCAGGGTTACTCTGGTGGGTAGCTGTATCCCATAAACCACACATTCAGCCTGATGATCTGTAGAATAATGGCAATTGGGCACATTTGAGGTTAAACTGATTTCATTTTATTTATTTAGAAATATGCATTTTGTTTTGCCAGTTGGGAGTTTGTGGGAGCTGGGCTCCATTCTCCAGCGTCAGTCTAGATTGGTCTCACTTGGATTTGAACTGCGCCTAGTGAAGAATCTGTCTGCTGTGTGCTGGAACCAGTGACAGGAATACTTATTGAGAAGATCGCCAGAAAACAGTCCTGGGGAAAAGCTTAAGTTACTTATAAAAGTACAGTTTCTGATGCCAACTAAATCTGGTTAGGGGATTCTCACATTTAACACTAAAGTCTCCAGCTCCCCCAATATGTGAGCTGGTGTCTTCAATCCAGCAGGATTTTGTTTTGTTGAAATTCTGGTTAAAATCCAAAGGAAAACCGCGAATATTGCCAGACATAATAAACATACACACGCATGCTTGATAAAACAGATACTGAGATTCTGGGTACCACAATATTTTGTTTTCCATTTTCTACAATGAAGGGTTAATAGCTTTGTAGCAATGAATGACATTTTACTGCACACGTTTCATCGCATTCACGACTGTTGGTGTCAGTGAATGTGTACGGATCAATCAGATATACCCCCAGCCGTTTCCCAGGGACCCACCCCAATGCGCTATCTGAAATCCCTCTCGACTCGGAAGCATCAAGTACATTGAGGCACCCCGCAGCAGCGAATTCAGCATTCACTTAGGGCTGGCACACACACATAGGTCGGAGCATTTACACTGTTGTTTTCCGAACTTCTCAAGCAAATATTTATCGATTCGAGCGGTGTGCAGAGAAAGATTTTGCGAGACTCTCGACCAGTTGGTCTACTGGGAAGAGGGGAGACGCCACAATCATGGAGAGTTTAATGGAGTATCCAATCCAAAGGATTAATAGCCTTGTTCCCCATAACTCGTTGTATACCAATCCGTGTTGTTAGTCTGGCTCCACGCGACTTTATGAGCCTGGATTCAACGTTATTTCCACTCGCAAATTAAAGAAATTACAGCTAACTTTGTAAGATCGTGGGTATGAACTCAGATAGGGTGGCTCTCTATGACCTGTGAGGTGTTAGCTTTAGAATTTTATTAGATGAAACAAAACAAACACCTAAAATGCGAGCAGATGCCACAGGAACAACTCCATTCTCCAGAACTGTTTTTGTCCAAATAAGATCATCAATCTTAGGCAGTTTTGCAATCCGCTCTGATGCCTGTTAATAATGCCTGTAGCTTAACCTATTTATCACACCCGGGAGGACAGCCTGGCATTTAGCTAGCCTCCTTATCCCATTTATTTTAAACACAGCATAACGAGCAGAGAAGCAGCAGTGGAAGATTGGCGCCACAATCAAAACACTAAAATGACACCATAAACTGTAAAAACGAAATTTGTGCAGCTGAGAAATGGCAATCTAAATGTGAGATTACATGTTACTTTAAACTCTTTCCTTTTCAATTTTTATACATAATTCTAATCTTGGAGGGATGATTGGAATGTTTTGTGATTACTAAACAAGTTCTTTGTCGTCATTTGACTACCTTATTTTGGTCTTCGCAGGCAGGTCAATAAAGATAGGGGAACAATGATTCAGATCACTGGCAATTTCTCAATAGATAAATAACGATGTTTTGGGTATTTTTAAGGGGGAGAATACCTTTTTAATCTTTAGATAGATGTGCATTTGAAGTCTAGCCGAAGAAGTTGAGGTGAGTGGTGGGAAGATAAAATCAAACTCCTAATGTGTCTCAGTTCCTGTCAGTCTGATGGGGAAAAGGAACACATCAACATCTCAGAGGTTTAGTAAGAGAGGGCAATTTAATAGTTTGCTGTAAGAGTCCTTCCTGTTTATTGCCTTTCTTTCTGATTTATTTTATTATTTTGGTCCTGGACTCATAATTGGGATGTGCCTTTAAGCAGAAGATTCAACGTTGAAACAGCATGTTTGCCACACACTATGTTCTCTGATTTCATGTTTGGGAGAGAAGCCAGACTCTCCGGCACGGGGTGGATCTTAGGAACCGGTTGTGGAGGGAGGAGGTTCAATTTGTTAACTGGAAACTTTGGGGAGGTGGTGGCATAGTGGTATTGTCACTGGACCAGTAATCCAGAAACCCAGGCTCCGGGGTCCCAGGTTCAAATCCTACCATGGCAGATGGTGAAATTTGAATTTAAAAAAAATCTGGAATTAAAAGTCTAATAATGATGACCATGGAACCATTACCGATTGTTGTAAAAAACTATTTGGTTCACTAATGCCCTTCAGGGAAGGAAATCTGCTGTCCTTACCTGGTCTTGTTTCTCCATACCCACACAGTGATGTGGTTGACTCTTAACTGCTCCCCCACTGAAATGGCCTTGCAAGCCACACAGTTGAAGGGCAATTAGGGATGGGCAACAAATGCCCTCATCCCAAGAGCAAATACAAACTTTCTCTCTCCCACATGATATGTTAGTCAAGTGCTTGGGTCTGTTAGAAACACAGGAGAGCCCAAGAGCAAATAGTGGTGTAACATCAGAGCATTTTCTAGTGGGAAAACTGATCTGGAAAGTAATATTTTGTCGTTTGAGCATGAAAGGGCATTTAAAAAAAAATGGAGATATGAGAAAAAGAGGAAGAAAAAGCTTTTCAAAAGAAAATTGAAATGAGGAACTTGATGTGGAAATGAAAAGATTATCAAGGAAAGAAAGGGAAAAGGAGAACTTAAAAGGTTGAAGTTGAGGAAAGTCAAGATGGAGGAGTAACCCTTCCCAGTCCAAATCCTAGTGGGGATAGTGTTTAAATTTGTACAGGCGCTAGAAAAAAATGAGGAAAAGGATGTAGAGGCATTCCTCATGACATTTGAGAAAATAGCAACTCAAGTGAAGTGACTGAAGGAAAACTGAACCGTACCCTAGCCAAGTAAACTGACGGGGTGGGTGCAGGAAGTTTATGCTTCCCTGTCAGAGGGGGTGTCTAAGAAATATGACGAGGTATAAAAAGACTATTCTGGGTGTATATGAATTAGTTCCGGAGGCAAATAGGCAAAAGTTTAAGAATTTAAGGGAACAGCCGGAATAGACGTATGTTGAATTTGAAAGGTTAAGAGAGACCTGAGGTAAATACTGTGTGGGAGCAGACATGGCAAATGAGGTAGGTAGGAGGTTAGCAGGGTTTTTGTCCGAGGGGAAGATCACCACATTTCCCCCAAATGATGTAGCCAAACTCTTAACATTTTAAGGGACACAGGTGCTACAGAAACTCTTTTGCTGGAGAGAGATTTGATTTTCCCTCTGGAGAGTGCAATAAAAGCTAAGGAGTCGGGATCTCCATCTAGTGACTCTAGAGTCATGAATCAAGATTGGGCAGAGAATCGCGCATCAGCCGTAAATTGAGTCGGCGCCTGGCACCTAACCGAATACCATGCTCTGGTGCCTCGACAGTGGCTTGAATGTGTTCCACATCGCACGCCGGCGTGGGCATGGAAATTATACAGTAATGACCATTGGCTGCTATTAGTGGGCGCAACCCAGAATTCTCTGAGCTTTCCGCGATGCTCCGACCCTGCCAGGCGGAAGTGCCAATGGTGAGGTTCACTTGTGGTTAGCACAATGGCTTCACTGCGCCAGGGTCTTAGGGTTCCCGGCTTGGGTCACTGTCTGTGTGGAGTCTGCATGTTCTCCTCATGTCTGCGTGGGTTTCCTCCGGATGCTCCGGTTTCCTCCCACAAATCCCGAAAGATGTGCTATCAGGTAATTTGGATATTCTGAATTCTCCCTCAGTGTACCCGAACAGGCGCTGAAATGTGGCGACTCAGGGATTTTCACAGTAACTTCATTGCAGTGTTAATGTAAGCCTGTTTGTGATAATAAAGATCATTAAAATCGGGAAACAGGCGCTGTGGCTGCGAGAGGCACCATGGCAGCTGAGGCAGAAAGAGGAGGTAAGATATGTTCCCAAAAATGTAGCCAAGGGCTGCCAGTCCTACTGTTGGCTGGGGGGTGGGTGCAGGAAGGGGGGGGGGGGGGGAGTCTGCCAGGGCCAATTGCGGGAGGGGGGGGGGAAGTAGCGGGATGACGAGGGGGATGGGCCACCATGGGCCATAGTTGAGCAGAGTGTCACCGGTTGTCCGTACCCTCCACCACAACTGGCCACCATCCGGCTGGCGGGACATCATGCGGCCCACCCAAGGAGGATGTCCACAGTACGTCCCACAGGAGGGCGCAGGATAGGGGCCACTTGCATGGTTGCATGAACCGCCGATACGCCTGCCGGCTGGATAGGTGGCAGAGTCACAGGCATTCCTGGTGCTAGGCACCGACAGGACCAAGGGTGCGGTGTAGAGTCAGGGGGAATGGCCGGGGTTGGAATGGGGGACGGGGTGGACATGCAGGGTCAGGGGCTGCAATGCAGATCGGGGCCACCAAGCAGCCTGCTGGACCTGGTTGGGCACGGGGGTACCCGCCCTGATAACATATCTGCCCTTTACCTCCTGCAGAGAATGCATTTCTACACCCAACCAGGTGTGGTTGGCATCTGCATGGCTGCCGCAGCCCTGGCTGATGCAAGGAGGCTGAACGAGCAGGAGCCGGTCGGAGGTAGCCCTGTAGCAGCGGAGCCTGCCCCAGAGGAGCCAACCAGTGAGGAAGGGAAGCCGGCTAGCCAACAGGCCGAGGCAGTGGGAAGGAGTTGCCGCATCAGGCCTCCTGTACACGGACAGTGCCCATCAATTGAGGACCTGCTTGACTGGGCGTGTTGTCGAAGACTCCGGTTGACCAGGGAGACCGTATGATATATCTGCTTCTTCATGGCACACCTGGAACCGCAGGTGTATTGGGGAGGACACCTGCTCCTGTTGGCCATCAAGGAGACGGTCACCCTGAACCTTTATGCCACGAGATCCTTCCAGGAGCTGAGTGGGGACCTGTCTGGGATCTCAAAGACTTTGGTGCACATGAGCATCTGCGATGTAATGGAGGTCCTGTATGCCCGGCTGACGCAATACAGCAACAGGAATATGGACCGAGACCACCAGGTTGCCCGAGCAGAGGGGTTCGTCGCCATCATCAGGATTACCCAGGTCCAGGGGGTGATCAACCCTACAAGCATCGCTGCATAAGGGAGTGCACTTCCCGAACAAGGGGAATGCTCAGTTGTGTGT
This sequence comes from Scyliorhinus torazame, assembly GCF_047496885.1. NCBI lineage: Eukaryota > Metazoa > Chordata > Chondrichthyes > Carcharhiniformes > Scyliorhinidae > Scyliorhinus > Scyliorhinus torazame. The sequence continues at coordinate 126,201,490 of NC_092717.1, read as the reverse complement.
GACCACGAGCTGCACATCATGCACGTCTGTATCCGATATCCAAGCAGCGTGAACAATTCCTTCATCCTGGTGCACTTGATGGCACCTGACACTTTCGAGGCACTCCCCCGGGTGAGGGGTTGGCTCCTGGTTATCCACTGTGATCATGGCTGATAACTCCAATCCAGAGGCTACAGACCAACGTGGAAACCCACTACAATGACACCCATGCAGCGACCAAGGGCGTGATCGAGCGGTGCATTGACTTCCTGAAGATGTGGTTCAGGTGTCTGGACTGCTCCAGAGGGGCCCTCCAGTATAGCCCCAAGAGCATTTGCCACATCGTGGTGACCTGCTGCATGCTACACAACATTGCGCAGCAGAGGGGCAACATGCTGGAGGAGGAGGATGCACGGCAGGTCTTGTCCGATGTAGAGAATGCGGAGGAGGGCCACGATGGGCAGGACACTGGGGCACACAACATGTGTGCCAGACCACTGCTCACCGGACAAACTAATCACCACTAGCTTAAATGTCCTGTCCCAGTCCCAAACATACCACCCCACGCCCGGCGAGTCTCCCCTCCCCTTTCCACCTTCCCTACATGCACCGCACCACCCCCACACCTGCACTCCCCTCCATACTTCCTACCTGCTTCACTACAGGGTGCTGGCTCTGGGTTGGCAGGAACAGCTGGTCTGGTCCAAGGGGTGGAGGATGAGGATGATCTGCTCCGTAGTGAGCCCTGGTGCTCCACATCGTTGGAAGCAATTTGCATTCTGCCCTCGGTAGCACTTTCCACCGTCCGCCCAGGTGATCCCTGCATGTGTGCTGCCCATTCCATCTCACGGTCCCATCATACCCCTGGGGTGGCAGGTCTAGGGATGAGATCCAGGTTTGGGGTGAGGGGGAAAGGCGGGGTTGGGTACCGGGGTGATATGCTGTGGTGGGTCTTGCACCTGGTAGGCCTTACCACATGGCGCCCCCATATATCTAGCCCTGCCCCCTTTCACCTCCAGATGTGACACCGGGGTGGCCTTCGACTGCCCTGGGGGCCCTGGCCCATGCCTACCTCCAAGTGCCTGCACCGGCGGCCACCCACCCTCCTACCTGGCACACTCTCTGCACCCAGTCCAGCCCATCCCTCACACCTTTCTGACAGAGCACCGAGGCAGGTTGGAATGTTGCTGAACAGGGGCGGCACAGTGGCAGAGTGGTTAGCACTGCTGCCTCACAGCTCCAGGGACCCGGGTTCAAGTACGACCTCGGATGACTGTTTAGAGTTTGCACGCTCTCCCTGTGTCTGTGTGGGTTTCCCCCGAGTGCTCTGGTTTCCTCCCACAGTGTAAAGATGTGCAGGTTAGGTGGTTTGGCCATGCTAAATTGCCCTTAGTGTCCAAAAAGGTTAGGTGGGGTTGCTGTGTTACGGGGATAGGGTGGAGTTGTGGGCTTAAGTAGGGTGCTCGTTCCATGGGCCGGTGCAGACTCGATGGGCCGAATGACCTCCTTCTGCACTGTAAATTCTATGATTCTAGGATTGTAGGTGTTTATTGTGATATATATAAGTATTGTGCCCTAGCCCCTATCGCTTACCTATGTGCTTCAGCCATGTCAACTTAACTGGTGTCTAACTTTCTAGACTTACATGTCCTAATGCTCCGTCTAGGACATCCTGACCCATGGCTGATACCATCACCCCCCCAAGGCCTCCACCGCGGACACCACCAATGCAGTGTTGGTCTGGATGGCACGCATTGTCGGCACCGCCTCTTGCAGGCTGGATGGTTGCTGACAGCCCCTCATGCAGCCCCGGCTCAGCGCCTACACCTCTAACATTGAGGCGACTGTTCTTTCCAGAAGCCTGAGACCCATCTGGACGGCAGCTAATCCTTGGGGTCAGGCCACCCTCCGACCATCAGCCCCCTCGGGGGTTCATACCTCCACCTGAGATACCACTGGATGTGTGTGGTATGCACCAGATTGTGCCACAGGAGCCTCTTAACTGCCCAACTGAGATGGGTGTCCCTGGGATGGTGGAGAGTGTTGGTGTCGAGGCGTCGGTGTTGTCTCCAGATGTGTTCTCTGGGGTGTCGTGGGGTTTCGGCTGGGGGCGCAGTTCACCGTAGTGAGATGAGTCACGGGGTTGCGTCTGGGAAAGGGGGACACTGGATGGACCCGCCTCGTCGCCAGCTGATCCTGCAAGACAAAAGACAAGACGCATGGTTAGATCGCGGGTGGGGAGGATGCCATACATGCCATAGGGTCATCACTATTTATTGCGGGTTCATGTGGACCTCCGATGCTCACCTCCAGATCAGCGACTACCTGCTCTACCCACCGACCAGGTCCAATGCGCTCTGCTCTGCGATGGTGAGGGGCCACAAGTTTTGCGGGCCTCCTCTGGTTTTGTCCCGTCCTCCCGTCCCGGCAGTTGTGGGCCACCTTCTCCTGAGGGGACAGATAATGCACAGTGTGAGATACCCGGATGCAGGCAGCACAGGGGTTCCGCAACTGGTGGCCTGTGTGTGTGGTGCACTGGGCCATGGCCGGCAGCATGGGTGTTGGAAGATGGTGTAGAGTCGGGTGTCTGTGGACTGCCGGTGGGTGAGGTTCGATCATCCTCTAGATGGTTGGGGGGGGGGTGGTGCTAAGAGTTTGTGGGATGGGGTTTGGTGCCAGGGGCACGGTGGTGGAGGTGGCATATCCTGGCTGGCCTGGGGGGATTGCTCCCCCTCCCACAGCTCTGCCTACCAGTATGCCTGGTGGTGGCCGGGTGTGGGGGGGTGGGGGCCGGGTGTGGTGTGCGGGATGGGGACACAGAGGTGGTGACTCACCCTGCCCCCCCCCCCCCCCCCCCCCGGAAAGTCATGCAGCTTCTTCCTGCATTGCTGGCCGGTCCTGGTGGCGGGGCCCATGGTGCTCATGGCCTCTGCCACCTGCGCCCAGGCCCGGCTCACATCCACGGGTGGAGGCCTCATTCCCACCCTGGGGAACAGGTTGTCCTGCCTCTCCTCCACGGTATCCAACAGGACTTCCAGCTCAGCATCAATGAACCTCGGTGCCGCTCTTCCGGGTGGCATCTTCTTGGCTGGAAAGAGAGTGTTTGGGGAGCGGAGCGCTTATATGTGGCTGCAGCTTGTCAGTCTCTCGGGTGCCAATCCTGATCTCAGCGAATCATCAGCCAGCATACGTTGGACTTGCACTGGGGCAGCACAGTGGCGCAGTGGTTAGCACTGCTGCCTCACGAGGACCCAGTTTCGATCCCGGATCTGGGTCACTGTCCGTGTGGAGTTTGCACATTCTCCCCTTATTTGCGTGGGTTTTGCCCCCACAACCCAAAGATGTGCAGTGTAGGTGGATTGGCCACGCCAAATTGCCCCTTAATTGGAAAAAATTAATTGGGTATTCTAAATTTATTTAAAATAAAGGAATTGCACTACTTCCACTTGGCGCTGGTGCTTCCCATTAGGATGTGCTGAATCGATCAGGGAACGGCACTGCTTTCGGGGCCGTATATCTCTCGCAATTCAGTTCCAGCATCAGCATTTAGTCTCTCAAACTGAGAATCGGGCTCAAGGAAAGTGATAAATGTAGATTATATCCCAGTTCCCATGTATAAAGTACTATTGGTGTGCGATTGAACATCAGGTCCAGTAGTTGTCAAAGTGGTTAATAAATTACCAGTAACACTGGCATCCACCCGGCAATGTGGAAATTGCCCGGGTGTGCCCTGTACAAAAGAAACAGGACAAATTCAACCCAGCCAATTACCACCCTATCAGTCTACCCTGCATCATCAGCAAAGTGATGGAAAGGGTCATCAACAGTGCTATCAAGTGGCACTTACTCAGCAATAACCTGCTAATGGATGCTCAGTTTCCTCCGGGTGCGCCGGTTTCCTCCCACATTCCAAAGGTACGCATGTTCGGTAGATTGGCCATGCTAAATTGCTCAGTTTGGTTCTGCCAGGATCACCCAGCTCCTGACATCATTGCCTTGGTTCAAAAATGGACAAAAGAGCGGAGTGCCAGAGGTGAGGTGAGAGTGACTGCCCTTGACATCAAGGCAGCATTCGACCGAGTACAGCATCAATAAGCCCTAGCTAAACTGGAGTCAATGGGAATCAGGGGAAACATTCTCCGCTGGTATGGGCAGCACGGTAGCACAAGGGGCAGCAAGGTAGCACAGTGGTTAGCATTGTTGCTTCACAGCACAAGGGTCCCAGGTTTGATTCCTCTCTTGGGTTACTGTCTGTGCGGAGTCTGCACGTTCTCCCCATGTCTGTGTGGGTTTCCTCCGGGTGCTCCGGTTTCCTCCAAAGATGTGCAGGTTAGGTGGATTGGCCATGCTAAATTGCCCTTATTGTCCAAAAAAGATTAGGTGAGGTCACTGGGTTACGGGGATAGGCTTAAATAGGGTGCTCTTTCCAAGGGCCTGTGCAGACTCCTTGGGCTGAATCCTTCTGCACTGTAAATTCTATGATTCTGTGAGCTCCCTGGCACAAAGGAAGATGGTTGTCGTGGTTGGAGGTCAATCATCTCAGCTCCAGGACGTCACTACAGGAGTTCCTCAGGGTAGTGTCCTAGGCCCAACCATCTTCAACTACTGCATCAATGACTTCCATTCCATCATAAGATCTGAAGTGGGGATTTTGGCGGATGACTGCACAATGTTCAGCACCATTTGTGACTCCTCAGATAATTAAGCAGTCCATGCCCAAATGCAGCAAGACCTGGACAATATCCATGCTTGGGCTGACAAGTGGCAAGTTACATTCACGCCACACAAGTGCCAGGCGATGACTATCTCCTACAAGAGAGGGTCTAACCACCACCCCATGACATTCAATGACATTACCATCGTTGAATTCCCCACAATCAACATTGATCAGAAACTGAACTGGACTATGGCTACCAGGGCAGGCCAATGGCTAGGTATCCTATTGGTAATAACTCACCCCTGACCCCCTAAAGCTTGTCCTGTGTCTACTACCAAGCACAAGTCAGGAGTGTAATGGAATACACTCCACTTGCCTGGATGAGTGCAGTTCCAACAATACTCAAGAAGCTCAACACCATCCAGGACAAAACAATCCGCTTGATTGCTCCCCCTTCCACAAACATTCAAACCCTCCACCACAGTAGCAGCCACCTGTGTACCATATAAAACCAAAGCGAAAATGCTGGAAAATCTCAGCAGGGTGGCAGCATCTGTAGGGAGAGAAAATAGCTAATGTTTCGGGTCCAGATGACCCTTCGTCAAAGGGTCTTTGAGCTTGCTGAGACCTGCTGAGATTTTCCAACATTTTCTCTTTTAGTTTCAGATTCCAGCATCTGCAGTAATTAGCTTTTATGCTTTTGTATCACTTACAAGATGCACTGCAGTAACTCACCAAGGTTCCTTAGTCAGCACCTTCCAAACCGATGACCACTATAATCTAGAAGGACAAGAGCAGCAGATACCTGGGAACCCCAACACCTGGATGTTCCCCTCTAAGACACTCACCACCCCGACTTGGAAATATATCACCGGTCCTTCACTGTTGCGAGGGCAACATCCTGGAACTCCCTCCCGAACAGCACATTGGGTGTACCTACCCTGGGTGTACCTACCCTGAAGGACTGCAGCGGTTCAAGAAGACAACTCACTACCACCTTCTGAAGGGCAACTAGGGATGGGCAATAAATGCTGGCCTAACCAGCGAAGCCCATATCCTGTAAATGAATTTTTTAAAAAATAGACAGAATAGACTTACTTTTTTGAAATGATTTGGCAGGAGTTAAGGTTGTAGCTTCATCCATGATTTCAGAGAGTCTGAGGGAAGATGAGGAGACAGAACAATTACAGAAACAGTTTCCAGATATTTTTTGATCATGTGTGATGACCAGAGCAATGGCTAAACAAATTCCACAACCTGTGATTGAAGTCACATCACCATTATATGGTAGAATAGCCAAAACTATCCTTCAGGATGAGGATAATTCGGAGCAAGTGTTTCATCAGATGAGCAAAAGTTTGGTCAAATAGGTAGGTTTCAAGAAGTGTCTTAAAGATATAGGGAAAGAATTCCAGAGCTGGGGTCCGTGTACTCATGGTGGAGCCATTAACATAGTAAAAGACCTGAAAACGTAAAATCAAGGATGAGAATTTTAAAGTCAAAATGTTGCTTGACAAGGTGCCAATGTAGATCAGTGAGGGAGGGAGGGGGGGGGGGGGGTAGAAGAACAGGACGTGAGGTAATTTAGGACACAGGTAATAGAATTTTAGATGTTCTTAAGTTTGCAGAAGGTAGAATGTGGGAGGCCAGCCAGGAGTACATTGCAATAATTGAGCCTGGAGATAATGAAAGCACGAATAAGGCTCTCAGCAGTGGATCAGCTGGAGCAGGGGTGAAGTTGGGAAATGCTATGGAGATGGAAGCATGCAGTCGAATTGATGGCACCAACATGTGGTTGGAAGCTCATCTCAGGATTAAATGATACCAAGGTTGTGAACAAACTGGGTTAAACCCATGAGAAAATTCATGAGAAATGAAAAGCAAGCCAGTAGTTAGGAAATTGAGTTTAGGGCGGGGACCAAATACAATGGCTTCAATCAGAATGCCTCTCATCTTCACATTAATAACTCTTCATAGAGTGTAATCAAGCAAAAATGAACTTACTGAATATTCTGGATCAGACACATCACACTATTACAATGTTATTAAGTATAATTGATTTCAGTTTATAGTTTTTGCAGCCCTCTTGATATTTAAAGTAACTGACGAGTCAAATGTAATTTCTATTCATTCGAGTGTGTGATTTGCCAGTGAGAATAAGTCAGGTCTGGACCAGCAGTGGGAGTTGGGTGATTGAGTGAGATGTGAACTTGCATCCCTTTAAATTAACCATTGTTTTCTGTCAGTAACTTGTTCAAGCTATAATGATTGCTCATTCTTCTGATTTCTAAATCGTTGGCCTGAATATATAGCTGGCCTTCTTTTGTGAGCCTGATTCTAAAGTATTCAATGTAAACTTGCCTTTGCAGACATTTTGGGGAGTATTTTATTGAGACCATAAGTTAGACACATGAGGAACATCTGCTTATCACTTCCCAATGATTTCATTCACAATACATGCTTATTTACCAGAAAGGAGAAGGTAATTCTGTTATCAACTGCCATGTTCTCAGAATGCATTTAGTGCAATTTTAAATCAGAATATTGGTTAATTTGATTTGGTCTGAAAAATGTGTCTGGACATATAAGTCTGCATTGTTAACATTACGCTATGTTACATTTGCATTTTATTGAATAACAGAGAAAGAATGGATCAGTTCAAGGTGGAACAGTGATGGATAAATATTTTGTGGTGTCATTTCTGGCATTTACTGGGAATACACATCACAAAATAATACACTCCGAGTGCATGTGCTTTCACTCTTTGCGGTGAATGTTCTTGGCATTAATGGGGTGGTAACAGCCTTCATTCCCTGTAGCACTGGGCTTAGCACTGTGCTTCACTGTGCCAGGGACCTGGGTTCAATTCCCGGCTTGGGTCACTGTCTGTGCAGAGTCTGCATGTTCTCCCCGTGTCAGTGTGGGTTTCCTCTGGGTGCTCCGGTTTCCTCCCACAACTCCCATACAAATAGGATCCATTTAACAAAGAACAAAAGAACAAAGAAAATTACAGCACAGGAACAGGCCCTTAGGCCCTCCCAGCCTGTGCCGATCCAGATCCTTGATCTAAACCTGTCGCCTATTTTCCAAGGATCTACTTCCCTCTGTTCCCCGCCCGTTCATATATCTGTCTAGATGCATCGTGAATTATGCTATCGTGCCCGCCTCTACCACCTCCACTGGCAAAGCGTTCCAGGCACCCACCACCCTCTGCGTAAAAAACTTTCCACGCACATCTCCCTTAAACTTTCCCCCTCTCACCTTGAAATCATGACCCCTTGTAATTAACACCCCCACTCTTGTGGGTTGTACATGGTCAGGACCTGCTCATTGGAAGTTCAGATCATTACCATGGGCAAGAGAGGTGAAAAGGCCCAATAGACGGACGTTTGGAATTATTTTCATGGGACCTGGAGGATCAATAATTGTTTACTGAGCCATAGAGTTATCGAGTCATTCATCGCACAAAAGGAGGTAATTCCATCCATTGAGTCCATGGAGCAATCCATTCAGTCCAATTCCCCTGCTCTGTCCCTGTAATCCAACAAGTATATTTCCTTCAAGTGCCCATCCAATTTCCTTAAAAAATAATTCTTTGCTTTCACCACTCTCATGGGCAATAAGTTAAGTTCCAAGTCATTACCATTCACTATGTAAAAAAGTTCTTCCTTAAATTCCCCCTGCATCTCCTGTCCAAAATCTGCCTTCCCTGCAAAAATAATAAGGGTTATTAAAATCATTGATGATCCCAATCCATCTTGAACTTAGCTTACTAGTGGCCTAATATTGGCAGGCCTCAGGATGGTGAGTTGCATTTGGATGTCCATTTGGTGCCCTGCAGCTCGCTGGCTCAATGGAAATGAGACTGAGGTTTCAAAATGAAGGCAACTTCTTCACTTTGAATGTTTGTGAATAATGCCTTTTACAATTTGCATTCCCAATGCATGACCAAACTGGCTGAGAGAAATTTTACATTTTGATATTTCCTGGGGGATATTGAAAACATTGTTTTGGTTCTGACATCAGAAAAGGAAAGAAACAGATTAAAATAATGTTTCAGGAGCTAACAGCACATTAGATAGCAGTACTGCATGTTATGGCACTATCTAATTAAGTCATAGGTTCAAACCATGATTTATGCTGAAATAATAGGTCTCAATAGTTCACATGTTGCTTTATTTTACTCGGGGTGGTGAATGCGCTGCCTGATTTGGAAATTTCTAGAGCGTAGCCAAGTTGCCTCTGTTTGGTTGTAGTTAAATTCACAGAATCAGGGAATTGCTACAGAGCAGAAGGGGGCTCTGTAGCCCATCTGAATGAGCAATTCATGTACTGCCATTCTTCTGCCGCCTTCCTGTAACCCTGAACATTCTTCCTATTCAGATAACAGTCTAATCCCCATTTGAATGCTTCAACTGAGTCTGTCGCCACCATGTGCATTGAATAGATTCAAATTTCCTGTGCTCGAGGAAGTTGCCTCATCAGACAGTGCAACTGCTTGGACCTCAGGAAATTTGAACCTACTAGCAAACAGATTGCAAATCTGAACAAACAGCCTTTTGGCTAGCAAACCTGCCAAACGGACAGGCAGGCAGCTCTTTCGGTTAAAGCAACTTACCTGCACCAATCTTGCCGCCTTCCCACAGTTGAAAACAAGAATAATGCTCAACAAAAGGCAGAAGATTCATGCAGACCGGGCTCCAAATATGGTAGATTCTGCTCATGGCTTTCCACGTATCCATGCAATCTACTTCAAATGTTCTGCTTTGACTAATTCCAGTGATTCTGACTGCAGAACATTTTAATTCACTGGTTTTCCTGTGTAAACGTGCTGCTGCTGAACTAGACCTGTCTGTTCACAGAATCCCATCTATTGTCCTACTCTTTAATGTTTTGTGCATGTTGCTGGAAGGCTACAATTATCTTCAGTTTTCCTGGACTAGGAAAGGGAATATTTAGCCAACATTCTAGCACCTGTTGCTGCTTTGTGCCAGAAAATGAGAATGATGAGTGAAGGCAAGATCAACTACAAATGTTCATTTTACTGGGTAAGATGGATTTAACATAGAAAAAAAAGAGGAATACATTCCTCTCGTTGTTGCATGTATGGCAATGTAAATGTAATTTCTTCTGGTCAGCTTTTTTTTTTTAGAGAAATTGAACATATTTATGATTTCTGTAAAAATACTGTCCATGCAAAATCCTCATAAATGCACTTACATGTTGGCAAATCTCCTCCGCTAAGCAGGAACCTTCAAAAAAGAAAATGTACGGTAACATTTGTGGTTTTGAAAAAGTACCAGTGTAAAATTTTGAATTTGTTTCCAATAAATAATGTACTTGCTGATTGAAACAAAAGACTTTTCCACCATTTTTGATAAAATCCATTTTAGTTCATGTCATGATATGCAGACACACACATAATGATATACAGGCAGGCACAGACAAGCAGCTAATGGACACAGAGAACAGGACATGACCAATAAGCGGGCAGGACACTCAGGGGTAGGATCTGACTATAAAAGACACGAGGCACTCGCACTCGGCCTCTTTCCACTGATGAACATCTAGAGAGTCAGTCAAGGGTGTTGTTACATTCACACACCTCCAGCACGTGGCTAAGAGCTAGTCTGGTTCAGTCAGACAGAGTAACCACACTTAAGTTAGCAGAGAGTCGAACTCACAGAGAACTGTGCTAACTGTGCTATTAGTTCAATAAACCTGATTGAACTAACTTCAAGGTCTGGAGTATCTTTCTGATCTAAGCTGCATCCAGTTGCAGCCAGTGTTATACCAGTGCACCTAACACGACAGTTCAGTTAAGTAAAATGATCACTGGCTATATGTGGACTGAGCATCACTTTAGTGTTCAATTCACAGAGGAAGAGGTCCGGCACCCAGCCACACGTTTACCAAGCATGCAGTTGATATAATACCACATATTCTAAATGCAATAAAAAATAAAATATGAAACTGTTTTACAAGAAATTAACCTGAAGCAGCAATATAAAGGAAAACATTCATGCTGCTTTCTTTCAAGCCTAACATAGGCAGGCTTTATAAAATATATAGTTCCAGGACGGCACGATGGTGCAGTGGTTAGCACTGCTGCCTCACGAGGACCCGGGTTCGATCCTGGCCCTGGGTCACTGTCCGTGTGGCGTTTGCACATTCTCCCAGTGTTTGCTTGGGTCTCACCCCCACAACCCAAAGATGTGCAGGGTAGGTGGATTGGGCACTCTTTTGAGGTCCACCAACAAAACCAAAGAAAGGAAAAAAACTGAGGGACAAAGCAAAAAAGGGCCACCCCTGTTAGGAGCACTGCATGAGCATATCAAAGATCAACGGAAACTTGAAAAACATCAAATAAGAGTGCAGTTAAAGGGGTCAATAAAGAACCCCAACCCCTGCGGTGCCCACCGGGTATGGAAGGCCTCGATGGCGCCTGTGGACACCGCATGCTCCTTTTACAGGGACACCCGGCTGCGAATGTAGCCGCGGAAGAGGGGCAGACAGTCTGGCCAGACGACCCCCTCGGTTGCCCGCTGCCTGGACCTATAAATGGCATGCTTCGCCAGGCCCAGGAGCAGGTTCACAAGGAGGTTCTCCATCTTCCCCACCCCTCTCCACACCGGGTGCCCGTAGATTAGGAGCGTGCGGCTGAAGTGCAAACAAAACTCCAGCAAAAGATTGGTTAGAAAACTAAAAAGGGAGTGCAGCCTAAAACATGTAACATAGACATGGTCCACGGACTCCATAAGGCCGCAGAAATGGCAGGCTTCTTGGGAGTCGGTGAACTGGTGCAATCGGTGATTGTACGGCACTGCTGCACGCAACACCCTCCACCCCAGGTCCCGAAGATTGAGGGGGAGGACTCCTCCATAGAGGGACCTCCAGTAGGGACCTCTGTTGCCGGACGACAACAAGGCACGCCATGGCGTGTCCGGACGACGGGCGAAGGTAAGGAGGTGAAGGGTGTGCAGCAGCAGCCCGTACAGGAAACCCCTCCGCGCAGTGCGAAAAGGCACGGAGGGTATTTCCGTGAGGTGGCTAGGATTGTGGGGCACCAGCCCCCGAGGGAGGTTTCGGGGCCTGGGACCAATGTGGAATTCCGTCCGGGCAGTGGTTCGCCCAGACGGGATACCACTACACACCTGCGCGTCCTCCAAACCATGAGTACCATCGGGTCCGAGCACGACCGTTTTGAGGTCTCGGATGGCATTGGCTGCGAGCCGGACATCCACCGCTTCACGTTGTGCTAACTCATAGGGTGTCATCCAGCCCACTCCTCCGCCACCCAGCACGTCCCCGATCTTGGTCACCCGGCAGCCACAGCTCGCTCCTCTGCCAGCCACTCAAAATGGTATTGGTGGAGGTGCGGATTCCTGAGCAGCGGCTCCCTGAAGACAGCCACCACTCCTGATAGGGGGGGAGCTGTGGCGCGAGGCGACCATGTTCCAGACTTTGGGCAGGTCCTGGTAAAAGACGGGCAGCACCTGCAGAGGGTAACGAAGACTCTGCAGATCTATGAACAGGAGTTGCATGTCACAATTCAGGCCGTGCACCTGGCGGAAGAAATGCGTCGCCAGGGCACACCATCATGGAGGGGGCTCAACGTGAAGGTATCATTGTAGGGCCTGAAGGCGGAAGGTCGCCACCTGGGTGCGAAGGCACACCAGCGCCTGGCTGCCCTCCCTAAGCGGGCGACTCAGAACCTCAGCAGCGACCCAGTGCAGTCTCTTGTCCCAGAAGAACTCGACAAGCATTCTCTGGATCTTTTTGACAAAGTCAGGGGGAGGGGTCATAGTGACCAGCCGGTACCACAACATGGAGGCAATCAGCTGGTTTATGACGAGGACTTGACCCTTGTAACTCAGCACTCTGAGCAGTCCGGTCCAGTGTCCCAAGCGAGCGGCGACCTTGGTCTCCAGCTCCTGCCAGTTAGCCGGCCAGGATTCCTCAGCCGGGCAAAGATGGACTCCCAAATAGAGAAGGCTAGTCCTGCTCCAGGTGAAAGGCCTGAGCTCCTCTGGGACGGGGTCCAGCTGCCATGGACCGACCAATAGTCCGGAACATTTGGCCCAGTTGATCCTGGCAGACGACGCGTTGGAGTACACAGCCTGGCACTCACATTCTCCGCATGTCAGCAGTGTCAGTGAACATGAGGAGCATGTCATCAGCATAAGCCGAAAGGACCACCCCAATGCCCGGCCCGCGCAGAACCAGCCCCGACATCCTCCTCTGCAGGAGGCGCAGGAAAGGCTCCACGCAAATAGAATAAAGTTGGCCAGACAAAGGGCAGCCCTGACGCACTCCTCTCCCAAAGCGAAGGGGCGCCGCCAGAGACCCATTAACCTTGACAAGACACTGCGGCAGTGTACAGAAGTCGGATCCGGGTGACAAATTGCGTCCCGAACCTGAATGCTTGCAGAGTCCCGAATAAATATTCGTGATCCACCCCGTCGAACGCCTTCTGCTGATCAAGGGACAGGAAGGCGTTCGACATTCCAGCCCTCTGGGAATGATGGACCAGGTCCCGGACCAGATGAATGTTGTCATGGATTTTGCGGCCCGGGACCGTGTAGGACTGGTCAGGGTGGATCATGTGGTCCAGCACGGTGCCAAGGTGCAAATTCATTGCCTTGGTGAAAATCTTGTAATCCGTGCTGAGGCAGGAGACCGGATGCCAGTTTATAAGGTGGTGGAGATCCCCCCTCTTTGGCAGCAAGGTAATGGTGGCTCTCCACCATGAGAGGGACATCTCCACGGTTGCAATACCTTCCCCCAGGAACCCCGCATAGTTGCTCCCCAGGATGTCCCAGACTGCCCTGAAGAACTCCACGGTCAGCCCGTCCAGCCCTGGGGTTTTGCCCCTGGACAGGCTGTCGAGGGTGCCGGTCAGCTCCCCCAGGTTTATAGGAGTATCAGGCCTACCGGCGCCCTCCGGGCCGACCTGCGGCAGGTCCTCCCACAAAACTCTGCAAGCATCCTCGCTGGACGGATCCGGAGAGAAGATAGTGCTTCGGATTTGGGCCCGAACCTCCTCCGGATCCGAGACGAGGGACCCGTCGTCGGCCAGCAGCGTAAGGAGCTGCTGACGGACCCCGTGCCTTTTTTCCAGCGAGTAGAAGAAGGGGGAGCCGCGGTCCATGTCTGTGAGGATCTGGATCCGCGACCTCACATACGCGCCCCGGGACCCGACAAGTTGCAGGTCCCACAGCGCGTCCTTCTTCTCTCTGTACACCAGCCGCAGGGCTGGGTCTTATCAAGCTGACCGAGACATGACTCCAGGTTGAGCACCTCCTTAACCAACTCCTCGACCCTGGATTTTCGCCTCTTTGTCGACCCCCTCGCATATTCCTGACAGAAGGTACGCACGTGAGTTGCCCATGTCCCACCATAGCCTCAAGGAGGGGAAGCCTCTTCGCTTCCTTCTCCAGCCGGTCCAGACGTGACGAAACAAGCCCAGGAACCGCTCGTCCTCCAGCAGCAGGTTGTTAAAATGCCAGTACGCAGACCGCGACTGAGCGCGAGACAGGGCGAGCCCCGCCCACACGAGATGGTGGTCCGAGCACGGCACCTGCTGCACAGATGAGCGGACACTTGTTTGAAAAAAGTCGTCTGCTGGCCAGCCTGGGGAGCGTAGACATTCACAAAGTGAAGTACCTCGACCCCCTCACGGACCGTCAAGTGCAGCAACCGACCTGGCACTGGCTCCTTGACCCCCAAGGTCTCCGGCTGAAAATGTGGGACCAACAAGATAGCCATCCCGCCTAAATGTGAGGTTAGGTGACTCATGTAGACGCCCCACCCCGCCACTCCAGGAGCCATGTGCCGCCGTCTCCCGGAGCGGTGTGGGTTTCTTGCAGGATGCACGCCGCATACCTCCCGTCACGGAGGACCGAGAAGTTCTGGAACCTGCGGAGCGCGTCCTTGCTGCTGGAATGTTGAGGCTGGCTATGGTCACCTCCATGTCAGTAGTAAAGTGCTACCTTCACCTTTTCAGTGCTCGGAGGGAGCAGAGGAGCGCAGGATCCTCTGCTCCCTCAGGAGTCCGGCGAGAAAAGATTTCTGCCAGCGCTGCTCAGAAGCGTCCGCGTCTTCCGCCTCTTTAACGTAGGCGCGGGAAGACCGGATGACCAGCGCCAAGTCCGACCACCGGTCAAGAGCTAGCTGCACTCGGTTTCGGCGACCACGGTTTGCATGCAGAAAATCCCGGAGCTCCCCTTGGGGGATGAGGGGGCGACTCGGTGTCGGCCACGAGGGAGTCCACCATCTCGCTGCTGATGGACCCAAAAATCACCCCCCGTGCCCCCCACTGAGCAACCGTCCTCCTCCGGGCAGTCACCGTCTAGGACCGACGCCTCCGCCACATTGAGTGTGGCGGACGGCACGGTCCCACCAACCAGCCCTGGCTCTGCCTCGATCCCACATCCCGGATCGTCAACAGACGGGTTCCTCGCAGACTCCTCTAATTATATCAGGCCAGAGGGAGGTGGCGGCTCAGATCACCCCTCCTCTTGCGACACCGAGTCACCGGATAGACCCGGGAACAGTTCCGGAATAAGCTCCGGGGTGGAGATGGGGGACTGCCGGCGACCGAGGTCAGCGAGCCCTCACAGCCCTCCGGCGCTGTAAAAAGGAATGCCTCTGGGGTCAAAATGGCACCGGGTGGAACGGGCCCTCACTCGCACCCGGCCCCGAGGCATCCTGCTCGGGGGGCTGCGACAGCTCAGGGGTCAACAGATGATAGACTTTGTCTAATCTCTTCCGGGGGCATGGTGTAATGTCGAGGGGCAGGGGTCGGTGCGCCTCCCGCTCTGTTCCAGGGGGGGTCATGATGTTTCTCTCCCCCCCCCCCCCTCCAAGGAGTGGCACTGCTAGGGGGGGGCCGAAGAAATCTCCATTCTCGCAACGCCCCCCCTTCCCTCAACACTTTGCCCCTGGGTTCGAGATGTTGCCATCTTCTGCGCCGGCCTGGGAGCACGCGCATCGCCACCCCGCCCTTTGCTGACCCGCACCAAAATGACGACAGGCCCGGTACCCGACGCTAAGGCATCACTGGGCCCGGGATGAGCTTGAGTGTCCGCGATGACCCCCAGGCCGGAGTTCTGGGGCGCAGGGGTCTCTCGGCTGACGGGGTTGGGGGTATTTGCAGCCGATCCCCGCCTTGCCTTCTTTCGGGCCTTCCGGCCTGGTGGATGCCCTTCCTCCTCCACTCCGGCAGCCGACCAGCCAGTCTGGGCCAGCACGGTGTCCCCCTGTAGGGTCAGGGTGGTAATGCCAATGGAGGGCCGGCTGTGCCACTCGCAGCCAACTTGGTGTCAGTGGTGGCTTTGGAAGCGGAGCAGTTCTTCCGCACGTGCCCCACCTCCTAGATGGGAGACCTCGAATCCCCCCTCTAATACAGCCTCCCGGGCCAAGCGGTTGAAAGCCTGCTGCCGGAAGGAGTAGATGTGCCTGAGGGGGGCGTCCTTCAGGCCGAGAGCGAGCGGTGCTACCTCAGAACGAACCTGCCCCAGTAGTTGGGAGGTGGGGGAGGAGGAGCTTGGGAGGGAGGTAAGGCGGGACATTGGACAATATGACCCGCTCGGCAGTGGCCTCAATAGGGTCCACTGCCACCTAGGTCCCGCCCACCACCAGCCCCTTTTCAATGTACAAGGTGAATCGCCCTCTCAGCCCTCAGGAAGAACACGATTTTCCCGTACATTCGAGAGGCGGCCACAATGGCCAAGGGGCCGACGACCCCGGCCATTGTGCGAACGCATGCCTCTCTGGTGACGGTGGGGTGAGCGTAGCACTTTACACGCAGCTTTTGGGTCAGCAACCGGAAATGTGGCGGGGCTGCGGGAGCAGTGGAGGCCGAGGAGGCTACCACCCCCGATTAGGTGGCTCTGGTTGGCCCCGCCACTGGCGTAGCTGGAGTGGCCATCGAGGCAATGCCACGCCCACCCCAATGAGGGCTTTATCGCGTTGGAATTTAATTGATGAAATCGATAGTGGAAAGGGGGTTGTCAGGGGAAGAGCGAGATGGAATTACATATTCTCCCCCTTGGAAGGATCCAGGGAAGCAAAGCAGGGAAGGGAAGCGAAAAGAGAACAAGGAGCACTGTTGCAGGAGGTCAGCAAATAGGAGGGTGGGGCACCGTAGACGGAATGGTGCCTGAGGTGAGAGACTCCTGAGACTCCGGGTGAAGCTGGAGGGTCGGTGGATTGGGGATCTTCAGCCCAGGAGGGGGCCCAGCAAAAAGAAAAACACAATCCGTGCTCCCACCCTAGGCCACCACACTGAGGTAAGTGATGCTGGTTTAAAGAAGTCTTCAGCCCAAGTAGGGCTCAGCAAAATACAGTCTGTGCTGCACCTGGAACGACCACCCAATGGAACCGATCTCCCTGCTGCTGTAAGGGATCTTCAGCCCGGGAGGGGCCCAGCAACCACTCAATGTCCCCGTCCTGGAACAAGCTCACCAGATGGAATGAGGAAGGCCTGACAGTTGGGAGAACTGAGCAGGGCCGGGCCCTCAACCCGAGAGGGGCCCAGCAAACAAACAGTACAAAGGGGCTTTACTCCCAACATGTTTTGAAGCCACCTTCCTGTTGTTGTTGTTGTTTCTTCTTTCCTTCCTCTCTCCTTCTGCTCTCCTCCCTCCCTCTCCTTCCTGCAGATAAGTCAACAACAGCCAGCACTCAGCAACAGAGACAGAGAGCAGCTGCAGCCACTCGAGGTGGTTGGCCATGCTAAATTGCCCCTGAATTGGAAAAATATATAGTTCCTTGAAAGGAAACTAAGAAGAATGTGTTTGACTGTTCACATCTAATACTTCCTCTCTCTCTAATGCATGCATACAGACCGATTCCTGGTAATGGCACTATCTTAGTAAAATAAATACAGATTAAATAAAAATCCAAGTAGCACTTTATTTATCTGCAGTACCTAACAGAGACACTGTCCATATAAAACCCAATTTAATCTTTATCATTTCTGACAGTCTTGTTCTTGAGCAAAGAACGACTAAGAAGCTGAAAATGAATTTAGTGCTGAATGTGAAGTAGCACACACAATCTATGCCATTTTGGCTCCGATGTTTTTATGGTTCTGTTGAGGGAACTCTACTATAAGTCCGAATAATTTAACATCTGGGGCGAAATTCTCCTACCCGCCCTGCCACATTTCTGCCCCGACCGGCCGGCGGGAGTCTCCGTAACGCCGGCCGGTCAATGGGGTTTCCCATTGTGGGGCAGCCCCACGCCGTCGGGAAACCCCCGGGCGCCGGCAAAACGGAGACTCCCGCCGGCGGAGAATGACGCCCCTGGTCTGAGCATTGACTACTCTGTTCTTGTATCATGTAAATAAACACAGTTTCTGTTCAAAGAAACAGCCAGTGGATTACATAGAACATAGAACATAGAAAATACAGCACAGAACAGGCCCTTCGGCCCACGATGTTGTGCCGAACCTTTGTCCTAGATTAATCATAGATTATCATTGAATTTACAGTGCAGAAGGAGGCCATTGGGCCCTTTGAGTCTGCACCGGCTCTTGGAAAGAGCACCCTACCCAAACTCAACACCTTCAGCCAACACCAAGGGCAATTTGGACATTAAGGGCAATTTATCATTGGCCAATTCACCTAACCTGCACATCTTTGGATTGTGGGAGGAAACCGGAGCACCCGGAGGAAACCCACGCAGACACGGGGAGGACGTGCAGACTCCGCACAGTCAGTGACCCAAGCCGGAATCGAACCTGGGACCCTGGAGCTGTGAAGCAATTGTGCTATCCACAATGCTACCGTGCTGCCCTTGAGAACAAATAAATCTACACTATATCATTTAACCGTAATCCATGTACCTATCCAATAGCTGCTTGAAGGTCCCTAATGTTTCCGACTCAACTACTTCCACAGGCAGTGCATTCCATGCCCCCACTACTCTCTGGGTAAAGAACCTACCTCTGATATCCCTCCTATATCTTCCACCTTTCACCTTAAATTTATGTCCCCTTGTAATGGTTTGTTCCACCCGGGGAAAAAGTCTCTGACTGTCTACTCTATCTATTCCCCTGATCATCTTATAAACCTCTATCAAGTCGCCCCTCATCCTTCTCCGTTCTAATGAGAAAAGGCCTAGCACCCTCAACCTTTCCTCGTAAGACCTACTCTCCATTCCAGGCAACATCCTGGTAAATCTTCTTTGCACCTTTTCCAAAGCTTCCACATCCTTCCTAAAATGAGGCGACCAGAACTGTACACAGTACTCCAAATGTGGCCTTACCAAAGGTTTGTACAGCTGCATCATCACCTCACGGCTCTTAAATTCAATCCCTCTGTTAATGAACGCGAGCACACCATAGGCCTTCTTCACAGCTCTATCCACTTGAGTGGCAACTTTCAAAGATGTATGAACATAGACCCCAAGATCTCTCTGCTCCTCCACATTGCCAAGAACTCTACCGTTAACCCTGTATTCCGCATTCATATTTGTCCTTCCAAAATGGACAACCTCACACTTTTCAGGGTTAAACTCCATCTGCCACTTCTCAGCCCAGCTCTGCATCCTATCTATGTCTCTTTGCAGCCGACAACAGCCCTCCTTACTATCCACAACTCCACCAATCTTCGTATCATCTGCAAATTTACTGACCCACCCTTCAACTCCCTCATCCAAGTCATTAATGAAAATCACAAACAGCAGAGGACCCAGAACTGATCCCTGCGGTACGCCACTGGTAACTGGGATCCAGGCTGAATATTTGCCATCCACCACCACTCTCTGACTTCTATCGGTTAGCCAGTTCGTTATCCAACTGGCCAAATTTCCCACTATCCCATGCCTCCTTACTTTCTGCATAAGCCTACCATGGGGAACTTTATCAAATGCCTTACTAAAATCCATGTACACTACATCCACTGCTTTACCTTCATCCACATGCTTGGTCACCTCCTCAAAGAATTCAATAAGATTTGTAAGGCAAGACCTACCCCTCACAAATCCGTGCTGACTATCCCTAATCAAGCAGTGTCTTTCCAGATGCTCAGAAATCCTATCCTTCAGTACCCTTTCCATTACTTTGCCTACCACCGAAGTAAGACTAACTGGCCTGTAATTCCCAGGGTTATCCCTAGTCCCTTTTTTGAACAGGGGCACGACATTCGCCACTCTCCAATCCCCTGGTACCACCCCTGTTGACAGTGAGGACGAAAAGATCATTGCCAACGGCTCTGCAATTTCATCTCTTGCTTCCCATAGAATCCTTGGATATATCCCGTCAGGCCCGGGGGACTTGTCTATCCTCAAGTTTTTCAAAATGCCCAACACATCTTCCTTCCTAACAAGTATTTCCTCGAGCTTACCAATCTGTTTCACACTGTCCTCTCCAACAATATCGCCCCTCTCATTTGTAAATACAGAAGAAAAGTACTCGTTCAAGACCTCTCCTATCTCTTCAGACTCAATACACAATCTCCCGCTACTGTCCTTGATCGGACCTACCCTCGCTCTAGTCATTCTCATATTTCTCACATATGTGTAAAAGGCCTTGGGGTTTTCCTTGATCCTACCCGCCAAAGATTGTTCATGCCCTCTCTTAGCTCTCCTAATCCCTTTCTTCAGTTCCCTCCTGGCTATCTTGTATCCCTCCAATGCCCTGTCTGAACCTTGTTTCCTCAGCCTTACATAAGTCACCTTTTTCCTCTTAACAAGACATTCAACCTCTCTTGTCAACCATGGTTCCCTCACTCGACCATCTCTTCCCTGCCTGACGGGGACATACATATCAAGGACACGTAGCACCTGTTCCTTGAACAAGTTCCACATTTCATTTGTGTCCTTCCCTGCCAGCCTATGTTCCCAACTTATGCACTTCAATTCTTGTCTGACAACATCGTATTTACCCTTCCCCCAATTGTAAACCTTGCCCTGTTGCACGTACCTATCCCTCTCCATTACTAAAGTGAAAGTCACAGAATTGTGGTCACTATCTCCAAAATGCTCCCCCACTAACAAATCTATCACTTGCCCTGGCTCATTACCCAGTACTAAATCCAATATTGCCCCTCCTCTGGTCGGACAATCTACATACTGCGTTAGAAAAGCTTCCTGGACACACTGCACAAACACCACCCCATCCAAACTATTTGATCTAAAGAGTTTCCACTCAATATTTGGGAAGTTAAAGTCGCCCATGACTACTACCCTATGACTTCTGCACCTTTCCAAAATCTGTTTCCCAATCTGTTCCTCCACATCTCTGCTACTATTGGGGGGCCTATAGAAAACTCCTAACAAGGTGACTGCTCCTTTCCTATTTCTGACTTCAACCCATACTACCTCAGTAGGCTGATACTCCTCGAACTGCCTTTCTGCAGCTGTTATACTATCTCTAATTAATAATGCTACCCCCCCACCTCTTTTACCACCCTCCCTAATCTTATTGAAACATCTATAACCAGGGACCTCCAACAACCATTTCTGCCCCTCTTCTATCCAAGTTTCCGTGATGGCCACCACATCGTGGTCCCAAGTACCGATCCATGCCTTAAGTTCACCCACCTTATTCCTGATGCTTCTTGCGTTGAAGTATACACACTTCAACGGATTGTTGGAATGAAAACAAGTTACACTCAAACTCAAGTTGGTTGACAGCCTTCCATCTATGAGAATGATGGCAATGGAGTCTCAGAACGTTTGTGGGGTCAGATGAGGGGTTCGATTCTCCGATTTGGAGACTATGGCTGGGATTCTCCAAAAACGCAGCTAAGTGTTGACGCCGGCGTAAACACCGGAGTGTTTTATGGACCGCGATACAGAAATGCTCCTGGAAATGAGGAGAGGAGGGGGGTCATGTACCCCGGACCCGGCCACAGGATCGCAGCCAACGTTGCCCGGAATATGTGGAGGGAGGTGGGCCAGGCCGTCAGCGCCGTTGTGGTGACATCCAGGACAGGAGAGCAGTGTCGTAAGAAGCCCAACGACCTACTCAGGGCAGCCAGGGTGAGTACCCAGCTCTGTGCCCATGGCACCAACCCCCCTACCCCTCACACATGTGACACCACCCCCTCCTCCCCAGGGGAACGCTAAAACCCCAGCTGTGACCCACAAGGCGGCACCCACCAATGCGAGCTGCATTGGCCGGGTGCCCTGTGTACCTATGCCAACATAGACCCAACTGCCGGGCTACATGCATCGGACGTCCTAACAATGCTGATGTTTGCGTGAACCCCCCCCCCCCACAGGAGAAGAGCGCCCATAACCCGCGACAGCGGGACAAAACCGGAGGTGGGGCACCTGAATTGCACCCCCTCACCGTGCACGAACAGAGGGCACTGGAAGTAGCTGCCGGACCCAAGGAGTGGGAGATTGCTCATGCCGAGATCAGGGGAGTGCCACCACGTGTGATCCCGCTGCCTGGCCCCGCCCCTCACCCTGAACCCGAACCTCACCCCTCATCCTGAAACTCACCCCTCACCCCTCACCTCACCCCTCACCTCAGCCCTCACCCCGAACCTCTCCCCCTGTCCACCTGTCTAACTATTCATGGTGTATTGTGTCTTGCAGGACTACCCGGTGATCGACCGGGCCCATCACGCGAACCCCGCCCCAGGCCAGTGCCAGGGTGGCCAACCCCCAGGGACTCCAGCAGCGACAGGGAGGGCAGTCGCAAGAACAGCCCTCTGGCCCACTCGAGCCATGACACCACGATCCAGGGACCAACACGGAGGACACCAACACCACAACACAGGACACCAGCACAGAGGAAACAGACACACACACCACATCCACGGGACCAACACAGAGGCGACGGACAGACATGAAACCACCACCCATGACATCAACACTGAGGAGACGGACAGACATGGCGCAACAACCCACGGGATCCCTGACTTCGGGTCTGATGACGACACTGACTTTCCGTCACAGCTGTCACTTACACCCTCCACCATCGCAGAAACTCTCACCTCGGTTGGGCTCTTTAGCGAGGAGGCAGCGTAGAGCACCCAGCTCTAGCTGCCAATACGGTCTGGAGAATTGCCGGGTCCATGACCGCGCATGCGCACAGTGGCGGCCTGCAGCGGATGACGCTCGTGGAAATAGTACCCCCCTTCGGCCGGCTCCGTGCCCGGGTCGCCCCACCACAGTGCCCCCATCCCCAAATATGTCCACGCTGAGTTCCCCATGGGTGAGACCATACGTCTCCCACGCCGTCGAGAACTCTGCCGTTCGGGGACGGAGCATCGCAGGGCGTGCCTCAGCCAACGTACAGAGGCGGAGCATCGCGAAAGCGGCGCCACCCCGATTTCGGCGTCATCGGGGATTCTCCGCAATTGTGGCATCGGGGATCGGAGAATCCAGCCCGAGATCTTTTTATAACAAAAATGAAATTCATTTACAAGATTTGGGAATTGCTGGCTAGGCCAGCATTTATTGACCATCCCTAGTAGCCCTTCAGAATGTGGTGGTGAGCTGCCTTTTTGAACCACTGCAGTCCCCGAGGTGTAGGTACACCCACACTGCTCTTGGCGAGGGAATTCCAGGATTTTGACCCTCTGACAGTGAAGGAGCGGCGATATATTTCCAAGTCAGGATGGAGTGACTTGGAGGAGAACCTGCAGGTGGGGTGTTCCCATGTGCCTGCTGCTCTTGTCCTTCTAGGTAGTAGTGGTCGTGGGTTTGGAAGGTGCTGCCTAAGGAGTTTTGGTGAGTCCCTTCAGTGCATCTTGTAGATGGTACACACGGCTGCCACTGTTCTTTTGTGGTGGAGGGAGTGAATGTTTGAGGAAGGGGGAGCAATCAAATGTGCTGCTTTGTCCTGGATGGTGTTGAGCTTCTTGAGTGTTGTTGGAGCTGCGCTAATCCAGGCAAGTGGAGAGTATTCCATCACACTCCTGACTTGTGCCTTGTAGATGATGGACAGACTTTGAAGATACAGGAGTCGAGTTACTCACCACAGGATTCCTGGGCTTTGACCTGCTCTCGTAGCCACAGTATTTATATGGTTAGTTCAGTTCATTTTCTGGTAAATGGTACTCCACAGGATGTTGGTAGTGATCATCTGCTGCACTTCTTTTGACGGCTGAACGGGCCAATTTTAGAAAGTCTGCCACAAATGTCATGCATGAAACTGTCCCTTGCCAGTTGTGTGGGATGATTTCAGCTGACAACTTATTTGCAGAGCTGGGGCGAAATTCTCCATTATCGGCGGAAAGTCCGCCGATCGGCGCAAAAAACGGCGCAAATCCCACTTGCGTCACGTCATAAAAATGGGCCGATAGTCTGCGGCCTGAAATGGGCTAGCAGCGACGTAACGGGATCCGCGCTTGCGCAGTGGTTCACGCCGTGCAGCGTCATACGCGATGCACGGCGTGACGGCTCATAAGGCCGCGCATCTCCCCCCCACCCGACCGGAACAGCCGACCGCAACACCCGACTTGATGGCTGGCCGTCGCTCAGCCCCGAGGTTCGAGTCACGCGATGTGGAGGCGCTCCTGGACGCGGTGGAGCAGAGGAGGGACGCCCTGTATCCCGGGCACGGCCGCAGAGTTGCCCCACGCCACAGCCGGCGTCTGTGGAGGGAGGTGGCAGAGGCCGTCACCGCTGTGGCCCTAACACCACGGACAGGCACCCAGTGCCACAAGAAGGTGAACAACCTCGTCAGAGCAGGCAGGGTGAGCCTCCCCCATATCTCCCATATCCCCCCTCCCCATATCCCCCCTCCCCCATATCCCTCATATCCCCCCTCCCCCATATCCCCCATATCACCCCTCCCCCATATCCCCCTCCCCATATCCCCCCTCCCCCATATCCCCCCTCCCATATCCCCCCCTCCCCCATATCCCCCATATCCCCCCTCCCCCATATCCCCCCCTCCCCCATATCCCCATATCCCCCCTCCCCCATATCCCCCCTCCCCCATATCCCCCCTCCCCCATATCCCCCCTCCCCATATCCCCCCTCCCCCATATCCCCCTCCCCCATATCCCCCATATCCACCCACCCCCATATCCCCCCTCCCCCATATCCCCCTCCCCCATATCCCCCCTCCCCATATCCCCCCTCCCCCATATCCCCCTCTCCCATATCCCCCCTCCCCCATATCCCCCATATCCCCCCTCCCCATATCCCCCCTCCCCCATATCCCCCATATCCCCCCTCCCCATATCCCCCATATCCCCCCACCCCCATATCCCCCCTCCCCATATCCCCCCTCCCCCATATCCCCCATATCCCCCCTCCCCCATATCCCCCCTCCCCCATATCCCCCCCTCCCCCATATCCCCCCTCCCCCATATCCCACATATCCCCCCTCCCCCATATCCCCCCTCCCCATATCCCCCCTCCCCCATATCCCCCATATCCCCCCTCCCCATATCCCCCCTCCCCCATATCCCCCCTCCCCCATATCCCCCCTCCCCCATATCCCCCATATCCCCCCTCCCCCATATCCCCCCCTCCCCCATATCCCCATATCCCCCTCCCCATATCCCCCCTCCCCCATATCCCCCATATCCCCCCTCTCCATATCCCCCCTCCCCCAGATCCCCCCTCCCCCATATCCCCCCTCCCCATATCCCCCATATCCCCCCTCCCCATATCCCCCCTCCCCCATATCCCCCATATCCCCCATCCCCCATCCCCCCTCCCCCATATCCCCCCTCCCCATATCCCCCCTCCCCATGTCCCCCCCTCCCCCATATCCCCCCTCCCCCATATCCCCCCTCCCCCATATCCCCCCTCCCCATATCCCCCATATCCCCCCTCCCCCATATTCCCCCCCCATATCCCCCCTCCCCCATATCCCCCCCTCCCCCAAATCCCCCCTCCCCATATCCCCCCTCCCCCATATCCCCCATATCCCCCCTCCCCATATCCCCCCTCCCCCATATCCCCCATATCCCCCCTCCCCCATATCCCCCCTATCCCCCCCTCCCCCATATCCCCCCTCCCCATATCCCCCCTCCCCCATATCCCTCATATCCCCCCTCCCCCATATCCCCCCTCCCCATATCCCCCATATCCCCCCTCCCCCATATCCCCCATATCCCCCTCCCCCATATCCCCCCTCCCCATATCCCCCCTCCCCCATATCCCCCCTCCCCCATATCCCCCTCCCCCATATCCCCCTCCCCCATATCCCCCCTCCCCCATATCCCCCCTCCCCATATCCCCCCTCCCCCATATTCCCCATATCCCCACTCCCCCATATCCCCCATATCCCCCCTCCCCCATATCCCCCCTCCCCCATATCCCCCTCCCCCATATCCCCCCTCCCCCATATCCCCCTTCCCCATATCCCCCATATCCCCCTCCCCCATATCCCCCCTCCCCCATATCCCCCCTCCCCCATATCCCCCCTCCCCCATATCCCCCCTCCCCCATATCCCCCCTCCCCCATATCCCCCCCTCCCCCATATCCCCCCTCCCCCATATCCCCCATATCCCCCCTCCCCCATATCCCCCATATCCCCCCTCCCCCATATCCCCCATATCCCCAAGTGAATCCAGCCCTAACCTTAACCTCTGCAATGCACGCGCAACCGATGGCGTGCATTCATATACCTGCCTAACACTGTTGCCTTTTACCCATGCCACCACCCCCCCCCCCCCACACAGGAGAAGCGCGCACACAACAATAGGGAGCATGTGAGGACTGGAGGAGGGCCCGCTGATGAGAGGCCACTGACCGTACACGAGGAAAGGGCCCTGGAACTGGCTAGCGGACCTGAGGACCGGGAGGTTGCTGATGCAGAGGTCGGGGCCCCACGAGCAAGTGAGCCACCAACAGCCGGTCCCCATATCCCCCCTCCCCTATATTCCCCTCCCCCGTATCACCTGATCACTGCCTGATGTCTAACCATGCATGCTTCATTGTGTATCGCAGGACCAAACGACCAGGCACCCATCCCCGCAGATGCACATTGCCCGCAGGATGCCCCTCGGAGACCACGGGAGACGGAGAGACCCGCACCCTCCAGCATGCGACGCCCGCAGGATGCCCCTTGGAGACCACGGGAGACGGAGAGACCCGGACCCTCCAGCATGCGACGCCCGCAGGATGCCCCTCGGAGACCACGGGAGACGGAGAGACCCGCACCCTCCAGCATGCGACGCCCGCAGGATGCCCCTCGGAGACCACGGGAGACGGAGAGACCCGGACCCTCCAGCATGCGACGCCCGCAGGATGCCCCTCGCACACCACGGGAGACGGAGAGACCCGCACCCTCCAGCATGCGACGCCCGCAGGATGCCCCTCGGAGACCACGGGAGACGGAGAGACCCGGACCCTCCAGCATACGACGCCCGCAGGATGCCCCTCGCACACCACGGGAGACGGAGAGACCTGGAGCAACAGGGAGACGACACCCCCGTCACGTGCGGGAGCGACCACCCAGCGATGAGGGGGGCAGCCACAGGCCCCCGTCACATCCGAGCCAGGACACCACTACCCAGGACACCACTATCCAGGACACCCCTACCCGGGACACCACTACCCAGGACACCCCTACCCGGGACAGCACTACCCAGGACACCCCTACCCGGGACACCACTACCCAGGACACCCCTACCCGGGACAGCACTACCCGGGACAGCACTACCCGGGACAGCACTACCCGGGACAGCACTACCCAGGACACCCCTACCCGGGAAGACGAAATACCGGACAGTGACTCAGAGTGGATGGGTGGAGACGAACCCCCACCCCAAAGTGCCATGGACTCAGAGTGGGACGAAGAGCACGACACAACGCCACTGCTGTCACCAACACCCTCCACCATCGCAGAAACACTCACCACGGTTGGGCACTTTAGTGATGAGGCGTCTGGTACACTCACTGGTGCGCACAACACAGCCGTCCCGGTACAGCAGGTGGAGGTAGGAGCAGCAGAGGGACCGGGCGGTCGGAGGGCAGCCCAGGCCAAGCGAACATCTGCCGCCCAGATGGATCCCGGGTTCCTGCAGTTACCACACCCACACATAGATCCGATGCAACCACCGACACGGAGACGAGCGAATAGGGTGACGGGTGGCTTGCGGCGGCTGCGGTCGCAGGTGGAGGAGTCCACCCGCGTCCAGGAGCTGGGAGTGGTCCCGGTCATGCGTGCCACCCAGGCTGACACCGCACGGGTGGCGTCCGCGGTGGAGGCAATGGGTGCGACGGTGTCAGACATGGGGAACGGTTTGCGAGGCCTGGGGCCTTCCGTGCAGGCGGCGTCTGTGGCCCAGGAAATGGCTGCCCTCTCACAGGAGGCCATGAGCCAGTGCCAGCGCCAGATGGCAGAGGCGCTCAACGCCATAGCCCAGTCTCAGCAGGCCATGGCCCAGTCTCAGCAGGCCATGGCCCAGTCTCAGCAGGCCATAGCCCAGTCTCTGCAGGCCATGGCCCAGTCTCTGCAGGCCATGGCCCAGTCTCAGCAGGCCATCGCTGAGGGCATCGGCGCCAGTGGCCATGTGCGAGCTGGCGTCGCACTGTCGCAGACAGGGTTCGACAACCCCCTGGGCTCCATGGCTGCAAACCTGCAGACCCCTGTCGATACCAGCACGGGCCTCCAGGACTGGCAGCGCCAGATGTCGGGGGCGCGTCGGATGGCCAGTCCGTTCGCATCCCCCACCCATGTAGAGGCCTGGGGGCCATCGGGCACCCCGAGGGAGGAGGAGGTGGTGTGGTCCGTCCCGGCTCCCTCTGTAGGGGAGGTCCCGGTACATCGCGACACCTCGGACTCCCCCCCTTCCGTCCCAGGTGCATCGGGTGGGCAACGGGCAGGACAGGCTGGCAGCTCGCCATCCCAGTCGCCCGGGCCGCAGCCTGGCCCATCTAGGCCAGGACGCCCCAGGAAACGGCCGCCAAAGGGATCCAGTGTCAGAGGGCAGGAATCACAGGAGTCCACCTCCAGTTCTGCTGTACCGTCTGGGGAACCATGTAGACGTAGTCAAAGGGCCCGTAAGGCCAAACAATTAGACACTGAGTAAGTTGGCACGGGTGCAGGGCACAGATGAGTTTTAGGGGCTAGGGCACGTGCATGAACTCCTTTGGTTATTAAAGTCAATGTTACACCTACCGAAGCTGCCTTTGTGCTCTGTCCAAAGTGTGCGGGCGTGTCATGTACGTTGAGCGCAAGTGTGTGTGTGACGGGTGGTCTTACCTCAGCCCCAGGTGAGTCTGCCCCCTTCCCCCTGGGCCGCCATCAACATCCCCCGGGCAGAGGACGGGACCGTGCGCTGCAGTGTCACAGCCGCATGCAGGGATGGTCCGGGTGGATGGTGGTACTGTGGCCATGGGTCAGACATAGTCCAATGATGTAGAGCCAGGAGCTCATCGGAGGCGGGTTGTCATCATCCTCCATGGCCTGCGATAGACACGCGTCCACCCGCAACTGGGTGAGCCCGGCCCGTTGTGCCGCCGGTGGATCGGCAATTGGGGGTGGGGGGGGTGGTGTGCATGCGGGTGGGGTGTGTGGGGTTGGGGAGGGGGGTGAGGGTGCTGGGTGGGTGGATGGGTGGGGGGTGTGGGTGGTCGGCTGTTGTCATGGTGTGCGGTCTGTGGCCATACTACCCGATTCCCACGCCCATCTAGTCAGTGAAGCGGGCGTCTATCAGTCTGTCCCGTGCCCGCTGGGCCAGCCGGTAACGGTGGACAGCCACCCGCCTGTGTCTACCCCATCTGCCCTGACCATTGCCCCCATCCCCCTCATCTGGGGAGGACTGGGCCTCTTCCTGCTGCTCCTCCACTCCGCCCTCCTCTGCCTGCGGCACATCGCCCCTCTGCTGGGCTATGTTGTGCAGGACGCAGCACACCACAATGATGCGGCCGACCCTATCTGACCGATACTGGAGGGCGCCCCCAGAGAGGTCCAGGCACCTGAAACGCATCTTCAGCACGCCAAAGCACCTCTCGATCACTCCCCTTGTCGCTACATGGGCATCATTGTAGCGGTTCTCCGCCTCATTGCATGGCCTCCGTATAGGCGTCATCAGCCACGATCGCAATGGGTAGCCCCTGTCGCCCAGCAACCAGCCCCTCAGCCGGGGATGGCGTCCCTCGTACATGCCGGGGATGGATGACCGCGACAACACGAATGAGTCGTGTACACTGCCTGGGTGACGGGCGCAGACGTGCAGGATCATGATGCGGTGGTCGCAGACCACCTGTACGTTCATTGAATAGGTCCCCTTCCTATTAGTGAACACGGCCCTGTTCTCTGCAGGTGGCCGCACGGCGACGTGCATCCCATCGATCGCGCCCTGGACCATGGGGAACCCGGCAACGGCAGAGAAGCCCACGGCCCGGGCATCTTGGCTGGCCCGGTCCACGGGGAAGCGGATGTAGCGGTGCGCCATTGCATAAAGGGCATCTGTCACTGCCCGGATGCACCGATGTCTGCGATATGCCGGACAGGTCCCCACTCGGTGCCTGGAATGACCCCGTTGCATAAAAGTTCAGGGCCACCGTAACCTTGACGGACACGGGGAGAGGGTGTCCCCCGCCAGTGCCACGCGGTGACAGGTGTGCCAGCAGGTGGCAGATGTGTGCCACGGTTTCCCGGCTCATCCGGAGTCTCCTCCTGCATTCCCGGTCCGTGAGGTCCTGGTATGACTGCCGGGGCTGGTACACACGGGGCGCCCTCGGGTGCCTCCGTTGCCGTGGGGCCGCGACGTCCTCCTCCCCCTCCTCATCCTGTCGGTCAGGTGTCCCTCCAGCCTGGGCGTCTGCCGCCTGCCCCTCTGCGGCAGCCTGCGCCGCCTCTCTGGCACGCTCCTCCTCCTCATCCAGGGCAACATAGACATGAGCGGCTGCCACCACGGCGGCCAACATCGCTGGATGGTCTGAAAACATGACGGCCTGGTGGGGGGGAGGGGAACGACGACATGTCATCATTGCCCATATCCCCTCCTCCCCCCAGCCAGGTGGCATGGACCGCATGGGTCCAACTGTTGGAGGCTGGCACCTGGCCAGGTGGACCAACTCATTTGCCCTCCCATCACCCACCCCGGCACGGACCCCCTCCCCAACCCCCAACCTCCACCCCAGCACGGACCCCCCCCCAACCCCCAACCTCCACCCCGGCACGGACCCCCCCCCCCCCAACCTCCACCCCGGCACGGCACGGACCCCCCCCCCAACATCCACCCCAGCACGGATCCCCCCCCCAACCTCCACCCCAGCACGGACCCCCCCCCAACCACCAACCTCCACCCCGGCACGGACCCCCACCCCAACCTCCACCCCGGCACGGACCCCCTCCCGGCACTCCCCCGGAGCCCATCCTACTCTAACCACCCCCCCCCGCCGCACACACACACAAGCCTAGACACACCTCTCCTCACGCAATCAGTCTGCGGCCACGCCATTTCCTGCCCAGAGCCAACCCCCCAGGCCATCACTCACCTCCTCGCTGGTCGGCGTGAGCCTGGAGCACCGGGTCACGCCGATGAAAAGGAGGTTTGATTGACGTCGACGTGAACGGTCATCACGTCGACGGGACTTCGGCCCATCCGGAAGGGAGAATATCGGCAGGCCGAAAATCGGCTGCCTTGCGCAGACCCGTGACATTCTCCGCGGCAGCGGCGCCATTAACGCCCCGCCGACTTTTCTCCCTTCGGAGACTTCGGCGGGGGCGGGGGCGGGATTCACGGCGGCCAACGGCCATTCTCTGACCCGGCGGGGGGTCGGAGAATGACGCCCCTGGTGTGTGCTTCAGAACTCCAGAAACCATGTCACAATGCTGGGGAATTCCTGCCCATGGCTGGTGTTCCAATGTGCATCGATCATCAATTACAGTTTCCCATGTCTCAGAATCACAGATTTATTACTGTGCAGAAGGAAGTAATAATACATCTGGGAATGGATTCTCCAATAATAGGACTATGTCCCCAGGCCAGAGTAAAAACATTGGTATTTCACTCTGGACTTTCCTTAAGAAAGTCCTGAGTGATTCTCCTACCTGCAGGGTAGCAGGGCCCTGGAGTGCTTCTCGCAGCTCTGGCTGCAACTACAGGGCCCCGCATTTCCGGTCGGGTGTCCGTGCATGTGCGTGGCGGCGGCCTGCGACGGCTGCCCCGTGCGACATGGCGGACTCACACCGCGGACCGTGATGGAAGAAGTAGGTCCCTCCGACATCACGTGCGGCCGCTGATCATTGCCGCCCAATCGCTTGCCTGGCCGTCCATGAGGACCCCCCCCGGTGAACGATCCCCCCTCCCCCGCACCAGGGCGGCCGCGGACTGAGTCCGCAGCCGCCAACCAAAGTTCCCGCCGGCGTGGTTCTAACCACCTATCTAACGTCGGGTACCCGGCCAGTTGCGCATGAAGAATCGCGGGGGGGGGGGGTCCCCTCTGTCAATGGCCCCCTACCGGTGGGGCGTAGTTCGCACACGCAATTCTCGAGCGATTCACCGGGGACCGGAGAATTGTGGGAGCGGCGCCGGTCCAAATTTCTGGGTTGACGTCCGTTCCCCGCCCCCCGCGCCGAACACGATTTCGGTGCGGAGGCTCGGAAATCCAGCCCCAGGTTTGGAAGCACCAATCACCCCACTCTCTGCCCGATGTGCAAAATGGTCCTCCAAATCCTAGGTGTTTTTCCTGCCCAAATAAATTCTGAAATCAACTTATTCACCCTCTGGAAAAACGCCTTAGGATGGAATATTGGAAGGGACTGAAAAATAAACAAAAGCCCCGACACAACATTCAATTTCAGGTTCCATTTATACATTGTAATGGCCAACTGAATACCCAGATACCGAAACCGTGTCCTGGCCACCTTAAAATGCAGTTTCCCTTAGTTTGCACTCCTCCCCGGGGCATTCACCGGGAATACGTCACTTTTTTGCCATGTTCAATTTGTACCCCGAAAACGCAGCAAATTTCCCCAGCAGGTCCATTTTCTTCCCCATACACTCCAATGGGTTTGAGACATATAATAACAAATCATCCACTTATAAAGACACCTTGTGCTCCCTACCTCCTCTCACAATACTCTCCCACTTGTGCTCGCAGCACAATCGACAAGGGTTCAATAGCCAATGCAACGACAATTGGGACAGCGGGCATCCCTGCCTGTTCCCTATATTATCTGAAAAACCCGAGTTTGTCACGTTCATCCTCACTCGCTGTGAGGGATGCATATAACAATCGCACCCATGAAACAAATGTCAGTCCAAAGCCAAACGTCCTCAGTCCGTGGCCGCCCTGGTGGCGGGGTGGGGGGATGATCATTCACGGGGGGAAGGGGCGGGGCTCAGGACGGCCAGGCTACCGATCAGGGGCCACCGATCCGTGGGTGCATGCGATCTGGGGGAGCCTATGTTTTCAGTGTGGTCCGCGGTGTGGGTCGGCCATGTAGCGCAGGGCAGTCGATGCAGTTCGCCGCCCTGCGCATGCGCGGAATTCTGACCGGAAGTGCAGGGCCCTGAACCCGCAGCCAGGGCTGCGAGGACTACTCCAGGCCCCTGCTAGCCCCCTGCAATTTGGAGATTCATCCTGGACTTACACCAGGTAAGTCCAGAGTGATTCGCGCGTGTTTTTTCATGGGCGTGGGGACATAGCCCCAATATTGGAGAATCGCGCCCCTTAGGTCCACCTCTACAATAACCTCAACCACCCTCTGCCTCTCCTCTCTCGCAACTTTATCCCGATGGGCCTTATAGGAAATAGCCTCCCCCCGGACCACCACCTTCAATGTCTCCCAGAACGGGGATACAGAAACCTCTCATTCTGATTAAGCTCCACTTAATTCCGTATCGTCAATGCCACTTTCTCACACAACGTCTTGTCTGCCAGGAGCTCCAAATCCAACCTCCACCCAGGTATCTGTACCTGTCCCGTTTCGCATATCACGTCCACATAATGTGGCGCATGGTCCAAAATTACTATCCCTGCATATTCCGCCCTTACAATCCCCGACAACACCCCTTTCCCCATGACAAATAAATCAATTCGGGAGTATACCCGAAGTACGTGGGAGAAGAAGGAAAACTCCCTCTCTGCTGGATGCCTGAACCTCCACGGATCCAACCCCCCATCTGGTCCATAAATACCCCCAACTCCTTTGCCACTCCCGACCTGATCATTAGCTAGACCTATCCACCCTAGGGTCCAACACACAATTAGAATTGTCCCCATAATAAGCTGATGGGAATCCAAGTCTGGGATGGGCGATACCAGCTTCTTAATAAAGTCTGCGTTGTCCCAATTGGGCACATATACATTCACTCAACGCCCCCACCAGGACCCCATTCACCTTCATAAACCGCACATCCCGGGTCCCGCACCTCCCTAGTCATCACAAATGCCACCTTTTTGACACCAATCCAACTGAATAGGATTGCAAACCCCCTCGACGTAAGAGTCAAAACCCGGATGAAACATGTTGAATTCAACAATTATAGAGGGGGGGTCCTTTAAAATATTAATTGAAATATTCTGGAAAATAAAATGATTAATGAATTTGTAGAAATGTGAGTAAGTTATAAAATTGGCTAATCTTTTGAATACTGTCCATGACTGTCTCAAATGTTACGAATAATGTACTGCAAGTACTCTTACTGATATGAGGGTACATTCAATGAGTTTGAAACAATCTCGTAACTGAGACCAGACATGACAACAGTCATGGGACAACAGTTGTGGAAAGATAATTAATGTGGAGTAATTGATTAATGTCTAATTAACCAATCACATGTTAGGTGACTGACACTTTCCTGAATGAATCAAGACGGCCTCAGCTGAGAATTAGAACCAATGAAACTAAGTAAGGGGGTAAACACAGATAAGGATTCCCTTAAGAATCTGATCCATTTGACTGATTAGTGAGAGGAATTTTAGCCGTCGGGGAATTCTTGAAGCATTCGTAAAAATTACTTTTAAAGCCTATTGTTGAAATGACGTTTAATTTTGTAAATCTGGAGTCACATTTATCTTGAAGTTTTTGCTTTCACTCCTTGGTATCTCAAGGACATTTCGAGGCACTCAGGAAAAAGTATTTCGAGTTAATTTTGTGTGAACGTACCAAAATGAGTTCTTAAAGAAATAAACATTGCTTTATATTCATTGAACCGGACTGAGACATTATCAATGAGCGAGAGATAAGGGGAATCTTACTGAACGTCTGCCCTACCCATCCCTTCCTCAATTGCGTCTGGTCCTCGAACTGTAAATGTGCCTCCTGAAGAAAAACCATATCTGCCCTCATACATTTCAGGTGCACGAACACCTGGGAATGTTTAACCAGACTGTTTAAATCCTGCATGTTCCATGTTACTATCCTCACTGGGGGTTTCTGACCCCCCCCAACTAAGGTCTGCCATCCCCACCTAGCACAGATCATGCCCAACAATCCAGCCCATCTCCCACCTGGGCCCATTCAAAATGGCCCCCTCCTCTTTCTCCTCCAAACCTCAACCAAAAAATTAACTGCATCACCAGCTCCCCCATGACCTAACCCCCTGTACCCCATTCCCCCCCTCTCTGCTGACCACCCACCACGGCCCCTACCCCCACTCTGCTTCTATTTACTAGCATTCCCTGCTGGCATGGCAACTCCCCCCAGAGAGTTAAACAAAGGACCCCACCCAAACCGCCCAAAATTCCCCTCCCTCACTCTCCTTTCACTACCGCACTCCAACCCGAAACTCTGTCCCATCCCCTGTTGACCCAATCCCTCACTAAACCAGCACATGAAAATCACAACCGAATGCACACACATAATGTATACACATATAACTCTAAACAACCCATAACAAAACGCAACATGTGCAAAAAACACCAACATAACATTTACAAAACTAGCATGTACATAAAAGGTAATAAAAGCATACAAAAATTCCCAACATTAGCCCACCCCAACCCATGTTCCTTGACAAAGTGATCTGCCGCCTCCGACTTACTGAAATAATGTTCCCTTCCTTAAAAGAGACCCAAAGTTTGGCTGAGTACAACACCAGAAAACAAAGCTTGCTCTGAAAAAGCGCCACCTTGGCCTTATTAAACTGTTGCTACCTTTCCAGTTGGTTCAATTGCTCTGTTTTATTATCTTTGCTCTCGAGTCGCCAGGTATCTTTATGATACTGCCACGAGGGTCAAATCCCAGTAATGATCAATAACTCAATACACCGATTAGTAAGATTCAAATCAAAGCACATTTATTAGACACAGCAATCGCTACTCCTGCACAAATTCTACGTCTAAGCTGCTTCTACAACTAACAGGCCTATACTTAACTTCGGACTGGCCCACCAGGTCAGGGGAACAAATGGCCTTTCGTTCGGGTTCTGAGTCTGCGGGATTCGAAGTTGGTACGGATTGGTAGCTAGGAGCGCCTATCTCGTAGCGAGCGTTGACTTGAGGCTTACTTCTTTCGGCGGT
This sequence comes from Scyliorhinus torazame, assembly GCF_047496885.1. Lineage (NCBI taxonomy): Eukaryota > Metazoa > Chordata > Chondrichthyes > Carcharhiniformes > Scyliorhinidae > Scyliorhinus > Scyliorhinus torazame. The sequence continues at coordinate 126,165,500 of NC_092717.1, read as the reverse complement.
CACTGCACCGGTCACGGTCAATGTCGGTTCGCGTTGCTGGGTGACCCGGTCAAGAAGAACGATTTGCACTTGGGGGCTTAACTTTATAGTCCCCAGGGGCTTCCTGCCTTTCGGGGCGGACCCTGTACCTGGTTCTAGGTGATTGGACTTCGTTCCAATCGCTTGGTTCGATTTCTCCAATACTGGAGCGGTTCCCTGATCGATGGGCGGTCTTGAGGTGTTCGTTAACCTCTTTTGTGTTGGCTCCTGGTGGCGCCATGGAGTCTGGCTTAGTTTTGTGTGTCCCAAATGTTGCTATTGTTCCCGGGGATTGCTCATTAGTATGTAGATGGCTGCTACATTATTATGCTGATGGTCGCTGGTATCGATGCTGTCTGGGCTTTTGCAGAGTTAAATACACAGCAAACCTGCATCTGCTGGTTTCTGCCTGTGTTGGCTGAATTTCCCTTCAGCCTTTGCTGTTCGTCAATGACTTTCCATTAGTCTTCAAGCTTGACACTGGGGCCTCAGCTAACCTCCTCACTAATAAGGATCTCCATTTGATTCCAAGAGACCATGAAATAATATCCGCTGCATGTCGGCTGAAGGACTACAATGGCAATCAGATCGCCTCAAAGGGATCATGCCATCTCTGGGTGGACAACAAGACGATACGCAAGCAGCTACGATTCGAGGTTGTAGACGACAATAAATCATCACTGTTAGGTGCTCAGGCCTGCAAAGACTTGCGGCTGGTACAACACATTTACATGCACACCCAGGATCCATCAAGCCTGGAAGCTAAAATCCTCAGCATGCTACAAGAATACCCCAGCGTATTCAAAGGCATGGGCACCCTACCCTGCCAATACAAAATCATGCTGAAGACAGATGCCAAACCCGTCATTCAGCCGCCCAGGAGAGTTCCAACTCCACTGCGGGAGAAGTTGAAAGCGGAATTCAACAGACTGCAGTCACAAGGCGTAATATCGCGAGTCACACAGCCGACTGACTGGGTTAGCTCCATTGTCTGTGTTAAGAAACCTTCTGGAGATCTCCGCATATGCATAGACCCGAAGGACCTGAACCAGAACATTCGCCGGGAACACTGCCCCATCCCCAAGCGTGAAGAGATCACATCTGAGATGGCGAATGCTCGTATCTTCACCAAACTCGACGCCTCGCAGTGATTTTGGCAGATACTGCTCGATGACGCGAGCAGATTACTGTGTACGTTCAACACGCCATTCGGACATTTCTGCTTCAATCGCATGCCCTTTGGCATTATCTCTGCGTCAGAGATCTTCCACAGGATAATGGAGCAAATGACCGAGGGCATCGAGGGTGTCAGAGTCTATATGGATGACATCATCGTATGGTCCACCACTGAAGAAGAACACCTCTGTCGTCTGAAGAAGGTGTTTCAGAGGATTCATAAATACGGTTTGAAACTGAACCAGGCAAAATGCACATTTGCGAAGGAGTCTGAAACCTTTTTGGGTGACACCATATCATTTCAGGGTGTCAGCCCTGATGAGGCGGAAACCGCTGCAATATGGACCATGAAGACGCCACACGACAAGAAGGCAGTGCTACGATTTCTGGGCTTCGCCAACTTCCTCGGCAGGTTCATCCCAAACCTGTCCACACGGACAGTAGCTTTACGCAATCTCCTACGAAAGACCACTGCGTTTGAGTGGACACAACGTCACCAAAATGAATGGGTGGATCTCAAACAGCAACTAACAAGGGCACCGACCCTTGCTTTCTTTGACGCAACCAGACCCACTAAGCTGTCCACTGACGCCAGCCAGGACGGGATTGGCGCCGTTCTCCTCCAACAGGCCGACCAGTCTGACTGGGTCCCGGTGGCATACGTGTCCAGGGCCATGACCGCAACTGAGTGCAGATATGCACAAATCGAAAAAGAATGTCTCGGACTCCTCACAGGGATTCTGAAGTTCCATGACTATGTGTACTGCCTGCCCACGTTCATAGTGGAAACTGACCACAGATCGTTGGTCCATATCATAGACAAGGATCTAAATGACATGACACCTCGTCTGCAGCGCATCATGATGAAGCTGTGAAGGTATGATTTCACCCTAGTATACACTCCGGGAAGAGAACTTGCCATTGCCGACGCACTGTCCCGATCAATTGGCACTGACAACGCACCATCAGCCCCTATCAGAGAAATCGAGGCCCAAACACCTTTACGCATGGAGAATTTGCCTGCTTCAGATGAGAAGCTTTGCCTAATCCGACAGGAGACGCAGAAAGACGCAACCTTACGGAGGGTGCTGCACCTACTCCAGCACGGTTGGACGAGGGGACAATGTCCACAATTTCAGAATGTCAAGTCAGAACTGATTGAAGTTGATGGCCTATTGCTACGCAATGCGCAGATTGTGATTCCGGCCACACTCCGCGCCGAGATGCTACGTAAGATTCATGAAGTTCACCTAGGAATTGAGAAATGCAAAAGGCGAGCACGACAGGCTGTGTACTGGCCCGGCATGAATCAAGACATAATGGACATGGTCATGACATGTGACACCTGCCAAAGCCATCAACCCGCACAGTGTAAAGAACCACTGCAGCAACACAAACTCACAATGGCACCGTGGACAAAGGTGGGCATTGACCTATTTCATGCCACAGGGCGTGATTACGTCTTGATCATGGACTATTACTCAAACTATCCGGAGGTTCTGAAACTCCATGATCTCACGTCTTCATCTGTCATCAAGGCATGCCAGGAGACATTCGAGCGACATGGAATCCCGCGTGTGGTGATGTCAGATAATGGTCCCTGCTTCGCGAGCTGGGAATGGAAAGAGTTCTCAGACCGCTACAGCTTTCGGCATGTAACATCCAGTCCGCGCTACCCACAATCAAATGGGAAAGTGGAAAAGGGTGTCCATATTGTTAAACAACTTATTAGCAAGGCAACAGATTCACGCTCGGACATCAACCTAGCGCTGTTGTCCTACCGAGAAACCCCATTGAGCTCAGGACTGTCGCCAGCACAGATGCTCTTCGGCAGGGACATCCGGACAACCCTCCCGGCGATTCAATGCCGAGACCCCGATAACCCTCTGGTACTCGACAAAATGCGGGTACTACGGTCCAAACAAAAACAATACTACGATTAACATGTGATCCCAGTCAAGCCACTGAACATGGGTGACATCGACAGGATCAGGGACTCAGAAGGCGGATGGTCTGAGCCAGCCACAATGATCAGGCATCGGCGGGAGTACTCTTTCGCCATAACCGCCGGGATATTTTAATGCTTCGGCCTACAACGCCGGTGTTTCCCACACTGGACTTGACGAAGTCCATTTGTCCACAGGACGTTCCTCGCCACACAACGCCAGACAGTACTCTTGATGACATCAAACCGTCATCCCCACCACCACCGTTAAGATGCTTCAGCAGAAGCCGTAAGATTTGTAACGACACTTCAACACACCCACAAGCCGAATATGGACATTTCTCACGATGGACTCATAACACAGTTAATTGTTTCTGTATTACTTTATCATTTTCGCAGTGTGCAGATTTGCTTATTCTCACCACTTGTTATGTACAGTTTTCTTGAGGCCAGTCTGAGAACATATCAAGTAAAAAGGGGGGGATGTAGTGATCTGTACATCTGTACATACATCTGCACATACACCAGGGACTGCAGCACAGATGTAACAGCCACAGCATCACTAGAGGGAGCATCAGAGATGAGTATAAAGGGTCGAGCCCAAGGCAGGATCTGCCTCTTTTAGAAGCACAGAGCTAGTGAGCAGCAGCACACAGGGATAGCTTAGCATAGGCAGTTTACCTTAGTCTCACTGATGATACCTCTTGACTGTTTTACCTCTAGTTGAGCTCTGGAAGCAGAACGAACCCTTTGAATAAAGTGTTTGTGTTAACTGTAAGTCTACAGTCGTTATTCAGAATTAGAGAATAACATAGGTCTGCCAGCCAGTCTGCAGCTGTGGGTGGTGCTGCTGATCGCCAGTCGAGCAGGATTCTTCGGTGTGCGATTAGGGAAGTGAAAGCTGGGACGTCGGCCCTCTTCCCCATGTGTAACTCTGGCTGCTCTGGTACCCCGAAGGTTGCACTGTCGGGCACGGCTCCACCCTCAAGAAAGCAATTGTGCTGATCCAGAAATTGTTTGGAACTTTCTCGGGTTATAAGCTCACCCTGAGCAAGAGCGAGGCATTCCCGGTGAACCCGAGCGGGGGAGGGACAGAGCTGGAGGGCCTCCCATTCAAACTAGCCCAAAACATATTCTGCTAACGGGGGATTTAGATAGCCAGAGACTGGACGCAGATCCACAAGTGGAATCTGACAAGCCTGGTGGAGGAAGTCAAAAAGGACCTGCAGAGGTGGGATGTACTCCCACTCTCCCTTGCAGGAGAGTGCAGACGATCAAAATGAATATGCTGCCGAGGTTCCTCTTCCTGTTTAGACCCATCCTGATCTTCATCCCCAAGGCCTTCTTCAAAAATGTGGACAACTTAATCATGGCATTGTCTGTGGGAGGGTAAGAATCCAAGAGTTATCAAATCAATGCTGCAAAGGAGGAAAATTGATGGTGGCCTGGTGTTACCAAACCTGCAATACTACAACAGGGCAGCCACGGTGGAGAGTGTGAGAGGATGGGTACGTGAGCCCAACTCAAACTGGGTGCGGATCGAGGAGGCCTCCTGCAGGGGAATGACCCTCCGGGCCTTCGCACGGGAGAACTCCCACCTCCCCCAACAAAATACACATCCAGTCCAGTGGTAGTTGCCACACTGAAAACATGGAACCAAATGAGGCAACATTTCTGTCTGACTGTGACGTCCCCCATGGCCCCCATCTGCGGAAACCACAGATTCCCACCAATCATACTAGGCACCACTTTTAAGAGATGGAGACAGGACGGGGGAACGCTGACAGTCAGGGACCTCTACATAAGAAACAGACTAGTGACATTGAAAGAACTGATAGAGGAGTTGGAACAACAACAGGACAAGAAATGAGACACCTGCAAATAAAACATTTTGTCTGCAGAGACAGTAGGATACCCAGGGCCCCGGAGACCACACTATTAGAGGACCTGATGAATATGGATATCAAGGAAGGGGGAGAACTGTGGGGAAATGTATGGACAATTACTGGACAGAGATCGAACGCCGCTAGATGAGACTAGACGGAAATGGGGGGACAAACTGGGGACAGAGGTGGGGTGGGGACTCTGGAGCGAAGCACTGAGCAGGGCCAACTCCACCTCCTCCTGTGCAAGGCTCAGCCTCATGCAGTTTAAAGTGGTGCACAGAGCACCACTGGACGAGACCAGACGTAAATGGGGGGGATGAGCTGGGGACAGAGGTGGGTTGGGGACTCTGGAGCGAAGCACTGAGCAGGGCCAACTCCACTTCCTCCCGCGCAAGGTTCAGCCTAATGCAGCTCAAGGTGGAGCACAGAGCGCACCTGACCAAAACCCGAATGAGCAGGTTCTTCCCGGAGGTGGAGGATATATGAACTCCCTCTTCTGAGGCTGACTCCTTTTATACTTAAGGATATCCTCTCGACATCTTGTGAACTCACTGATCTACTCTTTCCAACAGTTGATATTTCCTCATAATGTGTAACATTTAGATTCACTTCTAAACTAATGATCTGTGAAGGGCTTTCCTAAAGAGAAAAATACCTGATTGGATTGGATTGGATTTATTGTACCGAGGTACAGTGAAAAGTACTGTTTTCTTACAGTCCAGACAGATCATTCCATACGTGAAAAATATAGTGCATACATAAATACACAATGTGAATATATAGACACAGGCATCAGGTGAAGCATCCTCAATGTAGTACTACTCAGTAGAGAATATTTGTGAAAAGATCAGTTCAGTCCATAAGAGGGTATTGCAGGAGTCTGGTAACAGCAGGAAAGAAGCTGATTTTGAACCTATTGGTGCGTGTTCTCAGATGTTTCTATCTCCTGTCCGATGGAAGAGGCTGGAAGAGAGAATAACCTGGGTGGGAGGGGTCTTTGATTATGCTGCCCGCTTTCTCAAGGCAGCGGGAGGTGTATCCAGAGCCAATGGATGCAAGGCGGGTTCGCGTGATGGACTGGGCTGTGTTCATGACTCTATGTAGTTACTTCCGGTCTTGGGCTGAGAAGTTGCCATGCCAGGCTGTGATGCAGCCAGATGCTTTCTATGGTGCATCTGTAAAAATTGGTAAGAGTCAATGTGGATATGCCGAATTTCCTTAGTTTCCTGAGGAAGTATAGGCGCTGTTGTGCTTTCTTAGTGGTAGTGTCGACATAAGTGGACCAGGACAGATTGTTGGTGATATGCACACCTAGGAATTTGAAGCTGTCAACCATCTCCACCTCAGCACCATTGATGCAGACAGAGGTGTGTACAATACGTTGGTTCCTGAAGTCAATGACCAGCTCCTCAGTTTTGCTGACATTGAGGGAGAGATTGTTGTTGTAAAACCATGCCACTAGGTTCTCTATCTCTCTCCTATACTCTGACTCATCGTTGTTCGAGACCTGACCCACTACGGTCATTTCATCAGCAAACTTGTCGATGGAGTTGGAAACAAACTTTGAGTCGTGTGTGTATAGGGAGCTAAGTACGCAGTCTTGCGTGGTCCCTGTATTGAGGACTATCATGGATGAGGTGTTGTTGTTAATCCTTACTGATTGTGGTCTATGGGTCAGGAAGTTGAGAATTCAGTTGCAGAGGGAGCTGCCAAGTCCAAGTTTTTGGAGTTTTGATTAGAACTTGGCTGGGATTATGGTGTTGGTGTTGAAGGTGGAGCTGTAGTCAATGAATAGGAGTCTGACGTAGGTGTACTGATTGTCGGATGCTCCAGGGATGAGTGTAAGGCTAGGAAGATGGTGATGGTATCTGCTGTGGACAGGTTGTGGCTGTATGCGAATTTCAGTGGTTCAAGGCATTCTGGGAGTATGGAGTTGATGTGTCTCATGACCAACCTCTCAAAGCACTTCATAATGGTCGATGTCAAGGCCACCGGATGGTAGTCGCTGAGGCACATTGCCTGGTTCTTCTTTTGCACCGGTATGATCGTGCTCTTCTCAAAACAGATGGGAACCTTGGAACAGTGGTTGAAGATGCCCGCGAATACACCTGCCAGTTGGTCTGCGCTGGATCTGAGTGCACGACCAAGAACTCCGCCAGGACCCGTCGCTTTGAGATGGGTTCACTTTCAAGAAGGCCGATCTGACTTTGGAAGCTGTGACGGTAGGTATGGATGTGTCCAAGGCTGTTGGGATAATTGACAACGATTTGATGGTTTCCTGCTCGAAACGAGCACAGAAAGCATTGTGTTCATCGGGGAGGTGCGCATTGCTACCGGAGATTCTGGGCGCGATTCTCCGAGGCCGCGCCGGTTGGGAGAATCGCCGGCTGCGCCATTATATTGCGCGACGCCGGTTCGTCGCCGTCCCGCCATTCTCCCAACCAGCGAGAATGGCCCCGTCGAGTTCTGCGCCGCGCCAGCCGGAGAATCGCCCGAAACACTCACAACGGCGATTCTCCGGTACCCCCGCTATTCTCTGGCCCGGATGGGCCGAGCGGCCGCTCCGTCACCACAGGTTCCCGCACCTGGTCGCTGCCGGCGGGAACTGTGCGGGAACGCTGGGGAGGGCGGCCTGTGAGGGGAGAGGGGGGGTTCCTTCACCGGGGGGGGGGGCCTCCGATGGGGTCTGGCCTCCGATCGTGGCCCACCGGTCGGCGGGCCGACATCTCTAAAGGAGGACCTCCTTTCCTCCGCCGCCCCGCAAGATCCATCCGCCAACTTCTTGCGGGGCGGCCTCGGGGAGGACGGCAACTACGCATGCGCGGGCGACTTCATTTATGCGACGCCGGCCGCGTCATTTATGCGGCGCCAAAGTCCAGCGCGCGTAAAATACGCGAACCCGCTCCTAGCCCCCCGGGGGCGGGAGAATAAGGGTCTGGGAACGGGCTCTGATGCCAGAGTGAAACACTCGGGTTTTCACTCCGGCGTCGGGACTTTGTCTCCCTTTGGGAGAATCGCGGCCCTCTATTATGTTGTTTAAGCCTTGCGACAACTGACGAGAGTCTGTGTCGTTGGTCTGTAACTCTAGCTTTGTCTAGTATTATCTTGTGGCATCCCTGATGAATTTGCAGAGGTCATACCTTGATTTCTTGTATAGGTCAGGACTGCTTGTCTAGCCAATCTCCCAAATAAACCATGGTTTCTGGTTCGGGAAGGTACATACTATCTATATACAAGAGACTACTTCCAGCTATATAATTTTGTAGAAGCATTATTATCTCACAAGGGTTCTACTGAAGACTCTGATTGCAAAGCTCCTCCCACACCAAGAAAATGATGCCATGCACAGAGCAAAATTGTCACAATTTCTGTGAGGAGATACAAGATTATTAATCCATAATGGACTGTATGTAATCTGAATGAATATTCAAAATAAAGAATAACGAATAAAGGAAACAAAATAATAAAATAATTTTGCAGAAACTTAAACAAGGGTATTGCTTTTATTTAAAACATCCAATTACAGTTTTAAAATACTTGCATTTTTATGATTGCATTGAGACATAAGAATGTTAAATGATAAACCTTTCAATCAATTACAACTTACCAGAACCACTCGTAGTAGAAGAATGGTTTGGGGGTGGACTCTCAAATGTCCGATACTGGTATTGGGTTTCCTGAACGTGTGGAGAATGGAATGTTGGCTGAAAAACCGGATTGGCTCCAGGCTGCCTAACCAATGCACCAGTGTCAGTTGGGGGGGGGGGGGGGGGGGGGGGGGGGGGGGGGGGCGGATTTGGACGAGCTGAGATGTTCCAATGCCTCCGCTGTGGGAAGCATGGCATGGGGCCATTACTTCCTCTTCCCTTGGGGTGCTTGCTGGCTCACAGGCTACTTCATGGAATGGAGGGGTAACCGGAGTGAGCTCCATGGGCCCATCGTTACCCGTTGCGGCCAGACCTGGAGGCCTGCCCTATTCTGAACCATGGTGTTGATACCCTCATTCATGCTGTACTGAGGCTGGGTCATGTACCTCAGCGAATGAGCCATGTCCCTCACAGACTCTGACATGTTCCTCTGTGCCTGTGACACGTCCTTCTGTAACTGGCTAAGGTTAGTCTGTGCCTAGCGAATGCTCTTGATGCCCTCAGCCATGACACTTTGTGAATGGGCCAAGCTCTGGAGTGCTTGTTCAAGAAGGGAAGTAGAGACAAGTAGAGCCAACCCCAGTAACTATAGACCAGTGAGCCTTACTTCTGTTGTGGGCAAAATCTTGGAAAGGTTTATAAGAGATAGGATGTATAATCATCTGGAAAGGGATAATTTGATTAGAGATAGTCAACATGGTTTTGTGAAGGATAGGTCGGGCCGCACAAACCTTATTGAGTTCTTTGAGAAGGTGACCAAACAGGTGGACGAGGGTAAAGCAGTTGATGTGGTGTATATGGATTTCAGTAAAGCGTTTGATAAGGTTCGCCACGATAGGCTACTGCAGAAAATACAGAGGCATGGGATTCAGGGCGATTTAGCAGTTTGGATTAGGAATTGGCTAGCTGGAAGAAGACAAAGGGTGGTGGTTGATGGGAAATGTTCAGACTGGAGTCCAGTTACTAGTGGTGTACCACAAGGATCTGTTTTGGGGCCACTGCTGTTTGTAATTTTTATAAATGACCTGGAGGAGGGCGTAGAAGGATGGGTGAGTAAATTTGCAGATGACACTAAAGTCAGTGGAGTTGTGGACAGTGCAGAAGGATGTTACAAGTTACAGAGGGACATAGATAAGCTGCAGCGCTGGGTTGAGAGGTGGCAAATGGAGTTTAATGCAGAAAAGTGTGAGGTGATTCATTTTGGAAGGAATAACAGGAAGGCAGAGTACTAGGCTAATGGTAAGATTCTTGGCAGTGTGGATGAGCAGAGAGATCTCGGTGGCCATGTACATAGATCCCTGAAAGTTGCCACACAGGTTGAGAGGGGTGTTAAGAAGGCGTATGGTGTGTTAGCTTTTATTGGTAGAGGGATTGAGTTTCGAAGCAATGAGGTCATGTTGCAGCTGTACAAAACTCTGGTGTGGCCGCATTTGGAGTATTGTGTGCAATTCTGGTCGCCGCATTATAGGAATGGTGTGGAAGCATTGGAAAGGGTGCAGAGGAGATTTACCAGAATGTTGCCTGGTATGGAGGGAAGATCTTATGAGGAAAGGCTGAGGGACTTGAGGCTGTTTTCATTAGAGAGAAGAAGGTTAAAAGGTGACTTAATTGAGGCATACAAGATGATCAGAGGATTGGATAGGGTGGACAGTGAGAGCCTTTTTCCTCGGATGGTGATGTCTAGCACGAGGGGACATAGCTTTAAATTGAGGGGAGATAGATATAGGACAGATGTCAGAGGTAGGTTCTTTACTCAGAGAGTAGTAAGGCCGTGAAACGCCCTGCCTGCAACAGTAGTGGACTCGCCAACACTCAGGGTCATTGGATAGACATATGGATGATAAGGGAATAGTGTAGATGGGCTTTAGAGTGGTTTCACAGGTCGGCGCAACATCAAGGGCCTGTACTGCGCTGTTATGTTCTATGTTAAATGTCAATGTGTGCCTGGGGCAAGTCGGCCTGTGACTGGGTTTTTCTGTCCTGCGCCTCAGCCATGGACAGCAGAGTGTGCCCCAAGCTTTGGATGTTCTGATGCATGGCTCTCGGATCTTGCCCAGGCCTTCCACCGCAGATGCCACCTTTTCAGTATTGGTCTGGGTGCCAAGAATTGTCGGCACCATCTCTTGTGCCTGACGGTGGTTGGACTCCTCCAGCTGTACCTGCAGGCACAGGAAAGTTACTGATACACCCTCCTGTAGATTCTGGCTGTGCTTCTGCATCAGCACCAGTGATGGGATCATCTTTTCCAGGAGCGTAACATAAGTCTGGGCAACTACTGTTCCTTGGTAACGGGCAGCCCTACGACCGCCGGTCGTTTGGAGGTCCCTGCCTCCACCTGGTGTGCTGCAGCATGTGTGGTGCTCACAGGGTGACCCAGGAGCTTGATCACTAACTTTCCCCACCGAGGTGATAGTCTCTGTGATGGTAGGTGGTGCTGATGAAAGCTGTGCCGAAACATTGGTGTCGTCCCCGGAGTCATGCTCCGGGGTGTTCTGAAGGTCTGGATGGGGGCGCAGTGACCCTGGGTGGCCCGGCCTCGTCTGTTGAGCATCGTGCAAGCCAAAAGACATGTGGTGAGATCCTGGGAATGACTGATCTGTAGCACAGGGGTGAGTCACTTGCATTTGACTCTCACTTGTTTCGCGCACACCATAGATTCATTATTCATTTCATAGAATTTACAGTGCAGAAGGAGGCCATTCGGCCCATCGATTCTGCACCGGCTCTTGGAACGAGCACCCTACCCAAGGACAACACCTCCACCCTATCCCCAGAACCCAGTAACCCCACCCAACACTAAGGGCAATTTTGGATAGTAAGGGCAATTTATCATGGCCAATCCACCTAACCTGCACATCTTTGGACTGTGGGAGGAAACCGGAGCGCCCGGAGGAAACCCACGCACACATGGAAAGGATGTGCAGACTCCGCACAGACAGTGACCCAAGCCGGAATCGAACCTGGGACCCTGGAGCTGTAAAGCAATTGTGCTATCCACAATGCTACCAAACTCCATGTCAGCCAACGCTCTGTCCTCGGCTTCCCATGCGAGTTGCAGGGCCCTTTTTCCGTCCCATCTTCTGGCTCTCCCAGCAATTATGACCCGTTTTATCCTTGGGGACACAGAAAGGACATAATGAAATGCTGGGGTTTGGAGCTGGTGGCATGTATGTGCAAGGCTCCTGGCCAAAGAGAACAATACATGTGTTGGGGTTCATGGAGGGTGGGTTGCAAGGAAGATGCAGGCAAGTGGGGTATTTTTGGCCTCTAGGGAATTGGTGTCAAATGTGAGAAGTGGTTAGTCACTCGAGCTGCTCCGAGGAGGTTGGGGGGGGGGGAGAAAGAGAAGGAGAAGGTGGAAGTGCAAGTTAATGATGAGGACCTTAAGCTAATTAAAGGGGTCAAAGGCTGTGGAGAGGTTAGTGAAGTTTCCAGAACAAGTAATACAACAGAGAGTATGGAAAATGGCAGGAATCTAACTTCAGGCACAGCAGAAAAGGGGACAATGATGAGAAGGTGGGTGGTCAATGCAGGACTGAGGGTGTTGTGCCTAAATGCGTGCACTATATGAAAGAAGGTAAATGAACTTGTTGCGCGCATTGAAATTGGCGGGTACAATATTGTGGGCAAGGGAATCAGGGCTGGGATCTAAATATCCAAAGATGTGTGTCCTATCGAAAGGACAGGCAATGGGCAGAGGGGGCAGGGTTGCCTTTGTGGTGATATGCCTGTAGATAATGTTGCATGTATTCAGCAGTGTGACCTCCCACCAGCAGGTGGCATAAGACATCAGTCAGGTAACATCAGGCTACCAGCAGAAGGTTGTAAGGCGTACACAAGGACAGTCGCACAAAAGGGTAGTTCCAGGAGAGTCTAATGTAACTCTGTAATAACTTGGTCTGCATAAGATTCTGATCGTTACTTTACCATGTGTACATTAATAAATCATCATTCTAGCTACGTCACCTGCAGTTCTGTAGAATCATTGCAAGACAAAATCACAGAACACAGCCTTGTTCGTAAGAAATGCAATTAAATCCCTATCAAGAAGAGATATAGGGTCAGAAGGCATAGAATCTGCGTGGGTAGAGTTGAGGAATTGCAAAAGAAAAAATGACCTTGATGGTCATGTACAGGCCCCCCAGCAGTAGACAAGATGTGGGGCAGAAAATAAATCAGGAGATAGAAAAGAAAAGGCATATAAAAAGGGCAACATTACAATAATCATGGGGGATGTCAATATGCAGGAGGACTGGGAAATCAGGTTGATAGCAGATCCCAAGAAAAGGAATTTGTGCAATAAGACCATAAGACAAAGGAGCGGAAGTAAGGCCATTCGGCCCATCGAGTCCACTCCACCATTCAATCATGGCTGATTTCAACTCCATTTACCCGCTCTCTCTCCATAGCCCTTAATTCCTCGAGAAATCAAGAATTTATCAACTTCTGTCTTAAAGACACTCAACGTCCCGGCCTCCACCGCCCTCTGTGGCAATGAATTCCACAGACCCACCACTCTCTGGCTGAAGAAATTTCTCCTCATCTCTGTTCTAAAGTGACTCCCTTTTATTCTAAGGCTGTGCCCCCGGGTCCTAGTCTCCCCTGCTAATGGAAACAACTTCCACGTCCACCCTATCTAAGCCTTTCATTATCTTGTAAGTTTCTATTAGATCTCCCCTCAACCTCCTAAACTCCAATGAATATAATCCCAGGATCCTCAGACATTCATCGTATGTTAGGCCTACCATTCCTGGGATCATCTGTGTGAATCTCCGCTGGACCCGCTCCAGTGCCAGTATGTCCTTCCTGAGGTGTGGGGCCCAAAATTGCTCACAGTATTCTAAATGGGGCCTAACTATTGCTTTATAAAGCTTCAGAAGCTTTTATATTCCAAGCCTCTTGAGATAAATGACAACATTGCTTTTGCTTTCTTAATTACGGACTCAACCTGCAAGTTTACCTTTAGAGAATCCTGGACTAGGACTCCCAAGTCCCTTTGCACTTCAGCATTATGAATTTTGTCACCGTTTAGAAAATAGTCCATGCCTCTATTCCTTTTTCCAAAGTGCAAGACCTCGCACTTGACCACGTTGAATTTCATCAGCCATTTCTTGGACCACTCTCCTAAACTGTCTAAATCTTTCTGCAGCCTCCCCACCTCCTCAATACTACCTCCACCTATCTTTGTACCATCGGCAAACTTAGCCAGAATGCCCCCAGTCCCGTCATCTATGAGATGGTTTTTTGGAGCAGCTAGAGCCCACTAGGGAACAGGTAATTCTGGATTTGGTGATGTGTAGTGAGGCAGGCTTGATTAGGGAACGAAAGGTGAAGGAACTCTTAGGGGGCAGTGACCACAATATGATAGAATTTACCCTCCAGTTTGGGAGGGAGAAGCTGGAATCAGATTTAGCGGTATTAAACTTAAATAAGAGTAACTATAAAGGCATGAGGGAGGAGCTGGCCAGAGTTGATTGGAAGGGGAGCCTAGCACAGAAGACAATGGAACTGCAATGGCAGGAGTTTTTGGTGGATATTCGGGAGGCACAACAGAAATTCAGCCCAAGGAGGAGGAAACACGCTAAGGGGAGGATGAGGCAACCATGGCTGACAAGGGAAGTCAAGGACTTCATAAATGCAAAAGAAAAAGCATACAAGGGGTTGAGGATTAGTGAGAAGCCAGATGATTGGGACGCCGTTAAAAGCAAGCAGAGAACAACTAAAAAAGCAATAAGGGGGGAGAAGATTAAATAGTGTAAGCTAGATAGTGATATAAAAGAAGATTGCAAGGGTTTGTTTCTTTATATAAAAGGTAAGAGAGAGGCAAGAATGAACATTGGATCACTGGAAAACGAGGCTGGAGAAGTAGTAATGGGGAACAAAGAAATGGCAGAGGAACTAAATAGGTTCTTTGCATCAGACTTCTCGGTGGAAGATACCAGCGGGATGCCAAGCTCCAGGAGAATCAGGGGGCAGAGGTGAGTGTAGTGGCCATCACTGAGGAAAAGTTGCTCGGGAAGCTGAAAAGTCTGAAGGTGGATAAGTCACCTGGACCGGATGCACTACACCCTAGGGTTCTGTAGGAGATAGCTGAGGAGATTGTGGAGGCATTGGTGGTGACATTTCAGGAATCAGTGGACTCAGGGAGGGTCCCAGACGACTGGAAAATGGTTAATCTAACACCCCCATTTACGAAGGGAGGGAGGTAGAAAACGGGAAATTATAGGCTGGTTAGCCTGACTGGTCGTGGAAAGATTTTAGAGTTTATTATTAAGGATGAGATTGTAGTTCAGTCTGCATGGTCTCAAACATTAAAAGGTCAACCATCAAAGGAACTTTTTTGCCACAACTGAGTTGTATGATATCATCCTGAGTGTTTCTATGCAACTATATTTATGCTCCAATTGGAAAGGTAATGTCTACCAATAGTTTGCTGCACTGTTCCTATTTGTGATAGCATTTGAAACATATATAGCCTAATTTATCCAATATTGAAGTGTTGATTTATCTGGATATTCTATTGTGTAATAGCACAGCATTACGTCTCCACGTTAAAAGCTCGATGATATCTTTTGAAACTTCTGATGTTTGAGATCAATCGTCTCTCAGAAGCCAGTGGAGATCTAAGGCTATATTCCTCCCTGTATTCATTTAAAAATAAAGCAGGGCACCTGTTATTTGGGCACAGCAACATGACATGATAGAAGCATTGATTCCAACAGTGGTACCCAAGATAACAAGGCATCTCCAGCAGCAGCTGATCATTCATAAGAATTTCCACAACTGACAATAAGGGCGTGAAAAGTTTCTAAGTGTCATTTGTGGCGGGTAATGCTGGGGGTTTCACGCCGGCTCTGCCAGCGAGTTGCCCACCGCTATCTAATGGCACTTTGCGTGGATTCTTCAGCAGCACCCACCGCAAGATCACCATGGACGGGATGCGGACCATGTAAAGGTCCATTGACTTCGGGTGGGAATTTCCAGTCGGCGTGCGGGTGCTGCTGAAGAATCCCGCCCTCAGTCACTTTTTTGGGCCCTGGGGAATTTCTCACCGGTTTAGCCCACACTTAGAATTTCTTTTCATCATTGGGGAGCTGAACTCATAATCGAGCCGTCATTTTCAAAGTGTGCCTTGATCTCGAAGTGAGCAAGTGGATGTCTCACAATCCCCACCCATGGACAATGTCACTCCCCACACACATGGGCATTAACCCCTTCCCCCTCCCAGTGAGGACACCCTACTATGGGGCGCTGGGGCGTCCCCTCTTCAGGTCCTCCATGCTCCCTTGCAGACCCCCCCTTCCAGGAGTCCCACCCATCACCCCCCCACCTCCAGAGGCCCCTACTTACCTGCCTTGCACCACCCTATCCTTCATAACCACCCTCCACCTTCCTTTAATGTGAATGATCCCCCTCAGGCCCTGACCCTTGGTAGTGCCGCCTTGGTATCCAGGCACCTTGGCACTGCCATCCTGTCCGTGCTCCTGCCAGCTTGGCACTGCCACCTGGGCACCTTGGCAGTCCAGGGTGGTGGTGCTAAGGTGCCAGCTGGGCAGTGCCAGGGTGACTGCATTCCAGGGGAGGACCAGGGGACCATGCTGTACTATCCCTGGCCAGCCTGGGGTCTCAGATGGCCTGGGAGACCCCCTGGGTGCCGTTGCACCTGGTCCACGTTTGTGTGGACCAGTACTGAATCGGTAGATTCCTGGAGGCCGGAAGATGCCGGGTAAGCTCGCCTAAGTAGCTGTAAAGCCTACGAAGGTGCAAGCATAAAGGCTTCCGGGAAGCTCACGGGAGGCCTCTCCCAGGATCTACCTCTGTGTTGGGCTCTCGCTCCAGCGCAAATCGACCGATAGATAGGTCCCTAAGAGTCCTAAGTAGATTGTGAGCTTTGGTATAAACATCTATAGAGTTGCTCCAAACTCCTTGGTGGCTTGAAGTCAACAGCACTATGCAGTTAGTGAACACATGCTGAAAAACCAGGAGGTATGTGGGACTTAACCTACAAGATTACATATTTGCTGAGAGCATGGTGTGAAGTACAAATGGGTCATAATGTATTTGCAGCTGAGATCATGAAGAAGCACCTTTTCTGCAGTTTGGTATATTAGTTGGCCTTTAAGTAATTGTAGTCTATGTTGATTTTAGGTTGTTGCAGTTAGGTGCTTCGGGGTCGGATGGGACCTCAGAGAGCCCGTTCCACCCAATACAATTTTGCACCCCGGACCTGTTCAATTTCTCGGGGAGGGGGTCAGCGATAGCCCCCTGCTTCTTAGGTTCTTAGCAGGTTCTAGTTTTGAAAACCCTGTGCCCCAACCGCTGTCTTCGGGCAATTCTGCCACCAACCCGGACCTGTTTCCGGAGTTATTTACGGGGTCTTCCAGTGACCAGGCGACAGGGGCGGAGCAGGCATCTGCACCACCGCCTCCCGCTGGCACAGGGCCCCGGGAGGAGCCTGAAGAGATCCTGCCAATCGATGATCCCGGTGGCGGGATCAAGGTAGCCCCTGGGTTGGTTGGTGGGCTCGTGTCGCCCACCGCACTCAGTGGGGTGGAGGATTCGGGCTCGGAGGGCGACTGTCCGAAGGCTGTCAGCTGCCCAGTGTCGGGAGCGCAGGGTGTACATGAGGCGTTCTGTAGCAGGGTGCGGGGCTCACTCATGCCTGACACTGTGTCGCCCCATACCCCCTCTGGGGGACTCTCGGAATCTGGCACATCATAATTGAAGCTTCTTTTATTTTGTTAGATTGCTCAGGCAGTGCCCTATTGGGCCCCCCCTCCACCAACACCCCGACTCCCTCCCTCCCCACCAGCCCCCTTCCTTTCCCTTCTGTTGGTACAGAGGCAGGGTATCTGATCTCTCCAGCGCAAAGTTTAGTGTTTGTACCAATTTTTTTTGTAGAAATGTGTTGTGAACTGTTTAATAATCAGAGTATCCACCCCACCCCCCTTCTCGTACATTGGTATCTTTCAGCATCTGTAGATATCTGTTACGCTCCTCCTCGTCTGAACAGATCCTGTGTATACGGAGCGCTTGTCCATAGGGGATGGCTTCTTTAATGTGTTTAGGGTGGAAGCTGGAGAAGTGGAGCATCGTGAGGTTATCCATGGGCTTGCGGTAAAGCGAAGTGCTGAGGTGACCGTCCTTGCTGGTGATCCATCAAGCAACCGATTTTGGAGAGTAGTCCATGGTGAGTCTGATGGTGGGATGGAACTTATTGATGTCATCGTGTAGTCGTTTCAGTGATTCTTCGCCGTGGGTCCAAAGGAAACAAATGTCACAATGTATCTGGTGTAGAACGTCAGTTGAAGGTCCTGTGCAGTGAGGAGGTCTTGTTCAAACTTGTGCATGAAGATGTTGGCATATTGAGGTGCGCATTTGGTCCCATGGCTGTTCCGTGCGTCTGGATGAAGAACTTGTTGTCGAAGGTGAAGACGTTGTGATCCAGAATGAAGCGGATGAATTGCAGAATTGCGTCTGGAGATTGGCAGTTGTCGGTGTTGAGTACTGAGGCTGTTGCAGCAATGCCGTCGTCATGGGGGATGCTGTTGTAGAGTGCCGAGACGTCCATCGTGACGAGGAATGTTCCTGGTTCAACTGGTCCATGGGTGCTGAGTTTCTGTAAGAAGTCCATTGTATCGCGACAGAAGCTGGGCTTTCCTTGTATGATGGGTTTCAAGATGCCCTCGATGTAGCCAGCGAGGTTCTCACACAGGGTCCCATTGCCTGAAAAGTTGGACGGTCTGGTGTGTTGACCTTGTGTATTTTCAGGAGGCAGTAGAGATCTCCAATGCGGGGAGTACGTGGGATGAGAGCAAGTAGGGTGCTCTGAAGGTCTGGATCCAAGGTCTTGATCGGTCTGTTGATTTGGCGAGTGTGCTCCTTGGTTGGATCTGCGGGTAACTGTCTGTAGTGTTCCTGGTTTATGAGTTGTTGGTACACCCCTTTCAGTAGTCCGTTCTGTTCAGTATGACGGTGGCCCCCTCCTTTGTCTGCTGGTTTGATGACGATGTTGGGGTTGGTCTTGAGAGCGCGGATGGCGTTGCGTTGACGACCATCAGGAGTCGCGTCAATGCCAGATTCATCAGTCGCATTCACTTCTCCAGCTTCCACCCTAACCACATTAAAGAAGCCATCCCCTATGGACAAGCCCTCCGTATACACAGGATCTGTTCAGATGAGGAGGAGCGTAACAGATAGCTACAGATGCTGAAAGATGTCCTCGTACGAACGGGATATGGAGCTCGATTCATCGATCGACAGTTTCAACGCGCCACAGCAAAAGACCGCACCGACCTCCTCAGAAGACAAACACGGGACATAACCGACAGAGTACCCTTCGTCGTCCAGTACTTCCCCGGAGCAGAGAAACTACGACATCTTCTTTGCAGCCTTCAACACGCCATTGATGAAGATGAACATCTTGCCAAGGGCTTCCCCACACCCCCACTACTTGCCTTCAAACAACCGTGCAACCTCAAACAAACCATTGTTTGCAGCAAACTATCCAGCCTTCAGAACAGCGACCACGACACCATACAACCCTGCTATGGGAATCTCTGCAAGACGTGCCAGATCATCGACATGGATACCACCATTACACGTGAGAACACCACCCACCAGGTACGCGGTACATACTCGTGGACTTGGCCAACGCTGTCTACCTCATACGCTGCAGGAAAGGATGTCCCGATGCGTGGTACATTGGCGAGACCATGTAGACTCTTCAACAACAGACGAATGGACATCGCGTGACAATCGCCAGGCAGGAATGTTCCCTTCCAGTCGGGGAACTCTTCAGCAGTCAAGGGCATTCAGCTTCTGATCTCCGGGTAAGCGTTCTCCAAGGCGGCCTTCAGGACGCGCGACAACGCAAAATCGCCGAGCAGAAACTTATAGCCAAGTTCCGCACACATGAGTACGGCCTCAACCGGGACCTTTGATTCATGTCGCATTACATTCATCCCCCACCATCTGGCCTGTGCTTGCGAAGTCCTACCAACTGTCCTGGCTTGCGACAATTCACACCTCTTTAACCTGGGGTTTCCTCTATCTCTGGATCTGTAAAGACTTAATTACCTGCAAATGCTTGCATTCAAAGCATTGTCTTGCATCTTTGACTTTGTCTATATGTATGTTTCTGGAACATACCTCTTCATTCACCTGAGGAAGGAACAGTGCTTCGAAAGCTCGTCATTTGAAACAAACCTGTTGGACTTTCACCTGGTGTTGTAAGACATCTTACTGTCCTCACCCCAGTCCAACGCTGGCATCTCCACATCATATTTCAATTCTGATTGAGGAATTGGCCCTTTGTGCATTCATACTTGAGCCGGCTAATTAGAATGAGGTAATGGTGAGTAGTCCCACATTAGCTGATCTCGTGAACTTTGTAACATGCTATCAATTTTTCTCATTGTTTTTTTCCAGATGTACATGCATGACCATCTTCTGCCCAAAACCTTAGATCCTCATATGTACAAACAATGCTCAGGAGTGTCAAACAGTGCTACCTTTCTTTGCTGTGCTTGCCCCAGTAGCACTTCAACAAAAAGCAGCAGCAAATGATAAAGCTCAGGCTATACTTGAAGTTTTGTATGGAATTTTTATTGCCACAGGTACAAAAGATTATACTTGCATTGGAGCTGGTACAGTTAACTTTCACTAAATTGGTCCATAGGATGAGGGGTTGTCCTATGATGTGGGTATGTGTAAATTGGGCCTAATTTCTCTGGAGTTTAGAAGAATGAGACATGGGGCGAAATTCTCCGTTATCGGCGCAAAGTCGCCGATCGGCGCAAAAAACGGCGCAAATCCGACTTGTGTCACGTCGGAAAAATGGGTCGAAAGTCTCCGGCCCAAAATGGGCTAGCAGCGACGTGACGGGATCTGCGCTTGCGCACGTGGTTCACGCCGTGCAGCGTCATACACGCCGCACGGCGTGACGGCTCATAAGGCTGCGCTGCTCCCCCCCACCCGACCGAAACACCCGACCGGAACACCCGACTGGATGGCTGGCCGCCGCTCAGCCCCGAGGTTCGAGTCACGGGATGTGGAGGCGCTCCTGGACGCAGTGGAGCAGAGGAGGGACGCCCTGTATCCCGGGCACGGCCGCAGAGTTGCCCCACGCCACAGCCGGCGTCTGTGGAGGGAGGTGGCAGAGGTCGTCACCGCTGCGGCCCTGACACCACGGACAGGCACCCAGTGCCACAAGAAGGTGAACGACCTCGTCAGAGCAGGCAGGGTGAACCTTCCCCATATCCCCCCTCCCCCATATCCCCCCTCCCCCATATCCCCCTCCCCCATATCCCCCATAACCCCCCCAAATCCCACCCTCCCCATATCCCCCCTCCCCCATATCCCCCCTCCCCCATATCCCCCCTCCCCCATATCCCCCCTCCCCATATCCCCCCTCCCCATATCCCCCCTCCCCATATCCCCCCTCCCCCATATCCCCCATAACCCCCCTCCCCCATATCCCCCCCTCCCCCAGATCCCCCATATCCCCAAGTGAATCCAGCCCTAACCTTAACCTCTGCAATGCACGCGCAACCGATGGCGTGCATTCATATACCCGCCTAACACTGTTGCCTTTTACCCCTGCCACCACCCCCACCCACCCCCCCACCACAGGAGAAGCGCGCACACAACAATAGGGAGCATGTGAGGACTGGAGGAGGCCCCGCTGATGAGAGGCCACTGACCGAACACGAGGAAAGGGCCCTGGAACTGGCTGGCGGACCTGACGACTGGGAGGTTGCTGATGCAGAGGTCGGGGGCGTACTAGCAAGTGAACCACCGACAGCCCGTCCCCATATTCCCCCTCCCCCATATCCCCCCTCCCCATATCACCTGATCACTGCCTGCGTGTCTAACCATGCATGCTTCATTGTGTATCGCAGGAGCAAACGTCGAGGCACCCGTCCCTGCAGATGCAGACCGCCCGCAGGATGCCCCTCGGAGGCCACGGGAGACGGAGAGACCCGGACCCTCCAGCATGCGACGCCCGCAGGATGCCCCTCGGAGGCCACGGGAGACGGAGAGACCCGGACCCTCCGGCATGCGACGCCCGCAGGATGCCCCTTGGAGGCCACGGGAGACGGAGAGACCCGGACCCTCCGGCATGCGATGCCCGCAGGATGCCCCTCGGAGGCCACAGGAGACGGAGAGACCCGGAACCTCCGGCATGCGATGCCCGCAGGATGCCCCTCGGAGGCCACGGGAGACGGAGAGACCCGGACCCTCCGGCATGCGATGCCCGCAGGATGCCCCTCGCACACCACGGGAGACGGAGAGACCTGGAGCAACAGGGAGACGACACCCCCGTCACATGCGGGAGCGACGAGGCAGGCGTGTGCCACCCAGCGACGAGGGGGGCAGCCACAGGCCCCCGTCACATCCGAGTCAGGACAGCACTACCTAGGACACCACTACCCAGGACACCACTACCCAGGACACCCCTACCCGGGACAGCACTGCCCAGGACACCCCTACCCGGGACAGCACTACCCAGGAAGACGAAATACCGGACAGTGACTCAGAGTGGATGGGTGGAGACAAACCCCCACCCCAAAGTGCCATGGACTCAGAGTGGGACGAAGAGCACGACACAACGCCACTGCTGTCACCAACACCCTCCACCATCGCAGAAACACTCACCTCGGTTGGGCACTTTAGTGATGAGGCGTCTGGTACACTCACTGGTGCGCACAACACAGCCGTCCCGGTACAGCAGGTGGAGGTAGGAGCAGCAGAGGGGCCGGGCGGTCGGAGGGCAGCCCAGCCCAAGCGAACATCTGCCGCCCAGATGGATCCCGGGTTCCTGGAGTTACCACACCCACCCATAGATCCGATGCAACCACCGACCCGGAGACGAGCGAAGAGGGCGACGGCCGGCTTGCGGCGGCTGCAGTCGCAGGTGGAGGAGTCCACCCGCGTCCAGGAGCTGGAAGTGATGCCGGTCATACGTGCCACCCAGGCCGACACCGCACGGGTGGCGTCCGCGGTGGAGGCAATGGGTGCGACGGTGTCAGACATGGGGAACGGTTTGCGAGGCCTGGGGCTTTCCGTGCAGGCGGCGTCTGTGGCCCAGGACATGGCTGCCCTCTCACAGGAGGCCATGAGCCAGTGCCAGTGCCAGATGGCAGAGGGGCTCAACGCCATGGCCCAGTCTCAGCAGTCCATAGCCCAGTCTCTGCAGGCCATGGCCCAGTCTCAGCAGGCCATGGCCCAGTCTCTGCAGGCCATCGCTGAGGGCATCGGCGCCAGTGGCCATGTGCGAGTCGGCGTCGCACTGTCACAGACAGGGTTTGCCAACCCCCTGGGCTCCATGGCTGCAAACCTGCAGACCCCTGTCGATACCAGCACGGGCCTCCAGGACTGGCAGCGCCAGATGTCGGGGGGGCGTCGGATGGCCAGTCCGTTCGCATCCCCCACCCATGTAGAGGCCTGGGGGCCATCGGGCACCCCGAGGGAGGAGGAGGTGGTGTGGTCCGTCCCGGGTCCCCCTATAGGGGAGGTCACGGAACACCGCGACACCTCGGACTCCCCCCCTTCCGTCCCAGGTGCATCGGCTGGGCAAGGGCAACGGGCAGGACAGGCTGGCAGCTCGCCATCCCAGTCGCCCGGGCCGCAGCCTGGCCCATCTAGGCCAGGACGCCCCAGGAAACGGCCGCTGGGGGGGTCGGAGAATAACGCCCATGGTATCTCATTGAAAAGTACAAGATTCTGAAGGAGCTTGATAGAGTAGATGGCGAGAGATTGTTTTCGCTGATTGGGGAAATCTAAAACATGGGGGAATGCTCTCAGGATAGAGGTGCCAATCATTTAGGACTGAGGTGAGGAGACATTATTTCACTCAAAGGGTTGTGAATCTTTAGAAATCTCTATCCCAAAGGGTTGTGGTTACTCTATTGTTGAATACATTTAAGACTGGGATTTTGGTCTCTGGGAATAAAGGGATATGGGGAGCGGGCAGGAAAATGGAGTTGAAACTTAAGGTCACCCATGATCATATTTAATGGCGGAGCAGGTTTGACAGGCCATGTGGTATCCTCCTGTTTCTTGTGTACCTGTGTTCTTGTAGATCATTATTTTTCTAAACTTGCAACTCAATGCATGAGAAGTATTCTAACAAAATTACAGCTTCACTATAATTTGCCACTGCAATTCCGTAAATCCTGAAGCAGCATACTATTTCCCAGACTTTAACAACAAATTCCCAGTGGCAGATTTACTTCATACTGGAAGTTCACTGACATGATAGAGTTGTTTCAATTGTTATGGGCCAGGGTTCAGAAGACTCCAAAGTATATCATGGAGTTCACCTGACCTATAACTGTTTATTGATTTTGGTTATGATGAGCACAAGAGCCTGCCTCTCAGGTGTTATCCAACAGATTTCATAGCCGCTTTTACTCAAAAAACAAGCTTTTTGTACGAATTTAGTTAACATTTGCATAAACACACACAGTAAGATTTTTTATCAACTACAAACATAAAGATCCCACACAGGTACAGTAATCTATGTATAGCCCCTTAACTGTTCCAATTCAATAACAAAATCCAAGTAAAACCAGAAACTTCTTTTCAAAAGCGTGGCCCAGCACATAGAATTCTTCCTGGTATAAAACTTGTTATTGGTGCTCTGTTCCCCTTTTCAAACAGCAGGTTTGAATTCCTTCCAGAAAGCAATTATCTCTTTTAAGTTACCAAGTAGTCTGGAAACAGCTTTTAAAATGAAGATAGAGAAACACTTCTTTCAACCTGTGCAGTTCAAAACCAGTCCAAACTCAAAGCGAAAGTAAAACTCAGAGCCACCACCCAACTATACCCACATAATGACACCACTGAAGCCATGTGATAAGACAAAAACATTTTTTAAAGGGATATTCCCATGACACAATGTTTTCTTGCTTAGCAAAGAGCACCCTATACAGAGAATGAATCAGACTGTGGTTACCAGTTAGAATAGGAAAATCATTGCCAATGTGATTTATTTGAAATTTTGAGAAACATGTTGGTTGGAATGCAAAACTGCATTGCCTACCCAGAAAAATATATGCATATTAGGTAGTAGTGATCCTTAAATATATCAGGGTGAGTTGTGTCTGATTGGAAGAAATGGAAATTTTTATTGACCAACAAGCTTGAAACTACAAGCAACAGAACTTTGCATTCATGCTTAGACGTACTAATTCATCGTACTTAACATAGAAAATCTACCCTAAAGGATGAAGAAAACTGGACACTGAACCACAGAATGAGATTTTAGACCTTTGCGCCTGTATTCTAGTTTTTCGGGTTAAATTTTCACAGTGGTTATTTCAATCCTTTGGCATAATATTGGTGAAAGGGCCGTGAAAACACAGAGAAACAATGTAAATGAAGCGGAATATGATGAGAAATTCCTTGTGCAAATTCTTTAAAAAAAATTAGGGTGCCCAATTCATTTTTTCCAATTAAGGGGAATTAGGCATGGCCAGTCCACCTACCCTGCACATGTTTGGGTTGTGGGGGCAAAACCCACGCAAACACGGGGCGAATGTGCAAACTTCACACGGACAGTGACCCAGAGCCGGGATTGAACCTGGGACCTCAGCGCCGTGATGCAGCAGTACTAACCAGTGTGCCACCGTGCTGCCCGCCCTGTGCAAATTCAACCAGTTTGAGTTTAACAGCAAACTTCTAACAATATATGTATGAGATTTCTGATAAGTTGCATTTCCCAAATCCAAAATATTCTGTTACTGGAGCAGACCATCTTCGATCTATTGACCACAGGATCTCCATCTGATGTTCATCACCATTAAGCTTATTTCAAGAGTCAAAATATGAAGGATTATGAATATTG